>NC_047084.1:168018371-168637003 GCF_902459505.1 Geotrypetes seraphini | reverse complement strand
CATATAGGCCGTCCCCCTGCATAGGCAGCACCGATGTATAGACTACAGAAAAGGGCGGCCTATGTTTAAAAAACGGAAGATAAGCCGCCCCATGCGGCTTATCTTCTGGTACCTCCCCTGCCTTTTTAAATCATTCCCGCCCCACCCTTGGTACCTTTTTTGGACCCCCCCCTCGCTGGAGCATGGCTTGGGTCTCCAGCCGCAATCTCTTCAGCATCCGGCCTGCCCCCGCACCACCCACTGAATGGCCGACATCAGCTTTTGCGGGATTTGGAAGGCTTGCGGGACTTGCAAGATCTGACCTCAGCCACTCATCAAGCGGTGCAAAGGCAGGCCGGATGCTGACAAAATCGCGGCTGCCTTGCATCGCTGGAGACCTAAGCCGCGTGCCAGCGAGGGGGTCCGATAAAGGTACCAGGGGTGGGGGAGGATGATTTAAAAGTTGTGTATAGGCCATCCCATTTAACTAGGCTGCACCCCATACACGGATTTGTAAAACCTATGTATAGGCCACAGCCTATATATGGGGAAATATAGTAATCAGTTAGTGTGTGGCAAAGACCCAGATGCAAACTGATTTGCACTATCATACACACTCTCTGCCTCCAAACACGCCCCCTTCCTAGAAAATAAAAATTATTTCTTTAGCATTCTGTGTGCATGCACAGATTGCCAAATTTATCACAGGATGACTCAGCGCGTCCCATAGTAACCCCTTTTTAAGCTGCAGTAGGCATGCATTAATGCTTACCGTAGCTTAGTAAAATAGGGTTACCAGATTTTTGGGAATGAAAATCTGGACCCATGGCCCCACCCCCTAGGTCCACCCTGTTCTGTCCGAGTCACACCTTGTTCTGCTTAAGTCATGCTCCATTCCGCCCCTATTCCCATCCTCCCCCTCAACCTGGTCGCTTGTCAGGAGGGTATCTGCACATCTGCTAGTGGGATGCGATGACATGATATCACCCCGTTGTATCCACGCATGCACAGATGTCATCCCGACATCACTGCTAGGTGGAAGCTTTTCAAAATCCAGACAAAGTGCCAGCTTTTGAAAAGCTGTCCGGACCCTTGGACACGTCCTTGAAAAGGAGGACATGTCCAGGAAAATCCGTACATCTGGTAACCCTATAGTAAAAGGGCTCCTTAGGATCCTATATGCCATGGGCAGCGGAATGGGGTGGGTCACAGGGGCCATGACTCCACTAATGATTTTCCCCTCACAGTATTTGCAAAAACAAGATGGGGGAGGGGCAAGGTCAGAGTTTGGTTTGGCCCTCACAAATAAAATAAGCCCTATTTTCACCCGCAGTATTCAACAGGTAATTCCCCCATTTTTATGTCTGTGGGAAAAATGTTTATTAAAAAGCTCTAAATAGTGAGTACTCCAACTTTACTCGTAATATTAATTCATAATCAACCAAAAGGAGCTGGTTATCCTATTCTTCAAGGACATCTGAAGTATAAAACGAGTGTTGTTCAAACTTTCATAAAACAATATGATCCTCATAATTCTACACAGTTCTATTAACTGAAAGCAAATAAGGTTACCAATGATTAAAAACACCAAACTTACAGTTCATCCAGCTTCAGGAGAGGTGAAAAAGTATTCTCGCTGATTGTGGTGATCTGGTTTTTCCTTAGGACCCTGAAAGAGCAAAAACAGGTTCATACATATTGTGTGTGTGTGGTGGTGGTGGTGGTGATGGTGGGGGGTATATATGGCACTGAACTTTAGGCACTATTTCCACATCAAATTTTCAGTGCAAAAGAAAAATTTCCAATGGATGCAAGACAACAAAACAGGGCAGAAATGGCAGTTCTATATGAAAACAAACTTGTGCACCCATTCATAGCAGAGTGTGAAAGTGTTCCACACAGATCTGCAAAGGGAGCATGGCCATGGGAGGGGCACAGGCAGGCTAGAGGAATTCCCTCAAAATGTGCGTAGTGTTATAGAATTCGGGGGATCTGCATCCAATTTGCGGGCTGGGATTTACACCTGGTTTCAGTTGGTGTAACTCCTCGCACCCACAGTTGAGTGCAAATCCCGGTGCTATGCGCTGTTCTATAAAGGGCACTGATCCCAGAATGCCCGCTCTAGAATACTGATCAGCACCAGTTTTTTCAGTGCCAAATTCTGTATGCCATTTATAGAATTTCCTCATGAAGGATAAAGAACTAAATAGGCAGTGGTGGAATCTGCCTGATGCAGACTTTCTGCTCCCTATATACTGGTCTCAGTAATTAGGCTATCTTATGAGACAAAGTACAGTAAAATCTTGGATTGCAAAACATTTTATTAAATTTTAATTTGATATACAAGCAATGTCTTGCAATACAAGTACATACACACATCACAACTGAGCCGATGGTTCGGGAGTCTAGTGACTGTTCTAAACGAGCAAAGTCTTGCAATACGAGTACATACAGTATACACGCGTCACATCATCACAGCTGAGCCGATGGTTCTTTTCTCTCTGACGCTGCGGGAGTGTAGTGACTGTTCTAAATGAGCGAGGTTTTGCAATACGAGTACATATAATATTTTGTATTACAGTTTTTGGGTTGTGGAACAAATTGTCTGAGTTTCCATTATTTCCTATGGGGAAATTTGCTTTGATATACGAGTGCTGTGGATTACAAGCATGCCCAGGCCATCCTGGACCTGGTACTTACGAACGGGGAAAGCGTCACGGAAGTCTCAGTGGGAGAAACGCTGGCAACCAGTGACCATAACATGGTATGGTTCAACCTTAGAAAGGGCTTCCCTAGATCACAAACAAAAACGAAGGTACTCAATTTCCGGGGCACTGACTTCGCAAGCATGGGTGATTTCGTCCATCAGACGCTACAGGCTCAAGAAACAACGGATGATGTGGAAGCTATCTGGTCAACACTGAAAAGGACACTACACGAAGCAACTATCCGCTACATAAAAATTGGTAAATAAACAACAAAGAAAGAAGAAACCCAGTTGGTTCACTGATGAGGTCTCACACCTAGTCAAGGACAAGAAAAGAGCATTTCTTTCATACAAACGCACCGGGGAGAAAGAAGCTAACATTGAATACAAGACAAGGTCTGCAGCGGTCAAAACAGCAGTCAGGGAGGCCAAACTTCGAGTGGAAGAAACTCTAGCAAAGAACATTAAGAAAAGGGACAAATCCTTCTTCAGGTATATTAGTGACAGGCAGAAGAACACAAACGGGATAGTACGCCTTAGAACAGCAGACGGGATTTATGTGGAAACAGATTCCGAAAAAGCCAAACTACTGAACGATTACTTCTGCTCAGTCTTTACCTGCGAGGCACCTGGACACGGGCCACAGCTGGAAGCAAAGCCAAGCAAGGAAGACCCATTTCAGAATTTTGGGTTCTCACCAGCTGATGTTTACAGCGAACTGTCAAGACTCAAGGTGAGCAAAGCCATGGGACCAGACAAATTGCACCCACGAGTGCTCAGAGAGCTGTGCGATGTCCTGGCGGAACCGTTAGCCATGCTCTTCAATCTCTCCCTAAGTACGGGGAGAGTCCCCCTGGACTGGAAAACAGCTAACGTCGTTCCTCTGCACAAAAAGGGCTGCAGAGCGGAGGCTGCGAATTACAGAACAGTGAGTCTCACATCAATAGTGTGTAAACTCATGGAAACACTACTTAAATGTAAATTAGACACGATTTTGGATGAGGGGAATCTAAGGGATCCTAGTCAACATGGATTCACTAGGGGTAGGTCATGCCAATCCAATCTTATCAGCTTCTTTGATTGGGTAACAGGAAAGCTAGACTCGGGAGAGTCTCTGGACATAGTGTACTTGGATTTCAGTAAGGCTTTCGACAGCGTCCCACACCGTAGACTATTAAACAAGATGAAATCGATGGGGTTAGGTGAGACACTAATTGCATGGGTCAATGATTGGCTGAGTGGAAGACGTCAGAGGGTGGTGGTCAACGGCACCCTCTCTGAGACATCGGAGGTGACCAGCGGAGTGCCACAGGGCTCGGTCCTGGGTCCACTCCTTTTTAACATATTCATAAGGGACTTGACTCAAGGGCTTCAGCGTAAAGTAACTCTATTCGCTGATGACGCCAAACTATGTAATATAGTAAGTGAAAGCAATCTGCAGGATAGTATGACGCAGGATCTGCTTACGTTGGAAAACTGGTCCTCGACATGGCAGCTGGGCTTCAACGCTAAGAAATGTAAGGTTATGCATCTCGGTAGCAGAAATCCATGCAAACCTTACACCTTAAATGGAGAAACACTAGCTAGGACTTCAGAAGAAAGAGACTTGGGAGTAATCATCAGTGCAGACATGAAGGCCGCCAAACAAGTAGAGAAGGCCTCATCCAAAGCAAGGCAACTTATGGGATGTATCAATAGAAGCTTCGTTAGCCGCAAATCTGAAGTCATAATGCCACTGTACAGAACCATGGTGAGACCTCATCTGGAGTATTGTGTGCAATTCTGGAGGCCACATTACCGTAAAGACGTGCTTAGAGTTGAGTCGGTTCAGCGGATGGCCACTAGGATGATCTCGGGGCTCAAGGGTCTCTCGTACGAAGAAAGACTAAACAAATTGCAGCTCTACACTCTAGAGGAACGCAGGGAGAGGGGGAACATGATTGAGACATTTAAATACATCACGGGACGTGTCGAGGTGGAAGAAGACATCTTCTTTCTCAAGGGACCCTAAGTCACAAGGAGGCATCCGCTCAAACTCAGAGGAGGGAAATTCGATAGTGATGTAAGGAAGTATTTCTTCACAGAAAGGGTTGTAGATCACTGGAACAAGCTTCCAGAGCAGGTGATCAAGGCCACCAGCGTTATTGACTTTAAGAATAAATGGGATGCCCTAGTAGGATCCTTACGAGGGTCGAGTTAAGGAACTAGGTCATTAGTACTCAGACTTAATGGGGTGGGTCAGTAGAGTGGGCAGACTTGATGGGCTATAGCCCTTTTCTGCCGTCATCTTTCTATGTTTCTATGAATTATGCTCACAAACCAAGGTTTTACTGTACTTGGTAAATGAAAGAAGGTGTTTTTGATTATGAAGGAAAGTTTGATTAAATGAAATGTAATGGAGGCTCCATAGATGTAATTCTATAATGTAGGTTCCACCCTTCTGAGGAGAGGCAAAGAAGCAGAAACCAAGAGAAAGAAGAGAAATGAGGGCTGTGCTTCCAGCCTGGAAAAGGGAAACCTAAGCTTTGTCAGAAAAGGTGAGCCCTTTGCAGATGTGTCCACAGAGTCCGGTGGTGAAGTCCAGTGAGTGACAAAATGAATCAGGTGTGAGAGGCTGTGTTAGAGGAAAGTGGCGAGAGCTGCAGGAGACTCCAGGGATAGCTGAGATATAAAGACTCAGGCCCAGATGCACTAAAGCCAGCGATCATCGCTAAACCTGTTTTGACAGCTTTAGCGACGATCACATTTGCCGACCCGGCACAGAAAACGGCTCACCACTTGGTTTTCTGCACAATTGCTCATTCCCTGATCCAACCATGTAAATACGCACATTAATATTAAAATGCCATGTAAGCTAGTAGAGCGATTGATGCTCTAACATGGCTTCCGACGCACTAAATAAAGTGACCGCTTTTAGCTATCCCAAAAAAGTAACTGGTCAAGACCAGTTGCTTACCTGTTTAGCCGTTTTTTTAAAATGGGCACATATGCTGTGCATGTTATTTGCATGGTCAGATTGGGGAATGAGCGATCGTGCAGAAAACCACAGGGGGAGCCGTTTTCCGCATTGGGTCGGCAAATATGATCGTTGCTAAAGCTGTTAAAACAGATTTGGCGATGATCGTTGGCTGTAGTGCATCTGGGCCTCAGAAGCTGAGTGATTATCTCCAAAGTCAATCCTGAAAGCTGCTCCTGTCTTGCCAGTAGAGAAAGATTGCATAAATAAATAAATTATAAATTTGAGTCTGTACTACATATAGATAGGTATACTGAGTGTTATTTTATTTTATTGTTAGATAATGTTGCAAAGTACACCAAGGTTCGGATCAGGTAGGGTTACCAAATGTCCGGGAGAATTCAGAACTGTCCGGGTGCCCAGATGGATTTCTAAAACCTGGCAGTTTGTCCGGGTTTTGGAAGGTCCTCCTGAGCTCAGGGCCGTATCTGGAGAGCCATCGAGCATGCGTAGATATGACACAATGAAGTCTCACCCATTCGTGCATTTGTGTGGCATTGTCACATTGCATCTGCGCATGCTCAGAGGCCCTCCAGACATGGCCCGGACTCAGGGAAGAAGAAACGAGGTTTGTTTGGAATCGGGGCTGTGGATGGAACAGGGTAGGATGGGTCCAAAATGGGGCAGGGCTGGAAATGGGACTAGAGCAGGGCCATGTGCCATCTTATTTTTGCACAAACAAATCTGGTAACCCTAAGATCATGATCAAGAGTGAATATTTTATACCACAATCAGATCATGTGCTGACTCCTTTCCTGCCTTGTTGTATCTTTGAAATGCTTCCGGATAAATCTTGATTACTCTTGGCATGCTAATGTAATTTGAAAGTCTTTTTCTGTAACATCACTGTCTGTATACAGTCTCTTCCTCTGTAAACCGCTCTGAACTTCTTGTGGTATTGTGGTATACAAAAATAAAGTTATTATTATTATATATCAGTGGGGGAGTAGAAGACATAGTAAAGTGGAACTTAGCAAGTAAAATGTTGCAATAATACTTTTTGATTGTTCAATGATGATTTGATAATGAATGTGAATGTTGGGCAGACTGGATGGACCATGCAGGTCTTCATCTGCCATCATTTATTATGTTTCAGTGTGTGGTAGGGAACATTTACATAGATTACAAGAAAGAATTGAATATAGTTAGGGCAGGGGTGCCCAAAAGGTTGATCGCGATCGACCAGTAGATCGCGAAGGCAACGCGAGTCGATCGCGGAGTCCATTCCGGGCTCTGTGATAGACTCGCATTGCCTTCGTATTGTACCTGCTTCCCGACGCGGTAAACAGGACGCAGAAGCGCTGGGCCAACCAGCCTTCGCTCCCAACGTCAATTCTGATGTCGGAGAGGAAGTTCCCGGCCAGCCAATCACTTCCTGCCTGACCTGGAACTTCCTCTCCAATGTCAGGGTGGAAGGCTGGTCAGCCTGGCCCTTCTGTGTCTACTTACCACGTCGGGAAGCAGGGAGAGCTCAGAACTCAGTGACGGTGGCTTGGGGGGGGGGGGCTGTTCCCCGATTACGGCGGCGATGGCTTGGAGGAGGGCAGGGAGAAAGAAAGACAAAGAAAGAAAAGGGGCCGGCAGGGAGACAGAAAGAAAGAAAGATAGGGGGGGCAGGGAGACAGAAAGAAACAAGGGAAACAGAAAGAAAGAAAGGGGAGACAGGGAGACAGAAAGAAAGAAAGGGGGCATGGAGAAAGAAAGACAGACAGAAAGAAAGGGGGGGGCAGGGAGACAGACAGAAAGGGCAGGGAGGGAGGAAGAAAAAATTGGGGGAGGGACTGAGGTCTGGAGGAGAGGAAGCATACAGGAGGGTGAAAGAAGGGAAGAAATATTGGATGCACAGTGTGACCAGTCAGGTTCCGTGCCTGCCTTGGACCCTGTGATTTCCCTAGTGTCCACCAGGGGAGCCAGAGAGAAGCCCAGGTGAGAGCAGGCTCAGTTAGAGCAGGGCGTGGCTCCTTCCATGAAAAGCCAGTAGTTTGAACTTGGCAGGGGAGGTGAGAGGGAAAACACAGGTCTCTTCCCAAGTAGAGCATTTCTGGCATGCTAGGGTAATGCCTTAGATCTGGATGTGGAAGAAGCTGGGTCTACACCACCATTTGCAGCACAGGCCAGCATGTGTTGTGGAGCTGCAAGGAAATGCAAGAGGCTTGGCAATCATTTTGAAGGACTGAACTGAAAAACTGAGGGGTTTTGTGTTTGCTATTTTGGCTGAAGTTGTGTTTTTTGTCAGCCTGGGACATTGACTGAACTGTGGGGTTTTGTTACTTTACTGTTTTGTTCTCTGCACATTTTTGATTAAGAAGCTGAGAGTGCCTTTTTGTGGGGAGAAGTTTGCCAACAACTGGGAGGGATTTTGAAAGCTGTTTTTATGCTTTTGAAGGCAAACTTGAGGCACTCCCCTAGACCTAGCAGTGCTATAAAACAAGCTGGAGGCTTTACTATTTAAACTGTTTGAATATTGGTGCATGATAGCAGAGAGCTGAACTTTGCTGAAACCTGCTAGAAGCAGGCTTTGAAAGTCTTATGGTAAGAAGCTCTGTGGAGAATAAAACCACAGAGGAGATTTTTGACATTTGTGAGGAGAAATCCTGAACTGACCTAGAGTTTTCCTTTTGGGGGGTTTTCTTTTTGTTTTGAAAGTTACATTGATTTTTGGATTTTGCCATTCTAACAATTAAATTTTCTTTTGGAACTGAACCTGGAGCTGTGTGCATTGGTTCTGGTTTTTGTTTGTTTTACTCATATTAATGCAGTGTCTGCAGGGTGACTCCATACTGGGTCACACGCCAGTGCAGTTTTTAAGCTGTAACCACTAGGGGCACTGAGGAGTCCCGTTGCTAGGCTCTAGTGCCGGTTATAACAGTCAGAAGAAAGTGCAACCAGAGACTCATGAAATCACTAGACAACAAAGGTAGGAAAAATAATTTTATTTTCAACTAGCTGATGCCCCGGCGTTGCACGGGTATTTAATTATAGCAATAACACTGTAAATGGATTCAAATAAAGATACTTTATAGTGGTGAATGAAATTATTTTTTTACAGCTTAATAAAAAGTACAATATTCAAATTATAATGTGAAATATTTGACAAAATGAATACAATACAACTAACGCAAAACGTGATTATAAACAACATTTTTAGTTTCACCTCCTGGAGCAAGAACATATAAATTCTTGGGTAAACCCACCCTTGAGCAAGCAACATAGAGTTGTGGGCCGCGAGACCCCCAGAACATATCACCCCAGGTAGTGAGGGATTTGCATACCAAGTTTCGTTCAAAGCGGTCAAGCCGTTTTTGAATTACAGGGAGAAAGGCAGCTTTTTACATTTTTTCCATTGACATGAATGGGTGAAATCTGATTTACTGTTTGTAGCTCCGCCCACGTGTGCAGGTGGGACGCGAGACCCCCAGAACATATCACCCCAGGTAGTGAGGGATCTGCATACCAAGTTTCGTTCAAATCGGTCAAGCCGTTTTTGCGTGATCGCGGTACATACACACATACATACCTCCGATTTTATATATATAGATTTAGTGATCAAAATGTGTCTATTTTTATATCTGCTGTCTATATTTTGAACTTTTATTAATCTGCAATAGCGGTTTTTAGCTCAGGGAACCTATGAGCTTCGAGAGCAGCGCAGGGCATTCAGCGTAGCTCCCTGCGCTAAAAAACGCTATCGCGGTTTAGTAAAAAGGGAGGGGGTATATATTTGTCTATTTTTGTATAGTTGTTTACAGTGCATAAAGTCTTTGAAACTCCCCCTCCGGAATATAAATGATAATTAACGTTTTCTCTGTGGCAGTGTGCTTTGTGTTTTTCAAAAATTTTATTGTTGGTACATCATTTTGACTTGGTCATTTTAAAAGTAGCTCGCAAGCCCAAAAAGTGTGGACATCCCTAAGTTAGGGTTTTCTTTCCCTCTGAGTTTTTAAATTGCGAGACAGGTTTCAGTGAGAGTCAAAAGGCTTGAAAAGAGCCACAATGAAAACAGAGATCTGAGGATCTAAGAACTCGCCCACACTGCATCAGCATTACCTTGCAAAATGGCCTAAAAGCCACATTAGCTCATGCCTAATAATTACATTACATTACATTACGGATTTCTATTCCGCCTATACCTTGCAGTTCAAGGCGGATTACAAAAGAATTGTCTGGACATTTCCAGAGATGTAAACATTTCAGAGGAGATTACTGGACATTTTCCAGTGAGGATGCAATTTATTATTATTATTTTTTTTTTTTAATTTTTTTTTGGGTAACTGGAATTTTCTGGATGAAGGTGAGAGGTTGGTGAAGTGAGTTGGTGGTAGGTAAGGGGGTTAGGGTTTTTGGATGAATTTTTTGAAGAGCAGGGTTTTGATTTCTTTGCGGAACGTCTTGAAGTTGTCCGATGTTGTCAGCAGGTTGGTGACAGATTGGTTGAGTTTTGCTGCTTGGGTTGCCAGAAGGTTATCGAACATTTTCTTGCGATGTGTGCCCTTGAAAGGGGGGAAGGTGAAAGGGTTAGGGGTTCTTCTGTGTCTTTTTGAGGAGACCTGGTTTAAGCGGTTGGTTAAGTAGGATGGGGAAGAGCCGTGTAAAGCTTTGAATAATAGGCAGTAGAATTTGAATTGAATTCGTGCTTGTAAGGGTAGCCAGTGGGAGTCTAAGAAGGCAGCTGTTATGTGATCATATTTTCTAAGTGAGTAGATTAGTCTGAGGGCGGTGTTTTGTATGGTCTGAAGTTGCTTTATCATAGAGGCTGGACAAGGGAGATATAGGGAGTTGCAATAGTCCAGTAGACCTAGTACTAAGGATTGTACTATTAGTCTAAATTGTGTTTGGTTGAAGAATTTTCTGATTTTGCGTAGGTTTCTCATAGTTAGGAAGGCTTTCTGTGTTGTCTTGTTGATTTGGGAGTGCATTGTGCAACATCTGTCTATGGTAATTCCTAGTAGTTTTAGTTCGAGTTGTATTGGGTATTTGGTGTTTTTGATTATCAGTTCTGTGATGGTAGGGGTTTTGGCCTTTTCAAGCAGGAGGAATTTTGTTTTTTCTGGGTTTAGTTTTAGTTTGTGATCCATCATCCATTTTTCTACTGTTCTAATTCTGGATGCTTCCATACTTTGGTGTACTCCAGTTCACATTCATTGTGGGAGTAAGGGTGGCAATACATCTAGGGGGAATTCTACAAGGTAGTGTCTAGTTTTAGGCATGAACAACCTACATAAATGTGAGTATTTTAGGATCCTTTTACTAATGGTTTTACTGTGGTTAAAAAAAGGAGCTTTAACACATCCTTTCCTGGGGTTTTGCCAAAGGTTAAGGCCATTTTTGCTACAGCAGTAAAATGACTGACTCTCCATTTCTGTTATTAATGTCCATGTGCTGATATTGCCATTAGTGCAGGGTTTTCTAAAAAAAAAAAAAAAAAAAAAAGGTGCCAGTATGTTTTTCTTCCTGCAGGTCTAAAGTCTGCAGGTCTGTGCTCAATTTAGAAAAGACAGAGCACAGGAGAGTCTGTGTCTCTTTAGACTTGCAGGAAGAAAAACCAATTTTAAATTAGCAGCTGAAGAGTTGATGAGATTGAATGTTGAGATCAAATGGCAGCCTTTTTCTCATTGAGCACAGGAGAGTCTGTGCCCATTTAAATTTTTGTAAATCAAGAACAATATAAATCTAACATCACATGCTGTGGTTTAGAGCACTGTTCTTCAACCTTTTGACACCTATGGACCGGCGGAAATAAAATAATTATTTTGTGGACTGGCACCGGTCCATGGACCGGCGGTTGCAGAACACTGGGCTATGTCGTGGGCCAGACACTACCCAATCTCCACCCCCAGACCCCACCCCCATAATAGTACTAATTGTAACACCATTTTTGCATTCATTTTTCATATATACATGCAATATAATCTTATTAACAACACATAATGGTTAACCACAAAATTAAACTACACAAAGCACACTGTATGCTTCTCAACATTCATTCCTACTGGAAAACATATAACCCCATGCAAATACGGGACCAAAACCTAAAAGTACTAATATATACAAACAAACCCTAAGATGCAAGACTCTGCATGCAGTACAACCCCAGAGAAAAAGAAACAAATGCATTTCTTCCTGAACAGTGCAAAATACAGACACAGCAGATGAAAATTCTCAAAACTGACACAATTCAATCACTAAATTTAAAAATAAAATCATTCCCCCTACCTTTGTTGTCTCCCTCCCTTCTTCCCTTACCTTTTGGCCTGCTCCCGCCTGGCCGTTTTATGCCACTCCCGGTGTTAACTTCGGGCCGGCTCCCTGTTCCTCACTGCCGCAGTGCATAAAGCTGCGGGCAGCGGCTTCTCGCGCACTGGAAGCCTTCCCTCTGACGTTGCGACACCGGAGAGAAGGCTTCCAGTTCAGATGCACGACGCACATAGGAGCCGCTCTCAGCGGCTTTGTGCAATGCAGCAGTGAGGAAGAGTGAGCCAGCCCAAAGATTACACCGCATTGATCGCAGACCAGCGGTTGAAGAACATTGGTTTAGAACTTTGAACAGTAGCAGCAGCCATGTTTTTGTGAGCAGCAATGCCAACTTAAGTAGGTAAGCACTTGAAATACAGCTATTTTATGATAAGTTTGGTAATGAATAAAATTGAAGATACACAATTTTGCTTGTTTGCAGTTTCATGATAGTCCCCCAGCCCTGAAGCAGCTTAAACTGGCGAAACGTTGGCCATCATCAGCAGTGGGACTCTGGCAACGGGATTTAAGTTATGATTACAATGATATGAGTGTTGAATTTTTAAAGTACTGTATCTTCAAAATAACTAAACATTGAAGAATTTAAGCTTGAAAGAAATAAAAAACATTATTAGAAGAGGATTATATGCCTAGAGGAGGTACTTTTTGAGCTTGTGAGAGCAAGAGCTCTGAGCTGTGACCTTTAGAGTTTTGTTATGGGTAGAATTTAACTGGATTTACATATGTTGAGATTTTACTGGTTCTTATTTTTAGAGTGAATCCCACTATTTACCCTTCTCCATTGAGAATATTGACCATTTAACTGTACTCTGTCTTTTAACCAGTTCTTAAACCATAATAAGACATTACTTCCTATCCCATGACTTTCTAATTTTCTCAGAAGTCTTTCATGAGGTACTTTGTCAAATGCCTTTTGAAAATCCAGATACACAATATTGACTAGCTCGCCTTTATCCACAAGTTTATTCACCTCTTCAAAGAAATATAATAGAGTGGTGAAGAAAGATTTCCCTTGATTAAATTTACGTTGGCTTTGTCTCATTAATCGATGCTTATGTATATGTTCTGTAATTTTGTTCTTTATAATAGTCTACCATTTTGCTTTGCACCAACAACTGAAAGAGCTCAGACCCTACAACACTATCCTTGGCCCCTGCCCATCCAGCCTCCTCCTGTCCTCCAAAGATGTCTTGGTGGAATCCATCCTCCCCATCATAAATATCAACAGGAAAGGTTCCACTTAGCTGGAAATTGGCCATTATCAGGCCCACCCTCAAGAAACCAGCCCTTGACCCTAACAATCCCAGCAACTACCGACCGGTATCTAACCTCCCTTTTGTCTCCAAACTTTTGGAACTGATAGTGCTCAACTGACTGCCACCATACATTGAAGAGCAAGGAGCCCTAGCCCTTTCCCCTTTCCAATCTGTCTTCCGGGTGGGCCATAGCACAGAGTCAGTTCTCCTTGACATCATCGATGACAGCTGGTCAATGCTCGATAAAGGAAGTGATGCCCTACTACTTCTACTAGACCTAAGCGCTGCTTTTGACACCATTGATCACCAGCTCCTACTGAATTGACTCACTGAACTCGGAATCAATAACTCTGCTCTTCAGTGGTTCACCTCCTTCCTTCACCAGAGAACACAATCTGTCTAACTAGGCCCCAAAAAAATCTGAACCCAAACCCATAAAATATAGAGTTCCCTAGGGTGCCTTGCTGTCCCCACTCCTATTCAATCTGTATATCAGACCAGTCAATATTGCCTATAAATACAGCATTAAAATCCACTCCTTTGACAACTTAAGTAGGTAAGCACATGAGATACAGATCTTTTATGATAAGTTTATGATGACCTGTAACTATTGCTCCCGCTAAGTGAAAACCAAGCTGCCCAACTCAACAATCTCCAACACTGTTTCTCTGAAATGAAAAACTGGATGATAGATAACAAACTCCAACTGAATGCCATTAAGTCTGAACTCTGGTTCAGAAAGAAAAACACCAGTTTCACCTGCCTGTCGTTAACCTGGGAATCCACCCCCCTAACTGCAAAGGACCAAGTACGCAGCCTTGGAGTGATTCTGGATGGCCACCTGTTCTCTCCAACCACATCTCGCAAGTAGTCTACACTTCCTTCTACTACCTGTGCCAACTATGCAAGATCAAACCATACCTCTAAACCTAACCTAACTCAGCTCATCTACGCCTGTGTACTCTGTAGAATAGACTACTGCAACTCCCGGTTCAATGGAATAACTGCAAAAGAACTTAAATGCCTCCAACGAATCCAAAACTCAGCAATCTGCTTATTATACGTTCTCAACTACCGCGACCCCACCTCACCGGCACTCCAAGCAGAACACTAGCTACCTGTCAACAAATGCTGCATATTCAAAGCCCTTGTAACAGCGCCCAAAAGATTCCACAACATAACCCCTGCCTACATTAAGTTAATGGAAAGGACACTGTAGTCCAAAAGAGTACCTGTCATCATTGCTATACCTTGTTACCTGTGGCAGATCTGTTTATTGGAGGCTAAAATCTTGGATAAAGGGATAAAGACCAAACCTTTTGAATTGTGGTCTTGCTCTGCATTTTCTGGCTTAGGGAATATTAATGAATATGCATAAAAATACTTACAGCACAGTTAAAGTACTGCAGGAAGAGAAAGTGGTATTCTTTAAACTGCGAATGTTGTTGCCTTCAAAATCTCTAGAAGTGAAAGTCAAAGATAATCATGTTACATGATAAATATACAGTATGGTTTTTTTTTCAATCCAGTGTTTTCCATTCCATAGCTGCTACTACTACTACTATTAATCATTTCTATAGCATTACTATGGAGCTATATTACACATAAACAAAAGAGATGGCCCCTGATTTATGGCGTTTACAGTTCATTCAAACCAGAAAACAAGGCAAATAAGACATTTGAGGGCTTTCATTTGTTATGGTAATGCTAAAAACAAGATGGGTATTAAGAGAAGAATAAGGGGTTAAGATGTAAAAGTAGGGTTACTAAATTTGTTCAAGAAAAAAAGAGGACAGGAGGCCCTGCTCTGTTCCGCCCCAGCCCCGCCCTCACCCAAGCCTCATTTATTCTCCTGCCTCAAGTCCAGGTCGCATATGGAGGGCCTCTGAGCATTCGCAGATGCGATGTGATGACATCACATGCATACATTGTATGAGGATGTTATAGAAGTTTTAGGTGTAGCGCAAACTAGTTCATATAACATTTTCATCTTAAAAAGCTTGTGAGGATTGTTTTCAGAGTTTACACAATCTGTCTAATTTGACTATCTGACTAAAGTTGTACAGACCCCGATGCGGGCAAAACTTGACCCGTATCGGGTCACTTAACAGCTTAGCCCCTAAATATATAACAGACCTTTTCTCTTTCACATCCAAACTTTTTTCTCCACCGGTTACAGGTTGTAAATTTAAAAGTTATCACCAACATCTTTTCTCACATCAAGCAGCATTATAGGGTAAAGACCTGGAACAACTGCTCATGCCTACTACTTATAGGGAATTCAGGAAACACCTAAAAACACATCTGTTCCTGAAGTACTTAGGTAACTGACCTATACAATCTTAGTCCTCAACAAATGATCTTTAGAACTGTTATTCACTAACTCTGAACTTTGTTTATTCCACTCAATCTGTAATACCTTTTAATCATTGTAAACCGCATAGAACTTCACGGTCCTGCGGTATATAAACTGTTATTATTATTACTAGTCTTTAAGCCCGTTACATTAACGAGTACTAGAATAGATGTGTCTGTCTGTCTGTGTTTCTTTATCTTTCTCTCCTTGGCCGCTGTCTGTATCCTTCTGTCTCCCCACCCCCGAGCAAAGATGTCTGCCCCAGCACACACCTCCCCCCCCAAAAGCAGCCCCCTTTCCTCTCCCTAACTGTCTCTCCATGGCCCTCTTCTGTCTTCCCCCAGAGCAAAGCTGTCTGTCCCCAGCACACCTCCCCCCCAAAGTAGCCCCCTTTCCCTGTCCCTGTCTCTCCATGGCCCCTTCTGTCTCCCCCAGCACACCCCTCCCCCCCAAAGCAGCCCCCCTTTCCCTCTCCCTGTCTCTCCATGGCCCCTTTTGTCTTCCCCCCCAGAGCAAAGCTGTTTGCCTCAAGCACACCCCTCCCCCCAAAGCAGCCCCCTTTCCCTCTCCCTGTCTCTCCAGGGCCCCTTCTGTCTTCCCCCCCCAGATCAAAGCTGTCTGTCCCCAGCACACCTCCCCCCCCAAAGCAGCCCTCTTACCCTCTCCCTATCCATGGCCCCTTCTGTCTCCCCCCAGCACACCCCTCTCCCCAAAGCAGCCCTCTTTCCCTCTCCCCCTAGCTCCCGATATTGATCCCCTTCTTACCCTCCCTCCATCCCGGCGTCTTCTGGCTGCTCCTCTTCAAAGCAGCCTGCTCCTCTTCAAAGCAGCCTCTTCAAAGCAGCCTGCGAACCTAGCAGGCCGCTCTCCAACTCGGTAGCACGTTCCTCTGACGCGATCTCGTGCGTCAGAGGGAGCGTGCTACTGAGGTTGGAGAGCGGCCTGCGAGGTTCTTTACAGCCGGCCATGATCGCAGGCTGCTCTGAAGAGGAGGATCAGCGGCGGCAGCGGCGGCGAGTGAGGGCGGGAGGTGACATGGCGAGGACGCGGGCAGGGAGAGAGCACAGTCGCGTGAGTGAGGGCAGGCGGCGAGTGAGGGCGGGCGGTGACGCGCCGAGGACGCGGGCAGGGAGAGAGCACAGTCGCGCGCCTTCAGCCACCGCACGCGCCTCCAGCCCCTGCAAGTGCCGTGAGGTGTCAAATTAGAATACTGCCACAGAAGCACACCTCACGGCGCCAGGAATCACGAATTTTCAAGAGCGCATGCGCGCTCTAGGGTTTTATTATTATAGATTATTATTCCAATCTGAGAGGCCCTTGGTGCTATTTCTACTCCACCATATTTTTCTGTTCCAAAAAGAGATTTTTAAGCACCACCGCTACCTGCCACTCCACCTTGGAGGTCAAAAAGGAGCAGCCTAGAAAGATGAATGTGAAACAGTGCCTCCCAGGAACCCCTCACCACTAACGTGCAAGCAGCAGATATAGGGAGGGTCACATACAGTAAGTTCATTTTGCTGGTGCCAGTTACTGCAGTTGTCAGAATGTTCAGAATATCTCATGCAGTGGCATAATAAAGGGAAAACAGGGTGGGGACACCACCCTAGCCAAAAGAAGCGGGGAGGGGGGAGGGCACCACCATGGCCAAAAGATCCAGCGTGTCACACAAGCCTACTGAGCACATTGCAGCCACTATGGCAGGAGTTTTGCAATATTTAGGGAAAATGAGGGGTCGGAATGCATCGGGTTGAGTCAGGGGAGGAAGGGGGCAAGATTTATAAGCTGTATCCAGGGCATGGTAGTGGGTTTGGAGGGAGAGAAGGGGTGCACTAGACACGTCTCCACTCAACTAATCCTTCTACACTGCCCTGGACAGGGCAAAAAGTTTCCTGTGCTAAAGGTACCTGAGAAACATTTTTGGGGGGCGTAGCTGTGAGATGATTAATAACCACATTTGAATGCAGTCTGCGGTAATGGTTTCAGCACATGATTATACCCCCTGCTGAAACCATTTGAGCATTTGGTATGCTCGCCAATCCAGCATTAATAGCATGTTAACATCTGCAGGACTTTTGAGCAGCTTGATAATCAGACAGCACTCACAGAAGGGAGAATAAGAGAATCTCACAAGAAAAGCACCAGCAGTATTATGGATGATAAGAACCAATCATTCCTTTGAGTAACATGGTCTTCTCCCCTCTGAGGCTCAAATTCCAGATGTTTGTCTTTCGTTGAGGCTACACTAGAGAGTTGCGCGGGGACAGAAATCCCACCCATCAGGATCCTCTCCGTCCCCACTTGTCCCCGCAAGGAATTACCTCCATCCCCGCCTGTCCCCATAAAAAGCAACAATTACTTCTGACAGGATCATCAATTCCACAGTTTCTTTTGTGTTTGCGCTGCTGTTTTCCTTGTGGAATCTCTTTGGTGAAACCCTTTTTTTGTTTTCTGTTCAGGTAATTATCTTATAAACCCCCTCTTTTACTAAGGCTGACATGTCCATTATATTATATAGATGAAGCCTGCTTCCAAAGTCTTCCATCCCCGTGGGAATCCCGTTGGCTAGAGGGGGGTCCCCGTGGAAGTCCCGTGGGTTAGGGGGGGGATTCCCGCGGGACCCCCTTGGGACCCGCAGGATTCCCGAGATACCCGTTCCCGTGCATACCTCTAGGCCAGTGGTTCTTAACCTTGTTGGAGGTACTGAATCCCACCAGTTTCATATGCGTGTTCACCGAACCCTTCTTTATTCCCTTAGTTTTGCCGGAGCTAGACTAGAATTACTCAACTTGGCATTGCAAATCATGCAATTAGGACGATGACTCCCATCACGTTCTGTTATACATGTGAATCCATATTGTATATATTCGTCCGACCACTTTCGTATTTTGCTCGACATAGTAAGGGATTAAAATATTAAGATAGGTATCACACGACGTACCATCACAACAGTTACAATTCGACTACTGTGCGCATCAAATCCCCTGCAGCACAGATAGGCCAAGCGATGTTGCGTGATCACCTGCAGCCAATTATGGACAAGCGGGGCGTATCATCACGAATCATAAGCGCTTCGGTCACGTTCAATCATCTATCAGTTAAATCACAAATTTTGATCAGGAATTGATTGATGTATATAAGGCGTTAGTTACAGATTGATAGATCAAGAAACCGAGTACACGATCAGTCTTGATTAAAATCACTGAATAACTGATAGATGATTGAACGTGACCGAAGCGCTATATGAGTCGGAGGTGTGTTTTGACCTCCGCCAAACCCGCGAGACTGACTCACCGAACCCCTGGGGTTCGGTCGAACCCAGGTTAAGAACCACTGCTCTAGGCTATACTAGACACCTCACAGCTGCTTTAAAATGATGATGTAGATGGTGGTGGATAAAGATTCATTGCCCTTCAGAGTTTCGCCAGGTACTTTTTTCTCTGGTCTTTTAACCACTTAGCATATGTGAATATATGTGGTGCAAAAATGGGTTTTGAGAGGTTTTTGTTTGGCTTTGACAAAATTGGAAACAGAATCATGAACAATAGGTTTTTTTTTGTTTGTTTTTTTTAACCACTAGTTTCTCAAGACAATACAGATTAGAAACATAATTAATTTGGCACTGGAATGCGTGTTGCTGGAATTCCATTCTGAAGGAGCATTTAACAAATTTGCTAAAATTCTCTTTCACTTGCTCAAAAATCTCTACAGAATATTCAGTACAGAGTACATGCAGGAAACAAAATATATTTGGATCATTGACACCTTCTGTTTTGGTTTTTTTTTAGATGTGGCAGTTGTTAAGTCTGTGAATTTACTATACCATTAAAATAACTCATCAGCCATCATGATGATAAATATAATATCGGTTCTTTTATTAACTAATTCCCATCATGTGACTTGCATTACTAAATACATCTTTAAGCTGATTTACCTAATAGACATTAAGAAGGTTCTAGAACAAGATACAAGAACATTTCAGTGCAGTAAAGAAAACATTACCAAAATCCATTTCTTTACAGATACTTTTTATTCCTGTAGTTTTTGTTCAAAGGGAGTTGAAATCTGCAGCTTCACCACTAGAATATCAGTTAATTAACATTTAGAAGATTGGTAACAATATAAATTTTTACTGATTGTTTGGACAAATTTATTTACAGCATTAAAAAAAAAAATGCCCTACATTGTTTTCTCATCCAAATTGTGATGTCATTGTGGTTTATTGCATTAATATTTCTGCCTTTGAGGTTTCATGGATATTAATAGTTTACAGAATGTTGAAGGCTTCTGTGCTTTTCAACTGCTGCAGTGTTAGTAAAGTAGGAAGATATTTTTTAAATGGTTAGTTTTATCTCTTAATATTAAGCCCTCAAGAAAATGCTTGCTGAAACATGGGGTTGAGGTGTGGACTAAGATTGTATGGGTCAGTTACCTAAATACTTCACAGCATTCACAAAATCCTTCTCCAGCACCAGAGCTCAAATGAGTCGATCTTCTGTCTTGTTTCCCTAGTGTCCAACTTTTTTGCATACATAATTGACCACTGAGAAAATGAATGCATGGACAAGTCTGATCTTTGTTTGGAGCGTTATTTCCTTGCCATTGAAGAGGATCCCTTTGAGCTACCAGCCCTTTCAGAGCCTAAGTTAATTGAGAAATGCCGTTTAAAACAGCAAAAAAAATTGTAAAATTAAAATGCCTATCAGCGCCTAAATAAAAGGCACCGGAATCACGCCTACATAGGTGCTGTACAGTGCTTAATGTCACTGTGGGTGTGGCTAATGCTGGACGTGGCATTAGGCACCATAAAGTACCTATGTAGTAGCGATTCGCAACGAAGATAAGCCCTGTCTACACTCCAGAGTGCCTGTAGACTCCACACAGCACGTGCATTTTTTTGCCGATTTTATGTCAGTGTCCCCTGAGGAAGGCGTCACTTTGCGCGCTGAAACTTGGATCCTTGTTGGGACGTTTTGAATAAAGACCCTTTGTGCTGGACAGACTCCTCCTCTCGCCTTTCTTATTGTTCTATGTTTCTGGTGCTTATCTTTTGCAAATGTGTGATTCTTTATAGGGCGCCAACGCATGATTGACACAAGATCGGCGGCCGCTTTGAAGGCAGCCGTCGATATTGGTGCCCTATAGAAAATCCAGACCTAACTACTAATTTTCAGCAGTGTTTACCAGTTAAGTGCCACTGAAAATTAGCGGATAGTCCCAAACAAGCATTTAGGACCTGTTAGGAGCCATTTAGGACCTGTTAGGAGCCATTTCTGGCTGGTTAAATCATTTTGAATATCGACCATTACATGCCTCATACGAAATCATAGTGAATACCCTGAAAACCATAACAGTTAAATATACCTCCAGGACAGGGTTGTGAATCTCTGGACAAAGGGAAGCCACTAAATATGATGATTAAATCCACCTCTGTGTTCAATGAAAGAATCTTGCAAACGTGATTAAATGTGAATTAATCATAAACTTACAGCCAGTTTAATTTAGACATGTACTGACACAACGATTTATCAGGGAGTTGTTCAACAGAATTGTTCAGCATAACTCTGAGGGGAAAAAAAGCAGAAAAAATTAGAATATAGGCCACATAGAGACAAGATGGCTATGCAGGCTATGGAAACGCTCCAGGAAAACGACATTAAAGCAGTGATTCAGGACCACATCTATCAAAGTCCAAAAGCCTGTTCGTATAACCTGAAGGAGGCAGAAAGAAGGACCTTTTCAGACAGAAGGATCAGTACTGGAAACAAAATAAATTAATGGGGAAAATCAAAGATGAGAGAGTTGGGGTGATTTCATTGCTCTGATGGATTATTCTATTACCCTTATAGATCTTCATATTAATATATTGTTGTTCTACTGATAATAGTGTATTTAGAGAGCTTTTTTTTTTTTTATAATAAATTTTTCTTTATTTAGCACTTTTATATAAGTTCACAGCTAGCACTAAGGCCCTCTTTTACAAAGGCGTGCTAAGCGTCTTAGCGTGGATTTAGCACACGCTAAATCAACGCATGTGCTAACCACTAACGCGTCCATAGGATAACATGCACGCGTCAGCATTTAGCATGTGTTTAGCATGCGCTAATATTTAGTGCGCGCTAAAAAGCTTAGCGCACCTGTGTAATAGAAGGGGTAAGAAATTCATAGTAGGAGGCTAACAGAAGTGATCCCAGTTCTTTGACAGACATCAGTAATATAAACCACCACACCTATTTTGTTTTATTTTAGTTTCTTTTTATTGTAACCTGCTTTCAATGTTTATGATTATGAGGGCGAAAAATGACAGAATTCAATTAAGACTGTTTCTTTCCTTTAGTAATGGGTAGTCTATATTTTCCATGTGTTTTAGGGTAAAAACATCAACGTTGCAATTAGGGGCCCTTTTACTACAGGTTAGCATGCACCAATGGATATTAGTGTATGCTAAATGCTGCATATCCTATATTATTCCTATATTATTCCAGACTGTAATGCATGCTAATGTCCATGAAATGCATGCTAAGCTGTAGTGAAAGGGCCCCTTAAATTAATGGTGGGTCTGTACAAAGTTTCAAACTTGCCAGTAATTTTAAATCCCTGGACCAGAAGTATGTTAAGGGCAATTTTCTAAATTCACACTTGAAGAATATTATACGTTACACACACTTCAGGGCACAATTAGGCACCAACAGTTACAATGGCCAATGACTTGGCTAGCTGTCTGTGCCTAATTCATACTAGTATTCTATAACTAGTGAATTTTGGCACCAGGAATCTGTTATAAACTTGGCACTAACTCCCTAAGCGTTCAAATACTGCAAGCGCAAATTGAGCACGTACCCAATTTGTGTACATAATTTAATTGACAAGCCAATTGGAACTAATAATTGCACTAATCCTACACTGCTTCTTGTGACCCTGGGCAAGTCACTTAATCCCCCCCCCCCCTTGCTCCAGGTACATTAGATAGAGTGTGAGCCTGCCAGGACAGATAGGGAAAAATACTTGAGTACCTGAATGTACACCACTTAGTGCTCCTTTTACGAAGCCGCGCAACATTTTAGCGTGCGCTAACCCCCGCCTTAGCCAAAAAGCTACCGCCTGCTCAAGAGGAGGTGGTAGCGGCTAGCGTGGCCGGCAAATTAGCGCACACTGTTACGCGCATTAAACTGCTAACACGGCTTCGTAAAAGGAGCCTTTAGTTTACAAGTGGTATATAAATGCTATAAATAATAAAATAATAATTATTTAAATTTACATGCGCATCTTTAGTTGAGTTCTACACGTACATTTTCACATTTAAAATCTGGCAAGGTCTGCTCAGAAAAAAAGAATATGCTTACTTTTTACACAGTTATAAAATGACTCTTAAGCTGGTAGTCCGAATCCAGCAATTTATAAAGGCTTATTGTTCATCATTTTATTTCAAAACTTACAGAAGTATAAGGGAGTTGAGACCATAAAATGTTTGTGGGGAGATTTTCTGGATCCTATTGTTCTCGATGACTCTGTGAGTACAAAGGTGAGCAAGAAAAAGAAGAACAATTAATTTAATATACAGTTTTGTAGTCATGGAATTTGAAAATAAGTTTTTATCCCTTGCAAAATTCCCAACATCCACATATGAAGAATGCCTCTACTGCAGAGCAGGAGGTGGGAGACTCTTCAGGGAGTCCTATGGGAGAGGCCAATCCTGGGATGCACCGGGGAGGAGTCTAAGGCTATGATTGACCCAGGCGCCTAAGGCCTCTCCCATAGGCACCCTCCTGACCTCGACATGCCTCCATTCCCTCTGACTACGCCCCCCTCCCAAGCCACTATGGCCTCTCTTTCTCAATTTCTGTTTTACCTAATTGCCCTGCCTTTTCATTGCCTCCATTTACCACCGCTATAACATGTAACATCGCTATATACATACTGTCTCTTCTTTAGTATATGCCTTTTTATTACTGCTATTTATGTAACATCTCTGTAAATGTAACAACACTGTAATATGTATCATCGCTGTAAATGTACAGTCTCTTCTATTGTTAACCGCATTGAACTTCCATGGTATTGCGGTATACAAGAATAAAGTTATTATTATTATTATTATTCTGTATTTATAAATATACTAGTCTTATAGCCCGTTACATTAACGGGTGCTAGAATATATGTGTGTGTGTCTGTCTTTATTTCTTTCTCTCTCTCTCCTTAGCAGCTTTCTGTATTTCTGTCTTTCTTTCTGTCTTTCTTTTTCCTTGGCTGTCCACTACCATCCCGCACCCCTCCTGACGCGACTCCCGCTGTCTTTTTATCTGTCTGTCTCTGTCCCTGGCCCCCTTTGTCTGTTTGACTTTCTGTATATCTCCCTGGCCCTGTGTCTTTCTTCTTTTCTTTCTGTCTCCCTTCCTCCCTCTGTCTGTGCAAAGCAGCATTCCCTCCCCCTTCCATTTCCCTCCCCCCACACCAGTTCCCTGTACAGCAGCATTAGCGTTTCCTCTACCCTCTTTCCCTTCCCACAGTGACGACTACAAACGCGGGTCCGAGTCATTTGCCGCCCCCCCCCTTCCGTTCCCGCGGGCCCGACTGGCGATTTAAGCAGCGTGTGCATCAGTGTTCACACGCTGCTTCGGGTCCTTCTACTGCCCTGATTTACTCAGGCACGTCCGGAGCAAATCAGGGCAGTAGATGGGCCCGAAGCAGCGTGTGAAGACTGATGCATACGCTGCTTAAATCGCCAGTCGGGCCCGCGGGAACGGAAGGGGGGGGGGCGGTGGCAAATGACTCGTGTCCCGGGCAACGGAAAGTTGCTGGGCTCCGCAGGCCTTCCCACCCCACCATCCTAACGTCAAACTGATACCTGAGGCCGGCCACCACCACCACCACTTCCGCAGCTCGCTCATGCTTCGGCCGGTAGGTGGAGAGCAGGGAAGATTTTGTGATGCGCGAACACGCAGGAGCAGGACGGACCAGAAGCCGCGCATGCGCACTTCCTATGTGTCGCTACAGCTCACGGAAAAGCGGCACACACTTAGGAACTGCGCATGCGCGGCCTAGCATTTTATTATATTAGATGTACTTTTTAACCTTTGGATGCAAACTGCCTTGAAATTTGATTTGGCGGTGTAACAAATTGTAACAAATTGTAAATGACAGCAGAGCCTCATACACCACTCCTTTTAGGCCCAGGTCACTCATGTTTAAAGCAAAACAATAGATCCTGCCAGACAACTCAAAGAACCATGTTCCTCGCCACACTTGCTTTAACCTGCTTTACTGCAAAAACACAAAGAAGATATGTGATACTCAAACAAGGAGCAAAATGAGAAAGAAAGCAAAAGAAAAACTCAGTTTAACACACCATAATAAAATTAGCTATATGGGAGTTGATATTCTACCTCCCCACAATGTGCAGATCAGAAATATAGGAACAGATTCATAAAAATAGAGTAGTTGTTGAAACAAACTTGGAAAGAGAGATACAAGCTGATAGCTCAGATATCATCAGTAAGATATGGTAGTTTTTTCAGGGTGTACTGGACTGTCAGCAGAGTGTTTGCATGAATTATGCTCTGATGGATGGATAACTTGTATATGTTGATAATGCTTGTGATGCCTTTCATCTGACTAATGTGAAAATTATTCTGAGTGGTGAGTGTATTTATTTATTTTAAAAATGTATAGCCCACATATCCTACAATTCTAAGCGGGTAACATTATAACATACCTAATAAAATAACTTACAAAAACATACCGCATAACAACATTAAAAGCATACAAAATAGAATCATCATTATTTTTAAGTTGGGATGTTTGCGTTATAAAGTTGCTTTTGGATCAGCCCCATCATACTTAGTTGATATATTTCTTATAGCGTCTCATAAGAACAGCAGAAAGTCACATGCTCTTTTCGTCTTTCCATCAGCTAAGGCAGGGATCTCAAAGTCCCTCCTTGAGGGCCGCAATCCAGTCGGGTTTTCAGGATTTCCCCAATGAATATGCATTGAAAGTAGTGCATGCACATAGATCTCATGCATATTCATTGGGGAAATCCTGAAAACCCGACTGGATTGCGGCCCTCAAGGAGGGATTTTGAGATCCCTGCCTTAGCCTGAGCCAAGAGATGCAAAAGTAAGAACTATCTTGAACACACGCTAGCATATCAAGCTGCTTACCATGATAGAGACTTTCGACACTTATTGCTCACATCTTGTTCGTATGAACAATTTAGAAAACAACTGAAAACTTACATTTTTTCCCAACATTTCTGACCTAATAATTCTCATTGTATCATTTTAATAAACTTTTGTAAACCTTTAAGAACTTATGGCTATGCGGTCTAGAAACCTAGTGTTGTTATGTAGAGATAAGGTAGCAATACTAAATTGTACTACAACTTAAGAATATCAATTCTCATCAAACTTACAAAGGCAGGAACTGAAGAAACCAATTTATAAAGAAAACACTCGCTCAAATAGCCAAGCTTTAACCATACCCGACGCCTGCCTTATCTCGAGAGGCGACGTATTCCACCCCATTGGCCCCTGGGCTGCCAGCGTAGCTTTGCGGTTGCCAGAAAGTATCGCCACGCACAAAGATGGCACATTTGAACACATCCTATCCATAGACCGTAGCACTCACGATGGTCTATAAATGTGCAGAAAAGACCTCACGAACAGCGGGCCATTATCATGCACAAGCTTAAAAATGACATTACATTAGTGATTTCTATTCCGCCAATACCTTGCGGTTCAAGGCGGATTACATAAAAGTTTTCAGAGATAACATAAAAGTGTACAGGAATAGCATAAGAGATGTCATAAGAGTGACATAAGAATTACCAAAGAGTTGTCGCGATCTTAAGGTGATAAATGTTGGGTAATAAGAATTACTAAAGAGTTGTCAATATCTTAAGGTGGTAATTCTTGGGTAAATAGAGGCATTTTAGCATTAGTTGGGTAGTTAAAGGCATATTAGAGTATACTAGCTGATGCCCCGGCGTTGCACGGGTATTTAATTATAGCAATAACACTGTAAATGGATTCAAATAAAGATACTTTATAGTGGTGAATGAAAGTATTTTTTTATAGCTTAATAAAAAGTACAATATTCAAATAATAATGTGAAATATTTGACAAAATGAATACAATACAACTAACACAAAACGTGATTATAAACAACAATTTTAGTTTCGCCTCCTGGAGCAAGAACATATAAATTCTTGGGTGAACCCACCCTTGAGCAAGCAACATAGAGTTGTGGGCCACGGGACCCCCAGAACATATCACCCCAGGTAGTGAGGGATCAGCATTCCAAGTTTCGTTCAAATCGGTGAAGCCGTTTTTGAATTAATGTGAGAATGGCAGCTGTTTACATTTTTTCCATTGACATGAATGGGTGAAATGTGATTTTCTGTTTGTAGCTCCGCCCATGTGTGCAGGTGGGCTGCGAGACCCCCAGAACATATCACCCCAGGTAGTGAGGGATCTGCATACCAAGTTTCGTTCAAATCGGTGAAGCCGTTTTTGATTTACTGTGAGAATGGCAGCTTTTTAAATATTTTCCATTGACATGAATGGGTGAAATCTGATTTTCTGTTTGTAGCTCCGCCCACGTGTGCAGGTGGGCCGCGAGACCCCCAGAACATATCACCCCAGGTAGTGAGGGATCTGCATACCAAGTTTCGTTCAAATCGGTCAAGCCATTTTTGCGTGATCGCGGCACATACACACACACATACATACCTCCGATTTTATATATATAGATTAAGGGTATAGAGTGGGTAGGTGGGGTTTGGGTAGGAACTGGTCGAGTTAGGTTTTATGTATTTTTTGAAGAGTAGGGTTTTAGTAACTTTCTTGAAGGTTTTGTAGTCTGTGGTCGATGATAACAGAATGGTGATTTGTCTGTCCAGTTTAGCTGCTTTGGTGGCTATTAGGTTGTCATATAGTTTTTTTTTGTTTGACATTTTTGGATGGTGGGTGTGTGAAAAGTGAGTGGGTTCTCCTTTGCCTGGATGAGGAGGATTGAGTTAGTCGGTTATTCCAGGACCTTAAATTCAATATGCCAGTAATTGGCAACCAGTGCAAATCATGAACTTTCAAGACTATGCAAGCTCCTCCTTCGGATGCAAGTTCTTCTCTGCTTAAAAATGTCTCATAATAAAACAGAATTAGCTGCTAACCTTAGATTACTTTTGGCCTGTGCAGATACATTAGGGCAATACTTGCACAGGGTTATAATTAGTTACTGCTGCATTTATTCAGATCAACAGTACAGGGAATGCCAAGAGAAAAAGAGATTTTAGAAGCCTTCAAACACCTCTCAAATTTTGAATACAATAAAGAAGAGAAAGAAAACGGGGGCGAGGGAATCACAGTTATGTATCTTGTTTTAACTGCTGCCTGAATTATTTAGAAAGGGTTTTGACAGTGCCGCAGCTGATGGAGCTATCCTTTTAACTATAAAATATCTAGTTACAAGGATCTAGATCTTTTTTTGAAGATAATTCCAGCAATTAGTTTAAAGATAGCAATTTGGAAATTCAAAATATCACGTCTTACCTGCAAGACTATTTTTGCCTTGTGATTGGCACCTTTGACGTGCTAACTAATGTTATTTGAACAGCTAAGGAAAAAAGTGCTGTGAGAGAGGTACGCAGCTGGAAACATTATAAGAACAAATTATATTGTCATGTTGTTCATCAAAGTCACTTGTTTTCTTCTCTAAAATCTCCATTCCTCTTTCTCAGGCACAATGATATTAAAACGTGTATCTGAAATGAATTTTTGGCACCTCCTACCACCTCTAATTCCACATCCCCAATTCCTGTAATTATTCTCTCACCCCCCTCAAAAGCTCCTACAATGCTTGTCTCTTTCATTGGTCCTTGATTAGATATCATAACCTGCTCTCTTTTTCATTAAATTAAATAAAGAGCTCTCTATGGCCCCCCCCTTTCACAAAGCAGCACTAGCAAATGCCGCGTGGCAAAAGCCCCGAAGCTCTACATCTCTAAGGGCTTTGGGGCATGTACTGTGCCAGCCTTTTCGAAAACGCTTTGTAAAAGGGGGCCTATATTTGCTTTCACACCCAAGCTTCACACATCCTGGAGACTCTGTGGAGGAATTCATACATTATCACTGACGGATTCATCTGCAGAATGAACAGTCACAGTATAATTATTGTTTACAGAGAGCTTCTAGACTGCTACTAATGACTGGGGGAGTTTAAATGAGCTTCTACGATGGTGTTTTCATACATGAGCTTCTATATATAGGTGAGCTTTAGACTTGGGGGGTCCTTTTATCAAGGCGCGGTAGGGGTTTAACGCGTGGAATACCGTGCGTTAAACCGCCTGCTGCACTAGTCGCTAACGCCTCCATTGACGAGGCGTTAGTTTTTTGGCTTGCCGCAGGGGTTAGTGTGTGATGAAATGTCCGACGCGCTAACCCCCTTAGCGCGCCTTGATAAAAGGAGCCCTTGGTGTTATAGTTACAATACAATATACCATATTTGCAGATGTATAGGACGCAGCGACATATAAGACCCCCCCCCCTTTTTTTAATACACATTTGTGAGAAAAAAAATAATCTGTGTTGTTTTTGAGCCATGCTTTACCAAGAAATCTCAACATAAAATGTCACAGAACACCGATAATGTTCTGGACAAATCTACCAAGGTCAAAGAATTGTACTGTTGTATAAGTATTGATTATATGATAGATAAGGGTGGGGGGGGGAGATAAGAGAATATTATATGGATCATTGTTGATTATTAAGTGATATTTTTATGGTTATTTGTATGGATATGTTATCACACTTATTATAAGTTTAAAAATGTATAAAGATTTAAAAAAAAAAAAAGAATTGTACTGTATGATAGAAAAGTCAGTGTCTGAGAGAGAGCAGAAACAACGTGACGCGGGTGTACAGTGCGTACTTGTGAGACCTCGCAGCGTCTGAGAGAGAGCAAAAACGACATGACCGTATATTAATATAAACCAGACGTTTTAAACTGATTGAAATTTCAACTCATAATTTTGATTACCGGCACATAAGACATGCCCCATGTTTTAAGCGTATTTTGAGGGGAAAAAGTGCATTCTATTCGCCAGCAAATATGGTATATGAGATTGATGTGTGAGCTTTAGTTGTAGGGTTGTAGGGTTTCTCTGATGGTTATCTAAACATGTGCATCTGATGGTGTTACTATGATACAGTGCACATTAGTACCTTATAACACATGTTAAGAAGCAAATAATTTGCACTAGGGCCATAATGCACCATAATAACTATTCCTTTAACTTCCACAAAGTAAGTAGAAAAGAATGATTCTTTTAGGGCCAGACTCTGTACACTGCGGCCAAAGTTGTGCATTTGCAAATGCAACTTAATTGTTTAACAAACCACTCGGTGTCGATAATTGCCAATTAACAAGCAATTATTTACGTGCACAACTTTCTAAGCATATTCTGTATAGTGGCACGTGTAAATTTTAGTGCATGGATCTTAAAAGGGACATGCTAGGGAAGGAGTGTTCCTAAAAGTTAAGAGCAGTGATATACAATACAGTCCGTTCTCATTATTTGCACATTTGTGTCTTGCGGATTCGCCTATCCGGTTGCATCAATTGCAACTAAGTTTCCCATTCGCACTGCCGTGTTTGTTTATTTGTGAACTGGCGCTTGAAAAATAAAAGCTTTTTTGCTTTCATTTTCACAGGCTTTGCTTCCAGATATGGCCCCCGAACATTTGGAGTGTGAATTAGAAGTACCGTATTTCCCTGCATATAGACCGCCCCAGTGTAAAGGCCGCAAAAAATGCTTATGCATGTTTTAAAACTCTTAGATAAACCGCCCCATGTTACAAGCCGTGGCATTTCTAAGAGATTTAAAACCACATGGGGGCGGCCTATATATCCCTCCCCCATACACATATCATACCTCTGCCGGCTGCCTCCTGCAATGTCGCGGCCACAAGTCCCGCGAGAACTGACGCAGGCATTGAGAAGCAGCGCGGTGGTGGCTAGACACTGAAAAGATCGTTCCTGCCCTGTACCGCGGCCGCGACATTGTAGGAGGCAGGCCAGCGAGGAAGCTGCATTATTTTAAAAGGTACGGGGGGAGGGGTGTCTACTAATGGGGCAGCTTATCTACGATGTTGTTAGATAGGCCACCCCATATAAGGAAGCTGCACCCACTGTTTGGATTGCAAAACCCATATATAGACCTCAGCCTATATATGGTGAAATACGGTACTTCATGCAGGCATCAAACCCTATTTTCCCACAAGATCTGCTTTCACTTTCTATGCTTTTGAGGTGCAATGTGAGCTGCTGGAAGCTCTATTTTCCCATAGACCCCATGCTTCGTTATTCACGATTTCAAGGTTTGTGAACATTTTCTGGAACTGTACTACCGTGAATAACGAGAACGGACAGCACTCCCAATCCATCCACAACATAGGTGCTGGCGTGTAGGCTTGGTTTTTATTGGCTTAAATGCCTGTCCCAGAAGAAGTGGTGGAGACAAAGACTGTGTCTGATTTCAGGAAGGCATGTGATAGGCACATGGGATCTCTCAGAGAGAGAAAGAGATAATGGTTACTGTGGACGGGCAGACTAGATGGGCCATTTGGCCTTTATCTGCCATCATGTTTCTATGTTATATATTAGTCAGGTAGACAAGTGCTATGCCTGATTCTATAAACCGCGTCTAACTCCAGAGGTGGTTTATAGAATCACGCTAAGTGCCAGCCTTTTCTGCGCTGACTTTTTAAGCGACATATATAGAATTGACACCATATTGTATTTTTGGCATTTTAAAACAAACAGAAGCAAGCTATGATGAGAAAAAAAAAAGACATACAGCCACTGAAGGCTATGGAGACTTTCAAAGACTCCTGGCTTCAGAGAGGTGATCCTATTATAGCTCAAATACCTGAAAGAGAAAGAATAATAAAGTAAAGTCAATGGATTGTAACATGGCCTCTGATTCTTGCTTTACAGACATGAGGCAGATTGCACAAAAAGGAAATCCAAAGAATGCTGCAATATTAATAGATAATTGGGGTTATTTCAACTCTATATTATAAAATTTATTTCCTGTATTTAGTGCTTATGAAAATGATAGTTGTTTCACAAGAACATGAGAGGAATTCTTTCTTACAAAGGGTGGGAATACCTTGTTGATCACAAATTAAAAAGAAGCTAGTATAGCTATATATAATGTATATACTAGCTTCTTTTTAATTTGTGATCAACAAGGTATTCCCACCCTTTGTAAGAAAGAATTCCTCTGGTTGATGGTTTGAAAAGTTTGGTCGGTTTGGAAGGATGGTTTGAAAAGTTTGGTAAAAGAGCAAGTTAAACAATTAAGTGTCCATTGAGGGCCGGTTTCTGTAACCGCGCTGTTATCAGTAGGTGCATAAAAAAAGAGTGGCGCCATTTACATGTCAGACCATAAAACAGACCATAAAACAGACATAAAACAGACCATAAAAATGTTTCTTCACATGACATGAAATTAAACTCTGGAATTTGTTGGCAGAGAATGTGGTAAAATCAGCTTAGCAGGGTTTAATAAATGTTTGGATAATTTCCTAAAAGAGAAGTCCATAGGCCATTATTGTGATGGCTTGGGGAAATCCACTGCTTATGCCTAGGATAAGCAGCATAAAGCCTGTTTTACTACTTGGGATCTAGCTAGGTACTTGAGACCTGGGTTGGCCACTGTTGGAAACAGGTTGCTGAGCTTGATGGACCTTCAGTCTGTCCCAGTATGGCATCGCTTAGGTTCTTACATGAGCCAAGTATAGGACAATAGGACATAAACTGATACTGAGATGGTGTTATTGAGGAAATGGGTCAGCGTCATGAAACTGTTGTCAGCCACAATTGATGTTCTACAAGCTGAAAATGGCTGCTATATTAGACATGTATTCCCTTCAATAATGAGAATATAGCCAAAATTACAAGATTGGCTGATGATGTCAACTTTGATAAGACTGCTTTGTTGCCATGTCTGGGTGACCAGTCCATCACAATACTGGCCCCTCCCACGTACAAAAGGTCTTGTTCTGGGCATTTGGGCCTTGGATGAATTTTTGGTCGAGAATGTGGTATAAAGATAGATGTAGTGGCAGTCTGGATGATCAAATGCCCAGACTTACAGATAGAAGATTTTTTAAAAAATGGAATAATTTAGACATACTTTTCGAGCATGAACATTGTACCGGTGCCGATTTTGGGTGACTGGCACCCTACGTCCAAATCAGACTTAGACATTTCTTTTGATTATAGCCCTCTATGCCAACTGATATCCAAATATTACATAAAATTTGAGAAATGTTCTTACAATTGTTATGAGTTTCAATTTAATATACTGCATTTCCCCATGTATAGGCCGCGGCTTATACATTGATTTTACAAACCTGTGTATTGGGTATGGCTTGCTTAAATGGGGCAGCTTATAAATGGGGCAGCTTATAAAGACATGAAAACTTTTAAAATCATCCCCCTACCTCTTTAAATCATCCCCCCCCCTGTACCTCTGTAAATCATCCCCCCACACCTTTTAAAATCATCCCCGTACCTTTTTAAATCCCCCATTTGATAAGGGCATGAAGAAAGAGGTGCAGATGGTACTGCCACTTAAAAGGAGTGCAAAGAGGATGGTGGAAGTCTGAATGACCATGAAAAATGAATCAGGAATGCTCTTCTCCAGCACATCTGATGTGACAAAGGAAAAGTACCGTATTCGTTACACAGCACGTTAACCTGAAAAATTTGCGAGTTGCCAGCTTCTTGCCATGTCCCTGAGGCTTTCTGGGAGAAATCTTACAGCAACAAAAAGCCTACAACAGAACCCAACCCACATCTCTCTCAGGAGGCGAGTGGGGACATAAAAAACAAGGCCGCTAATTAGAAGCTGCTTCACTGAACGGTCCCAGTAGACGAGTCAGTAGAAAGCCTGCTGAACAGAGTCCCTTGGAAAACTCCAGGAATACCAGCTGCAGGTGAAAACTTTTAAAAAATCATCGCCCTTAAATACCTACCCCGCTGGACGACTGACGGCTGCCTCCTCCAATCTCGCTGTGCAGGGCAGGAATGATGTTTTCGATCTCAAGCCTGGCCCCGCGCTGATTCCTGAATGGCTGCGGTCATTTCTCGCGATGGCAGCCATTCAGGAAGCAGGGCGGGGCCAGGCTTGAGATCGAAAACATCGCTCCTGTTCAGCTCCTCCAGTAACGCCATGGTTTATCTAATGGGGTGGCTTATCGAACAAATTTAAAATGGAAATCGGCAATTTCTGAGGCCTATACAATGGGGTGGCTTATATATGGGGAAATACGGTACTAAACATGTTTGGATGTTAATTTTACAGTTTTCTGTATTTTGCAATGAAACATCTGAGCCATTTTTAATAAAAGTAACTTAAGTTCTTGTTGGCTAGAAAATTTATCCTTATGTTGTGGCACCAAGCTGAGGTGCCCACTATTATTATATGGAGAAATGAACTGTTTACTTTATTAAAATTTGAATATTAGGATGTTCGCAGGGGTGGCCTCGGTCAATGGTGGAAATTTAGGAGAATCTGGGCCCCTGTTTGGGAGGGTCTGTCCCATAGTGCTAGGTGTTCTCTTTTGACACTGGAGTGCTGGGGTGGGGAGTGGTGGGGTGGGGGGTTCGGGAGGGGAGGGTCTTTTTGTTGTGGTAGTGGTGGGGTTGGTCTCTTAGGTCTCCGTGAAGGATTAACACAGATGTCCTTGCGTAGTCTGCTGTTGTATTCTGTATTGTTGTTGAGTTTGGTATGTAAACATATGACATGATAAAATTTCAAACAATTTAAATCAGAAAAAAAAAGTAACTTAAGTTATAAAATCCATAATAATTTGGCCAGCACAGTAGTTAAGTGATTAATAATGCTTAGTGAGTAGGGTAAATATATGAGTACTTACAACTTGGTCAGGTTGTACAGTCCCCTGAAGGCATACACTGACACAGTTAGAATTTTGTTATGCTGCAGATACCTGAGAAGAGAAGAAAGTCATGATAAAGTGACAGCTGAGGAATGGGACAGGACCAACATTTTAAAACCGCCCCGTGATTTCAGATTCACTTGAGAACATGAACACAAGATGGTGCTGTGCAGTATTAGATGCTTTTTTTTTTTAACCTTTGTGAAAAATAACTTCTGCTAGGATTTAATAGAGAGAGGAAAAGTCTTTTTTGTTTGTTTATTTTGTTTACACCACAAGACCAGTGTGGGTAGGAGAGGGTGAAGAGGCTATAAAATAAACCCACCAGGATGTTTGGAAAAAACTACCTAATTGGGCAGGAAAATTGAATCGAATCGAAAAATCGATTCAATAGGCTGAATCGAATCGAATAGAAATTTTTTTTCCCTGAATCGGGCAACACTAATGTGGAAAAGTGATATTTGTTCAATTGCTCATAGTTGCTTCTATTAAAACCGTTAAATGTATTTTGCTTTTACTTTTGATTTACCCTCAAAATATTATAATTTCCAGAGTGTTTGCCTGAAAACCACAAGGAGTTCCAATTATGGAAAGAGTATCTTTTTTTTTTTTTTTCAATAGTCCTTTCAGAAATTTGATTTTACTTTTTGAAAATAAATTATTTTTATAAAATGTCTGGACTTTAACAAAACAAATTCATGTAGCAAAGCAATACCACTGATTATTAAAGAATGATAAAACTAAGGACTCCTTCTACGAAGCCGCATTAGCGGTTTAATGCGCATAATAGTGTGCACTAATCTGTTGGCCACGCTAGCCGCTACCGCCTCCACTTGAGCAGGCAGTAGTTTCTCGGCACGCATGGGGGTTAGCGCACGCTACAAATGTGCGAACATCTCTCACACCAGGCAGCATTATGGGGTAAATATCTAAAACAATTGCTTACGTCTACTACTTATGGGGAATTCAGGAAATGCCTAAAAACATATCTGTTCCTAAAAAGTACTTAGGCAACTAACCTCATCCCACAATAACTGATCCCTAGAGCTGTTAATCACTAGTTTTTAACTTTGTTAAATCCACTCAATTTGTAGCATCTTTCAATCAATGTTAACCGGCAGAACATTGCTAAATCCATTCAATCTGTAACATCTTTTAATTATTGTAAACCGCATAGAACTTTAAGATCCTGCGGCATATAAATGTTATATTATTATTATTATTCTTTAAGTGCAGCAATCAGAGGAGCCATGCTAGAGATTTGTAAGTGATCCCCAGTGTATAACCTTACTGGGTTGTTTATTTTTTATATCAATGAGCTCTGTCTATGGGAATGAGGCCCATTGCAGTTAAAAGAGAAGCCAATTCTCACAGAAACGCAAATACATTTCAGAAAAGCTAGCTGATTTTTTTTAAAAAACAGGTGCTGTTTCCAAAATCACAGCCTCCTGTGATAGATGATTACAGCGTTCTTTTACAGTAGCTTTCCCACAAACAAATCTCCAGTAATCCTGCTTTACATTGCTGCTGGGGAACGAGAATTAAGACTTGTCAAGGATGAATGCTCATTTACATAGTAACATAGTGAATGACAGCAGATAAAGTTCTGCATGTTTATCCAATCTGCCCAACAGCTGCAGTCATTACCAAGGCAGTGTTGAACCAACAGTCCAATATATTATACAGGACACAGACCATAGAAGTTTGTAGGGCATTGGTTTCACTTTACCACTGCTAGAGCTGCCGTTTAAACACCGCTCCTAACCCCCTCTTCTATTAAACTGCGCTAGCAGATTTTAGCGCAGAGAGCTGCGCTGAATGGCCCGCACTTCTCCCGATGCTCATAGGAACTCTATGAGCGTCAGGAGCAGCGCGGTCTATTCAGCTAGAAACTGCTAGCGCAGTTTAATAGAAGAGGCCCTAAGTTATAGTGATTGATCTGTCAAATTTTAGGGAACCTTTGTGTCTATCGCATGCATTTTAGAACTCCGTCACAGTTTTTGCCTATACCGCCTCCACTGGGAGGGCATTCCAGGCATCCACCACCCTCTCCATTAAAAAGCATTTCCTGAAGAACCCGGTGCCGAAAGGTATGCGAGGTTTCCTACACACAGCCCTTTTGTTGGGGAAAAAAATCATCTTAGTGCGCTGGTTGGAGGCTTCTCCTCCGTCCTTGGCACATCGGAGAGCAGCCATGATACAGCTTTTGCAGATGGAAAAACAGATGGTGTCAGACATGGACTCTCGGGGAGGTACACACTTGTGAGTTATCTGGGAACCCTTTTCACGAGTCATTTATTCAATTTCTAATTTTTTTTGAACCTGCATTTTGAATTGCTCGACTGTTTCTTTCTTTTATTTGGGTTTTGGGAAGGGGTGTATGGGGGGAGGTGGGGAAGGGGGAGAAAATATAATAATCCTATTGTCTAATATGATCTGGTCTGCTTTGTTATTCTGGATGGTGTTTGTATTGTTCTCGAATTGTTTTGTGCCTTTGTTATCCATAAATATATTGGGAAAAAAAAATTTCCTGATGTTACTCCAAAGTCGACCACCCTTGGGCCTTATTATTATTATTATTAAGTTATTATTATTAAGTTTATTAGGATTTTATATACCGCCTATCAAAGTTTTCTAAGCGGTTTTACAATCAGGTACTCAAGCATTTTCCTTACTCATGAAAAGGGCCACTCCCTTGATTTTGTAGCACTATCTAGTTGCGGTTTGTTATCTCGGGTTGAATGGTCTAAAGCAGTGATTCCCAACCCTGTCCTGGAGGAACACCAGGCCAATCGGGTTTTCAGGCTAGCACTAATGAATATGCATGAGAGAGATTTGCTTATGATGGAAGTGATAGGCATGCAAATTTGCTTCATGCATATTCATTAGGGCTAGCCTGAAAACCCAATTGGCCTGGTGTTCCTCCAGGACAGGGTTGGGAACCACTGGTCTATAGTACCCTGAACTGATCGTTTTTTTACTGAGTTTTAATTTACATTTATTTATGGGTAATATTATAAAGAATCATTCTGTATTTTTCCAATGGGACTAAAAAAGTGGAAAATCGCTGGACTAAGGGGTCCTTTTACAAAGGCGCATTAAGCGTTTTAGCATGCATGTTAGTCTATGGATGCATTAGCATTTAGCTCGTGTGTAGATTTAGCGCATGCTAAAACGGCTAACGCACCTTTGTAAAACAGGGGGTTAGTGTATAGCCCTCAAGAGACTGCCCCCAACTTTGTTGGCTGGGCTGAGAACGTTTCAGCAGCCCCTCGTATGTGCTGAATTTGTTGACTTTTTTATTTTGTCCGATGATATTGTTTGTACTTCATGTTTAATGTGTGAATGTAAGATAATGATGCTTTGTAAACTGCCTACTTAATGGGCAGGTTCAAATGAAGTAAATAAATAATGATAATAATAATAAAACCACATATTGAACTGTGAAGAGGGAATGGGAGGTGGAAAACTAGATCTGGAATGCTGTTTAGCATTCATTCTTGATTTGAGTCTGCCATGTTACCACCAGCCAGTCGTGGTTTCTGGGATAACCCTAATGAATATACATGAGAGAGATTTGCATATAATGAAGGTGACAGGCACGCAAATCTGCCCTATGCATATTCATGAGGGCTATCCTGAAAACCTCCTGGTGGCCCTCCAGGCAGGGTTGAGAACCACTGTTCTAGAGCAGTATCTAGATCAAGGCACAAGTCAATATCATAACTTCTATCATATTCACTCCTTCAAAATTTATAGGAAAAAACTTAATTCATATATGTGCCATTATTTGGGTTCATAGACAACCCCGCGAAAGACAAAGGCGCCGCCGACAACTGAGCGCAAGACAGAGGCGCGCGCTGAAGAAAATTACAGTTTTTAGGGGCTCCGACGGGGGTTTTTGTTGGGGAGCCCCCCCAGTTTACTTAATAGAGATCGTGCCGGCATTATGGGGGGTTTGGGGGGTTGTAACCCTCCACATTTTACTGTAAACTTAACTTTTTCCCTAAAAACATGGAAAAAGTGAAGTTTTCAGTAAAATGTGGGGGGGTTACAACCCCCCCAAACCTCCCACAACGCCCCCACAATGCGGCGCGATTTCTATTAAGTAAAGTGGGAGGGTTCCCCCCACAACCCCCCGTCGGAGCCCTAAAAACAGTAATTTTCTGCGACGCGCGCCTCCACGCTGCGCTCAATTGTCTGCGCGCACCTTTGTCCTGGCGCGCTTTTGACCTGACACCATTATTTGCATGAAAGGGGAAAGGGAATGGGACTTGTATACTGCCTTTTTGTTGTTACACACTCAAAGTGGTTTACGTATACACAGGTAATTATTTTGAAGGCTGCTAATATGGCATTTGCATTGGAATTTGAAAATGCTATGTTTGTCTTTTAGGGGAATATAGAAATGGTGGGGAATATTTTTAAAACCAATAGGAGGAAATTTTTTTCACTCGGAGAATAGTTAAGCTCTGGAACGCATTGCCAGAGGTTGTGGAGAGAGCGGATAGCGTAGCTGGTTTTAAGAAAGGTTTGGACAAGTTCCTGGAAGAAAAGTCCATAGTCTGTTATTGAGAAAGACTTGGGGGAAGCCACTGCTTGCCCTGGATCGGTAGCATGGAATGTTGCTACTTTTTGGGATTTTAGAATCTTGTTACTCTCTGGGATTCTGGAATCTTGCTATTCTTTGAGATTCTGTATGGAATGTTGCTACACTTTGGGTTTTGGCCAGGAACTAGTGACCTGGATTGGCCACCGTGAGAACGGGCTACTGGGCTTGATGGACCATTGGTCTGAGCCAGTAAGGCTATTCTTATGTTCTTATGTGGGAGATCCTAGTGAATCTAATGCGGTCCATGGGCTAAACTATGGAATTCTAGGCTGTAGATTCTTATTTGTAGATCAAAATTTAGCACACATTAGGACACAAAGAAGAAACTGTTTTTAAAGACCTGCCACAAACTTCTGTGTATAAAATTCGATGGCACATTGCAACACTATTACTTTTGTATCTAGGGGGAATGTCCATGAACTAGACATAACAATGTGAAAAATGTGGATGTGAATCCCCAAAGATTTTCTGGCCACATCATGGTGAAAGCTGTTGTTAGATATGATAGAATAAAGTCAACAAATAGCTTGTAGGTAAAGACTTTTTTTTATTTATTCATATCTCTGAGGACCAACATGACAACTTCACTATTCAAAGAAGTGAGAAATCAGGTGCTTTCATTGTATGGTGCTGCAAGAAAGATATCTCACTACCCTGCAGCTAAAGGGCATCAAACTGAACTGATATTTCAGAAATTGAAGAATAAAAGCTATAAAGAACTGTTATTACTACCAGTGCTGTACAGTACCTATGTAAATGTAACTAGTTACTGTTCGTAAGTAAAGGGTTTTTTTTTTTTTAACGCTTACTGACTTGTAAAGAAGTATGGATAACATTTTGTCATATTTTGTCAACAAAAAAAAAAGTCTTTGCAGACTCCAGCTTATCCAGAATACCGCAGCCAAGCTGATTTTTGCTAAATGCAAATTTGATCACGTCTCCCCACTACTTACCAATCTTCACTGGCTCCCAGTACTTTCCAGAATTCATTTCAAATGCTCCTGCCTGGCTTTCAAGATCATTCACGGCATCCTTCCGCCCCTAATCCCTCTATCCTTCCTCGTCCGGACGCCTGCTACCACCAGATCCGCTCACAGATATAAACTATCCTTCCCCTCTCTACACGGCATCCTCCACGCTGGCAAACTGGGAAGATCCCTCCTCTCCAAAATCACGGGCCTTTGGAACGATCTCACTATCCAGCTGCGGAACCTAGGCTCCCTCCAACTATTCCGAAAACAACTGAAAACCTGGCTTTTCTCCAACATATAACATCTCTTCTCCTGTTTACATCCCCTCTGTTCATATGCTCTTGTAAATCTTTCTCCTCTCTCTTCCTATATTTTTAAGCTTTGTAAACCGTGTCAAGCTCCACTTCCGTGGAGATGATGCGGTATATAAACTTAAGGCTTAGTTTAGTTTAGTTTAGAGTCCTTTTACTAAGGAGCGTTAATTGATTTAGCGTGCAAACAATTAGTGCACACTAAATGCTAACACGTCCACAAGCGTGTTAGCATTCAGTGTGCGGTAATCATTTGCGTGCGCTAAATCGGTTAACGTGCCTTAGTAAAAGGACCCCTTAATGAAGTAATAATTTCACCAATTTTCACTGCTTTTACCTAGTTACATCTGATGCTTGCAGTAAAAGTAAAAGCAGAAACAAGACGTACATGATGATTCCTCAGCAAACCAAATCAGACATCAAAACCTGGAACAGCAAAGTGGATTGAATAACATTGTTGGAATATAAAAGTTAACAATAGAGTCATTCATTGTAGTTACGATACTTTCACTTTGTACTGGAAAAAGTATTTACTGTATATTAGGCAATAGCTAATTTACTTGTACTCTTATCAAGCTGCACTAGAGGGTTTTAGCGTGGGCCAGTGAGGTAAGTGCTCCGATGCTCAAAATCCGATGCTAATAATAATAATAACAGTTTATATACCGCAGTACCGTGAAGTTTACAATGATTAGAAAGATGCTACAAATTGAGTGGAACTTACATAGTTCTAGAACAGCTTGATAAAAGTCCATAGTTGGCCCTGAGGAAATGACTGGCTTAAAAGTATAATTGGAAAAATTGGGAAAGGCTGAATTATAGCTTTTGGTGGAACTCTTTGTGTCACATATTTAAAATGGAAAGGATAATTGCCATGCAACAGGGAAATTTTAAGAAATTTCAGGTTATTTGGGAGCCATTAACAAGATACTTTAAAGATTTAAATTACTGCATAGAATACATATTAACTTTTTCCCTTTTGTTCATATACGTCCAGGGTAGGGGGAGGGGGAATATTTTATGATTTCTTTTGCTTATGAATAATTGTTGGGTATAAGGGAGAGGGGATATTTGATGCGAGTTAGAATTTGATGATATATTAAGTGATGTAAGAGTATAAAATGATTGTATTATTTTTTACACTTATTGTGAGTTTTAAAAATGAATAAAGATTAATAAAAAAAAAAAAGTATGTTCTTTTGTGAAAGGAGGACACTGACTGAATGCTGACTTACATTCTGTCAAGTACAAAAGGATTTTTTTTTTCTTTTGACAGATTCCACTTTGTTGTCTGCACTCTAGGTGGGGGTGAGTCCCTGTGTTTTGTGAGTAAAACGCGAGGAATTCAAAAGGTTGGAAGGGGCCTGAGAGGGGGAGGGGGGAAGGACAGAATTGGCAGACGCAGGGAGAAGACAGAGTGAGTCCCCATGCAGCCAAGAGGCTGGAAGTTTGCTTTTGAATTTGAACCGAGTTTTGCTTGAAGAACCTATTTGAACTGAGGTGAGTTTTTTAAGGAACATGTGCTTTACCTGGGCCAGCCAGGAAAAGAATTGTGCTGAGTGGATTGGGGACCGAGGACTGGGTACAGCCCTGAAGAAAGACCCTGACTAGATTAGGGTCCAACATTTTGAATGGTACCGAAGGACTGGAGAAGGGCGGATGTGGTCCCTCTCCACAAAAGTGGAAGTAAGGAAGAAGTACAGAACTACAAGCCAGTAAGCCTGATTTCTGTGGTAAGTATATTAAAAGAAACACTTTTAAAACAGAGAATAATGATATTTCTGGAATCCAATAGATTATAGGACCCAAGGCAACAAGGATTCACTAGAGGTAGGTCTTGTCAGACAAATCTGATCAATTACTTTGACTGGGTAACCAGAGAATTGGATAGAGGGAGTATATGAAGATTTTGGCAAACGCCTTTTACAGTGTTCCATACAGGCATCTATTAAATAAACTGAGTGCTCTCAGGATGGACCCCAAAGTGACACACTGGGTCAGGAACTAGTTGATAGAAGGCAACAAAGTGTAGTGGTCAATGGAGATTGCTCTGAGGAAAGGGATGTTATCAGTGGTGTGTCTCAAGGTTCTGTTCTTGGGTCTGTTCTTTTTAACTTTTTTGTAAGCAATATTGCTGAAGGGCTGTCAGGTAAGATTTGCCTCATTGTGGATGATACCAAAATCTGCTATAGAGTAGACACCCCTGATGGTGTGAATAATATGAGGAAAGACCTAGCGAAACTTGAAGAATGGTCTGTGATTTGGCAGCTATGATTTAATGCATTTGGGTTGCAAAAACCTGAGTGAATGGTATAGTTTATGGAGTGAAGAACTTATGTGCACAACAGAAGAGCAGGACTTGGGTATGATAGTATGTGATGATCTTAAGGTGGACAAATAGGTTGAAAAGGATGCTAGGGTGCATAGGGAGAAGTATGACCAGTAGGATAAAGGAGATATTGATGCCTCTGCATAAGACTCTGGTGAGACTTCATATAGAATATTGTATACAATTCTGGAGGCCACACCTTCAAAAAGATATAAATAGGATGGAGTTAGTCCAGAGGAAGGCTACTAAAATGGTTGGAGGTCTTCAACATAAGGCATATGGGGACAGACTTAAAGATCTCAAAATGTATACTTTGGAGGAAAGGCAGGAGTGGGGAGATATGATAGAAATGTTTAAATACCTGTGTGGCATAAATGTGCATGAGACTAAAGAAATTGCGGCTGTACTCACTTGAGGAAAGAAGAGAACGGGGAGATATGATTGAAACGTATAAGTACATCACGGGACGCATCGAGTCAGAAGATGATATCTTCGGGCTTGTGGGACCCTCGACCACCAGAGGGCATCCGCTGAAAATCAGGGGAGGGAAGTTTCATGGCGACTCCAGGAAGTACTTCTTCACCGAAAGAGTGGTGGATCATTGGAACAGACTCCCACTCCAGGTGATAAAGGCCAGCAGCGTGACAGATTTTAAGAAAAAATGGGATACTCACGTGGGATCTTTAAGGGAGTAAATTCAGGGGGGGGGGGGATACCTGGAATGGGCAGACTTGGTGGGCTATAGCCCTTTTCTGCCGCTTTTTTCTATGTTTCTATGTTTCTATGTTTATTTGAAAGGAAGCTCCAGAATGAGAACGCATAGGATGATGTTAAGATGTGATAGGCTCAGGTGTAATCTAAGAAAATACTTTTTTACAGAAAGGGTGGTAGATGCATAGAAAAGGCTCCTGGTAGAGGTCGTGGCGACAAAGACTATGTCTGAATTCAAGAAAACGTGGGATCTCAAAGGGTGAGAAGATAGTGGATGCTGCAAATGGGTAGCCTTTATCCGTCATCATGTTTCTATGTTTCTTTTTTTTTTTTTCCATGAAATTTTATTAAAAATTTCAAAGTTAAACATAGTCCACTTTCAGGAAATATATACAAAATGGTCACAAAACCATTCTAAAAAAACAGCAACTATATATCCTAATCACAAAAGTAACTAACACATGGGCATGAGAAAAAAAATTAATAAAAACTAAAAAAAACCAAGTAAGAATATAAATAATAATAATAATAAAACATACTTCAGAGGCAATTTGGAAAACAATGCACAAGACCTCAGTCTAATGAATTAGAGTCAAGCGAAGGCGAAGAGATACGAGACATATAATCTTCAAAAGGGCCCACTTCTTATGTGTTTTAGTACATAGTGGAAAGGTTTCAGATAACAAAACTTCCCACTTATTTTGTAACAGTACTGACTGCACCATAAATGAACATTAAGAAGATAAAACGATTTCCAATTGGACAGAATCAATTTCAAAGCAAGTACAATTAAAGTATTAATCAAAGAATGCTATGCCTTAGATAGTTTGAGATTAGGCGTCTCAGATTTAAGAATACCCAATTGGGCAGAAATATCTTCCTGCAAATCAAAAACAAGGTTTATGACAGACCAAATCTCAGTCCAAAAGGACCATAAAAGAGGACATTCATAAAGCTGTAAAAGAGTTCTTGGATACAATTTACAGTTTCCTACACTTATTAGATGTCAGAAGAACAGCCAAATGCAACCTCTGGGGAGTCCAATTTGTTTTATGATGTAAAAAAAGAAATATAGACTGCATAGAATTAGCTGAGGGACTTGGACCAAAAAGTTTGCCACTTCAGTTTTATGGCAATTCAGCTCAGCTTCCCATAAATTCTGTAAAGTACAATGTTTGTTATACTGCGAATCTATAAATAGCTTATACACAACTGACTCAATATGACCTTTAGCAAACAATAAAGAGAAGAGAGACTTCAATGATGGAATATCCATGACAATCTCATTTAAAAAATTTGCCTTCGTAATTGCACTAGAAAGCTGAAACCACTGGTAGAAAAAAGTAGACGGAAGACCAAATTTGGCCTGAAGATCCGCAAATGATAATAATTGAAAGGTAGAGTTATAGACATCCCCAATGCACCAAATACCTAAACTAGCCCACTTCATCCACCAAACTGTAGAGTCACCTATTCTATCAAGGAAAGAAGTATGACATGTAAAATATGTACCTATAATTTAGGCACAAGCACTCACACCAGCTGTAGATCTTCTATAAGTTACATGTGTGCAATTCCTACCGATTCTCTGGCCTTGTGTATGCCTTCCAGTCAAATATACACTATGTAAGATATGTGTATATTTACAGCAGTGAATCGCAAACTGGGCATCGCGGCGAGATTCGAAGTATGCAGCAAGACACTGGCGAGGAGGAGGAGAGTCACCGGCTGACTGCCTACAGGATGTGACTCTTGCGGAGAGAGGCATGTCCTGTAGACAGCCGGCACCTCTCCTCCTCCCCAGCACCTCTTTTGCTCTCTGCGCCTCTCCTTTTAGACCTCCTCCATCCCATTGTCCTCCGGCTCCACACTACAGCTTGAGTTCTCAAGCAAAGTTTTGGACATCACCATGGACTCTTCTCTATCCTTCAATGACCACCTCAACTCCTTGGTAAAAAAATGCTTTTTTAGCCTTCATATGCTGAGGAAAGTGAGATCCTGCTTCCATCATAAACACTTTGCCGTCCTTGTACAATCCATTATCCTCTCCAGATTGGACTATTGCAACTCTATCTACTTAAGCCTAACTAAGAAAAGCCTCCATAGACTTCAGCAGATTCAGAATGCCGCGGTAAGCTTATTTTCACAAAAAGTAAATTTGACCATGTCTCACCACTCCTGTCCAAGCTTCACTGGCTTCCAGTAATATCCAGGGTCCACTTTAAATGCGCCTGCCTAACTTTCAAGATCCTACATGGCATCCTACCTCCCGTTATCCCACTATCTTGGAATTCCTCAAATCCTAACTCCACCAGATCCTCTCATAAATTAAAACTATCCTTCCTTTCTATAAAAGGTATATCCCATGCAGGAAAACTAGGGACATCCCTCCCCTTTAGAGCTCTGGAATAACCTTACATTCTCGCTACGAAATTCGAGCTCCCTCCAACTTTTCCGTAAACATCTGAAAACTTGGCTTTTCTCAAAAATATAACACTTCCTCCCTCTCTGGTACCCTAAACCCCTCTCAACCCTCTTTACACTTAATCCTATAACCCTCCATTGGAGTTCCTTTCTATCCCAACCCCTGTAAACCGTGCCAAGCTCTACGATTGCAGAGAAGATGCGGTATACAAACCTAAGGTTTAGTTTAGTCACATGTGCGCATGACATCATTACGTCAACGTCTGCACACTTCCGGGTGCCCTCGAACCACAGCCACCTGTTTAGTGTGCTGCGGCTGGAAATAGTTTGTGAGACACTGATCTACAGAATAGTACTTCACTGGATTTGTGCATATAGGTACACATTCACTCCTATATGCTGGTGTTCTAATCATTTATGTGTGTAATTGCTGTGTCAGTGTGAGAATCTACTTTATAGATCCTCCTCAACTTTATGTTTTGTAAGACCTCTTTCTTGCTTGGACAATGCTGCTTCACATGGAAGTTGCGTCACATGGAAGTTGCGTCAGAGGAGAAGCTTCCGCCCACAGATGCACGCGACTGCACGTAGGCTCCGGCGGCTTTTAACAAGTTACTCAAACTTAAAATGCACCTTGAAGGTAAGGGGGAGGGAAGGAGATAGATAGATTCAGGTAGGTAGGAAGGAGGGAGGGGGCTGTGCATGATCGGGAACTATACACATTCCCTCCTTTAACTGTGGGGACAAGGCCATTCACCACTCCACAGGGCGGTGGATGGCCCTGTCCCTGTACCCACAGTGAGCACTTCCCCCCCCACCGTTTCGGCGGGTTACCTGCGGGTAACAGCCACTGTGTCATTCTCTAGATAAATTCTCTGGTGCACATAGGAATTCTATGAGCTTCGGAGCATTTACCTCACCGGCCCGTGGAAGAAACCGCTACCGCGTCTTTGTAAAAGCCAGTGTATATGAAGTAGAGAAGGACTGAATGAATGTTGCCTTTTCTAGAAGTGTGGATTAATGAGAACTAAGATCCTTCAGCCTTTACTATTGCTATTGAAATTTAGGGAGCTCACTAGCCTAGATAAAAGTAATTTCTTACAGATTTCTAAGGTCTGGGTATTTTTTGAAGTCATCTGCAGAAAGCTTTCGTATCATATTTCTCCGTAGTGACCTGCAAGTAAACAAAAACAAATGCAGGAATAACTGTAATGATTTTAATTAAGATGACTTGTAATTCATACAGTAACTACAGATTTTAAGTCACCCTCAGAACTCTGGTCTTCACAAGATGAATAGTAGGAAGCTATGCATTGCTCATAAATAAAGATATTTTGATTGTGTAGAAGTTGCACCCAGCCTGTGTTCGCCATTTTGAACTCTACTCCTCTTGAGCTTTTGACTAAAGGGTTTGTCAACTGTACAGATACCGTCTGGGGCTTTTGTTCATCTGTCCAAGATTTCTGTTTACTCCAGCTTGAAGCAGAAGTTTAGGTAGTCTACCCCTTGCTTACCTAGTTTCCTATATTTCCCTACTTAAGGAAAACTGAATGTCTAAATTTCTTATTCTGAAACATGTCAATAAAGATCCCAAGAAAAAACAAAAGAACGATCCAACAGATCTGCGGTGGAGAGTCAAACTGTGGTTCAGCAGGACAGGAGCTCTAAGTCGCTTGTCATTTTCGGATTACTTGTACTGATGGGGGAGGGAATTTTTATCTTTTGAATAGATACTGATTGATTATAAGTGCTTGGTTGATTATCATTATTTGTATATAAATTGTATTGCACTTTTTGTTGGCATTAAAAACTAAATAAAGTTGAAAACTGCTGGGCTCTTCCACCCCTTCCTAATTGCGTCACATCTCCACTCCCAAATATGCTCCCCATGCTAAAAAACAAAAAAACAATCTATTTTTTTAGTCCATGAGAAGTACAGTATATGCCGACCCCACAACTACCGCGGGATGACCAAGTGCATCCCACCGTAGCGCCTTTTTAACCTGTGCTAAGCACACACCAGTGTTTACCGCAGCTTAGTAAAAGGACCACAAGAAATAGGAAAGGAGAGGTTAGAGCTGAGAGGGCTAAGGCACTGCTTCACCATTGCTGAAAAACTACTCCTGCAACCCGTCAGTAGCCTCTGGAAAGGCACCCAGTCTCTGCCCCTGACAAAGCCTCTCTTAAAAAAAAATGTAAAAAATTATGGGCTCCTTTTACGAAGCCGCGTTAGCGGTTTTAGCGTACGCAGCTTTTTAGCGCGTGCTAAACCCGCGCTACGTGGCCAGAACTAATGCCAGCTCAGTGCTGGCATTAGCGTCTAGCGCGGCCGGCAGTTTAGCACGTGCTATTACGCGGGTTAAACCGCTAACGCCGCTTCGTAAAAGGAGCCCTATATTTCTCCCCTCTCCCGTTTTTCCTCCAAAGTATACATCTTGAGATCTTTAAGTCTGTCCCCATACACTTTATGTTGAAGACCACGCACTATTTTAGTATCTAGCTTAGGGCCCTATCTTAGGACCTATATACTATATAGGATAGCATTTAACATTACAGAGTGTTATAAGCTGCATAGTCTCACAGGCCATTGCTTTGGCCGCCTCGATTGTTGCTAGCTGCTTATTGGCATAATTGTTGGCACTATCAGAGCCTGTTAGTGCTTACTGGGAGCTAAATCGTGGACATTCCAAAATTAACGTGTTAAGCTTTAATGTGTTCTCCATTAGGCTATGTTTTTTTTGCTGCATTAAGTGTGCAGTAACAAAATAAATCTAACAGACAAGACTAGGCAGGAGTGACTGAGCCTGAGAGCCCATGGATCCCAGAGTACTCCCTAGACCCCTAACCTGAACCACCAATGGACACAGTATGGTGCAGGGGTGAAGGAGGGGTTCCAAACTGTAGGGGGAGCTTGGGACTTGGGGGGGGGGCGTTAAATTTGGAGGGCTGTCAGGGGAGAGCCCTGACCTAGAGTCCTGGGAGCATCGGGCTGCGACTTTGTGGCCTGATGTTGCTGGGCCAAGGGAATAATGTTGCTTGTGAGGTCGCTCGCAAGCAGCATTATTCCTGCTAGATGGGATTCAGCATACTGCGGTACGGGGAATCAAGCATATGAGGAAACATTGAAAACGGTGTTTACAGAAGTTGACTCCAAGGGCTCCTTTTATCAAGCTACGCTAGTGGGGTTAGTGCGTCGGACATTTCATCACGTGCTAACCCGCGCGGCCGGCTAAAAAACTAATGCCTGTTCAATGCAGGCGTTAGCGGCTAGCACGGCACACGGTTTAACGTGCGGTATTGCACGCTTTAAACCCCTACCGCAGCTTGATAAAAGAACCCCCAAGTTTACAGAGGATGACTCAAAAAATTTAATTTCACGGGACCCTTGTATATATATTTTCCTTATCAAGAAAGAACAGAGACACACTTATTCTAACCTCTTTTTTCCCCAGGGGATCTTAAATCAAAAGTTGTCTAGGCCAACCAAGACATTTTCCTAATCACCTGAATTTTAAATGATATATTTTCATACCTTACTTGCTTATTTAACACAAGTGAAAAGCAGAGACTTAAAAAGCTCTTTATCTTTAAGCATTAACTGTAGATGCATACATTAAAGACCTGCGTGGTAAATAGATAGCATTAATTAAAGAGCTCTGTTCTTACATCATTGTCACGTTTGAAGCAACTGAAGGGACTGTTTGTAACTTGGCACCATCACAATCAAGTTCCAGGCCTCGGCATAGGCAATACACCGGCACAGAACCAATGGCTAAATAGAGACAGAGAAAATATAATAAAATGGTTTAATACAGAATTTCCCAAACCATAAAGTTGGGTTTTCAGGATAACCATAATGAATACACATGAGACAAATTTATCTATTGGGAATCCCCACAATTCAACTATGTGGTCTGCAGGATAGGTTTGGGGCACTGATGACAATAATGGTATTAAGCATGATATACCCCTTGCCTGGGATACCTGGAGAAAGATACCAATATACTCGTATCCTCTATAATAAAACCCTAAGCGCGCATGCGCACTTAGGACGGTGTGTTCTCTGACAGTGTGATGTGTCCCTCTGTGCCAAATTCCATTTTCGAACATGGAGGCAGGGAACACGCCGGCGACTCCCCCCTCCCGCCCCACTCACCCAGACAACAAACCGCTGCTGCTCTTCAAAGCAGCCTGCTGAGGATCACCGGCTGGCTGTAGCGAACCTTGCAGGCCGCTCTCCATCTCGGTAGCACGTTCCCTCTGATGCGATCCTGTGCGTCAGAGGGAATGTGCTACCGAGGTGGAGAGCGGCCTGTGAGGTTTGCTACAGCCGGCCAGCGATCCTCAGCAGGCTGCTTTGAAGAGGAGCAGCAGCGGCGGTTTGTGCCGGTGGGCCAGAAGAGGGAGCAATACAGGTAGGCAGGGGGCCAGAGCGAGAGGGAATGGGGCTGCCTAGGGGGGAGGGGTGTGACTGCACGCGGAGCCAGAAAGCAACCATGCTTTGCTCTGGGAGGGGGGAAAACAGAAGGGGGCCTCGGAGCTGGCAGGCATGACACAACAGGGGGCCAGGGGGAGAGGGAAAGGGGGCTGCTGTTTAGGGGGGAGGGGTATGCTGGGGGCAGACAGCAATCACGCTTTGCTCTGGGAAAGGAAAGGAAGACAAATATCCAGCGGCCAAGGAGAGAGAGAGAAAGAAAGAAAGACAGACACACACATCTATTCTAGCACCCGTTAATGTAACGGGCTTAAAGACTAGTATATAAATAAAAAATAAAGCTATGGAAATGTTTTAGAGTTGCAGTAAAAATAATATTGCTTGGTTAGCATTACACGCATGTGTTGCTTAAAGTATTTAAATAGATGTTGTTCCAGCTGCTACTTCCTGTAAGATTAGGAAATGGATGGGTCTTAGAATAGGGCACAGGTCACTGTGCCCTAAACTAACACTTTGTTACAAGATATCCAATGCATTGAAAAAAAATAATGATTTCATCTAGTCTAATAATAATAAGTAAAAATGAAAGCTCTTTTTACGACGGTGCGCTAGCGGTTTTAGCGTGCGCTTAGCGCGTGCTACATTGTCCCGCGCGCTACACGCTAATGCCTCCATATAGCTTGTGTTAGTATTTTTCATGTAGCGCGTAAAAGGAGCCCTAAGATTTTAGTAGCTGCTCATAATATATTTATTAATACACTGTAAATAGATCAAAAAGTAAATCAATATGAGTTACTATCTCTGAAATTTTTATTTAGGAGGCAGTAATGAATGTTTTGGGTATTTGTTTTTTTCTTCATAGGTGCACTATTTCAGATAAGTTAGAAACATGATGGCAAGTAAAAGCCAAATGGCCCATCCAGTCTACCCACCCGCAGTAACCATTATCTACGAGATCGCATATGCCTATCCCAAGCTTTCTTGAATTCAGACACAGTCTGTCTCCATCACCTCTTCCAGGAGACTGTTCCACGCATCTACCACCCTTTCTGTAAAAAAGTATTTCCTTAGATTAGTCCGGAGCCTGTCACCTCTCAACTTCATCCTATGCCCTCTCATTGCAGAGTTTCCTTTCAAATGATTCATACGCACTTATGCTACGTAGGTATTTAAACATTTCTATCATATCTCCCCTCTCCCGCCTTTCCTCCAAAGTACATTACATTACATTAATGACTTCTATTCCGCCAGTACCTTGCAGTTCTAGGCAGATTACAAAAGAAGATAGCTGGACATTTCCAGGAAAATTACAATTTAGGGTGCTGTTTACATGATTGAGACTTTGAAGGGAAGTTTACAAGAGAGGGGATAGACAAGGGGATGAGTTTTGACATCTTGAGATCTTTAAGTCTGTCCCCATACACTTTATGTTGAAGACCACGCACCATTTTAGTATCTAGCTTAGGGCCTTATCTTAGGACCTATATTCTATATAGGATAGCATTTAACATTACAGAGTATTATAAGCTGCAAAGTCTCACTGGCCATTGCTTTGGCCTCCTCGATTGCTGCTAGCTGCTTATCGGCATACTTGTTAACACTATCAGTGCCGGTTAGTACTTACTGGGAGCTAAATCCTTTGCTGCAATGTGAATTCTTATCAGCGAAGCTAATACATCTGTTGCTGAGACTAAATAGAGCACCTAGGCAGAACTCTTCACATGCTAATATAATTTGTTTTTCTTATTATGATAAACATATTGGGTTTATCTATTCTGTGTAACCTACATGTGTCTGTTCCATATTTTGGGAACATGTACCATTATGTGCCATCCTGAGTGTGTGTAGAAGGTAAAGATTTCATGAGAATGCTACAATGAGAAAAAGCCCTTTAGCACTGTTTTGTTTGAAGTTCACCTGTGGAGTAATGTGCACATACTGCCCTAGGGCTTCTCCCGTGAGCTCCCGGCCAAGACCGTTGCTTCCTGGTCTCCGATAGTGGCTGAAGGATGCATGTAATTTTCATGGTGATGTATTGTTTATTTTCTTTTATCAATAAATGGTGCATTCAGTTGTAAGAAGAAGCTAGCATGGACTATTCTGTTTTACCCTAAAGAATCAGTGGACTAGTGAATTGTTTTGGTCAAAACCTGTTGCTCCTTTATATGGTTAGACAGACCACAATACTATATGAAATCTAGTGACATTTTCATTATCTTCCAAGGGAAGGATTTTTTTTAAGCCAGTGATTGAGGTGTAAAGCGCCCAGGATCTCTTACTTCACCTATGGTCCCCCACTGTCAAGAATTTCAACATGCCTTTACAGATCTTAAATGGCTTGTTATCAAACAAATTCCGGCTGACTATAGAGGCAATAAATTGCAGCGTTTAGCGTTACGGGAACAATTTTGGATTTTTCACTTACAATCTGTTACCCTGTCGGGGCTGAATGATGGTATTGAGTGGCACGCTGTCATTCAAGGTTCAAACTTTTCAATTCTCAAGTACCATGAAAAAGAACATTGTTTAATTATTTTTTGCTGGTGTTAAGCTGGTTCGGTTTGACGCTTTTACGTTTTTGACGTCACACCGTTGTTACTTAATCCACTGCTAATCAATTGGGCGACTCCACGCCGAAGTGCCATTTTCCTTTGGAATTCAACTTGTTAGAAACGTAGTTCCCTTTTGAACTTGAGAAGTCTATGCTTCAGCTCCAAATGGAGGAGGCTGAGATCCTCTGAAATGGAGCTTTTAACTTGACTGGCATGGACAATATTGTGGCAGGAACAAATGGATTGTTAATGATTCTGAGATAATTACTCTCTCGTTCCATTATAGTTCTTTATGTTTGTTTCAACATTGAAGGAGGACATAACTTTGAACTATTGTTGTGGATTTTGTAGCAATTTTTATTGCACACAGTACACTGGATGGTTCATAGACAACTCGGCGAAAGACAAAGGCGCGCGCCGACAACTGAGCGCAAGACGGAGGCGTGCGCCGACAACTGAGAGCAAGACGGAGGCGCGCGCCGAAGAAAATTACAGTTTTTAGGGGCTCCGACGGGGTTTTTTGTTGGGGAGCCCCCCAGTTTACTTAATAGAGATCGCACCGGCGTTGTGGGGGGTTTGGGGGGTTGTAATCCTCCATTTTACTGTAAACTTAACTTTTTCCCTAAAAACAGGGAAAAAGTAAAGTTTTCAGTAAAATGTGGGGGTTACAATCCCCCACACCCCCCACAATGCCCCCACAACGCAGAGCGATCTCTATTAAGTAAAGTGGGGGGGGGGTTCCCCCCCACCTCCCCCCCACCTCCCCCGTCGGAGCCGTAAAAAACATTAATTTTCTGTGGTGCGTGCCTCTGTACTGCGCTCAATTGTCTACGCGCGCCTTTGTCCCGGCGCGCTTTTGACCTGACACCCACTGGATAGACCATAATTGATGAATAATTATTATTTGTGTGGTTTTGCACATTTTCACATAATTCACTATGGAGTCCAGGGATGTTACATTAGTAGAAAAAACCCTGTTGGGTTATACTCTCTCAACTTCATATTACAGGCTGGGTCCTGATTGTGAGTTGTGTAAAAATGCTTGCGCACCTTAGTAAAAGGAGCCCTAAATGAATTTGTCAAGTGGATCAATACTTGTGACCAACATTTATAGTTTATACTTCAGTTCCATCCAAATTACATTGAGTTTTTAGATGAGCACATTTTTAAGGAAGGCACTGTTACACAGATGAGATTATTTCCGTAAACCAATTGAGAGAAATGCATACTTGCATTTCAAAAGTTTCCATCCTCATACTCTCAAGACTAGAATTCCGATTGTACAATTTTTTGCATATCTACCGGTTATGTTTTTCATTAGAAGATTTTAAAATTTTTGATTCTAGAACTTGGACACACAAGGAAATGGTCGGTTAAGAGCTGTGCTCAAGGCTAAACAAGCTACTATTTCAAATTTAAAACTCCAACAATTCAATTTTATTTGGAAAAAAGATTGATAAGAAGAAAATGTCATCAAACAAACAAAATAAAAACGATGCAGGAACCGGAGGATCAGGAACCAGCAGTAACAAAAGATCAAAGCCAGAACCAGGGACACCATCAAGAGTACCACTGCCTGCAGAAGATCAAGATATGATGGCAGAAATAAAACAGATAAAGGATATAGTACTGGAGATCAAAAAACAACTACAAAAAGCAATAGATGATGTTGCTATATTAACAAAAAGAGTTAATCTAATTGACAACAAAATGACACACTTAGAGGAAAGAGCAGAGGAAGTACATACTGAGGTTATACAAAACAAACAAGCCTGGAAGGAAATGGAAATATTAAAGAAAGATCTGGAAGACTGTGTGAATAGAGAAAAAAGAAATAATTTAAGAATTATTGGGATGCCGGAAGGAGTGGAAAAAAATGATCCTATCAATTTCTTAGAACAATTCCTCCCAAAGATACTGCCTATAAAATCCAAGGTGCCTCTTGAAATAGAGAGGGCACACAGAATACCGGGACAGAAAACAACCACACAAAAAGGTCCAAGAACTTTTATTTTTAAACTACTAAGATATCAACATGTAGTTGAAATATGCCAGCTAGCTAAAGCAAATAAAAACCTAAGATGTCAAGATGCACGGATACATATTGTGCCAGACTTTGCTAGAGAAACTGCTCAAAAAAGAAAACAACTCCTTGATTTAAGACCTCAACTACGAGCACTAGGAGCAAGATATGGATTACTCTACCCAGCGGTGATGAAGGTAACATTAGGAAATAAAACACAAAATTTTAATGATTCTAAAAAACTAGCAGAATACCTTGAAACATTTGAACAACCAATGACATCTTAAAAAGAAACTTTGGGAATATTTTAAAGTATTTAATATAACAAGAAGACATTAATAACTTTTCACTTTGATTTATTATATACAAAATAATCTAAACATTAAAAAACTGTAAAAACCGTTTAGAATGCTAGAAATTTTTTTAAAAAAGCAAATAACAGGAAAATGGAACAACTTGAAAAGAATGCAAACATGTCAGTAACAGAATGTTGTGGAGGGGAAAAAAAAAAAAAAAAGAACATTGATCTACCTGGAGAATTCAATATATATGCAGCTGAAGGGACGAGATGAAGGAGCTTTTTGAAAGATATCCTCTTGCAGCATGGATTATATGCTCACGGAGAGAAATGGAGAAAGGTGGAACACTAGAGATACTATGTTTGCTGAGTTACTGAGTAGAGGAAGGGATCTGCGTGTCAACAGAAGTACAAACAGTAGTGCAACCTGCGTGAAAACTTGTGGTCGATTGGGAAGTGTCTCATTAAAAAAAAAAAAAAAAAAAATCCTGAATAGAAAGCTACCAACACATGAGTAAATTACAAACTGAATCTGCCCTGCTCCTATGAATATCCCGGAAGACCCAGACGCTAAGATGTGGAACATAATGACTACAATTATATTAGTAAAAGAAGCAGAAAGTTAATTCCCACCCAGTTGGAGGAGAACAGCTGAGCCCTTCCTTTATGTTTGCCATATGTGCAAACAAGCTTGTAACCATTCCCAGCTGATACACTGAGCTAACTGTTATGCATTTTTTGCATGTTCCCTGACAAAGATAGTGAAGAACGTTAAGTTTATTATAGAAGTACTTTAAAAAAAAAATAAATAAAAAATTGTCTTCAAATGTTGTATTTCTTCTATATCTTTTTCTCATCTATTTTATTCTCATCCTTCTCATCCTTTACACATAATTTTGAAAGAAAGATATTGCATTTTATTGGATATTTATTTACCAATGACTTTACCAATGACTTTCACTATATACTTAAATTTATTTATTTACTTAAAAATGGGTTAATAGATACTTTGACTAACCTGACAATTGATATATTGCAATTTTAGGAATCCAGAATAATAATAAATATGTAATAAACACTTTCTAGGCTTTTAAGTTTTTAGTAATGCCTTTAAGTTCTTAGGAACTAAGCTTTTAGTCAGGCTTGATTGAATTATATGAAACTCTGTTAAAATCCTGTAGATTAGAATCATTTCTTTGCTCTATTCTGTTTTAGAGTAATTTTTGTAAAATAAAGAAAGGTAAGAATTATAAGGGAAAAAAAAATAAATATATATATATATATATTTCTGAAAATGAATAAAAGAGAAAATAAATATAACAAATATTAGTATAAGGATATATTATACTATGTTATTAGCATGGAGTAATAAGTATAAAACTATAATTTATTTTTTAGCTTGTAATGGAGTAATGTTAAACCTGATCTATGTTGTGTTTCCAAGTGATCGTATACAAATAGGGTGGGAAGGGAGGGAATGGGAGGGTATTAAATTTTAAGGGTAGGGGTAAAATAGATAATTCCTCAAACTATCTTATTTATGGGAAAATGAAGTTCATAAAAAACATTGCAGATGGGATTGTTATAATACATATTACATTAAAATTAAATGGATCTTAAAATAATCTCTTTAAATGTTAATGGTCTAAATCACCCGATTAAAAGAAAAAAGGCATTATTATTTTTGAAAAGGCAAAACGCTGATATATGCTGCATACAAGAGACCCATTTATCAAATAATGAATCCATAAAGCTAAAAGGTGATTGGGTCAAGCAATGTTACTTTTCTGCAGCAATAGGAAAAAAAGCTGGAGTTGCAATATTAATAAATAAAAAATGTTCCGCTTCATTTAAGTTTAAGGCAGCTGATCCTTTAGGAAGATGGATATATATAGAAATGGACATGGGAAATACCACCATGACACTTTTCAATATATATGCCCCTAATTCAAATCAAAATGAATTTTTTAAAACTCTGCAACAGTTGATTCTTCCACTGGCTACTTCAAATTTAATAGTGGCAGGAGATTTCAATGCTGTGATGGATCCATTGATAAATAAAAGCCCGAGAAGATTTATAAAATCATTAGGTCTTGACAATTTGGTGCAATCTTGTGATTTAAAGGATATTTGGCGTATACTTCATTTTGATGGTCGGGAATTTTCGTTTTGTTCACAAGTCCATAATTCTTTTTCTAGAATAGATTATATTTTTGTTTCTAATCAATTAGTACATCAAGTCACACAGGCTGTCATTGATCCAATTGTATTATCTGATCATGGTGGAGTGTGGATTGAAATTAAAATAATAGATCAAAATATAAACAGACCTATATGGAAATTGAATAATACATTGCTTGCAGATAATGACTTTTGTACAAATCTTATAAAAAAAATAGAATATTTTCAAATTAATGATACAGAAGAAATTTCCATAGAGACTTTATGGGATGCGTTTAAAGCATATACTAGAGGACAAATTATTTCTTATTCAGCAATGAAAATAAAAAAAGAAAAACAACAATTTATAGAATTAGAAAAATTAATAAAGTCTCTAGAATCAAAATTAATTGAAAAATGGGATTATTTGACACAACAAGAATTGTTAAAAGCTAAAGGTAAATATAATGAAATTTCTTCAAAAATCATTAGAAAAGATTTATTTGTACAACAAGCTCTGTATTATGGAAATTCGAATAAGGCGGGAAGATTGCTTGCAAATTATCTCAAAGCAAAAAGGAAAAAAAACAAAAATAATTGCAATTCAAAATGAAAATAAAGAAATGTTATCTCAAACTAATCCCATAATAAAACAATTTTTAAAATTCTATAAAGATTTGTATTCTTCCGAGCCCTATTCAGAAAAGGAAAAAGATGGTATAGAATTTTTAAAATTAATAAATGGACCAAAGATTCCTGAACATATAAAACGAAGTTTAGAAGAACCAATATCCTTAAAAGAGTTAGGTACAGCATTGAAGTCCCTCAGAGTTGGATCCGCTCCAGGTGGAGATGGTTTTACAGTAGAGTTTTATAAATCATTCCAAAACATCTTAATGCCCTATTTATTAAAATTATATCAGAAACAACTAAATAAAGGTTGTATTACAGGTACTATGGCTGAATCAATAACTATAGTTTTACCTAAGCCAAATAAAGATCCTACTTTGGTATCAAACTATAGACCTATTTCTTTAATAAATGTGGATGGAAAAATTTTAACTAAGGCAATAGCATTAAGATTGGCTAAAGCTCTCCCTTTCATTATTGATATGCATCAAACAGGTTTTGTTGCTCAAAGACATTCGTCTCATAATACTAGATTGGCACATCACATGTTATATTTGACAAAATCCATCAATGACCCAGCATTCTCTATTTCATTAGATGCGGAAAAAGCTTTTGATAGAGTGGAATGGTCCTTCATGTTTCAGACAATGGAATGGTTTGGTATAGGATCCGGTTTTATACAAATAATAAAGGCATTGTATAACTCCCCTGTTGCTAGATTATATATTAATAATGATTTTTCAGAAAAATTTATTCTACAAAGAGGGGTTAGACAAGGATGCCCACTATCTCTTTTGCTTTTTGATATCGTTTTAGAACCCTTGTTATTAGCTATAGAACAGATAAAGGAGATACAGGGTATTCCACATTCAGATAAAGAATATAAATTATCAGCATATGCGGATGATATATTACTTTATTTGAGAAATCCGGAAACAACCATTCCAAAGCTACTCGAACTGATTGAAAGATTTGGAAAATTTTCAGGATATAAAATAAACTGGAATAAATCAGAAGTACTTCCACTCAATGTACATTGTACAAAAAGTTTATTTGACTCATTTTCTTTTATTTGGAAAGAGGAAGGATTAAAATACTTAGGAATTTGGATTACAAAAACTATAGAAGAAACTATCATAATCAATGAAAAAAATTTATTACAAAAAGTGTCAGAAATGTGTGAGCAATGGAATCCTTTGTGCATATCTTGGTGGGGGAGAGTGCAAACTGTAAAAATGATGATTTTACCAATAGTTTGTTATTAAATGGGTATGATACCAATTTTTTTCCAGGGGTCTTTTTACAAAAAATTGGATAAAATATTAACAAAATTTATTTGGCTTGGAAAAAACCCCAGAATTGCTCTAGTATCTTTACAAAGACCAATTGAGGAGGGAGGGGTAAATTTTCCAAATTTTTATAGGTACCATCAAGCCTATATTATGCGTCATGGTATGTATTGGATCCTCCCAGAACCCATTGAACATATACCAGATTGGTTCTGGTTAGAATGGAGATTAATGTTTCCTTTACGTCTGAGTCATGTGATAAGTATTCAAATGCCAAGGTTATATAAAGATCATAAAATATTAATGGATACTTGGAAAACTATAAGATATATAAGTAATCTAACTCCTATTCCAATAACTAAATCAACGACTCAAACAATATGGCTTAACCCAAAGATCAAAGTTGGCGGTTTTAAAATTATCTGGAAACATTGGATGATGGCTGGAATTCGTATTTTAGAAGATGTAATAAATAAAGGTAAACTGCTTGAGTTTTCACAATTGCAAAATAAATTTGGTTTAAATAAATCACAATATTTCAGATGGTTGCAATTGAAGCAGGCCATTCAGACAGGGTTCTCTGAATGGAAAAATCTTAATAATTATCATAGTATGGAATTCTTATGTTTTCAGATAGATTCCATGGGACACCAGGCCGCAATGTGGTATAAATTAATATCTGGATTTATACATAAAAAAAAAAAAATGGTCTTAGAGATATTTGGAGCATTGAGATTAAGCATCAAATTAATGCATCTCAATGGCCACGACTTTGGTCTTGGAGGATAAGATGTACAATGTCAGCATCTATGAGACAAACTTGGGTTTTTTATTTTACATAGAGCTCTATGGACCCCTACACGTTTACATAGAATTGATAGCTCTAAGTCTAATAGATGCTGGCATTGTCATCTAGAAGCAGGGACATTAGATCATCTTTTATTCTATTGTCCATTCATATTAACATTTTGGAAATCAATTTGGCCCCAAATAAATAGGATGTTAGAAAATCCAGTAGCCTTGACATATGATACAATTCTATTTGGTACTACAATGAGAGCCCATAGTCAAATCTCATCAAATAACAACAAACTTTTATTTATAATGACTGGAATAGCAATACAGCAAATTACACGTAATTGGAAAAATTGGGACAGATTGAACTATAATTTCTGGTGGAACTCAGTTTGCCATATATATAAGATGGAACATGCATTTGCAACACAAAAAGGATATATGAATAAGTTCAAGAAGATTTGGGGACCATTAACAGAATATTGCAATATTTGAATTTCATTTTCCCATGATAAGAAAATAGTATAAAGAAGGAGGGGGGGAGGGGTTAAGGGGAGGGAATTATTCTCTTTATCATATATTATAAATAAAATATTATAATAGATGATATTCTTACATGAAAATAACGTAATAAAGGGAGGGGGAAAAGGTTCATATTTAAATAATAATTGATAAAATCATTACAATATATATATTGTATAACTTTATAAGAAAAATAATTACAATTATATGATATATAAAACCATAAGAAAAATAAGACAAGAAATGTTATATATAAAATATATTATAAAAATATCAAGTGTATTGTTAAGATAATTGTATGAAAATTTATGACACTTGTTGTTAAATGGAAAAAAAATTCAATAAAAAAACTTAAACAGAAGATTTAAAAATTTTTGCAAAAGATTTAAAAATTCTATTTTTGTAATGTGTTATTGTTACACATCATTCAGAAAGTGTATTTGCTTGCAAAATACGTGCACCGTGATTATTTATTGCAATATAAAGAAAGAATTCAAGAGGATTTACTGACTGCAGATTTTCCTAATTCATAGTTTGTTTCTGCCATTTCTGCTTATAAGAAGTATTGGGATGTCTTAAGTTTATTGTTTTAAGATTCACCCCATATTTTCATTTCAAAGAAGTAACAACCTGGGAAAGATATTGAGTTATAAGAGAATTGAGTTATAAGAGAATACATTGCACAAGACATTGTGGGACATATGATATGTGGCACTTGTCAGTGGTGTGTACAAGTGATAATTGGTCCTATGTGGCAGGATCCTCAATCAGCTCACAAATATGCATCTAGAGTTGATACTATATGTCAGGGGTGCCCAAAAGGTCGATCGCAATGTACAAGTCAATCGCAAAGGCAACACTGGTAGATCGCAGAGCCAATGTTCTCCCTAGCATTCCTTTTAAAGTAGTGGAATTACGGCAGCCTGCAGAGTGAACGTAGCAGACTGCCGTCAGCCTCTGTAGCACGTTCCCTCTGCTGCTGTCTCGCTCCCAATGTCAGAGGATGTGCAGGATCACGGCAGAGGGAACGTGCTACAGAAGCCAACGGCAGCCTGCTATGTTCGCTCTGTAGGCTGCCGTAATGAACTTTCAATTGTGGTAGGCTCAGAGGGAAGAACGGAGGTGAGGGATCCAGTCTAAGGGAAGCAGCTCAATGATCTAGTCTGAGGGAAGCAGCAGAGGTGAGGGAAGCAGTGGAGATAAGGCTCCGCATGTCGGGGTAAAATTGTGTCCGTTGTGAGGGCCCCGGTGAGAGGGGGATTGCTTTAGAGACGCTGGATCGGGGAGGGGAGGGAGAGAAGAGACAAAAGGACCTTGAGGAGGGGCGGGAAAGCAGGCTTGAACCAAAAGGGAGTGGGAAAACAAGGCAGATAAGTCGGATCCTGGACTACTAGAGAAAAATGCCAGGCCCTGGAGAGGGGAAGACAAAGAGAGAGAGACAAAGACCTGGACCAAAGGTGGGAGGACTCAAAATGTTAGCAGAAGGAAGATAGAGAGAGGGAGAAACCTGAAACAAAGGGGAGGCAGAAGAGAGGGGGGCAGATGTTGGACTATGGGAGGTGCAGACAGAAAAGACAGGGGGGGGAGAGACCCTGAGGAAGAACAGAGAGATGCAAGATCAGAACAGAGGAGAGAGACATGTTGCCAATAGGGGTGAAGGAGAGAGAAGAAAAGCTGGACTCCTGAAAGGACAGAGAGAGATGCTGGTTGGGGAACGGAATGAGGTCTGGAGGACAAAAGAGGTGTACTCGGTTTATATATAAATAAATATGGGGGTCTTTTACTAAGGCGCACTAGCCGATTTAGCGCACGCTAAATGCTAACGCATCCAAAGAATATAATGGACGCATTAGCACTTAGCGTGCGCCAAATTTGCTAGCGCACCATAGTAAAAGAGGGGGTGTATGTTTAGCATTTTTATTGTTGGTAGATCATTTTGACTTGGTCATTTTAAAAGTAGCTCGCAAGCCCAAAAAGTGTGGGCACCCCTGCTTCAGGCTCTAAACAGGCAGCAAGCTTCTATAGCTCGGTTCCAGGAAGTGCATCTTTTCTCTATGGAGCATCAAAGATTGCAGATATGGTGGGTTGGAATTTGCTGGAATCTCAAGCGCAAGAGTGCAAAGCAGGGAGGGCAATCCTATTCAGAAAAAGGAGATAATGTGGCAGTCCACAATTCCTATTGGGATTAGACTGGGTGGATCATTTTAGTTCATATTAGCAGTTAACAATACTACTACTATTATTTCTAGATTGCTACCAGACGTACGCAGCACTGTACAGTCATGAAGGAGACAGTCCCTGCTCGAATGAATTCACAATCTAATCAATCAAGACAAACAAGATGCTAGGGTAGGGGTCACAGTTAGCGGGGGATGGTTAAACGGATGGCTAGGATAATGAACAGAAGGCAGTAGGGTTATGAGTTGAAGGCAATCTCGAAAAGGTGGGTTTTCAACCTACTTTGGAATAAGGGAAGGGGTGTGATGCTCGGACTCAGGTAGTCTATTCTAGGCATATGGGACAGAAGTTGAAAGAAATGAAGTCTGGAATTGGCAGGGTAGGAGAAGGATACAGATAAAAGCAACTTATCTAAGGAATGGAGTGGGGCTGAAGAATGAACACAATTGTAGGTTAGTAAAAGGAGTCTGAACTGTATGCAAAGGCAGATAGGAAAATTTGAGGAGAGGGTTAATGTGAGTGTAGTGAGGTTGGCAGAAGATAAGTTGTGATTCAGTGGGAGACCTTTTAGAAGTAAATTGCAGTAGTCCGAACAAGAGGTTATGAAGGTGTGGACAATGGTCTGGGAAGTGTGCTCAGAAAGGAAGGGGTGAATTTTGGTGATGTTGTAAGCTAAACTAAAAACTTAACCTTATATACCGGGTCTTCAACCAAAGGAAGCTCAATGCGGTTAACAATAAGTTAAAAGATAAGCTAAAATACAAGAGAATTAGTTTTTCAAAATGTTTAGCGAATAAAAAGGTTTTTAAAGATTTTTGAAAAGATTGGAAGGAGCTGGGACACCTCAAAATTAGAGGAAGTTCATTCCATAATTGGGGAAATTTAAACGCAAGAGAAATACTAAAATTCTTAACTCCTTGAATTCCTTTCCTAGAAGGGAGAGAAAGTTTAAATCAATGAGAGCCTCTCGCATATGAAAATCTATAAACATTCCATAGAAGAGGAACAAGTGGAACAAAAATACCATCCAAAATTTTTAAAATAATACATAAACATTTAAACTGGATTCTGAGATAAACCGGGAGCCAATGGAGACTTAAAAGCAAAGGAGTCACGTGATCGAATTTACTCTTTCTGTAAATCAGCTTTGCAGCGGTATTCTGAATCAATTGTAGTCTTTGAAGGCAGTTCTTTGCGATGCCGAGATAAATGGCATTACATCTTGTATTTTTCTGACAGTGTGAAAAAAGTGGAAAATCGCTAGACTAAGCATATAGCCCTCAATGGAGACTGCCCCAACTATGTTGGTTATGCTGAGAACTTTACAACAGCTCCTCATATACAGTATATTCAGCCCTGTGAGGGCATGCAGCAATAGTGTGGATACTGGACATATTGCAGCAAGCTTTTGATAGATCTAAATACAAATGATATCTTATAGAATATGCAGCACAAAATCTCTGAGAAAATACTGCCATAAGAGAACTTGGTCTTTGTATGAATGTTGCCTGTATACCTAGCAGGTACAATTTGCTATAACTGTACGTCTATTGGAACTAATAATATCTGCTTACCACACTCTGCTCTCATCTCAAAGACATATTTGGAGCTTTTCTCATAGAGGCCTCCATAATGTTTATCAAGTTGCTGCGACCACCCACTGTCATCACCTGAACAGATAAAACCCAAAACAAAAGGTGTGTTAAAAATGAAACATCTAAATATGTGCTTCAAACATGAGTATTCTTTAAAAAATTATAAGAGAAATGGCTAAATGCCTTACTTAATTCCTTAAAATTACCTTTAAACAGGCAGTAAGGTTAATCATCCCTTTTGTGTTGGTTTTCTCCTACTGAACACCGTCTACAAGGATATAATAACTTCCTTTTGAGAAATCCATGACATGGAATTCAACTTCGACACTGCATACATCTGGTGAGGGCCCAAGGCCCCGATTGGCCCAGGTGCCTAAGGCCCCTCCTACCGATTTTGGGGGGGTGGGGGGTGTTGGGGGGGGTTTATCTTCAGGCAGGAGGGAATGGGCATCCTTCCTGTGTGGGGGGGGGGGGGGAGTGTTGGGGAGGTCTTCTGCCAGCCGCAGCTGGCTGAGCTGATCACAGCAGGGGAATTTCCCCCAATATCAGCTGAGCCGGCAGGTTTCAGTGAGTCCTGCCTGGTCAGCTAATCGGGGGAAATTTCCCTGCCGCGATCAGCTAATGCCAAGCTGTGGCCTAGCGGCAAAGAGAGGTGGCTGAAATGTAGCTGTCTATCTTTGCAATCAGACGCAAATCTCTAACCAGCACTGTCAAGTGGATTGACACGCTATCGGCAGCTGCTTTTAAGGTGGCCGCCAACATGGGTGCTGGTTAGAGAATCCAGGGGTTAATAAATTTAAATCTTCATTGTATTTATTGTGTTTTGCTCTTGTCCACATAATTATCTCAGTCATAGTCTGACTCATTTTCAGCAAGAAATCTAAATTGATTTAACAAAACATGTCTTTCATTCCACAAATACGAGAATTTTAAAGGACTTGACTTGAGAATACTCATTAACACTAATGAAAATCCTGTCCAATTTGATAGAGGTTTTTGTTTTGTTTTGAAAAAGCTGAAACTGTGGTTACAAATGGTTAACAGTGAAATGGTTAACAGTAAAGTGATATCATTTATTCTGGTTCAATGATATAACAGTCCTTTTTTGTAATTATTACCATTGTTGCCTCAGTTTATTCTGAGATTAAATTTTTTTAATTTGGGTATATTTTGAGACATAATTACTTTCGAATTGGCAAGTCTTATGTTCAAATATGGGACAGAGCAATGGTGGGGGTTTTTTTTGCACCATCATATGGGAACACCAACATGTTTTTTGATATATGGAAAAATAAGGAACTTCATAAATTCAAATATTGAACTAGATATATAGATGGCATCATAGCAATTGGGTTGGTGGTAAGAGGATTAAAAGTCTTTAATTAATACATTGAAAACAATGAATTAGAATATGTCACACATGAAGAAAATCAACAAATTAATTTTCATGGCATATAAGGCAAGGGAAATTAATACTAAGAGCTGTAGGAAAGATAATTACTGTATGTCTTTTAAATTCATCACGCTGTTACCCTAGTTCAATGAGAAGGAATATCCATATTCCCAAGTTCCTAAGGGTTGAATTAAGCTGTTTTCTTTCTAGGGGATTTGATATATTAGATACAATATGGCCTGTTATATGCTTGAATAGTAATAGGAATGATTTATTGAATATTAAGGAATGATACTGAATATATTTTCATAATGTTATCAGACCACAAATATGTCTAAGAGCCATTTTGAATAAATAAAAAAGGGTTTCTCAGTGGCACAAGGATGGGCAAGAAGAGATGAATTTAAACCTAAGGATGAGAGATTTCTAGTTGTAGCATAGGACAGTGGACTAAGGACAAGATGCTTCATAGACAGCATAGGGGAAAAAATGGGACAACAGACAAATGTAGATACTGCAAAACAGAACTGAAAATGCTTACACATCAAGTGATTGGCTGAGATGAGCTGATGTCAGAAGAACTGCATATAGAAAGGAACTGGAAACTGTATAAATGCTAGGGGATGCATACATGGGATGATCATTGGCAGATCAGAGGGCATTCCTAGGATTTACACCTAATTTAGGTGTGAGGATTTGTACCCATTTCAGTTAATGCAAATATAGTAACATAGTAAATAATGGCAGATTAAAAACCTTTGTGGTCTATCCAGTCTACCCAACAGTCAAATTCATTTTTGAGGCATGTTAAATCAACAATCCAGTAATTATTTTACTTGTTAAGTTTCAGTATAAGATGTTTTTTCTTCTCTTCCCTGAGCTAGGTAAGAACGGGTACAAATGGATCGATTTTTCATGTCATCAAAAATTACAAAGACTAGGGGACACTCGATGAAGTTATAGGGAAATACTTTTAAAACCAATAAGAAGAAATTTTTTTTCATTCAGAGAATAGTTAAGTTCTGGAACACATTGCCAGAACTTGTGGTAAGAGTGGTAGTGTAGCTGGTTTTAAGAAAGGTTTGGACAATTTCTTGGAGGAAAAGTCCATAGTCTATTATTAAGAAAGACATGGGGGAAGCCACTGCTTGCCCTGGATTGGTAGCATGGAATATTGCTACTCCTTGGGTTTTGGCCAGGTACTAGGGACCTGGATTAGCCACTGTGAGAACAGGCTACTGGGCTTGATGGACCATTGGTCTGACCCAGTAAGGCTATTCTTATGTTCTTATCTACACTCTGACTGTATGAATGTGGAAAAAATGTGCATTCTTGCTCCAGATAAATATTGTTTCACACGGGACTTAGGCTGTAGAAGGCTACCCACCATCCAGCCCTACCACTGGAGTCGCCGTCCAAGCTAACACCAATCTATCGCGATTAGTCTTTCCACAAACTGAATCCAGACTGTAGAAGTCCTTTCTGAATTGGCTTCATTGTTGGGCACCACTCCTGCTCTTCATAAATGAAGTTATAGCTCTTGATCTAGGGAGCTGTGTTGATACTATCCTCTTTTTATTCATGGATCTTTAGTGTCTACAAACACATATTTGAACTCTGTCACTGTTTTTGCCTTTACTACCTGTCCAGGGAGGGCATTCCAGGCATCCACCACCCTCTCCATGAAAAAGTATTTACTGATGTTCCTCTTGAGTCTACCACCATACAATCTCATCTTGAGTCCTTTAGTGCTACTGTTTCACTGTCTCTGGAAGAGATTTGTTTTTAGATTAATACCTTTTATGTATTTAAATGTCTATATCATATCTCCTCTATCCCTTCTTTCCTGTAGGGTATACATATTCAGGTGTCTCTCAGCACAATACAGATATCATGTTTGTCACTTTCCTCTGGACCGCCTCAAGTCTTCTTCATTCTTAACAAGATATGGCCTCCAGAACTGAACACAATATTCCAGGTGAGGCCTCAGCAACGATTTGTACAGGAGCATTAACACCTCCCTTTTTTCTGCTGGTAATTCCTTTCTCTATGCAACCCAGCATCCTTCTGGCTAAGACCACCGCTTTGTCACATTGTTTCGTAGCCAAGATCCTTAGACACTATCATAGTATCATAGTGAACGACGGCAGATAAAGACCCGAATGGTCCATTCAGTCTGCCCAATCTTACCCTCTCTTTAAATTACTGATTTAATTCTACTGTTTTTTTTGTTGTTTTTTAAAATTTACCAGCCTATAAGATATTTGAGATCAGAAAATAGTATGAAATTGAGTTTAGAGGGTAAGATGTCAACCTCTCATGTTCGGATTGGGGCAACAATGCTGTCTGTGGCAGGTGCTAAGCTTTGGAGTGCGCTGCCTGGAATTTAGCGATTTTGTGCTGGGAGGTTGAATTTCAAGAAAACGTTGAAAATGCAACTATTTGTTAATGCCGTCCTGTGTTAGTTTTGTTGAAACCTGATCTGCAATTGTCTGTATATGGAGCTTAAGTTGATTTTTGTGTTATTTTGTAAACCGCATAGTTAATATGCGCTATTTAAATTTTTAAATAAATAAATAATTTTTCCTTCTTCCTAGCTATTTCTGGGCCAGAACCCAAAGCTCTGCCCGGTACTGTGCTTGGGTTCCATCTACTGAATTCTCCGTCAAAGCTCACTCCAGCCCATCTAAACCACCTCAGCCATTGGAGCCCTCCCCAGCCTATCCTCAACCAAATGGCCTTATACGTACACAGACCGTGCAAGTCTGCTCAGTACTGGCCTTAGTTCTTCAATATATACCATTATTTTCTGATTCAAGATCCTCTGTGTTCATCCCATGCATTTTTTAACTCTGTTGCCGTTTTCTTCTCCACCACCTCCCTCGGGAGCGCATTCCAGGCATCAACCACCCTCTCCGTAAAGAAAAATTTCCTTACATTACAGTTGAGTCTACCACCCCTCAACCTCAAATTATGTTCTTGTGCCAAAGTCCCTCTCCTGGACTGTACTTATAAGCTTCTTACCCCTTAATATATACAGCTCTTTTGGACTTTTACTCCCCAAATGCATCACTCTGCTCTACTTCACGTTAAATTTTAACTGTCAAATGTCAGGCCATTCTTATAACATTTGCAGATCTCTTCTCATGTTTTCTACTCCTTTCGGCATGTCCACTCTTGCTAATCTTGGTGTCATCTGCAAAAAGACACACTTTTCCATCTTATCACTCACAAATATATTAAACAGAATGGGCTGCAGTGATTCCTGGGGCACACTACTACTCACCTTTCTTTCCTCCATTCACAACCATTCTCTGTCATCTGTTAGTCAACCAATTTCTAATCCAGGTCACCACTTTGGGTCCTAATTTCAGCCCGCTAAGTTTATTGATTAGCCTTCTATGAGGGACCATGTCAAAGGCTTTGCTGAAGTCCAGGTAGACCACATCTAGCATGCCTCCTATATCCAAATCTCTGGTCACCCAATCAAAGAAATCAATCCTATTCATTTGGCATGATTTCTCCCCTAAAGCAAGGTATGATTTCCAGATGTAAGCGCTATTCTATAAACCATGTTTAACTCGAAGCACTGTTCATAGAATGAGTGGGGGTTTTTTCCCAGCCCTATAGTCTCGATATTCATGCCTGCTTAAATTGCACTCATTGGGCTGGCTTCTGATATTCAGTGTCACTTAACCAGGTGGTGCTGCTGAGTATTGGTACTAATCAGCAATTTTGAAAGTGGGCAAGAGAAGGGTGTTATAGGGGTAGAGTTGGGCAGGAGCCATCAATTAGGCAGTCCTAATTTTACTCACTTAGCAATGCAGATAAAGGCATTGAATATTGGTCGGTATTTGTATAACTTTCAGGTATTGTCCTGAAACTGCTTGTGTTCTCCCCTCCCTCCCCTTTTCCAAATGATTAACATTCCCCTCTTGTAGCATCCCCCTCTGCCCCTGTAGACTCCCCCTGGTCTAATTTTTCCGTTCTCTGGGGATCAAGTTGTCTTCAGGACAGGAGAGAAAACGACCATTCGCAAAACGGCAAGGTGTATATATTTTTTTTTCTTTCGAGGATGACCTATCTGGATGTTTTGGTCCTTAGTACGTCTTATCCTTTTTTGGTCCATTCCCTAATATGAAGACATCCACATGAAAAATGCACAAAGGCCAGCTTTTCGGATATCCAAGCAGACCTTGTCCAAAAGGCTTGTCATCAGCTGATCATGGCAGGGGGAATCCCGATCAGTTGAGCCAGTTTTGTGGAGTCCTGCTGACTTATACTCATTTACTTCCTGTGAAGAAACTTATACTTCAATACTGGGTGTCGACGCAAAATGTAGGGAGTGGCTCGCTTTGAGATTCAATCCTATCAGACCTCTGTTAGACTGGAGCACTTGAGCTATGTATCTCACTGGCGAGGCTTCTTCGCTTTCTCGGGGGGGGCAGTTTTCCTCTCCTATTTGACTTCTTGGGCTGCCGTGTGCTATCGCCTCACTCGGTCAGAACTTAGATGTTTAGTAGTAGATGACGGCAGATAAAGACCCGAATGGTCCATCCAGTCTGCCCAACCTGATTCAATTTAAATTTTTTTTTTTTTTTTAAATCCTGCCGACTGCTACCATTACGCAATGTGCTCTTCCCATTCTTGTAGTGCACACAGAAGCACTATACTGTAGTTAGCTCCACCTAAGCTAGGAAAGATCTTGATACGAGTCATCTATAATTCTATTAGCCATAGTTATTTACATAATATTAACTAAGGCAGAAATGAACTGAATATGCCCCAGTGGTACAAGCTTTATGATGAATAAGGAGACTCACCACAATTGTCCTCATCTGCCTGATTTCCGCAGTCATCCACGCCATTGCAATGCAGAAGCTGATGCAAACACTTGCTGATATTGCCACAGGGGAAATATCCAAGGGGACAGGTGACTCCTGAAGCATAACCTTCTGAAGAACTGTGAAGTGCTGTTAAAAACATGTAAGAAAAAATATACAAATAATGACGCTTTAAAAAGCACTTAAGGAAGCTATAAAAGATAGCTTTTGCTACTAGTGTAGCCTTTCCTAATTTATTCTTATTAATATTTTATCTTCTGCCTATTGTTCCACTCCTAGGCAAGTTACAACGAGACTCTTTTACTAAGATACACTAAGATCTGGGCAAGTCACTCAGTCCTCCATAGCCTCAGGTACGTTAGATAGATTGTGAGCCCACCGGGACAGGTAGGGAAACATACTTGAGTACCTGATTGTAAAACCACTTAGATAATCTTGATAGGCGGTATATAAAAACCTAATAAACTGGAAACTTGAACTTGATCTTATTTGGACTTAAGAATATCTAAAAGGCTTACTCCAGGATGCTCTAAAGCATCTTGCAGTAATTTTTCTGTTGGCGTGTGCTACGCATGTATTATTTTGTTGTACTCATTTTTTTGAAGGGGCATGTCATGGGTAAAGATTAGGTATAGAATCTTAGAGAGTAAACTTGTACAATGTTAAACCTAACTTTAGGACCTCATACCACCAAAGACACTAATCGAAATTTCTTTTGCGTCCTTACTGGGACATTGGGGTATTCATCATTGGTCCATTTGTAAAATATGTTCAAATTTGGCTGATGTACCAACTCATATGCACATCTGACAGAAGAAAAAAGGAGGAAGCACTTAACTTTAGCCCGATGGTTACTCAACCGTTTCACATCTTGGTTTCTTCAGCGGCTGTGCTACTTCCTCTATAGATGTACTCCACTATGCAACATTGCAACCAAATCATATAGACTCCTGCTTCCTCTGCAGGTAATGCCAGAACATAGCTCATTAAGGTATCCCAGACAAACCATCCCACCCAACTTCACCCCCCCTCCCCGGATCACCAGTGTCACCAAAAGATAACAGGAGAATTGAAGGCTAAAATGTCCATCAACAATTCAGGATTCGGGTCCTCACCACCAAGGTCAAAGTGTTAAGAATTGCCTATATATTTTAAGGACAGTTCATTCCATCCACCATTTTTCTGACTGGGACAAACTGAATGTACCGTATATATTTGAATATAAGTCAATCCGAATATAAGTTGAGACCCCCCATTTCCCCCCCAAAAAGGAGGAAACATGGTTGACTCGAATGTAAGATGGGAGCTTAATATTCAAGTGCCATGCCCTGCCAGGATCTGCACCCACTGTCCCCTCCCTCATGCCCTCCCCTGCCAGGCTCTGCACTCAGCCCTCTTCCCTGCCAAGCTCTGCACTCAGCCCTCTTCCCTGCCAGGCTCTGCACCCAGCCCTCTTCCCTCCATGCCCTCCCAGGCTCTGTACCCACCCCCCTCGCTCCATACCAGGCTATCCACCCTGTCTCATCTTCCTACCCTGTACCCCCATTGGTGGTCTAATGGTAGGCCGGGATAGGAGGGATGCCTCCTGTCTCCTGTCCTGGCCAACTAACTTTTTTTTAACCCCCCCCCCCTTCCCCAGCACGCGCTTACCTGACACTTTTAATCCCTGGTGGTCCAGTGGTTCATGGGGCAGGAGCGATCTTTCTGCGCCCTGCCCTGTGCTGAGCCTCTTCATCCACGGTTTCCTTTTCGCGGTCAGCGGTGCACCCGACAAGGCCAAGCTTTTCCTGCTTTCTGCTCGGCCTCGCGCTGCTCTCTGAATGGCTGCCGTCAGTTCTCGTGGGACAAGAACTGGTGGCGACCATTCAGAGAGAAGCACAGGGCCGAGCAGGAAGCAGGAAAAGCTTGGCCTTATCTGGTGTGCTGCTGGCCACGAAAAGGAAATGGGGGTGGAGAGGCTCAGCATGGGGTAGGGTGCGGAAATATCGCTCCTGCCCAATACACCATTGGACCATGAGGGATTAAAAATGGCAGGTAAGCATGCGCCAGGGGAGGGGGGGGGGGTTTAAAAAAAAAGTTGGCTAGGACGGGAGACATAAGGCATTCCTCCTGTCCTGGCCTACTGTTTCGTCCAGGAGGGGGTCGAGATGATGACTCGAATATGGAACGAGACCCCCATTTTTGGACCATTTTATTGGCCCAAAAATACCATCCTATATTCGAGTATATACAGTAATAGCAGACTAGATTATGGCAAAAATGTTATGTACAATTCTATTTGCCATATCTTAAAAAAGATATAGCAGAATTTGAAAAGGTTCAAAGAAGAGCGACCAAAATGATAAAGGGAATGGAACTCCACTTTTATAAGGAAAGGCTAAAGAGGTTAGAACTCTTCAGTCTGGAAAAAATACAGCTAGGGGAGACATGATTGAGGTCTACAAATTTGTGAGTGGTATAGAATGGGTAAAATTGAATCAATTTTTCACTTTTTCAAAATTTACAAAGAATAAGGGGCACTCAATGAAGTTGCATGGAAATAACGCCAATTGCATAAATATAATTATAAATATTTATGCAATTGGAGTTAAATTTATTATAATTTAAAACCAATGAGGAGGCTGGTTAAGTTGAACTCAAAATAAAACAAAATTAATGGGTTTTTTTTTAGTGTAGCCCCTGAGGTCTTGGTTTAAATATTTGAATTACACTATGAACTTTTAAATCAAAAGTATACTTTGAAGATAACTGATGGTAGAACATTTACTTGGATATTGATTGGCTAACTTTGCCATATTTTGAAATTCTAAGCCAATATAAGAAGTGATTGATATATTATCATAACACATTTTAAAGATGGGTACTGAGGGTTAGGGTTAGTTAAAAAATGACACACTATGAGATACCATGTAAAAAAAAAAAATACACAGTGAGAAGATTGAAGCAATATATATCAACATCTTTAATGCTTTCTGAAGTCTCTATGAAATGAGTGTCACTATTCTGCTTGGCAGAGAAGACGGCTGTAAAATGACTAGGAATGCTGTGTGACCCTGAAATTAATACTATTAATAAATAAAATATATTTTTAAAAAATGGAAAAAAATCAAAGAAGGTAGCGTCGAATAAAACACAGTACTGTCAAAAGAATGCGAGACAAGGTGGTTGAAAAATGTGTGCACAATTGATGTGTGAAAAAACACATATTACTACTACTACTATTTATTATTTCTAAAGCGCTGAAAGGCGTACGCAGCCCTGTACATTTTAACAGTCCCTGCTCAGAAGAGCTTACAATCTAATTTAGACAGGACATTTTGGGGTTGAGAGATTATGATAGAGGAAATGATACAGTAGGTCTAGGTATCTGACAGCCGTGAGTGGGAGTTAGGAGTTGAAAACAGATTCAAAAAAGTGGGCTTTTAGCTTGGATTTGAACGCTGCTAGGGAGGGACCACGGCATATTGATTCAGGCAGCCTGTTCCAGGTATACAGCGCCTCAAGAAATAGGGACGGATTCTGAAGTTGGCAGTGGAAGAGAAGGGTACAGATAAAAGGGGCTTGCCTGACGAACGGAGATCACGGGGAGGAGCATAGGGGGGAGATAAGTGAAGAGAGATATGAGGGGGGGGGGATGCTTCAGAGCATGCACTTGTAAGTCAGCAAGTTTAAACTGTATTCAGAGATGGACCGGGAGCCAATGAAGCAACTTGAGGAGAGGGGAAATGTGAGAATAGCGGCTCTCATGGAATATGAGTCGCACAGCAGCATTTTGAATGGTTTGAAGAGGTGAGAGATGGGTGCGCGGGAGGCCCAAGAGAAGTACGTTGCAGTAGTCTAAGCGCGAGGTGACGAGAGCATGGACAATGGTTTTGGTCGTGTGTTCAGAGAGAAGAGGATGGATTTTGGTAATATTATAGAGGAGGAAGTGACAGGATTTGGCAGTCTGTTGGATCTGAGCAGAGAAGGAGAGAGAAGAGTCAAATATCACCCCAAGATTGCGAGCCAACGAGACAGGGAGGAGGATTATCCACCGAAATAGAGAACGGTGGGAGGGGGGAGTTGAGTTTAGGCGGAAAGATAAGGACAGTGGCGTACCAAGGGAGGGGGCGGGGGGGCGGTGCGCCCCGGGTGCCAGACCTGAGGGGGTGCTCCCGGCCTTGCCGTTCAGTCCTCCCCCACCCCCGAAGGACCGCTCGCCCCACTGACCTTCCTGCATCACCTGTGAAGCAACCCGCAGCAGGATCGCGAAGTCAGTGATCCCTGAGCTGCTTGGGCGCTGCTTCCTGTGCCGCGGTCCCGCCCCTCCTCTGATGTCAGAGGAGGGGCAGGACCGCGGCGCAGGAAGCAGCGCCTAAGCAGCGCAGGGATCGCTGACGTCGCGATCCTGCTGCGGCTGCTTCATAGGTGGTGCGGGGAGGCCAGCGGTCCTTCGGGGTGGGTCGGGGCATCAGGCCTTCAGGGTGGGGTGGGCGGGCAGGCAGGCTTTCAAGGGGGAGGAGGTGACAGGCAGGCAGGCAGGCCTTCAAGGGGGGACAGGCCTTCAAGGGGGGGACAGGCCTTCGGGGGGGTGTGCAGAGCTTCAAGGGGTGCAGGCCTTCAAGGGGGGGGGCAGGCAGGCCTTTAAGGGGGGGACAGGCCTTCGGGGGGGCAGGCCTTTGGGGGGGGTGCAGGCCTTCAAGGGGGTGCAGGCCTTCAAGGGGGGACTGGCCTTAAAGGGGGGACAGGCCTTAAAGGGGGGGAAAGGCAGGCAGGCCTACAAGGGGGTGGGACAGGCCTTCAAGGGGGGGACAGGCCTTCGGGGGGGGTGCAGGCCTTCGGGGGTGCAGGCCTTCGGGGGAGTGCAGACCTTCAAGGGGGTGCAGGCCTTCGAGGGAGGTGCAGGCCTTCGAGGGGGGGCAGGCCATCGAGGGGGGTGCAGGCCTTCAAGGGGTGACAGGCAGGCAGGCCTTCAAGGGGGGGGACAAGCTACAAGGGGGTGGGACAGGCCTTCAAGGGGGGTGCAGACCTTCAAGGGGGAGCAGGCTTTCAAGGGGGGGACAGGCCTTCAAGGGGGGGACAAGCAGGCAGGCCTATAAGGGGGGGACTGGCCTACAAGGAAGGGACAGGCCTTCAAGGGGGGGACAGGCCTACAAGGGGGTGGGACAGGCCTTCAAGGGGGTGCAGGCCTTCAAGGGGGGGACAGGCCTTCAATGGGGGGGACAGGCAGGCAGGCCTTCAAGGGGGGGGACAGGCCTACAAGGGGGGGGGGACAGGCCTACAAGGGGGTGGGACAGGCCTTCAAGGGGGGACAGGCAGACCTTTAAGGGGGGACAGGCCTTTGGGGGGGACCCTGGTTTAGAAGTACACGGAGGTAAGGGGGTGTTCAAAGAGACGTGCATATGCCAAACTTTGGGGGGGGGGGAGAAATAATGGGTCTGAAAATAGAGGAGAGGGAGAGAGATGATGGACCATGGGATTTAGGGAGGGAAGGGAGAGAAATTGGACACAAGGGATGGTGTGGAGGAGGGATAGAGATACTGGATAGGAGGGTAATTGGGAAAAGAAAGGGAGAGATGGTGGACTCTGGGGTGGTGGGGAAGGAGGGAGAGATGCCGGATGAAAGGGTAGTTAAGAAAAGGTGGATCTGTGGAGGGAGATGAAAAAAAGGAAAGATACCAGACTTCCTGGGGAGGGAAGGGAAATGGAAAGGGATGACAGAGTTGGCAGATGGATGGTTAGCACGCAGAAAGAAGAAAGAAGGAGACCCTGGCAAGCAAGTTATCAGAAGAAAACCAGAGCCTTGGACCAACAAGATTTGAAATATAACCAGACAACAAAAGGTAGAAAAATTAATTTTATTTTCTGTTTTGTGATTATAATATGTCAGATTTGAAATGTGTATCCTGCCAGAGCTGGTGTTGGACTGCAAACGTGAGCTAGGATTTAACAGAGAGAGGAAAAGTCCTTTTTGTTTCTTTATTTTATTTACACCACAGCGCCAGTGTGGTTAGGAAAAGCCAAAGGGGGTGAAAAAGCTATAAAACCCACCAGGAGTTTTGAAAAAAATCACCCAACTGGGCAGGAAAATCGAATTGAAAAACCAATTCAATAGGCTGAATCGAATCGAAATTTTTTTCCCTGAATCTGGCAGCATTAGTTTGTGCTACTGTCTTAGACTTTAGGACCTGGGATTGGAGAGAGATGGCATCCTCAGTACTTTATAATGCAAGTGAAACGAGGATTTGGTCAGACTTTTGAAGGGTCTGCAGAAAAAAAATATTGTATAGGCCGGGGACATGAGACAGCAGGAAATGGGAACTTTTCTTCCTTCTATTTTTGTGAATGGAAAGGCTGAGGATGTCAGAGAGTTCAGTTAAAATATATGCTTTATAAGAAAATATAATAATGTGTTTTATAAAGTTTATAGCATAGCTGGCCTACTCAGTGAGGTGTTCCTAGTGGTGATGATGGCAGCGTGTCAATGTGTTGAGAGGAAGAGGTGGTCTGGGAAATTCTGCTGAGCAAACTCCGGGCCCATTTCCACCCCCCAGTTAGTCCACTCCACTCAACTGGTTCACAACTGAGTGGGTCTTTGGGTGTTGTTTTGGGATCTCTTCCAGTGGTTTATCAGTATCTCCTTCTGGTCCAAGGAAGGAAACTTTGTTATCCTTAGCATTGACCTACAGAATATGTTTGTAACAGTGCTGCTTGTGTGGCATTAGGCTATGTAGTGATCGAAAGAAAAAAACAGACCTTTGCACATTTTTGCACTATATGGTGGGTGTATGAGGAGATTCACATTTCCTGCACAGCTAAGTCCATGTGAAGTTACCTTGTGCTGTATTTGACATCTAGCAAGGTCTCTGTTTGAAAGGAAAGATCTAAACTTAAAAATGAAGTGGCCAGAAGTTATGGTAAAAGCAGATAGTGTAGCTGGTTTTAAGAAAGATTTGGACAAATTCCTGGAGGAAAAGTCCATAATCTGTTATTAAGACATGGGAGAAGTGTCTGCTTGCCCTGGATCGGTAGCATGGAATGTTGCTACTCTTTGGGTTTTGACCAGGTATTAGTGTCCTGGATTGGCTACCATGAGAATGGGCTACTGGGCATGATGGACCATTGGTCTGACCCAGTTAGGCTATTCTTATGTTCTGTAGGGGCCTTTGTTTTTACTTCTTATTTTAATGTATTTTTTTTCTGGGAACTTATCAGTGTTTTTTATAATGGGAACAAAAATGGAAGAGAATTAATGTGTGTGGGATGAGGGGGTAACTAATTTCTTCAGCTAAATAATTCAATCCACCTCAAACAGACATAGGAGAACTCGCACACCATTCACACACCCTCCAACCAAAAACGTCAAAAGAAAAAACTGTTCGACAACCTCCTAGCCATTCGAGCTGCAACACTCGACCCCCAACTCTACAACCAATTGACATCGACCACAGACTGCAAAACCTTCAAAAAGAAATAAAAACCCTTCTATTCAAAAAACACATAAAACCGAACTAACACAATCAGAACTGTCCCAAGCATCACCTGCAACTACTCCATATGTACTTCTGATGTCATGACAATTCAGACATAATTTATGTTATGTTTGGAATATAAGAAAATTTTCACTGCCTGTTTCTATTCTGACCATTTATTCCATTTCATGGTCATTACAAAAAAATATTTTTTTACATGGGGGGGGGGTGTGTGTCAAAAAATGATGGGCCCCGGGTGCCACATACCCTAGGTACGCCACTGGATAAGGAGTTCAGTTTTAGCTTATGTGATCAGTGAGTGTATGATATGTTTGAGATGCTTATGAGGTGAAAATGGAACAATATCCTTAGTTTCAATGAATCCATGTTTGAAGGACCTGGAAAACTGGACCAGAATGTTGATAAATGAGAGAAGGTGGTTCATGTCAACGAAAGGCACACACACACAGAACAACCCTACTAGATCCTTTTAGAGTACTCCTATAGGGTGCAGAGAATCCATAGAGGACTGCATATGCTGAGTTCATTTAAAATGTTTGAAGATGATGAAGATTTCCTTTTCAAATGGAGCTCTGTTCCTAACAAACGTTCTTCAGACTTGATGATTTTACTAATTCACTAGCTGATGCCCCGGCGATGCACGGGTATTTAATTATAGCAATAACACTGTAAATGGATTCAAATAAAGATACTTTATAGTGGTGAATGAAATTATTTTTTTACAGCTAAATAAAAAGTACAATATTCAAATTATAATGTGAAATATTTGACAAAATGAATACAATACAACTAACGCAAAACGTGATTATAAACAACATTTTTAGTTTCACCTCCTGGAGCAAGAACATATAAATTATTGGGTGAATCCACCCTTGAGCAAGCAACATAGAGTTGTGGGCCGCGAGACCCCCAGAACATATCACCCCAGGTAGTGAGGGATCTGCATACCAAGTTTCGTTCAAATCGGTCAAGCCGTTTTTGAATTACTGTGACAATGGCAGCTTTTTACATTTTTTCCATTGACATGAATGGGTGAAATCTGATTTACTGTTTGTAGCTCCACCCATGTGTGCAGGTGGGCCGCGAGACCCCCAGAACATATCACCCCAGGTAGTGAGGGATCTGCATACCAAGTGTCGTGCAAATCGGTCAAGCCGTTTTTGAATAACTGTGAGAATGGCAGCTTTTTACATTTTTTCCATTGACATGAATGGGTGAAATCTGAATTTATGTTTGTAGCTCCGCCCACGTGTGCAGGTGGGCCGCGAGACCCCCAGAACATATCACCCCAGGTAGTGAGGGATCTGCATACCAAGTTTCGTTCAAATCGGTCAGCCGTTTTTGAATTACTGTGACAATGGCAGCTTTTTACATTTTTTCCATTGACATGAATGGGTGAAATCTGATTTACTGTTTGTAGCTCCGCCCACGTGTGCAGGTGGGCCGCGAGACCCCCAGAACATATCACCCCAGGTAGTGAGGGATCTGCATACCAAGTTTCGTTCAAATCGGTCAAGCCGTTTTTGAATTACTGTGAGAATGGCAGCTTTTTACATTTTTTCCATTGACATGAATGGGTGAAATCTGATTTACTGTTTGTAGCTCCGCCCACGTGTGCAGGTGGGCCGCGAGACCCCCAGAACATATCATCCCAGGTAGTGAGGGATCTGCATACCAAGTTTCGTTCAAATCGGTCAAGCCGTTTTTGCGTGATCGCGGCACATACACACACACATACACACATACATACCTCCGATTTTATATATATAGATTTTTCAAAAAAGAAAGCTGAAAAGGTCAAACAGGAACTTGATTCAGAATTAGAAACATTGCAAAGGGTAAACTCCTGTTTTGAGATGCTATTAACATATTATAATGATAGCTTAGCATGTTTCAAAAAAGAATTATAAAAGGTCAAATATGACAAATTTAAAACAGACATATGATTGTGTCAAGGGTGTCTTTTTTCCATGGCAATATATAGAAGAGTAACAATTACAAGTGAAGTGTCATTTAAAAATCAGAGTTCCTCAGTAAATTTTGCAGTTAAGGAAAGCTGTTCAGAAAGATAAGGCACTAGAAAAAGAATCTGTAGTGATTCGGAGGAAATGGATGACCCCTCAACACCTCTTTTTAATTCACTCATTCCACAAGAAAAATTCAAAAATTATTTTTTGATAGAGAGTTTGTGGAGGGAGGCAAATGAGAAATATGGAAGAAAGGAAAGAGAGGATTCAGATTAGAAGAGAATTAGGACAGCTCTCAGTGTTTTGTTTTGTTTTTGTGCTGATTTTTTTTAAATGCACTATCTATAAAATTCAGTCCATTGTGTACATACAAATTCTTGTACTAAGCCCCTCTTGTATTTTGGACATAAAGGACTGAATTCTATGAGAGGGTGCTGAAAGGTTCTCAGTGCAACCAACCAACTTCCTAAATTCTGGGCTCCTTTTACTAAGCTGCGTTAGCATTTTGAGCGCATGCTAACCCCTGCGCTATGTGGAAAATACGAATGCCAGCTCTATGGAGGCATTAACATGTAGTGCACATGGCAATATAGCACGCACTAAAACTGCTAGTGCAGCTTTGTAAAAGGAGCCCTCTGAGCGTTATTTTTCCACTGTAGCTGAAAAGGGTGTTATCTTATTTTGTTAAGTGCCAATTTGCAGAAACAGAATTCTATGTTTTGACATTGTTTCAGACCATTGATTGAACATATCCACATCATTCTCTCCTTGGTTGGGCTGAGAAATTTTAAGCACCCCTCGTAATGTGAAGAGTTTCAGTGTCTGGTAACCAGAGCTGAGATTGTGATGTCATAATGCCTCATTCCATCAATAAGAGCCAACCTCATCAGTGATGTCACAATGGCTTGATTGTCCTATACTTGTGCCACTTTTATTACATACAAGGGGGTGCTTGAAAAGATTTTAGTCCAACCAAGAAGCGAAAGCTAGAAGGAGAGACAGCGGGAGACAGCGTATCCAGATTGTTCCCGAAGAGAGGCAGCGTGGGAGCCCTGCTCCGCCCCTCTCCCTGACCGAAAGGGAACATTTAAAAGAGCACAGCAGCCAGCCGGGCCCCCTTTCAGGCCACCAGCGGGAGACAGCGTATCCAGATTGTTCCCGAAGAGAGGCAGCGTGGGAGCCTTGCTCCGCCCCTCTCCCTGACCGAAAGGGAACATCTAAAAGAGCACAGCAGCCAGCCGGGCCCCCTTTCAGGCCACCAGCGGGAGACAGCGTATCCAGATTGTTCCCGAAGAGAGGCAGCGTGGGAGCCCTGCTCCGCCCCTCTCCCTGACCGAAAGGGAACATTTAAAAGAGCACAGTGCCAACGGCGCCACAGCGCCTTAGTGCGCGCCTTTGTGAAGCGCCTGCAGTGACGACAGTTGGATTCTGAAGCTAACAAAATAACAGGCTCCAATCAGCAGGAGCACACCAGCACTTTACGAGAGCGAAGGAGGACCCAGGATCCCAGAGGTACTTTCCGGTATACTGCACAGAGTGCAATATGTACGACTACCTCCCCTTGGGAAGGCGGGAGTACATATGCAGTCGGTGTCAGGAACTGGAAAGCCTGAGGATGGAGGTCGGCAGATTGAGGGTCAGGGTCCAGGGACTGGAGGGACTGCGCACCACAGAGGAGACGAGCTGGTCAACCCAGAACACAGACGGAGCAGGCCCCATTGTGGACCAGGTGAGGGACCTCGAGAGATTCATCGAGGAGGCCTATAGGAAGGTGGAGGAACGGGACCAGCAGCTGCACAGACGGATGTCAGCAGACGAGACCCAGGATCCACAAGGCGACACCGGGGAAGGACCTAGCGGAGGAACCATGCAAGAGGAGGAGACCGCGACTCACCGGGACCCCGAGGGAGAGACACTGCGCTACACCAAGGACACGGACCTGAGGCAGAGGAGGTTGCTGAGGAAAGGGAAGTCTGCTATTGTGGTGGGAGACTCGATCTTGAGAGAGGTAGACAGTCACGTAGCTGGAGGAAGGGAGGACCGGCTAGTGACTTGTCTCCCAGGGGCCAAGACACGAGACATCACTGATAGGATCGAGAGGATCCTGGACGGAGCAGAGACAGAGGAGACTGCGGTAATAATCCACTTCGGAACGAATGATGTGAGCCGGAGGAACTTCAGCATGGCCACACTGACTGACCAGTTCAGGGTCCTGGGACGAAAGCTGAAGCGGAGCACACGGAGGATAGCATTCTCGGAGATCCTGCCTGTACCGAGAGCAGATGCAAAGAGGCAGGCAGACCTCCAGGCTGTGAATGCATGGTTGAGGAGATGGTGCCAGGAGGAGGGCTTCCACTTTGTGAGGAACTGGACGTCCTTCTGGGGAAAGAGCAAGCTCTACCGGCGATACGGCCTGCACCTGAGCACAGCGGGAACTAGACTACTGGCAGCCAATGTGAGGAAGGAGATTGAGAGGGCTTTAAACTGAGGAGAGGGGGAAAGCCGACAGCTGATCAGATGTTGACGCTTCGGACAACAGTATCCAGAACAGATGCTGAACGGGCTGACTGCAGGGAGGAAGCAGAGGGACCGGAGGATCTTATGATCAGACAGCGAGGGAAACATCAGGTAAAGGGAGCTTGCTGGGAGAAGACTAAGGGGCATGGAGACACAGGGGGACTGGGTGGCACGAGGGCGAAAGCTGAGGGCAATATAGAGGTACCACAAGGCGAGGGGGATCAAACAGAGGCTCAAGGGATGATAGCCCAGGAGGGGGCCGGTAGGGCTAGAAAACCCAGAGGAAAAGCGGGGAAGTGGGGTGGCGGGAATGTAGGGAAGCTGAAAGCTAAGAGGGTAAAGGCTGAGGGCAAAGCAGAAGCACAGGGAACGGGAGAACTGCCCGAAATCCAAGGGCAGGCGGCCCAGGTAAATGCAGAGGTGGAGGAAAAAACGACGGGACCTACGGGACCTGCGGTGCTTATACGCAAATGCAAGAAGCCTCATGGCCAAGATGGGTGAACTAGAAGTCGTGGCCAAGGGGGAGGACCTAGATATAATTGGAATTGCAGAAACCTGGTGGACAGAGGAAAATCAATGGGATGTGGCGCTGCTGGGGTACAAGCTCTACAGGAGGGACAGGACCCACAAGAAGGGGCGAGGCATAGCACTATATATAAAGGACTCTATCCACTCGGTCGGGATGGATATGGCAACGAAGGCAGAGGGGCTGGAATCGCTATGGGTCAAATTGCCGGGAAACAAGAGTGCAGGCATAAAACTGGGGCTGTACTATCGACCATCTACTACGCCAGAAGGAGTCGGACACGACTTGGAAGCGGAACTGAGACAGGAATGCAGGACTGGAAGTGTAACAGTGATGGGGGACTTCAACTACCCGGGAATAGACTGGAGTACGGGTCACTCCAACTGCACTAGGGAAACAGGATTTGTAGAAGCTGTGAGGGACTGCTTCATGGAGCAACTAGTCAAAGAACTGACGCGAGGGGGTGCTACTCTTGACCTCATCCTAAACGGATTAGGGGGGCCTGCAAGAGGGGTAGAAGTGGGAGGACCACTAGGCAACAGTGATCACAACGCGATCAGATTCACATTAGAAAGGGGGACACCCATAGTAAGGAGGACCGCAACAATTGCGCTCAACTTCAAGAAAGGGAACTATGTTGCTATGAGGGAAATGGTGGGGAGGAAGCTCAGAAACATCTTTAGGATGGAGACTGTGGGAAGCGCCTGGACCCTATTCAGGGACACCCTGCAGGAAGCACAAAGAATGTACATCCCCAGTTTCAGGAAAGGCTGCAAGAACAAGCGATCAAAGGACCTGGTTTGGATGTCAACTGAAGTAAAGAGGGCAATAAGTGATAAAAAAGTATCCTTCCGGAGATGGAAAAAGGACCCAACGGAGGAAAATCACCAGGCGCACAGGAAATGCCAAAAGGAATGCCACCAAGAGGTTAGAAAAGCGAAAGGGGAATACGAAGAGGGGCTGGCCAGGGAGGCAAAAAACTTCAAGGCATTCTTCAGTTACGTAAAGGGGAAGCGACCAGCGAGAGAGGAGGTGGGGCCGTTGGATGATGGGGATAGGAAGGGAGTGATTAAGGAGGATAAAGAGGTAGCTGAGAGGTTGAACACGTTCTTCTCGTCGGTTTTCACGAGCGAAGACACATCTAATATACCGGACTCAGAGGAGCTCATGAGTGGGGAACAGGCCGAAAAATTGGAGCACATAGAGGTAAGTAAGGAGGATGTCCTCAAACAGATAGACAGGTTAAAATGCGGTAAATCACCGGGCCCAGACGGGATCCACCCAAGGGTTCTGAAGGAACTAAGACAAGAAATAGCGGGCACAATCCAGCATGTTTGCAACCTATCCTTGAAAACTGGTGAGGTACCAGAGGACTGGAAATTGGCGAATGTCACACCTATCTTCAAGAAGGGATCGAGGGGTGACCCCGAGAACTACAGGCCGGTGAGCCTGACTTCAATTATAGGGAAGATGGTGGAAGCTATGATCAAGAATGGCATTTGCGAGCACATCGAGAGGAATGGCCTACTGAGAACAAGCCAGCACGGATTCTGTAAGGGAAGGTCGTGCCTAACGAACCTTCTGTACTTCTTTGAGGGAATAAGCAGTCGGGTGGACAATGGGGAACCCATAGACATCATTTACCTCGATTTTCAAAAGGCTTTCGACAAGGTGGGAGGGGATGTGCACAGATGGATCAAGCACTGGTTGTCGGGTAGACTGCAGAGGGTCGGAGTGAAGGGCCAATATTCTGACTGGCGGGGAGTCACAAGCAGTGTGCCACAGGGATCGGTGCTGGGGCCGTTACTCTTTAACATATTTATCAATGACCTGGAAAAGGAGGCAAAGTGCGAGGTTATAAAATTTGCAGACGATACCAAACTGTGCGGCAGAGTTAGGTCCAGGGAGGAGTGTGAGGACCTGCAAAGGGACCTGGACAAGCTGGAAGACTGGGCAAACAAATGGCAAATGCGCTTTAACGTGGAAAAATGCAAGGTCATGCATATAGGGAAAAAGAACCCGTTGTTCAACTACAAATTGGGGGGGGGGCATTGTTGGGAGACAGCAGACTTGAGAGAGACTTGGGTGTGCTGGTGGATGCATCACTGAAGCCATCTGCACAGTGCGCAGCAGCCTCGAAAAAAGCCAACAGGATGCTGGGCATCATAAAGAGGGGCATAACAACCAGGACGCGGGAAGTCATCATGCCATTGTATCGAGCGATGGTGCGTCCACATCTGGAATACTGCGTTCAGTATTGGTCGCCGCACCTCAAGAAGGACATGGCGGTACTTGAGAGAGTCCAAAGGAGAGCAACGAAACTGGTAAAAGGGCTGGAACACTGCCCATACGCCGAGAGGTTGGATAGGCTGGGGCTCTTCTCTCTGGAAAAAAGGAGGCTCAGGGGAGATATGATAGAGACCTTCAAGATCATGAGGGGCATAGAGAGGGTGGATAGGGACAGATTCTTCAGACTGAAGGGGACAACAAGTACGAGGGGGCATTCGGAGAAACTGAAGGGAGATAGGTTCAAAACAAATGCAAGGAAGTTTTTTTTCACCCAAAGGGTCGTGGACACTTGGAATGCGCTACCGGAGGAAGTGATCAGGCAGAGTACGGTACAGGGATTCAAACAGGGATTGGACGAATTCCTGAGGGATAAAGGGATCGTGGGATACTGAGGGAGGAGCTGGGATGTAACACAAGTATAGAAAGCTAACCAGGTAATAAGTATAGAAACCCAACCAGGTCGTGCATGTGCAAGACCGGAGGGTTAGGACTTCGATGGGAAGATAGGACTTCAATGAGAAACCAAGGTGGCAAGGGAGCCCCTTCTGGTGATTCAGACAGGTCGTGACCTGTTTGGGCCGCCGCGGGAGCGGACTGCCGGGCAGGATGGACCTATGGTCTGACCCGGCGGAGGCACTGCTTATGTTCTTATGTTCTTATGATGCTAGGGTGCATAGGGAGAGATGTGGCCAGTAGGAAAAAGGAGGTATTGATGCCCTTTGTAAGACTCTGGTGAGACCTCTTTACAATATTGTGTACAATTCTGGAGGCCACACCTTCAAAAAGATATAAAAAGGATAGAGTCAGCCCAGAGGAATGTTACTAAAATGGTGTGTGGTCTTCGTCATAAGGCGTATGGGGACAGACTTAAAGATCTCAATCTGTATACTTTGGAGGAAAGGTGGGAGAGGGAGATATGACAGAAACATTTAAATACCTATGTGATGTAAATGCGCTTGAGTCGAGTCTCTTTGGTCTGAAAGGAAGCTCTGGAATGAGAGGGTATAGGATGAAGTTAAGAGGTGATAGATTCAGGAGTAATCTAAGGAAATACATTTTTTACAGAAAAGATGGTAGGATGCTTGGAACAGTCTCCTGGTAGAGGTGGTGGAGATGGAGACTATGTCTGATTCCAAGAAAGCCTGGGATAGGCACGTGGGATCTATGAGATAATGATTACTGTGGCTGGGCAGACTGGAAGGGCCATTTGACCTTTATCTGCCATCATGTTTCTATGTAACCCTGATATTTACTGCAGGTATGACAGACTTTGAAGAGGGAAGTTCTAGCAACATACAACGCACAGTTGGTGAAATGTTATTGAGGGTGGAAATCCGACTTTAAAGATGTCTTAGTGGTAATGAAGCCCACACCAAAACAAAAGATGGGCCTATGACAAAATAGTTGGGACTTGAATCATCAGAGAAGGTAACAAGTCTAAAAATGCATTTCAGTAGCCAGAAGTGTGGTAGGGGCTCAAGCAACGATATGGCCACCCAGAAGCCAATGAGCCTTGATGAGGGAATAATTTCTAACAATCACAAGCAGAGATGATGACAAGTGCTTGGATCTAGGTCAGGGGTTTCAAAGCCCCTCCTCAAGGGCCGCAATCCAGTCAGGTTTTCAGGATTTCCTCAAGAATATGCATGAGATCTATTAGCATACAATGAAAGCAGTGCATGCAAATAGATCTCATGCATATTCATTGGGGAAATCCTGAAAACCCGACTGGATTACGGTCCTTGAGGAGAAACTTTGACACCCCTGCTCTAGGTGATTCTCTCCAATGAAATGGGAGCACTCGAAGCTGATCCAAGTAACCGAGGCCTGAGCTACCTAGATACATCTTGTGGCATACAAAGGGTTACATCAAAGCTTCTACAGGACTCCATCAATTTACTGTCCTCCTACTGTGGAGGAAATAGAGGATCCAAATGATACATAGAGAAAAGCCACTAAGAGAGAAGCAAGAATTGTGGAGAAAACTATGGAGTATGCAACATGTGTTGTTTCTCATCCCGGCACATGGCTCAGGACTACATACACAGTGAGCGACAGTGGCCAGTGCCTTACGTGACAAAAGCAAGTTAGGCCACGACCTGGAGAGGGAGACAGGGCAAGTTTTGCCATAGAACACCAATGTAAATGTGGTGTGTGGAAAACCACAGCTGAATGTCATTGAACCAAGAGAAAACAGTGAAAATGTATGTTGTCATTGACAAACAAAATAATCTGTTCCTGGCAAGGTCAGAGTTCATTGACTTGGCTAACGTCCAGGGGAACCGCTACCCCTGCCACCTCGCAAACTGTTTAGGAAAGACAAGGGAGAAAAACAGATGGCTACTTGATAGAAGCCATAGATGGCAGCATCAAAGAGATCTACCAATCCTGATTGAATGTAACCCGATACCAGACAACAGGGAAGGAATCCTTACACTTGAGGATGCATCTCATCACCCCAGCTACAAAACATCTGCAGCCAGCAGGTCCTAAGACCAAGATCCTACTCCTACTGGGAAGATACCAACCAATCCTGGTCAGAGCTTTTGTGCCAAAGTTGGGACCAGTTGATGTTCCATACACCTAGGCAATGTCTGCCTGAATGGGCTGAGGAAATGGCAAATGAATGTACCACCTTGTTATGGACCTTGCCAAAACCTTCTGCAGGTAAATAAGGTTTTCATCTGGGAGGAACCAGAATTCCTCCTCTCAACAATCACCTCCCACTCTAAAATTGTAACTTCCAAAACTTGATCTAATTCTTATTGTAAACTGTATAATACCAAGGATTTAAAGGACTTAGATCTCAGAACAGATGCATTCCACTTCAGAGAAGTCTTAGTCTACACTGGGACCTATGGAGACATTTCACATTTCAAGTGTCTACCCAAGAGAAACCATATACATGCAGAGGTATCTTATCCACAGTTAATAGTCTGTACGATCCACTGGGGCTTGTGGCTTTAGTAACCATCCAAAGGAGATCCCTATTAAGAAAGCTCTCTTGAAGCGCTAACAAGTGGGATGTTCCATTGCCACAACATGCAAAAATGGGAGTAATGGAAAGATACTCTAAAGACACTCGAACCATTACCTATCCCATGCGTGTTTATCACCGTCCTCTTATGTGAGGTGCCTTTCCTGTGATGGCTTCCTCTTGTTAGCAGCTTGGGAATACATGACCTCCACTGGCCATTGCCAACTCACCCCTACTTGTGTTTGCAACTGATGTATCAGAGCTTGAGGTGGCATCTCTGTGGCTGCTTTAGGCATATCTATGGAACGCTTCTTCACAGGTGGCATATCTATATACAAAGCACTAAAGGACAACAAACATGGTCACATGTGTTGTGGAACAGCCTCCCAAGTATTAGGGTACTATATATCATGCTTACCCATGCCCTTTGGGCTGAGGGTGACGCCATGCCCGCTAAGCACTGTTCGACTAATTGGGGCTGGCTCGCACATATGTTGCAATGAGTGACAGCCATATATATACCTGAACAAATACCCATAAACAGATATCACGACCTAGTCTGAATCATGAACAGAGGACATGAACATTCTGATTTAAACCGCAGTACTACCTTGATAACACTGACTCACAACTAATTACGTCTGCATTAATTAAAACACTGGACTTACTAATTAATTTACATTTATGAGGAGGAATTAAATTACTTGCCTAAAGTTCAAGCCTGGCTTGATTAATTCCATGACCCATGTCCTTCATCAAGCAATGAATTCCATCGATTATGCTTAATTTACACAAGGCCTATGCATACCATAATTTTTTTTTCTCTTAATTAAACTACTTCATTTAATTAAAAAGGCAGGGATTAACTAACTCCTAACTCTGCCATCCTCCATAAAATGTTCACTTTTAATTAATTAATTAATTAATTTTTATTGTCATCAGATGCTACCCTCCAAATCTGTTCTTCAGAAACTTCCCTCAAATTACCCATGAATCCATCTTAACCAATTTTGTTGTCAGTTTCTTGCACCATCTCTTCCAAGCCCTAAAGATATCTCGCAGCACAACTCCCTCATACACCTAACTAATTAACATATACAGAGCCTGCCGAGGTACAGAATTAAGGAAACCAAAATCACATGGAGGCCCGGAGATGAAGGGCCCTGAATGAAAGTGAAATGCACTGTCCACCTCAAACCCAACACATGGCTGCACAGCTCAGGGTACAGCACCCCGGCACCCCTTTTGTGCTCATGAAGGGACCCAACCAGCGAGGAAACAACCCTTCCAGGATCTGGTAAGCCAGAACAGTACCTGCTTTAGCAAACCAGCATGCCTCCTCACTGGAAATCCAACTGCCAATCATGCATAGCACTGTTGGCAATCTCCACCTGTGATAAGGCCATTGACCGACTACCGGTTGCAGTCCCACTCGTTCTTCTGATGTGCCCGCACACTTAATGCAGCTGCCCGTATGCTAAGTGCTATGCCACTGTGCAGGCACACGACCTGCGTTGTTCCTTCCAGCATCAGTCTCCAATGTTCGGCGATGTTTTGCCTCAGTCGCCTGCCCGGCAGTGTACTCTGCTTTCCTCCTCCTCACACCAGCGGTACTTCTGTCTCATCTTGGAATGCCATTCACTCGAGAAGGGATATTCTCTTCCTTCTGGCAAGCTGCTGAAAAGATGGCTGTGCTGGGTGATGACACACTTTAAAGGAGGCCTGCCACTCACCTTGCCCCACCCCCCTTTCTCCCCTATTGGCTCCTCTGCTCCTTCCTTCTCCTCTACGCCTCTATCTGTTCTGACCAGGGAGGCCTCTCCTTTTGTGGCAGGCCTCACTAGTCGCTCTGGCCTGCTTCTTTCTCTTCACAAACATCATTCACTCACTCAGCACATATGCACTCATTACATTTTACATACATTTTTCACATGTTCTTTGTGTATGCATTTTTTGACCATCTTATTTCTCTCTCAGGTTGTCCATGGTTCATTGCCATCAAATGGGAAGGTGGTGAATACCATCAGATGCATTTGAGACTACTGTGAAGGATGCTAACAGTTAAACAGTTTGTACTTGTACACTGTCATAATAAAACGATGATTTCAAATATCATGTGTTTTGCTTCTCTCCTACCAGAGACTCCTGCACTCATCTCTTATCTGGTGGCAACATTAAGAAGTACATGTCACACACTTTCAAACATATATATTAGATTTCCAGTGTTGGCACATTTTTGAGAGAAAAAAATAGTTGGCATGACTTATGAATCAACCCTCGGCATGATTCTTTTAAAATTCCTAGTATAGTGTGTAATACCATGCTGTTTTTACCTACTTATGGAGTGCATTTATGTTGCTTTATAAAGATGCTCAAAACACTAATACTGCTTAACCCACTTGTAATCTTAAAAACGTTGCTGAAGGAAAGGATAATGAAATTCTTAGAATCTAATGGATTACAAGATCCGAGGCAACATGGGTTTACTAAAGATAAATCATGCCAAAAGAATCTGATTGAATTCTTTGACTGGGTGATAAGAGAACTGGATCAAGGATGTGCACTAGATGTAATTTACTTAGATTTCAGCAAAGCCTTTGACACGGTTCTTCATAGGAGGCTCTTAAACAAACTCCATGGGCTGAAGTTAGGGCCCAAAGTGGTGAACTGGATTAGAAGCTGATTGACAGACAGATGCCAGAGGGTGGTGGTTAATGGAATTTGCTCAGAGGAGGGAAAGGTGATTAGTGGAGTGCCTCAGGGATCGGTGTTGGGACTGATTCTGTTTGTGAGTGACATTGCTGAAGGGTTAGAAGGTAAGGTTAGCCTTTTTGCAGATGATACCAAGATTTGTAACAGAGTGGACACCCCGGAGAGAATGGAAAACATGAAAAAGGATCTTCAAAAGTTAGAAGAATGGTCTAACGTCTGGCAACTAAAATTTACTATGAAGAAGTGCAGAGTGATGCATTTGGGGGGTAGAAATCCGAGGGAACCGTATGTGCTGGGAGGTAAGAGGCTGATAAGCACTGACGGAGAGAGGGACCTTGGGGTGATTATGTCTGAGGATCTAAAGCAGTGGTCTCAAACTCAAACCCTTTGCAGGGCCACATTTTGGATTTGTAGGTACTTGAAGGGCCGCAGAAAAAATAGTTAATGTCTTATTAAAGAAATGACAGTTTTGCATGAGGTAAAACTCTTTATAGTTTATAAATCTTTCTTTTTGGCTAAGTCTTAATAATAATATTGTAATTTATAGCTAAAGAGACTGATCAAGAAACTGTTTTATTTTACTTTTGTGATTATGATAAACATACCGAGGGCCTCAAAATAGGACCTGGCGGGCCGCAAGTTTGAGACCACTGATCTAAAGGCATCTAAACAGTGTGATAAGGCGGTGGATGTAGCCAGAAGGATGTTAGGCTGTATAGAAAGAGGAATTACCAGAAGAAGAAGGGGGGTGTTGATGCCTCTGTATAGGTCATTGGTGAGGCCATACTTGGAGTATTGTGTTCAGTTTTGGAGGCTGTATCTGGTGAAGGATATAAAAAGACTTGAAGTGGTCCAGAGGAAGGCAACAAAAATTATAAGGAGTTTGAACCAAAAGAAGTATAAGAAGAGACTGGAAGACCTAAATATGTACCGTATACTCTGGAGGAGAGGAGGGATAGGGGAAATATGATACAGATGTTTAAATACTTGAAAGGTATTAATATAGGACCAAATCTTTTCCAGATAAGAGAAAATGGTAAAACTAGAGGGTATAATTTGAGATTGCAGGGAGGAAGACACAGGAGCAATGTTAGGAAATTCTTTTTCATGGAGAGGTAGGTAGATACCTGGAATGCCCTTCCGAGGGAAGTGGTGGAGAAGAAAACAGTGATGGAATTAAAAAAACAGTGGGATATACATAGAGGATCTCTAATTACAAAGGATGTAAATTAAAGCACTAAGGCCGGTATTGGACAGACTTGCAGGGTCTGTGTCCCATATGTGGTGATTTGGTGTATGATGGTCTGGAAGGAGAGCATCAATGGAAACTCCACTAACTTAGAACATGAAGATTTTACTGGCCAGACTTTATGGTAGATATCCTGTAAACAGGATGGTTGGAGAGGCTGAGGGAGCTTGGATGGCAACTTCAGCATTTGAAACCTAGGATAATACTAGGTAGACTTTACAGTCTATGACCCAGAGATATCAAAGAAGAGACAAGTTGAGTTATTCATGTATTTTTAATGGGTATAACTAATGGGCATATTGGATGGACCGTTCAGGTCTTTATCTGCCGTCATTTACCGTATTTTCACGCAGATAACGCGCACCCGTGTAAAATGCGCACACGGGTATAGCGCGCAGAAACCACGATTTTATGTACAAAAACTTTTGTATACCGCGCTCACGGGTATACCACGCATGCAGCCCGACTGTCCTTTCGCCCGCCCCGACTCTCCGTTCACCCTTCCTGATTTTCCGTGCACTGCCCCGCCTCTCCATGAGCTGTCCCGACTCTCCGTTCACCCGCCCTGACTTTCCGTGCACTGCCCTGACTCTCCGTGCGCTGTCCCGACTCTCCGATCACCCGCCCTGACTTTCCGTGCACTGCCCCGCCTCTCCGTGTGCTGTCCCGACTCTCCTTTCGCCCGCCCTGCCCTGCTCCCAGCTCTGTAAGCATGCGCAATGGTCTGAGCATGCTTGCCGCTTAGTTTTCACCAAGGCTGTTTTTCTGGTGGTGTGCTTTTCACCACGTGGCTGTGGCCCCCCTCTATCTGGCCTTGTAATTTGCCCAGTGAATACTATTTTGACTATACAACAGCATCTCAGCCTTTGGGTAAGCCTATAAAAGAGTAATGCTGCATGTAGAGCCCACATTTTAATTTGATCTCTTCAGATTGGTATTCTGCATTTATCTACCCGGTAGTAGAGTTTATCAATTAAATTTAAATGTACCGCCATAATGGCAGGAATAAGACGAAAGTCATATACAGTGGACTTTAAGCTTCAAGTCGTTGCGAAAGCTGAGGAAATAGGCAACCGGGCCGCAGCGAGAGAGTTCGATGTTGGAGAAACATCGGTGCGTGAATGGAGAAAAGGAACTGGAGAAATGCAATCCGCGCAAACGGGCACGTCGTGGGGCCAAACCAAAATGGCCTCAGCTGGAGGATGACTTGAAGCAGTGGATTCTGGCGAGAAGGGAGCAAAATCAATCAGTCTCTACTGTTGCGATTCAGATGAAGGCAAAACTACTTGCCAATGGAAGAGGAATACCCGACTTCAAAGCTGGCTTCACATGGATCTCAAAATTTATGAAAAGGAACGGACTATCAGTTAGATTGAGAACAACTGTTGGCCAGCGACTTCCAGATGACTGGCAGCAAAAATTGATTGATTTCCGTGACTTTGTCGCCAAAGAAATATCTGAACTTGGCATCACTGCAAAGGACGTCATCAACATGGATGAAATTCCAATGGCATTCGACATTCCAGCAACAAGAACCATAGCCCCCACAGGTACTAAATCTGTTGCCATCACCACAACTGGGCATGAAAGAACGTGTTTTACAGTCGTTCTTGGTTGCTCAGCTAGCGGGGTTAAGTTAAAGCCCATGCTCATTTTCAAAAGGGTCATTATGCCCCGTGAAAAGCTGCCCACCAGTGTGGTTGTGCACTGCAACAAGAAGGGATGGATGGACTGCGACGTAATGAGATTGTGGGTAGATAAATGCTTTAGGGCAAGACCGGGTGGATTCTTTGCAAAAAAAATCCTTGTTAATTTTGGATGCCATGGCTGCCCACAAAGAAAAAAATGTTCAGGCCTACATTAATTCTACTCGTGCCCACATCGTGGGGCCAAACCAAAATGGCCTCAGCTGGAGGATGACTTGAAGCAGTGGATTCTGGCGAGAAGGGAGCAAAATCAATCAGTCTCTACTGTTGCGATTCAGATGAAGGCAAAACTACTCTAGAGGAGAAGAGGGATTGGGAGATATGATACAGATGTTTAAATACTTGAAAGGTATTAATATAGAAACAAATGTTTTCCAGAGAAGGAAAGTTGGTAAAACTAGAGGGCATTGGTACCTTTGGTAGTTGGCCGGACAGACGGGAGCCAAACCCGCCTGTCCGGCAAGCAGCCAACGACGGAATGAGGCCGGATTGGCCCATCCGTCCCAAAGCTCCGCCTACTGGTGGGGCCTAAGGCGCGTGGGCCAATCAGAATAGGCCCTGGAGCCTTAGGTCCCACCTGGGGGCGCGGCCTGAGGCACATGGTCGGGTTGGGCCCATGTGCCTCAGGCCGCGCCCCCAGGTGGGACCTAAGGCTCCAGGGCCTATTCTGATTGGCCCACGCGCCATAGGCCCCACCAGTAGGCGGAGCTTTGGGACGGATGGGCCAATCCGGCCTCATTCCGTCGTTGGCTGCCTGCCGGACAGGCGGGTTTGGCTCCCGTCTGTCCGGCCAGCTACCAAAGGTACGGGGAAGGGGGGTGGGGGTGTCGGGGTCGGCCAGGGGGGTCGCGGGTCGGCTGGGGGGGCGGTCGGAGGTTCTTGGGGGGGCGGTCGTTGGAGGGAGGGGGGTTTGCATCGAGGGCAGGAGGGCCTGGGATCCCTCCTGCCCGTAATGTAGTGCGGGGTGGGGGTAGGGGGTCGCCATGGCCAGGAGGGTTTGGGCTCCCTCCTGGCCCGATATTGTCGGGGAGTTGGGGAGTCGGCCGGGCAAGAGGGCTTGGGCTCCCTCTTGCTCCGATCGTGGATGCGGGTACGGGTGGGAGCGCGTGCGAGCGGTCGTTCGGGGTGGGGGTGCGAGCGGTCCTGCTGGGGGGGGTGAATCGGGCGTCGGGCGGGGTGGGAACTATGTAAAAAAATTTTTGTATACCGCGCTCACACGTATAACGCGCGAGGGGTATGCGTGGTAGGTAAAAACACGTATAACGCGCACGTTATATGCGTGAAAATACGGTACTATGTTACATACGTATATAAATATCTTATAAATTTCTTCAGGGTCCTCAGCAATGTCACCTTTACCGATTCAAAACTTCATTATTGGCAGGGATACAGACATCATATTATCACTGGCTCCACTCTTAACTTTGGCACTCATACATTTAATTCACATCCACCATGACCTTAATTTAAAAGAGCTACAATGAATTCACAAAGTACACATATTTGGAACAAATTACTTGGCCGCAGCTTTATTTAATAATTCTAGCAATAATAGTGCAACAAACCTGCCCAAACTAACCCTTCTTCCAGGCTGGCCTTACAATCAATATTCACTACTTACTAATTGGTAATGACCTAGTGGCACCTTCATATTCATAAATGTATACAATTTTCATACAAAAAAGCCGGGTGTGATAAATCAACAGATGGCTGTTAGTGTTACGCTACAGAATTGAGCACAGAGGAAGCAGCACTGCCCCTGAGGAAACAGCGATGTGAAACGGTTAAGCTACGTCAGGCTAAGCAAGTTAAGTGCTGTTTCTTTATTTACATGCCATGCGCTCAGTCATCTTTGAAGGTACATGCATACACTAAATAAATATTGAAAAATTTTGGACAGTACATTAAGGACCAATGATGAGTACACCTAACTAGTAATGATTAATACCTAACTCTGTTGTACCATTTTTTTTTCTACCACCTAATTTTATCTGATTGTAACATTGTACCATTTTCGCTGATTGTCCAGCCCTTCTTCGTTGTAAACTGCCTCAAACTACTATGGCTTTGGCGGTATATAAGAAATAAAATTATTATTATTATTATTATTAGTGTCTTGAGTATATGAGACCCATTGTACTTGTTCAAATGTAGAAACAGCGTGTGAGGCTGTATTATTTGTATATATTGTGTTTACTCTCAGTAGTTGGACTATACAATATTCATACCACAGTATCTTTTCCCTCTACTACCCCCCCCCCATTAGATCTGTGGTATCTCCCAGCCTCATCTACTTGTGGCGGTGTTGCACACAAGTAATTCTAATCCCATAAATCCTTTAAACACCTTTATACCAACTATCATGGCCTTCTGGAAGCTCCTCACTTTCCCGTGCTGTGACCCCCAAATCCCCCACCCAACAACACCCCAACCATATTCCCATGCTCCCCAATGACAAAAACAATTCCCCCTCACCAAATACTGTAAACAAACCACTTAATAAAGCAAATGGGTGGGTGTGGGTGGTCAAATCTCCAAAACCCCCAGCACAATACCAACCCCCAAGATCACCCCAAATTACCTCCCATTAATCTCACATGATCTGCCACTGCCTAGCTATCCCCCTGACAAAACAGTCCTACACAACGCCACCTTCCCGCCTAACTTGTAACAATCAAATCCCTACCCGCACAGCCAATTACCCAACTCTCTCCACCTAGCAACCCCTCACTGACCAATCCCAAGCCACCACCTCATCCTGCTCATATTCCTTCCTCATTTAACCCCTTCTTTTCTCATTCCCCCCACCCACCCAATCCCAGCTCATACCATACAGATCGGCCATAGTTATTAGCTCACCACTGAATTGGTGGGTTTCCTTGTATCTTCTATTTAAAAAATATCTCAAATTCTGTTCAGAAAATCTTATATCCAAAAACATTTTTACTTATCTCTCAAGAGAGATAAGTAAAGCAGTGGAGCTGGTGGCGATATGATGTCTGAATCCCTGCCGATAATGAAGTTTTGATTCAATAAGGGTGACATCGCTTAGGCCCCTGAAGAAATTTATAAGATACTAGCTGATGCCCCGGCGTTGCACGGATATTTAATTATAGCAATAACACTGTAAATGGATTCAAATAAAGATACTTTATAGTGGTGAATGAAATTATTTTTTTACAGCTTAATAAAAAGTACAATATTCAAATTATAATGTGAAATATTTGACAAAATGAATACAATACAACTAACGCAAAACGTGATTATAAACAACAATTTTAGTTTCATCTCCTGGAGCAAGAACATATAAATTCTTGGGTGAACCCACCCTTGAGCAAGCAACATAGAGTTGTGGGCCGCGAGACCCCCAGAACATATCACCCCAGGTAGTGAGGAATCTGCATACCAAGTTTTGTTCAAATCGGTCAAGCCGATTTTGAATTACTGTGAGAATGGCAGCTTTTTACATCTTTTCCATTGACATGAATGGGTGAAATCTGATTTTCTGTTTGTAGCTCCGCCCACGTGTGCAGGTGGGCCGCGAGACCCCCAGAACATATCACCCCAGGTAGTGAGGGATCTGCATACCAAGTTTCGTTCAAATCGGTCTAGCCGTTTTTGAATTACAGTGAGAATGGCAGCTTTTTACATTTTTTCCATTGACATGAATGGGTGAAATCTGATTTTATGTTTGTAGCTCCGCCCACGTGTGCAGGTGGGCCGCGAGACCCCCAGAACATATCACCCCAGGTAGTGAGGGATCTGCATACCAAGTTTCATTCAAATCGGTCAAGCCGTTTTTGAATTACTGTGAGAATGGCAGCTTTTTCCATTTTTTCCATTGACATGAATGGGTGAAATCTGATTTTCTGTTTGTAGCTCCGCCCACGTGTGCAGGTGGGCCGCGAGACCCCCAGAACATATCATCCCAGGTAGTGAGGGATCTGCATGCCAAGTTTCGTTCAAATCGGTCAAGCCGTTTTTGCGTGATCGCGGCACATACACACACACACACATACATACATACACACATACATACCTCCGATTTTATATATATAGATTTATAAATGTACGAGAAACAACTTTTTAAGATTACAAGTGTGTTAAGCACTATTACCGTATTTTCGCGGATATAACGTGCGCGTTATACGCGTTTTTACCTACCGCGCATACCCCTCGCGCGTTATATGCCTGAGCGCGGTATACAAAAGTTTTTAAACATAGTTCCCACCCCGCCCGACGCCCGATTCACCCCCCCAGCAGGACCGCTCGCACCCCCACCCCGAACGACCGCTCGCACGCGCTCCCACCCGCATCCACGATCGGAGCAAGAGGGAGCCCAAGCCCTCTTGCCCGGCCGACTCCCCGACGTCCGATACATCCCCCCCCCGGCAGGACCACTCGCACCCCCACCCCGAAGGACCGCCGACTTCCCGACAATATCGGGCCAGAAGGGAGCCCAAACCCTCCTGGCCACGGCGACCCCCTAACCCCACCCCGCACTACATTACGGGCAGGAGGGATCCCAGGCCCTCCTGCCCTCGACGCAAACCCCCCTCCCCCCCCAACGACCGCCCCCCCAAGAACCTCCGACCGCCCCCCCAGCCGACCCGCGACCCCCCTGGCCGACCCCCACGACCCCCCCACCCCCCTTCCCCGTACCTTTGGTAGTTGGCCGGACAGACGGGAGCCAAACCCGCCTGTCCGGCAGGCAGCCAACGAAGGAATGAGGCCGGATTGGCCCATCCGTCCTAAAGCTCCGCCTACTGGTGGGGCCTAAGGCGCGTGGGCCAATCAGAATAGGCCCTGGAGCCTTAGGTCCCACCTGGGGGCGCGGCCTGAGGCACATGGGCCCAACCCGACCATGTGCCTCAGGCCGCGCCCCCAGGTGGGACCTAAGGCTCCAGGGCCTATTCTGATTGGCCCACGCGCCTTAGGCCCCACCAGTAGGCGGAGCTTTAGGACGGATGGGCCAATCCGGCTTCATTCCTTCGTTGGCTGCCTGCCGGACAGGCGGGTTTGGCTCCCGTCTGTCCGGCCAACTACCAAAGGTATGGGGAAGGGGGGTGGGGGGGGTCGTGGGGTCGCGGGTCGGCTGGGGGGGCGGTCGGAGGTTCTTGGGGGGGCGGTCGTTGGGGGGGGAGGGGGGTTTGCGTCGAGGGCAGGAGGGCCTGGGATCCCTCCTGCCCGTAATGTAGTGCGGGGTGGGGTTAGGGGGTCGCCGTGGCCAGGAGGGTTTGGGCTCCCTTCTGGCCCAACTACACAAAGGTACGGGGAAGGCGGGTGGGGGTGTCGTGGGGGTCGGCCAGGGGGGTCACGGGTCGGCTGGGGGACGGGCGGAGGTTCTTGGGGGGGGCGGTCGTTGGGGGGAGGGGGTTTGCGTCGAGGGCAGGAGGGCCTGGGATCCCTCCTGCCCGTAATGTAGTGCGGGGTGGGGTTAGGGGGTCGCCGTGGCCAGGAGGGTTTGGGCTCCCTCCTGGCCCGATATTGTTGGGGAGTCGGCGGTCCTTCGGGGTGGGGGTGCGAGTGGTCCTGCCGGGGGGGGGGATGTATCGGACGTCGGGGGGGGCATCAGGCTTTCAGGATGGGGACAGACCTTCAAGGGGGGACAGGACTTCAAGGGGGGACAGTGCACGGAAAGTCAGGGGGGGTGAACGGAGAGTCGGGACAGCGCACGGAAAGTCAGGGCAGTGCACGGAAGTCAGGGGGGGTGAACGGAGAGTCGGGACAGCGCACGGAAAGTCAGGGCAGTGCACGGAAGTCAGGGGAGGTGAACGGAGAGTCGGGACAGCGCACGGAAAGTCAGGGCGGGCGAAAGGAGCGTCGGGCATCATGTGCGGTATACCCGTGAGCGCGGTATACAAAAGTTTTTGTACATATCATCGTGATTTCTGCACGCTATACCCGTGTGCGCGTTTTATACGGGTGCGCGTTATATCCGCGAAAATACGGTAGTGTTTTAAGGAACTGGAGAATTACTGCAGCAAATATTGCTTTAAATAGTACATAAGTTACTGGCTTTAGAAAGATGGACATGACTTTTATCCTCTTTTTCTCTCATCAGGAAAGTAATAATATGGTTGAGGTAAATCTGCCAAAGACTTATTTCTGTATTTCTTTTTCTTCCTATCACAACTTAGGAGCTTGACCTTTCTATATGGTTCCCTGCTGGTGTGACAGCTTTTGACCAGCATTAGTCATGACTCACTTGTTCTGTACTGGCATTTTTGTTTAAGCTAATTCAGTGACTATATTGAGCTCTTAAATTAAAAAGTTCAGAACACCATAATGAGGTTTTTTAGATTTTGAGTAAGATCATAACTTGCAACTATCCACTTTTTCTCTTTCCTGCACCGTGCACACTTTGAGAAGGACTGTTTTTGCAGTGGCGGATTCAAAATATACATTTTCCCTAAAGAAAAAATTGTTTTTGCTTCATTCTCAAAAGTAAAAAGTGTTCTACTGGTCTCTTATTATTTCTATACTGCTGCTAGACATACAATCCAATCGAAGGATCAAAACTAAAACACAAGCCAGTTAAACCGCAAACTGGAGGAAAAAGCCGCAGACAGAAGCCCTCCCACCGCCACAGCAGTGGCTTAAGGTGTTCAGGTGGAGAACCTCATAGGCATTAAAAAAACCTTCCGTGGGAAATTAATAAGCTCTGTACGGTGCAATAAAAGCATATATGAAATAGTGGTCAAAGTAATGAAAGTGAAATTGACTCAAATTTATCTTTAAGCTCGGTCGGAACACATTCAGCTGCCTCAGGGTGTAACCAATCCGATCATGAGCTTTCAAACCGGGACTCGAAAAAAAGTGTCTCACCGCACAAAGCTGTCTTAAAAAAAAACAACAACAACCCAATACTCTGACAGCTCAGTGACTGAATCGGAGACTTTTTTTTTGCTTCGCTTGATAGGTATACGCAAACATTAGAAAGGAGAGGGAAATTTGATGCCTAAATTTCCTGAAGCCTAAATATACTGACACCTACAGTAAATAGTGGAAAACTGAAAAAAAGGGGGCGTAGTGGTCAAGCTCTAAGCCAGGGGTGTCCAACCTTTTGGCTTCCCTGAGCCGCATTGGCCCAAAAAAAATGTTTCTGGGGCCGCACAAACGCGCAAACACTGCAGCAAGACAGAGGAGGGAGCTGGCAAGATGGTAAATACCCGGAGGCAGCAAAGGAAAACACTGCATCGCCCTCGACCGGGGCCACACAAAATACTTCATGGGGCTGCATGCGGCCCTTGGGCCGCAGGTTGGACACCCCTGCTCTAAGCAATATCACACAATATATGAAAAACGAACTACTAGTAATGAAAGCCCAAGAGCTAGTCTCGACGGGCGGCATTAACGCGGGACTGGGTGGCCCGCGGTGTCGCCCGTGGGACTAGCTGAGGCAGGAAAGGGGGGCGAGGTAGCGTGCCCGAGGGGGGGGCGGTCCACGTCGCAGCCGAGGGGATTGTGGGTGGGAGGGATTAAAAGGCGGCACTCGGAGGACCCGAACAGTTTCGGTCCTCCAAAGCGGCTTGCAAGGATCAGCTTTCCGGCCGGGTTCGAACGCGCGGGTTAGGCCTACCTCGTCGCTCGCTTCGTGTCGGGCCTGCGAGCCATCTCGCCGGCGCGCGCGGCCAAGGTATAATAAAAAAAAAAAAAAATTTTTTCTGCTGCCACGTGGCCGGCGAGCATGGCGAATTCACAGGCTGCCGCTGCGGACCCGGCGGAGATCTCCTTACTGGCAAGCGACTCCCTCGATGAGGACCTCTTGGTGAGTGCGGCGGTGGGGAGGGGCAGGCAGTTGCCTCCGAGGCGCTCCCGTGCATCGGCACGGGCTGCTATAGCGCTGGAGGTAGTGGGGGGTGGCGCCGGGTGCACGTCGCGGTGCGGGGTCTACCCGCAGGGGCAGGAGCCGGAACCCTACCGCGGGAAGGGGGAGGAGCGGCGCGGCTATAGTGGGGGCACAGAATACGGGTGCCTTGCCGGCCGGGAAGGGTACGGCCGTCGGGGACCCGGGAGCGGTGGCCCCGGAGCCGGCCGGCAGGGGGGGAGGAGGGCCGGGGAGAGAGCCTGCGGCGGCGCCCGCGTCCCCCATGAGATCGGGCTGGGGGGGGAATGCGCTCGAGTCTGCCGTTGTTCCTGGTACCCCCTCGACATCAGGAATGGGGGGAGGTGGGCCAACGGGCCCAGCGGGCTGGTGGGCTCCCTGGTCTACAGGTCCCTGGTGCGCGCCCTGGAGTGGAACTCCCTGGGCGTCAGTCCCTCCTCTGTTTCCTCCTTATCCTTGGGGCCCGGGGGTGCTTGGGAGGCCGGGGCGTAGCGGGGGACCTCATGTTGGGGCTGGTTATACGGGGCTAACTTACCCTTCTGCTGTGCCGGTTGCTGGCCCCTGTTTGGACTTCTTCCCACAGGACGTCGCTGCGGGACCTGTCGAGTTGGCTGGGACTTCGGATACTGGACAGTCTGGTGGAGGAACGGCTGCAACTCCACAGATTGGTGGCGGAGAGCATGCTCGAGACCAGCAGCGTCCAGCTACGGTGGCTGCTGCGGAAGGCGCCACTTCGGGAGCGGCTGGAGGCAGACACAGACCTGGAGATGACCGGATCACGGGTAACATGGCCCTAGGGGCTGGGGTTAGTGTTCGGGGAAAACGGGGGAAGAAAAAGGGTAAGGGTAAAAAGAGACGGGGGGGCAGAGATTCTTCTTCGTCTTCCTCTTCCTCCTCTTCAACCTCTTCTTCCTCTTCTTCGTCTTCCTCCTCTGGGTCACGTCGGCGGGTGGAGGGAGAGGATCAGGCACGAGAGGGCACAGATCGGGGCGCCCCTGCGCTCGTAGCGTTGTCAGAACTGTGGGAGAAAGTCCCTCGGTCACTGCGGCGCAAGATACGGAGACGCGCGTGCGTGGATATTTTCAAGCTACTAGAGGGCAGGGCGCGGGGCCGTAAAAAGAAGAGCAAAAAAGAGGGAGAAAAACCTAAAGTAGGCGCAATTTCACGTAACGTCCTTAACTGGACCCGGGCGTTTTTACGGCTCGCCAGCGTCTGGGGACAGGAGCGCCCACAGGATTACGGTCTGTTGTTGGCGTATGCAGATACCATTCTCGACTCTTGTCAGCGGTTCGGAGGGTGGGCGTGGCTGAATTACGACGAGGCATTCCGAGACAAGATGGAGGAGAACCGGCATATGTCCTGGGGCACACAGGACATTAACCTCTGGCTCACCCATATGGCGAAGCCAGGAGGTGCGAGCACGGGACCGTCGGGAAAGCCGGTCTCGCAAGCGGCAGGGGGGACGCGCTCCTTTTGTACGCCCGGAGGACCAGGTGCCGGGGGAGGGCCAGGCCTATGCTGGCAATACAATAAATCAGTTTGCTCCTTCACCGATTGCCGTTTCCGACACGCTTGTTCCCTGTGCGGACAGGGTCACTCAGCTCTCAAGTGCCCCAAGAAGGGAGCCGGGTTACCTCCAGCCCCGGCTAAGTGAGCGAGGGTCCCGCGGGCTGCCTACCCCTGTAGAGATAGGCGCCATGCGTCCGTGGCTCGACCAGTATCGTGATTCACGAGCAACGGACTTTTTGTTAAAGGGGTTCAGCGAGGGTTTTGTGATACCGTACGCGTTGCCATTAGCTAATGCGCAGACGGTCAACGCGTCCTCCGTTTCGCACCTGCGGGGGGAGGTCCGACGGAAGTTGACGGTGGAACTTGAACGAGGGCGGATAGCCGGGCCTTTTCATGATCGACCATTTCCGGTGATGGTGGTGTCTCCCCTGGCGATCATACCTAAGAAAGAGCCGGGCAAATATCGATTGATACACAACTTATCCAGGCCGGCGGGGCGTTCGGTGAACGAAGGCATACCGCGGGACCTCTGTACGGTGCGATACGCGTCCTTTGACAGCGCACTTTGTCTCATTCGTCGAGCGGGGCCAGCGGCTTTAATGGCGAAGGTGGACATTGAGTCCGCGTTTCGGTTGTTGCCGGTTCACCCGGCCTCGTATCCATTATTGGGTTTCCGGTTTGAGGGAGCCTTCTATTACGATCGATGTTTGCCTATGGGGTGTTCTATCTCCTGCGCCTTCTTTGAATTGTTCAGTTCCTTTCTGCACTGGGTCACGGTGCGGCGTGCAGGAAGGGACTCGGTGGTTCATTATTTGGATGATTTTCTGTTTGTCGGGGGAGAGGACTCGGGCGATTGCGGGCTGTTGAAGACTACGTTTGAGGAAGTAGCGGTGGAATTTGGGGTGCCGCTGGCGGCAGAAAAATCTGAGGGGCCTACGACGTGCCTCACGTTCCTGGGGATCGAGATAGACACCGTAGCGATGGTGACTCGGCTGCCGGAGGGCAAGGTCAGGCAGTTGTTAGAGTCAATATCACTGGTACGGGGTGCTCGCAAGCCCACCTTGCGGTTAGTTCAGTCTCTATTAGGGTCTCTTAATTTTGCCTGTAGGGTTCTACCTATGGGTCGCCCCTTTTCCCGTCGTCTAGCGGCAGCGACAGCCGGAGTGAGGGACCGCAGACACTTTGTGCGGATGTCGGCGGGGATCCGGGCAGACTTGCGGATGTGGTCACTTTTTCTTGAACGCTTCAACGGGTCTCTCCCAATTCAACAGCCCGAGGTGACTAATTTGGATCTAGAATTGCAGTCAGACGCGGCAGGTGGCATTGGTTTCGGGCTCTACTTCCAGGGAGAATGGTGCGCAGCTGCTTGGCCCAAGGCCTGGCGGCTGGCCGGTCTTACCCGTAATATCACGCTTCTGGAACTTTTTCCTTTGCTGGTGGCTTGTGAGTTGTGGCCCGACAGGTTACGGAATAGGCGAGTCGTGTTTTGGTGCGACAACATGGGGGTGGTGGAGGTGGTCAACCGGCAGGCGGCGAAATGCCTACGGGTGACGGCGTTGATGCGCGAGCTCGTCGTGCGCTGCCTACGTCTCAACCTGTTCATTCGGGCACGTCACGTTCCCGGAGTACAAAACAGACTAGCTGATGCTCTTTCTCGTTTCCACTTTTTGCAGTTTCGGCAGCTGGCGCCGGCAGCGAAGACGGTGGGATCGCTGATGCCGGAGCATTTGTGGAGCCTGGTGGAGAACGGATCTGGGGATTGCTACAAAACTCCATAGCCCCGTCTACGTGGGCCCGGTACAACCGAGGCTTCGCACTGGTGTCCAGATTCCTTCAGTCTCGGGGATGGACTCCGGGTCCTGTGTCGGAGATCCTGCTAGCGGATTTCCTAGCCTCGTCCCAGCTGCAGGGCTGTTCACGGAGCGCGGCGGCGGGTCATCTAGCGGGCTTTGCATTCTTCTGTAGGGCCCTCGGGTGGACTTGTCCTTCATCGGGATTTTTGCCGCGTCGAATGTTGGCGGCCTGGGGGAGGGTAGCCCCGCAAGGGCCCGACCCACGGCTGCCGATCACGCATGCCTTGCTAGTCACCCTTGCAAATGTCTTACCACAGGTGACTAACTCCGGTTACGAGACATGTTTGTTTCGGGCAGCTTTCTCGTTATCCTTTTTCGGAGCGCTCCGGGTGGGCGAGCTGCTCGTCCATCCGTCGGACGCGCGGGGTCAGCGAGGCCTACTAGGCAGGCAGGTGTGTATAGTCGGGAACACGGTGCGAGTTTTCATTGCGCGTTCAAAAACGGATCAGCTGGGCAGGGGGCGCACGTTAATCCTGCATCAAGTGGAGGGATGTACGTCTTGCCCCGTCCAATCTCTGGTTGCCTACATGGCGGTCCGTCCTCAGTCCGCCTTAGCGTTGATGGTGCACGAGAATGGCACCCGGCTCACGCGGTATCAATTACTGGCAGTGTTGCGTTTAGCATTGGGACTCTGCGGTGAGGATCCTGCTCGTTATGGCACTCATTCCTTTCGGATTGGGGCGGCTACAAGTGCCTTCGCGGCGGGGGTGCCCGAGGCGGTCATTCGGCGATTGGGTAGGTGGTCTTCGGATGCTTATCGAGGATATATCCGACCACCGGGTGCTGCTCGGGGGGATTCTCAGTCTGGAGGGTTGATTTAGTAGGGACATTACGGGATGGGATTGGGGAGTGTTTATGGTGGGAAGGGGTCGCTGCCTGGCCCCCTTCTTACAAAATGGTAACTTAATTGCTGGGTTTGCTTTGCAGGTGTGGTGCAGCGGGTCCTGTCGGTATGGATTATCGGGCACTCATTCGTCCATTGGGCAGGGGAACGTGCCATAGTCTGGCCCGGCGGTCAACACTTGGGCCTCGGGCATCGCGGAGTGTTCGTGTCCTGGTGGGGACAGAGGGGCATGCGCTGGCACCAGTTGATGCATCTGCTGAACGACCTTCGGCGGCGTTCTCGGCGTCCGGATCTACTGCTCCTTCACCTGGGGGGCAACGATGTCGACGCCCTTAGCGGAAAGCACCTTATAGACACAGTTATCGGGGACTTGGGGGTAGCTCAGGGATGGTTCCCGGAGACGCGGGTGGTCTGGTCGGATATCATTCCTCGGCCGAGCCGGCTAGCGTCTCAGCGGTGGACCAGAGGGCTAGCTAAAGTAAATCGACAAGTGGGTCGATGGGTGGAGGCACGGGGTGGTATTCAGATAAGACACGAGTGGGTCGACGTGTCTTGTTCGGGGCTGTTCTACAGAGATCGAGTGCATTTGTCGGATATAGGCAGTGATCTGTTGTTGGACGACTTCGCCACCTGTTGTGAGGGTGTGTTGGTTTCCTAGCCGCAGCTCTGTTACTTATTTGTTTGGGGGGGGGCCTGTAACTCGTTACAGGCCTGTGGCGGTATCCCGAGCTACTGGCTAATGGGCTCATCAATGGATGAGCGGTGGGCCGGCTGGGAGCTGTGCCTGGTGGGTCGGATGACCCTGGATAATGGGGCATGTGGGGGACATGCCACCCCTCGGACCCTTGCTTAGATGGCAGGGTCGGGGGCCAATTACATCCAATGGTAGCTCGGGATCCAGGTCGCAATGGTGATACCATTGTTATGGGTTATTGTTTATGTGTATTTATGGTTGTTAATTTATATATACTTATGTATGTTAAAATGTTATATGAATATGTTTAATATTCAATAAACAGGGCTGCGGCCAGGTACTACCAACAAAAGTGTATTGTCTCATTGAGATAGGAAAGGTATGGTAGGAAGGGGGGTAAAGTGTTAGATAGGAGCGGGTCACTCCAGGTCCCGCTGTTAGTACTGGTACAGATGTTCAAACAAAAACGCAAATAATAAAAAAATAAGTAATTAATTGTGGAGAAAACAAACCTAAATACAGTGGTTCCCAGGCTGCAAGGTACCCAAAAGGAGCCTGTATCGTCACTCGAATGAAAAAACTCCACAACATCAATATAACTCAATCGTACACACTGATATTTATCAAAATCTTCCTTATCGCTGTGAGTCTGTTGAAATCAGGGCTCTACACCAATAAACTTCAAAGTGAAAGCTACAATTGTGGGCGTATTGCAATGTTTTGAAAGTGCTCTTAATTAGCATGTATTAGCAACTCTATCAAAAATTGGTAGAAATACTGTCCAGAGGAAAAAAAGAGTATGAAGCCATTTATCTCAAATAGCTGGAATCAGTCTTCTGGAACACAGCCATTAAGTCCAACTTCCTTGTCTTATCCCTAAATGGTGGTGCTTAAATGGTAGTCACAAGAAGAACAACTGTGGAACTGATGATCTTGATAAGATCTTTTATTCAAGTTTCATATTCAATCAATCTTAGGGCTCCTTTTACGAAGGTGCGCTATGGGTTTTACCGCACGCACCGGATTAGCGTGCGCTATAGCACGCGCTAACCAAAAATCTACCGCTTACTCAAAAGGAGGCGGTAGTGGCTAGCGCATGCGGCATTTTAGCGCACGCTATTCCGCGCGTTAAGGCCCTAGCGCGCTTTTGTAAAAGGAGCCCTTAGTGTACATAGTGCAGTCCAGAAAAAACAAAATAAGAATACACAGTAAATGGTATGTGGTATAGACCTGACACGGGCTTGATTGGCAACGATTTATCAGCACATAGTATTTTTTTTTCCACATTTGCATTTCATTGCTTGTGGTTCATAGAAGTACCGGACCCCGGAAGAAGGTCTTTTATGACCGAAACATACCACATACCATTTACTGTGTATTCTTATTTTGGTTTTTCTGGACTGTACCATGTACGCTAAGATTGACTGAATATAAGACTTGAATAAAAGATTTTATCAAGATCATCAGTTCCACAGTTGTTCTTCTTGCTATTGTCTTCCCACTTTTTCTGTGGAACTTTTTTGGTGGATCTTTTTGTTTGTTTTCGGTGCACAATTGGCAGCAACTAAATATCCTACTTCAGTTCCACTTAGCAAGTAAAAAAATACTGAAGCCCATTACATAGAGGGAGAGACCACCACAGAAGATTACATTTCTCATAGCCCATTTCAAGGGATAAGCAACGGCTGTCCAATATCTACCCAGGAACTTGTTCAAAAATTTTGGAACCTCACCCTGTTGGTCGCATTAACCATGTTCTCTGGCAGCAGATTCCACGGCTTAATTATACATTGCATAAGAAAAGACCCTTGGCATGATTTGCTTTCATTTTGCTACTCATTAGTTTCTCCCAATATACGTGGAGACTGACTATTCACTGTCCTGCATCTGGACTAGCTTCCTGTACACCCTGTAATTAAGACCAATTTGTCTTATTGTATCTTATTCAACGGTATGTACAGTTTAGCCACCCATCCATTTATCTCAACGATTTAACATAAGAATAGCCCCTGGGTCAGACCAATGGTCCATCTAGCCTAGTATCCTGTTCCTCAGTGGCAATTCCAGATCAGAAGTACCTGCCAGAAACCCAAATAGTAGCAAGATTCCATGCTTCCGATCCAGGGCAAGCAGTTGCTTCCCCATGTGGCTGTCTCAATAACAAACTATTGTTTATTGTGCATTAGAAATTTGCTATACTACCTCTTTCTGTCAATCAGGTCAAAACAGTTCACATAATGCTAAAATGATATAGAGAATGAAAAGAACTTCATTTAAGACAGGAAGGAAACACAATCATTCTATAGCAAATGTAAAGTAAGCCTAACAGAAACCAGGATTTCACATTGCACCTTCTCGCAGTGCTTTCAAGGTCTCTTGAAACCAGGAAACCAGAGAGAGAGAAGCAACAATGCTACTATTACCTATTAGTTCTATAGTGCTGCTAGACATATATAACTCATAAAAACTCATAAAACATAGTTCATGTATTGTAACATCATTATTGATGCTCGTGTACTGTAGCATCATTATAGAAGCTCATAAATTATGCCTCATGTATAATAACACCATTACTGAAGCTCATTCATAGAAACACCATTGTAGAAGCTCATGTAAACCGCTCTGAATTGCCTATCCAGTCATTAGTAGCAGTATAGAAGCTTTCAAAAAACAATAATAACATAAAACTTTATTTCTATCCTGCAATACCTTGCTGGGGGAATCCATAAATTCTAACTAGCTTTCCCTTCTATTAAGGGAATCAAAGCATTAGGTAGGATCTATCATTCTTTGACATTCTTCCTGGCAAAAATCTGGAATGATCTTCGGACTGAAATTAGACTTCTTCCTTCTCTGATAATCTTTCGGAGAACATTAAAGACTTATTTATATCAAAAAATTGTAGCTGACAAATAAGGGATTGCAATTGAGGACTTCTTTACCTAATCATTCGCTCTCCTTGTTCTTTTAATAACTTCTTGTGAACCAGATCGAGCCCTTAAATGAGATGACCGGTATACAAGACCAAGGATTGGATTGGTGAGTAACAATAAAAGAAACTGTTCATATACAGTAAATTAATTAATACATCTAAAAATTTCTTAAACAAGTAGGTTGTAAGCAGTTGTCTAAATTGTAGCTAAGATGTAGAATTTAATTTAAAAAAGCATGAATTTCTGATTCCCAGCTTGCTGCCTGGAGGAAAAAGCCTCAGAACCCTACGTTCCCCCTACTGAGACCAGGCGGAACAGGATAGGAAACCTCATTGATATAAAAAAACCTCCTGTATTAAAATGAAATCGCTAGCTCTGTGCAATGCAAAATAAACCAAAGAAAAGAAGATCACAGTGCCTATCTTATACTGGAGATCAATCACACTGTCAGTGGCCAACGTTTCGCAATCCTAGCTGCCTCAAGGTGTGATCTGACCTGCATTCCCAATCCTCACAAGTGATATCTTCATGTTTCTCCTCCCTTTAACATCGGTAGTATATGTTTGTGGGTTTGTTTGATTGCTAGTATGTTTAATGTATTATCATCCCCCTTTTATAAAACCGAAGCGCGGTTTTTAGCGCCAGCAGCAGCAGTAACAGCTCCGACGCTCATAGGAATTCTAAAACTGTGCTACGGTTTTGTAAAAGGGGGGTATATCTTTAATTGCTTTTTCATTCAGCAACATATAAACCTTTATTGATATCTGCTTACTTGACAGTTTTGAGTAGATGTGTTTGGCTGACTTCTTTTTAGACTTGGACATTTTCTTCCCTTTGGCAATCGCTGTCGGACGTCCTGATTTTGGGTCCTCCCTAGTCCCATCCAAAACATACCCACAACACTCCCCCTTGTTACTTGGACATATGACAGTGTTAGATGTTCAAATCTTGCTGTTTCAAAATTGGATATTTCGAGCACTTGGGTGTCTGTTTTGGCATTTTGGGATATCCATATTCTTCAAAAATAAGTGCCATAATCTCACAAGATATGATATGATAGAGGTCTATAAAATAATGAGTGGAGTGGAAAGGGTTTATGTGAATCAATTCTTCACTCTTTCCAAAAATACTAGGATTAGGGGACATGCAATGAAGCTACTAAGTAGTAGATTTAAAACAAACCGGAGAAAATATTTCTTCACACAATGTATAAAACTCTGGAATTCGTTGCTGGAGAATATGGTGAAATCAGTTAGCTTAGCAGGGTTTAAAAAAGATTTGGATCATTTCCTAAAAGAGAAGTCCACAGGCCATTGCTGAGATGGCTTGGGGAAATCCACTGCTTATTCCTAGGATAAGCAGCATAGAATCTGTTTTGCTACTTGGGATCTAGCAAGGTACTTGGGGCCTGGGTTGGCCACTGTTGGAAACAGGATGCTGAGCTTGATGGACCTTCAGTCGGTCCCAGTATGGCAGTCCTAAGGTTCTTAAGATCCTTCTGCTAATCCTTGCAATGCTCTGCTAATATAGAAACTGTGAATACTTTTCTGTCATACAAAGTTGATCACAGTGATTTACTTATATCTATTTCTATAAACTCATTCCTCTTTCAGCTTTTGGAATATACAGTCTGGGCATACAGCTCTGGATTCTGGAAACGTCACCCAAAATAGTTAATGGGCTCCAATGATTTAATTATTTGTGCTAACAAGCACATAATTGGCAACCTGCTGTCATGCCAGTGTCGGCTCTGCCTCTGATGTCACTTCTTGGACCCGTGCCTAGAAAGTGACATCAGAGGAAGAGCTGACCCTGGCATGACATCATCTTGGGGATTGCTGCTCATGCCAGCAATGTTACAGAGGTACAGGGGAAGGGAAGTGGTGCGCGGGCGGCAGGAGGGGGTGGGGAAAGAACGCATGAAGATAGGTGGGCAGAGAAGAGGGGGAGGGGTGCCACTGCCCCAGGTGCCTCTCACCCTTGGTATGCCACTGGAAGAGAGTATGGATTATGGCTGAAATATTACCTCCAGTGGTTGCAAGAGATGCATTGTCTGCAGAGTTCAGGTTTGGTAGGATGAGCAGCTTGGGTGGACTCTGTGTTGAGGGATTCTTGCAGACTAAGGAAAGCATTGGCAGTGTACTGAAAGGAAAAGTTCAAGAGTACATATAGGTGCGCTGCTTGGAAAAGGTTTGGGAGCATAATTTGAAGGAAGGATTTCTGGAGGAGGAGTGGGAGGAATTTTTGGGTGAGGGTTTGTAGGCCTTCCCTGTCGGCATGGATCACTCAGTACTTATTTTATGCAATGCACAGGGCATTATGGACTCCTTTAAGGTGTCAAAATTATTTGAGAAAAAATCGAGTTTGTGCTGGTCCTGCCAGTCAGCTGTGGGAGCCTTTTATCATATGTTATTTGCTTGCCTGAATTTAAGGCAGTCTGGGGTAGGGTTGCCAGATTTCCTCTATTAAAAAAGAGGACACCTGGCCCCTCCCCATTCTGCCCCCATCCCCGCCCAATTCTACCTCCAACTCCGCCCCAAGCTCCGCCCCACACAGACCTCCCTGAGCTCGGGACCGCACCGGGACGGTGTCTGTGCATGCAAGGACGTTGACGCGATGATATCCCATGCATGCGCGCATGCGTATGGCATCATTGCATCGATGTTTGTGCATGTGCAGACGTCCTCCAGATATGGCCCTGAGGTCGGGGACTTCCAAACCTTGGACAAACTGCCAGGTTTTGGAAATCCCTCCAGGCACCCGGACCGTCCTCTAAAAAGAGGACATGTCCAGGTTTTCCCGGATGTCTGGTAAACCTAGTCTGGGGTTCAGTTTGGGAGAGGATTACAAATGTGTTAACTATTCAGGTTGAACTTGCTTATAAAATTGCTGCTCTGCGTTCAGCTGCTCTTTCTTATCTTTCGAACAAGGCTAGAGCACAACTGTGTGATATGCTTAGTGGCGTAGCTCTTCAACTTGTCCTGTCTGAGTGGAAAGATAAAACGGCTCTGTCAAGGAATGCATGGTGGAAGGCTACTTGTTTGGTTAGAAAGCATGAGGAAGTTTTTGCACTTAAGATTAGAGAATGACACGGTGGCAAAATTCATCACCGTTCCCGTCCCCACGGATAACCGCGGGAAACCATCTTCATGTCATTCTTTAAGGAGAGAGGGAAGAATCAGAGTATAATTGGGCACAACCACTGACCTGCAAGCTTTGCTTTGAAGAATGCTGGTGTTGAAGGACCGAGGTTGAAACAGACACTACAGAATGACAGTCTCTGGTATCCAGAGCAGATATTGTGATGTCATAATGCCTCATTTCACCAGTGCCTAAGAGCCAATCACATCAGTGATGTCACAATGGCTTCATTATCCTTGGCTCACATAAGAATCAGAGTATGAATGGCCACAACCACTGACCCGCAAGCTTTGCTTTGAAGAATGCTGGTGTAGAAGGACCGAGGTTGAAATAGACACTAGAAAATGACATGGGATTATTTCCCGCGGTTATCCGCGGGGACGGGAACGGTGATGAATTTTGACACCGTGTCATTCTCTACTTAAGATGCAAAGAGCTTGACAGTTTAAAAAACTGTGGACTCCTATGGAGGCCTTTTGTGAATTGTAAATGCATGCATCTATTTGGGACTCAGCTGGAGGGTCATATCCTTGGGGGGAAGGGGGAGGGGATAGTTTTAGTATTTAGCATTCTGTATTTGGTTAAAATATAATAAATTGAGAAATAAGGATACCCTTTGGCTTTTAGGAAAGGAACAAAGGATTTTTTTTTTAGTACATTTCTAAACGTTTCATGTCTTTTGTTTTCAGAACCAGCGATCTCACCAGTTGTCAACAACCAGTAGATGATCAGCCTGTAGCATTTTCTTTCATACAGATCTTATGATAAAGAAATGTTTTACGATTCTCTGGAAACTTCAAACTATTAAAAGATATTTTGACTTTGCGTCTTTCAGACTTCTGGTACAGTCTTTAATTCTGTCTGCTCTTGACTACTGTAATATTATCTATTTGGCATCCTATAAGAAAAATTTAAACCGTATTCGATTATTACAGTTCGCCTAATTTTTGGCCTAAAGAAATATGACCACATCAGCCCTTTTTACCAGCAATTGCATTGGTTACCTTTCGAAGAACGCATCCTTTTAAAATTTGGCTGTTTTTGCTTTAAAACTCTTTTTGGTCTGGCCCTGGGATACTTATCCTCCCAATTTAATTTTTACAGATCATCAAAAAATACCCGTAACGATTTTATGTTTATGTATCCTTCATCTTCGGATTAAAAAAATGGGAACATATCACCCCATACTACCAAATACTCTACTGGTTGCCAGTAGAATCCAGAATACTCTTCAAGTTTGCCTGCATCAGCTACAAAGCGATCTTCGGGATGCTACCAACTTACCTCGCCTCCCAATTCTTCACCAACTGCCCGAATAAGACCTCTCGCAGAGCAATCCTCTTTAATTACCCATCACTGAAATCATGTCACTACAAGAAGTACCTAGACAGAATGCTATCATTCCAGGCAGCTAAACTGAACACATGGCTAGTAAAACCAATACTCGAGGCCACATCATACGCTGACTTCAGAAAATCACTGAAGACCCGTCTCTTTAACGTTTCCTGAGTTATCCCCCTCTGTCACCTTTACCTCCCTGAAAGCCCTTCCTCTGCCATTACCCTTCCCCTTCCGACGTATATTGCTGTAATCCTCTCTTATTCACATTGTAAATATCTTCCTATAAACAGCTTTGTTCTCTTGTACCATGTTCTAAACCATTTCGTACTGTAACCTGACCCAAAACATTTTATTTCATGGTGCAAACATCCTGTATTCTCATTGCATGTATCTTCTTGCAAGCTGCCCTATTCAGATGTATCCTGTTCCAAACATATGTATCTTATGTATCCTGTTCCAAACATATGTCTCTTGCTGTAATCACTGCATTCTCTCACTGCACGATTCTCATTGTAAACCGCTTTGAACTTATGGTATAGCGGTATATAAGAAATAAAATTATTATTATTATTCTGTTAAGGCTTGTCGTTACAAGAGATTTTTGAATAAGACATTTGCCTTTCAATTAGGAAAAATGAATTTTGTATTCTTATAATGTTTTTAGAAAGTTTTTAAAAACATACCTGTTTGATAAGTTTGTTACATAACTGCACTTTTACTTTCTTTTCCATCATTTGTTCTACAGAATTTAATGTATACTTCACCGATTGTACAGTTCTTCTTCTTTGTGAACCGCTCAGAACCCTTATGGATGGGCGGTATACAAGAATAAAGTTATTATTATTTTTATATATATAATCTAAAATTAGTTTAGATGATGTCTGCTGAGAGTGCACCTGTACAGTATCATAAATGCACCCTCTGCTGTGGAACTGCTTGTCATGCAGGGCACCTTTTGATGAAATCAGTGAAAAGGCTCCTATATACACACCCAGGACCCTTGTGGCAGCTGCCCCCCACCCAAAGGCATCTGTGTCCCACCTGCACAACTTCACTAGTGCAGCTAGGTAGAGAGTGTGGCACATGCTGGGGCCACGGCAAGTTTTTTTGTGAGTGTCCGCTAGTATATGTATGTGTAATGTATGCACCCTTCCAGATTTCACCGATCAGGTCATTGTGGGTAAAATATGTTTAGATAGAAATGAAGCACTCAGGTCCTTCTCAATGAAATACACAGAATATGGCATTCTTAATATTAAGGCTGTTACAGAAATCGTTTTAAGAATCAACAGATATGTAAAATCAGAATATCCTGTTGATTGCTTCAGAATCCATCTTCACTTAGAAGAGATGTCCTTATGTTTCAAAAACTCTACTGGGTCTTAGGAGTCATAGACGGAGTAAGACCGGATTTGTACAGTACAATTAGGCAGATGTATTTATATGATTAGAACACAGAGCTTGAAAACAGAAGTGATGCCTAGAATAATGTCATTCTCATTAGCTTCAGAATAAAGATCAGAACCACCCAGTCAAATGAGATGCAAAAAGTTAAGGTACTGCTCCTTTACATAAGATGGAATAAAGTTTGCAACGTGGTACCCAAATTAAACTATTAACTCTACACAAACCGGGAATTAGCAATTGAATTGTGAGTCTTTTTAACATTAGGGATGTATTATATAAAATTAAATATAGGGATGTATTATATAAAATTAAATATAAAATATAAAATTAAAAGCATATAATAGTAACTATGTTACTATGTTACTATTATATGCTTTTAATTTTATATTTTCTTTTTTCTGCCCATATGGATAAAAAAAATTCCCATTTCTATAGCTGAAATGCTGAAATATGCAATAAAGCATACGAGATCAATAAACATGAAAGAGTGTGGCGCAGTGGTTAAAGCTACAGCCTCAGCGCCTTGAGGTTGGGGCTTCAAACCCATACTGCTCCTTGTGACCCTGGGCAAGTCACTTAATCTCCTTGTTGCCCCAGGTACATTAGATAGATTGTGAGCTCACCCGGAACAGACAGGGAAAATGCTTGAGTACCGGAATAAATTCATGTAAACTGTTCTACTACTATTTAGGATTTCTATAGCGCTGAAAGGCATACGCAGCGCTGTACGCCTTTCAGCACTATAGAAATAATAAATAGTGGTAGAAAAGTTTACATGAATTTATATGTTCTACTTCTATTCATGTAAACTGTTCTGAGCTCCCCTGAGAGAACAGTATAGAAAATTGAATAAATAAATAGGGTGAAGAGTTTCACCCTCTGATAACCAGCGCTGGTATTGTGACATCATAATGCCTCATTCCACCAATGCCTAAGAGCCAACCTCATCAGTGATGTCACAATGACTTCATTGTCCTATACTTGGCTCACTTCTACTACATTTTGATTTCTAGAGTGGCGCAGTGGTTAAAGCTACAGCCTCAGCACCCAGAGATTGTGGGTTCAAACCCACACTGCTCCTTGTGACCCTGGGAAAGTCACTTAATCTCCTGTATTGCTCCATGTACATTAGATAGATTGTGAGCCCACCTGGACAGGGAAAAATGCTTGAGTACCTGAATAAATTAATGTAAACCATTTTAAGCTCCCCTGGAAGAATTGTATATAAAAAAAAAGAATAAATAAACAGTGTGAGAAGTTTCAGCCTCTGATAACCAGAGCTGGTCTTGTGACATCATAATGCCTCATTCCACCAATGCCAAAGAGCCAACTTCATCAATGATGTCACAATGACTTCATTGTCCTATACTTGGCTCAGTTCTACTGCATTTTGATTTCCAGAGTGGCGCAGTGGTTAAAGCTACAACCTCAGCACCCTGCGTTTGTGGGTTCAAACCCAACTGCTCCTTGAGACCCTGGGCAAATCACTTAATCTCCCCATTGCCCCAGGTACATTAGATAGATTGTGAGCCCACTAGGACAGACAGGGAAAAATGCTTGAGTACCTGAATAAATTTATGTAAACCGTTCTGAGCTCCCATGGTATAAACAACGGAATGAATAAATATACACATTGCAGCAGGTAGGTGCCATGAAGGAAGCTAGTTTCGCTCAGGTTCGGGAACAGGATACAAAACTCAGCAGCAGCAGAGGTCTCAGCTGATCGCTGTGGCTTTTATTGCAAATGTCGTGACTATGATTGCTGTATGTCTTCTGAAGAATAGCAACTGACAGTCCACGAGACAAAGATAGCTTGTCTAAAGAGAGAGTCTCACTGCGGGTTTGTTGGCTCTGTGCAGTACACGATCTTCCTTTCCAGGACAGCCCTTCCTTCACAAATTCTGCCCCCCGGTTAATTATTCACGTTGCTGAGATTAGCCAAAGTTACAGGTGGCTAGTGAAATGCACACAGATTGCTGTCAGCTACACAGACAGTACATTGCTACGGAAGGCTAGTGATGGGTTACAGCAATGCATATACACCCAGTGTCAATATATGCAGCAAGAAATCACAAAGACTTTACCAGGCACGCCTGTCATATTTATTTAACAAGCCAATTTTTTTTCTCCTGTCATTAGGAAGAGTTTCACTATTTGCCTTTCAAAAGTGAATATATGAACCTGACACGGCAGATATGTAGGAAAAAAAAAGCCCATTGTACTTACTGTTCATTCCAATAATCCAGGTGAGGAAGAAGGCAGGTAACATCTGTAGTTAGCAAAAGGGAATGTATTTCACGTCTTCTGCGTTTTGTGGGTCACACAGCACTTACTGTGTGTGTTGCTTCTGACTGCAGCCTTCTGGAGATTAAAAGGCAAGCACCCTCCCTCGCCGTGTGTGTGTGTGTGTGCATCTCTCCCTCTCCCCACTTGCACACCCCCCCTGCACGGTTTATGGTAAGAAGAGCTAGGAAGTTCCAGATATCGACATACGAGCACATCTCATTCACCAGGAAAGGTCCTGTTTGCTGTGCCTCAGACAAGATAGTTGACATTTAAACAGCTGCCCTGTGCCTCGGTTAAAACCATTGACACATATATTGAGAATGTGCAACAAAGATGCAATATTGCCCCCAGAATCTCCCTTTCTCCTAACCAGGGGAGGAAATAGGATGAACGAGAATGGCATCTTTTAAAGCACATGGGCTTATAAGACTGCAAATATTTGATCAGAACATTTCTGCAGTCTGATAGAATGCAAACAGTTTCATGTGATACACCGGCATTTTAAGGGTGACGACTGAAGCATTTTCAGCAGGTAAAAATCAGTATAAAAGTAGTCACAGGTGTCTTATTTTTTTTTTTTTTTTAGCAATTTAAATGGAAATATGATATTTATCTTGAAGTAAACAGGTCTGGAATCTGTCATAGGGGAAAACACCCTCCAGGGTCCGGAGTCTGTCATAGATGAAAACACCCTCCAGGGATTCAAGACAAAGTTAGACAAGTTCCTGCTGAACCGGAACGTACGCAGGTAGGGCTAGTGTCTTTGACCAGAGGGCTGCTGCATGAGCGGACTGCTGGGCACGATGGACCACTGGTCTGACCCAGCAGCAGCAATTCTTATGTTCTTATAATTATTTATTAGGATTTATTTATCAACTTGTGGAAGAAATTTACCTATGGCAGTGTACTCCAAAAATTAGCTGAACACAGGGGCTCTTTTATATATCTGTGATAAAAAGTGGCTTCCCCCATGTCTTTCTCAATAACAGACTATGGACTTTTCCTCCAGGAACTTGTCCAAACCTTTCTTAAAACCAGCTACGCTATCCACTCTTACCACAACCTCTGGCAAACATGTTCCAGAGCTTAACTATTCTCTGAGTGAAAAAGTATTTCCTCCAATTGGTTTTAAAAGTATTTCCCTGTAACTTCATCGAGTGTCTCCCTAGTCTTTGTAATTTTTGACGGAGTGAAAAATCGATCCACTTGTACCCATTCTACTCCACTCAGGATTTTGTAGACTTCAATCATATCTCCCCTCAGCCATCTCTTTTCCAAGCTGAAGAGCCCTAACCTTTATAGTCTTTCCTCATACGAGAAGAGTTCCATCCCTTTTATCATCTTGATCACTCTTCTTTGAACCTCATGCCGCTATATCTTTCTTGAGATAAGGAGACCAGGATCTTCATTATCTGATGTCCAATGAAAACACCAGTTTTGACCTTCGCCTCTGACATATTAGGGAAGATGTCTTGAAGGTACTTGAAGGCTGCCGGCTCTGACAAATTGTATCATTAGGCCCAATTTGATTTGCAGAGGAAGGCTACTAAAATGGTATGTGGTCTTTATCATAAGGCGCATGGGGACAGACTTAAAGATCTCAATCTGTATATTTTGGAGGAGAGGGGAGATATGATAGCGATGTTTAAATACCTATGTAATGTAAATGCGCAGGAGTTGAGTCTCTTTCATTTGAAAGGAAACTGCATTGAGAGGCATAGGATGAAGTTAAGAGGTGATAGGCTCCGGAGTAATCTAAGGAAATACTATTTTACAGAAAGGGTGGTAGATGTGTGGAACAGTCTCCTGGAAGAGGTGGTGGAGACAAAGACTGTGTCTGAATTCAAGAGGGCCTGGGATAGACATGTGGGATCTCTCTGAGAGAGAAAGAGATAATGGTTACTGCGGATGGGCCATTTGGCCTTTATCTACCATCATGTTTCTATGTTTCTACCAGTGGTTCCCATTTGACATTATTTCTCCCTGCAGAGAACTCAGATCCCTGTAGCCAGTCCTGCATTTGTTAGTGTGCCTTTATGTCCCTGATGTCCCAAAGGCAGAGAGAGCAGGAAGACTTCAAAAGGAGGCGGTAGCAGCTAGCGTATGGGGCAATTTAGCATATGCTATTCCGTGCGTTAAGGCCCTAACACGCCTTCGTGAAAGGAGCCCATAGTGTTGTAAGCCTTCTTGGACCTATCAATTGCATCTGAATATATAACTCACCATGAGCTTGGATTTGGAAAAGACAATCCAACTCGTGGTGTGAAAAGTTGAAAGTTTTCCTCTCTGAAGTGACAGTCTGGGAAAGAAATAGCATGCAAACATCTTCCTTTGGGTCAGCAGCTTTCTATGAAGCTTACAACAGATCTAACAATGTTAGCACACTTCCTGCAAACACTTGTAAGTGAGGAAGAAATGCTGAATACATTGATCTTCCGATCTGGGGTCATCTGGTCTCAAAGCTGTGACTTGATGCTTCCAGGCAGTTGCATGTGCAATTTAATTGTTTAATGAGCAGCTAATTAGTGTTAACCAGTAATTGACTATTATTGGTGTTAATAGCTGCTAATTGACACAAATTAGTAGTTATGCATATAGGGCTAGATTCACTAAGCAAACCGATTGTATACCGATCGGTTAGCGATCACTTTCTGACAACGGCTCGATTCACTAACCTTCCTCCAGACCCCATCCGCACCCGATCCGATCTGCGCATGCAAATGAGTAAAAAGGCATGTAAATTTCTTAAGGCATCGATTCATGAAACCATTTCGTCCAAACCGACTGGCCTTTCCGATCCCAAAAGTTTCGACTGCTAAGAACCAGTCACTTTACATCCTCGCCGACTATTCCTGCCTAGCAACTGCTGCGTGCATGTTAAGAACCTCATTAAAAATATATATATCTACCCCGCAAAAAATCCAAAATATATCTAAACTTTAAATATATGTAAACTTTCATGTACATAAGCGTTAGAAATATTTTTTTTAATTTTTTGGGAATGCGCATAGCGAGCGCAGGAGTGAATCTCGGATTTGTAATGTGCATGGCGAGAAAATCGCGGATTAATCCCGTGCTCTCCTTGTACATTGTACATTTCATATATATCAATGCCAAATTTTAAAAAAAAATCAAATATCAAAAATAACTTTTAAGGGCCAGCTATCCCTCCCCCCTTCCAGCTACATTGTTGCGTGCATCTGACATCATGGGGTCGCCTTTGGTTGCTTCGTGCTTCACGGCAGAAAGAGCTGCACAGTCTCCTGGGATTCGTAGGCTGTATATAACAGTGCGTGATTCCAGTGCATTCAACTGCTGTTAACTGTTGCGCCTTATACCAACTTAGTTCTTTTCCTGAGTTGTTAAGCTGTTTGGAATTAAGTTATTAAGCTGTTTGGAAGCACGCAATAAACTTCGAGATCAGTCCGTAAAAAAAGGACGAACTCGAAGAATTCCACAGTTCGCTCACAAATCTCCAATGATATTTCTCTTTAAACCTCTCCAACAAATTTTTCCAAAAAAGCTACGGTCACAGCTTATACAGCTTGCAAAAGCACTTAAGAAAAATAGACAGGTTGGTAAAAACTACAGTTCTTATATTGCATTTTTTACGACAACAATGCTATGCGGTAGGCGCATTCGGAGCCCGCCAATAATGTCCGTGATTAAACCCTGCCCCATTTCTATGCAGTGAAGTCCTAAAGAGCTAGCGCATGCATTATGTGCTTCAAAACCAACGAGGATACAGTGCGCACGCACATCGATAGATGTTACAGCGAGACGTGTGTGCGAATGGGGGCGTGTTTATGATTTGATCATTTGCATGGACAAGCTTTACTGAATCGATTGGCCAGAATGACTCGGAAACGGATAGGACACGAATCGGATAGATATGTGGACTTTAGTGAATCTAGCCCATAGAGTATTTGCCCTTAATCATAAGATAGACACAATAGCGTACAACTGAAAGGTGGGGGGAGGGGAGGTAGATCTAAGTAGGGCATGGGAGGTTTGGGGGGGCATGCCTACCACTTACGTGCACCTCTTCTAGAGTACTATCTGCTACATACCTAATGGTTTAGAGTTAGGTGCAGACATTTATACCAGCCATTGAGCTGGCAAAGGTGTCGATACTTAAAATTAGGCACACAACTGTGGACTTACACTAGCATTCTATAATGATGATTGCATGCACAATTGCCAATATAGAATTTGTATTTAGCACGCATCATCTCGGTACTTAACTTTAAGCAATTTATAGAGAATTACCCTTATAGCCTGTAATACGAAAAAGGATATAGGTTCCTCTACTTCTGTGTTTTGTAGGGAACAAGGGATTGCTGTCAAGAACCATATTAGCTTCTGCTTTATAGAACAGGTAGTTTTCCCATTTCTGCTAGTATCAAAAGTAATTACAGTGTTCCCCCGGTGGTTCGCGGTTGGCGGTTCGTGGTCCCGGTCATTCGCGGTATTTTCTGACCGCGAACCGCCAACAAGGAGAGGGCAGCGGGAGATGCAGGAGAAAGCAGCCGGAGCGCTGTGAGTGCAGGAAATCACTTGCGGTACGCTCTGACCGCCTCTTCCTGCACTAAGTCGGGCCTTATCCAATCAGGAGCTGCGTGTCAAAGCGTGCTAGACGCTAATGCCAGCATTGAGCTGGCATTAGTTCTAGCTGCATAGCGCGCAGTAATACCCTGCATGCGCTAAAACTGCTAGCACAACTTAGGGCTCCTTTTATCAAGCGCTGGTGTAAAAACTAACATCTGCTCAAGGGAGGCATTAGCGGCTAGTGCGGCTGGCAGTTTAACGCGCGGTATTACCACTAGCGCGGCTTGATAAAAGGAGCCCTTAGAGTTATATAGTTTCCCCAACCTTGTTAAAGAATAAGCGAAACGTGTTGGTTAAGGGGACATTTCTACTGAACGGCTGAAAAGCTAAGTTATATATCAAACAAATTATTGAAATTATGAAATAAGTAAATACCTTGGCTTATGAGCATAATTCATTCCAGAAGCATGCTCGTAAACCAAAATACTCATATATCAAAGCGAGTTTCCCCATAGGAACTAAGGGAAACTCGCTTGATACGTTCCCACCCACCCCAACCCCCGAGGCCAGCGGCGCTGCTCTACCCCCCCCCCCCGAGAACCAGCATTGCTCCCCCCAAAGGCCCCCCTGCGTGATCCGGCATCCTCCCCCCCGCAATCCGGCACCCTCCCCCCGCAATCCGGCACCCCCCCGCCGCAATCTAAAATCCCCCAGACCCACCCGAACAGGCTTCTTATTTGCATCTGGCCACCGGCACCGGCATGTCCTGTGCGTTGGTGCCGGTGCCCGAAAATCGGCCTCCTCTTCTTTGCTGGGCCTTGAGCATCTGCCCATGCTCAAGGCCTGCGAATTCACACTCTCTCCGAGACTTAAAATTATAAAATAAGAAAGTTGTTGCCATGTTGGGATGAATGAGGAATTGAACCCCAGCGAGCTATGCTGCTCGAGGGGGTGGTCTAGCACTAGCACAAATTTACCTGCAGCGTGACTGAAAATTATTATTGTGCTATGATGAAGACCACACACCATTTTAGTAGCCTTCCTCTGGTCTGACTCCATCCTTTTTATATCTTTTTGGAGGTGGGGCCTCTAGAATTCTGCTCTCATATTTTTTGTGCTCATTAAAATGATCATAAATTGGTCCTCCCAGGTCCAAAGCATGCAAGTTAGGAAGAGAGCAGAAATTCAGCTTTCTTTTTTCGTGTCTCTTGCCTTCTGGAATAATCTACCCCTTTGCTTACAGTCCGAAACTTCATTGACTCAATTATGGACAATTCTTAAGACACATTTTTTTTTTTTTTTTACAATGGAGACAATTCAGAAAACTATTTCATTTCATTCATTTTTAAATCTTTTTATTAGTTTTTCAACTATCCAACAAAATAAAACGCTAGAAACAACATAAACAATGCAGATTTAGGTACAATAATCTGTGAATATAGCACTAGAAATATAAACACAAAAGGAAGTATGTGGAGGCATAAGCCAGAAAAATTATGCCCTCATACGTACCTAAAAAAAAATAAAAGAGACGATAAACAAGAAGCAAAGTCATACATTGAAACGAGACTCATAAGTACTCTATGTGATATATAAAACATATTAGATATTCAGGATTCTCTATATTTGTTTATTGTGGACGGTGGACGAATGCAGAGAAGGATATAGATGTCCAACAACTGAGTTCTTTACTGCTTCCAGAATATCAATTTTATTGTTAATCCACCTAGACTTGCATTGTGACTTAGGTGATAATACAAAATTACAAATAAATGATAGATGATAAATGATTTCACTTTTCCTGGGACTTTGTCCAAAAATTCCTGCTTGCAAGCTTTCTTTTTTTTTTTTTTTTTTTAAAATATTAAGAATTACCTCGGGGGGGCGCTGCTGAGCCCGAACGAGATGGCGGCGGATTTTTGAGCTCCCGCGTTTACCCTCGTTCCTGAGCAATAACATAACCAAATTCGTTATTAAAAACACGGCAGAACACACGATTCACTTCTTTGGAGCACCACTTTGAAGGTACTTGCTAATTATCTCACCTGGTACACTCGCTGCGATGTCGGAAAAAAAAGTGGGTAAGCGGCATAAGCCTGAGCCGCTTTCCCCTTCAAAGACGCCGCTCCCCTCTACCTCTGACGATTCCTCCCGCGAGATCTTAGCGGAGCTGCGCGAGTTAAAAGAACTAGCCACGGAGACGAAAGCCTGCACAGATGAAATTAATGATAAAATAACAAGCATGTCAGCAGATTTCGCCCAGTTGCAGACACGTGTAGGTCTGCTGGAAAACAAAATGGAGGCGACAACGACTCAGTTAACTGAGCTTCGCAGGCAAACAGGAAGGATTTCCCTATTGGAAAGGGAACTCGCAGACAGCAACGACAGGTCTCGGCGCTGCAACATCCGCATTTTGGGTATGCCCGAGAATGGTAGAGATGGTGACCTTATCACACAACTGGAGACTCTGATCCCACAACTTTTGGAAATAACTTTTCACAGAGAATTCGAAATAGAGAGGGCGCATAGAGTGCCTTCTTTTCATGCAGCGGGAGATCGCAGGCCTAGACCCGTCGTGATCAAAGTGTTAAGATACCAACATGTCCTTGATATTATGCAGAGAGCAAAGATCCGGGCTCCGATTAAACACGAGGGATCCACCATATTATCAGAAGTAGGAGATCAACTGCTTTTACACCTAAGCAGCCTATAATAGGAGCCCTTGCCCCGATCCAACCAGGCATGTGAGCTCCTCCCCCTATATCCCGTTTAAGAGATCAATCTACCTGCTTTAAATATCAGCAGCAGTAGAAAAACAACTGCTTTTACATACAAGCAGCAGCGAGACCTACCGCAACCACCAAGAGCCCACAGACCCGATCCTGCCAGGAGTGTGAACTCCTCCCCCTGCAGTCCATTGGAGAGATCAATCTGCCTGCTTTTAAATATCAGCAGCAGTGGAGATCAACTGCTTTTACACCTAAGCAGCAACGAGACCAGCCACAACCACCGAGAGCACACAGACCCGATCCTACCAAGAGTGTGAACTCTTCCCCCCATGCAATCCGCTAAGAAGATCGACTGTCGGCTCCGGGCGGCTTTCACGCAGAGGAGAGAATCCTGCATTCACCGTGGGCCTCATCTGGGGCAGCCTCCTTGGAGCGGCTGGGGCACAGGCAGTGTGTCTGGGAGGGAATGCATGGATGGGAGAACATCGCAGGGGAGGAGACATAGGCATCCTGGGACTGTCTGCCAAGTCTCTTCCCTGAAGAAGCCCTTTCTGGAAACGTCAATCGCTCCTCCTAAACTTACTTGCTCCACTTCATCACTGACGCTGAAACCGTGGATTGAAGACAAAGTTTTATTTTATTTTTCTTTCCAGCTTATGATTTATCTTTAATCTTATCTATTGTTTTGTCTTTTGTCTTTGTTTTGTTCTATTTCTATCATTTAAATTTCTCCAGAATTCTACTGTTCAACGGCTCCCCCTTCTGCTTCTATTCCTTTCTCTCCTCTCTTCTACCTTCCAAAGTATTTAGATCAATGCTGTCTTGTTAAAATGTTTATTTTATTTTTATTTTTCCTCTAACTCTACTTTTCACTTCTCTATTACCCTCCAGGTACTTTAGTTAGATTGTGAGCCTTCGGGACAGTAAGGGAATTTTTCAAGTACCTTTCTTATTTCTAATCTTAATGTATATTTTCTGTAAACCGCTTAGAACCTAACGGATGTAGCGGTATATAAGAAATAAATTACATTACATTACATTACATTACATTACATATTGTTTGTTCCAGACCTAAGCAAGCCCACCGCTCTCTGCCGCAAACAGCTTCTCTCGTACAGGCCACAGCTCAAATCCCTGAATGCAAAGTATGGTCTCATGTATCCGGCGCGTATGAGAGTTACATTGAACAACATCACCAAAGATTTCACCAAACCGGACGAGTTGGCCACTTTCATTGAACAGCAAGCACCAACCCCAATTAATCAGGTTTGATGATTGAATAGGCTGAAGCTGGGACTGTTTATATATGTGTCTATTAGCATACATATATATGTTTTGTTGGAAGCGCCATTACCTAGTAAAATGTAACTGACATCCTTCCATGTTTTCTTGCTCTAAATATCACATGCGTTCTGTGTTCTGTTTAAAAATGATTTGCTTGTTATATAATGTTCATAGATGAGGGTGCTTGGGAATCCCATTGCTGTCCTGATTCCCTCAGCCGCACTCACACTGTTGTACTGTTGTGACATTATTGTCACTTTTTTTAATTCAGAGGGTACAATATTCGTTGATAGAAAATGCATAAACCATGTTTGTATGTTGCTGAGATCTCTACATTGTGAAAAGAAATGTTATACCATATTGCTCACAACATTTGCACATACATATCTGTGTCTTTTTTCCCAATGCAATGTCATTTAAAATAATATCACTGAATACAAAAGGTCTTAATAACAAAATCAAGCTGAAGAAAATTTTAGATTATTTAGACAACCAAAACCCTGATGTCATTATGTTACAGGAATCACACCTGGACGTAACCGCATCTGCTAAGGTCCGCCTATCCTGGGCCTTGCCATCCTTTTTCTCTCCTGCCATCGAGAAGAAAGGGGGAGTGATAACTCTGATAAGGAAATCTAACACCATCTCTATATTATCCTCCTCCAGCGACTTGAATGGAAGATGGGTCAAAGTTACTATATCGCATGCCGGTGAGAGATATTGCCTCTTTAATGTATATGGTCCAAACAAAGATTGTCCTGATTTTTTTCATTCCATATCTGAGCCTCTGCTGGATGATGCTGCATCAAATCTCATCTTGGCTGGTGACTTCAATATGGTCCTAAACCCTATCGTTGATAGAAAATCAAATTGCGTATATAAAAAATCTAGATCTTGGTATGCGTTACAGGATCTAATTATCAACGCTAAGGTCATTGACATTTGGAGACACATCCACACAGACGAGAAAGCATACACCTTCTACTCCCCTCCACACTCATCCTATTCTCGCATTGATCTTTTTCTCATTAGTGACACCATGTGTTCCTCAGTCACGGAAGCAGAAATACTACCGATTGTTGTCTCGGATCATGCTGCAATCACCTTACGAATTAAAACTAAGGCTCCTAATAGGGTACCGAAACAATGGCGATTCAACAATACTCTGTTACAAGATAAGACATTTTGTGAATTTCTTAGAGCCCAAATCCAAGAGTATTTCTTGTTTAACACGCCGAATCAAACATCCTGGACATGCTGCTGGGATGCTTTTAAGGCTTTTATCAGAGGAATTATCATCACTCACACGGCCAATAAACATAAAAAAATGAAAGAAGAACAACAACAGATGGAAGGGGAAATTAGAAGACTTGAGACACAACATCAACAAACGCCATCTGATATTAATTTACTCCTCCTCCTAAACAGAGCCCGTTTCCGCTATAACGCTATCTTAAGTAATAAAGCGTCAAATGCGATTTTTCAACAATCTGCATCTTACTTCGCAGAGAACAACAAGTGTGGTCATCTGTTGTCCAACTATCTTAAGAGACGTGGGGAACGTTCTTATATCTCCTCCATCAAATCAGAATTGGACGAAGAACTCTCAGAGACTTCAGACATCTCACATGCGTTCATGGAATTTTACAAGAACTTATACACGTCTGAACCCTGTTCACCGCACTTAATACCGACTTTTCTGGATGGGCTTCCACATCCTAGATTAGACGAAGAAGATAATATCTTTCTAAATGAACCTATCACACCTAATGAGATATTTGAGACAATACATTCTATGGCACTCAAAAAAACACCAGGGCTGGATGGTCTGACAGTAGAATTTTATAGAGAATTTCAAGATGTTCTAGTACCATTCTATCTGTCGTTCATCGAACATCTAATTGAAACAGGGGAGATTAATGGTTCTTTCACAGAAGCCACTATTATTGTCCTGCCAAAGCCTGGAAAAGATTCACGCTATATTGCCAACTATAGGCCACTATCTTTGATAAATGTAGACGCTAAAATTTTTGCAAAGCTACTCTCTAACCGCTTACAACAGGTTATCACCAAACTAATATCTCCAGATCAATGCGGATTCATTAATGGACGCTTCTCCAATGATAATACTAGAACTTTTTCCCATATTATTACTAGAGCGCAGTGTCATGATCGTGAACTGATTGCAGTCGGGCTCGATGCTGAGAAAGCCTTCGACAGGGTAGAATGGCCCTTCTTATTTAATGCATTACAATGGTTTGGCTTCTCAGATTCTTTCATTGCAAAAATCAAAGTTCTCTATTCTGCTCCCACCACCAGAACACTTATAAATGGTTCCTTATCTCCTATTTTCCGACCTACAAGGGGAACCAGGCAAGGATGCCCATTATCGCCCTTGCTTTTCAATCTTGCATTAGAACCCTTACTTTTACGCATCAAACATGATATTAATATTGTTGGCTTTACTCTTAACGATCAAGAAATTAAGCTCTCGGCATATGCTGATGACATACTGTTATACATCACACCAGCTTCATTTCCACATCTTTTATCCGCTATTGCTAAGTATTCGGTTGTGTCTGGGTACAAGTTGAATACCTGCAAAACGGAGGTGATGCCTCTTAACTGTCCCGCAGCTGAAACAGAAATAACTAATCAGGGAGTGAAATGGATCCCCACTACGTTGAAATACCTGGGAGTTTTATTTGGCCCTTCCTTGGAAGATACTATCCAACTAAATGTAGAGTACCTACTGAACATTATAAAAACGTTAACTTCCAGATGGTCCCCTTTGTCTTTAACGTGGTGGGGTAGGCTTGAAACTATCAAGATGACACTAACTCCCAAAATAAACTACATATTATCCATGCTACCCTTCCACTTGCCTACCTCTTTCTACAAACAAGTTGACTCACTACTCACGAAATTCTTATGGAAGAATAAACAAGCCCGCATAGCGTTATCCAAACTGAAGGCTCCCCGACATGCGGGAGGAGTAAACTTCCCTTGTTTTTACATGTACCATCATGCCTTTATACTGAAACATTGGTCTACTGGTCATTATGATGATCCCAAGAGTAGTCCTTCAGCCTGGATTACTCTCGAACACGAATTATATGGGAAGCAACGTTTGAAATTCCTGGCAGGTGTTACACTTTCTAAATCAGAAAAAAAGGATAAAATACTTCTGGCTTACAAATCGGCTGTTGACACCATAGATCATACTTTTCCATCTAGATGGAATGACTCCTCCTTAATTCCTATTTGGAAAAATGACAAACTCAGAATTTCAGATACTTGGTTGTCATGGAATGACTGGCAACATAGAGACATATGGCTGGTTCGTGATCTCCTCCATAAAGAAGATTGGATTTCCTTTGAAGATCTCTCACACTCACATGATCTGGATGCTTCCCAGCAATATAGATGGATTCAACTTCTCCATTGCATAAAGCATTCTTTGCCTGATGTTCTACACAGATCTGCTGAACCTGGTCTTTACCTATTGCTACAAGCTACAAACTTGAGCACAACTAAAGCTTCAGTGTGGTACAAAATACTACAGAAAGCCACATATCTTGAACCCCTGGAATTGGAATTGAAATGGCATAAGGATCTTAATCTTCCTTCAGATGCCATAGACTGGACAGACATATGGCTGACTTTTTTCCAATCTATTCGTTCTGCCTCACTACTTCAATCAGTTTTCTTTGTATTACATAGAGCAATTTGGACCCCTGTCTTGTCTAATAGAATAGATCCTAACAAGTCCTCCTTATGCTGGTCATGTAATCAGGCAACCGGTACATCTGAACACCTTCTCTTCTCATGTCCACTCATTCAAACCTTCTGGGGCAGGGTATGGTCCACCATATGTGATGTGCTGGGGTTCAAAGATGATTTATCATTCCCTATTGTTATATGTATGACACAAGCTCTTTCAACTCCTGTTCATAAAGATATATCACGCTTACTCACGATAATGATTTCTTTAGCAATACAATCTGTGTTATATTGCTGGAAGGATCTCTCCAAAGCAGATTACCACACGTGGTGGAATACTATATGCCTAATTGGCAAATATGAACGTGTACGTGCGGTAAAAACAAATACACTGCATAGATTTCAAGAAATATGGAAACCTCTTATTGACTATTGTGGAGATTGACTTTTTGTATTAACATTTCATCTGACAATCTTTAATATATACCGAACTATATATAAGCCTTGGGTTACTGGTATATATATGTGCAGATCATAATATGAGGATACTACGTTTTATGATCTCTTATTATTCTTTTCAGCTGCATTACTTGTATGTTTTTTGCTTTGATGTACACCCTGAATTATCCATTTTCTACATGTTATATTTTTTTGTACTTACTAAAACTAATAAAAAAAGTTTGAACTAAAAAAAAAAAAAAGAATTACCTCTATAGAATTGCTCTAGTTATTCCATTCATTATTCCACATGCTATTTATTTTAATAAAATGTATATACCCTCTACGTAATAATTTTGGCGCATGTTTCCCTTTATTCCAAGTGCTATCTCTGCAGTGGAAACACCTCTCCTTTCTGCATTGTTTCAATAGGAAGCAATCTGTATAACTCTTTACTGCCAACATTCATGCTTCCCCAGGTATTCAAGACCTCTCATTACTCACTTTCTCTACAAACAATACGTCATAGTCAGGCACAATGGACCTCTTGCTTGCTCATAGTATATTGCAACTGAGGCTCCTTTCCTCAACTCTCTCTCTATATTTATCATAAAGATCCTTTCTTAGAGAGCTATTCAAGTTTATCTCAACACGAGCTTCCTGGGGAATGTAATTCTTTTTGCTCCCTAATGTGGGCTGCATGGGCTCACACCAAGCCTTGGATTTATGCCCAGAAACCTATCATTCATAGGCTTGCTTTCCCAGCCTGTGCTATTACTCCCACAGTGTTAAAAAAGAAAAAAAGAAATTGAAATCCAAGCAGAGACTTTGTTTTTGCAGAGACAAGCCACACTTGCTAAACCTTGGTGAATTTGATACCTCTGCTATGGTCTTATCATCCCTAGGAATGCTTATCAACAGCAAGGAAAAGAATGGAATTTTGGGGCTGTATCACTTCTCTTACAAAGCGGTGGTTTATTTGTCCCTAGTTCCACTTACCAGAGTGGGCTTGAAACAGGCAGCTCAAGCTCTTCCCATTCCCTTATCCATCTGGGCTGTCCCTCCACGTACCTCTGACTGCCACGTACCAGCTGCTTTGACTGCCCTGGGCTTCCTCCAGCCTGTTTCATGTCTCCATGCTTTTTCACAATATCCCACCACTAATATGATATGGGTAGGTGCTGGCTGTAAAACATGTTTTATTTTCTCAAAGGGGGGGGGGATTCTTCAAACACTATTAGGGCCTTAATGCGCATTAAGGGCTCCTTTTACTAAACTGCGATAACGTTTTTAGCACGCATAGAATTTTAGCACGCGCTAAACCCGCGCTATGCGGCTAGAACTAACGCCAGCTCAATGCTGGCGTAAGCGTCCAGCGCACATAGCAATTTAGCACGCACTAAAACCACTATCGCAACTTAGTAAAAAGAGCCCTAAGTGATGATAAGACCTAGAAGTGCACAGCAGAGGTAAAAAATTAACACACACTAAGGCCCTGATTCTATAAATAGAAACATAAAACATAAAATGAAACAAAAACATAGAAACATAGAAGATAAAAGCTAACATAGAAACATAGCAGATAAAGGTGAACATAAGAAGTGCCATACTGGGACGGACTGAAGGGTTTCCAACAGACGTATCTCTCTCTTGGCTTCTTTCAGTTTCACCCTGTAGTCCTTTCTGAACTCCTCTTGGTTTTTTTTATATTTCACGAACGCCAACTCTTTCACATTTATTTTCTCTGCCACTATTTTGGAGAACCATATCGGCTTCCTTTTTCTCTTGTTTTTATTTATTTTCTTCACATAAAGGTCCGTAGCCATTTTTATCGCTCCTTTCAGCTTAGACCACTGTCTTTCCACTTCTCTTATGTCCTCCCATCCTAACAGCTCTTTCTTCAGGTACTCTCCCATTGTACGTTTGAAATCTAGGACTTTAAGTATCATGCGGCCGCTCTCCACTTTAGCCGTTATATCAAACCAAGCCGTTTGACGATCACTACTTCCCAGGTGAGCACCCACTTGAACATTAGAGATACTCTCTCTATTTGTGAGGACCAGATCCAATATTGCTTTTTCCCTCGTGTCTGAGCAGAACCTCTTGAAAGGCATCCACAATCTCTCTACTTCTTTCCGATTCCCCAGACAGAACATTCCAGTCCGCATCCGGCAGATTGAAATCTCCCAACAGCAGCACCTCCTCTTTTCTTCCAAACTTTTGGATATCCACAATCAGATCCTTATCAATTTGCTGCGATTGAGTCAGAGGTCTGTAGACTACACCCACTTAGATAGAAGTTCCATCTTCTCTTTTCAGAGCGATCCATATCGCTTCTTCCTCTCCCCAGGTGCCTGGGCTAAATGGTCCAGCCAGTCTGCCCATCTGTAGCATCCACTATCTCCTCCTTTCCTGAGAGATCCCACATGTTATTGAATTCAGACACAGTCTTTGTCTCCACCATCTCTACCAGGAGACTATTCCATGCATCTACCACCCTTTCTGTAAAAAAGTATTTCCATTTGATTACCCTTCAGTCTATCACCTCTTAACATCATCCCATGCCCTCTCACTCTGGTTTCCTTTCAAATGAAAGAGACTTACCTTATGCATTCGAATATTTATACCACATAGGTATTCAAACGTCTCTATCATATCTTCCCTCTCCCACCTTTCAACCAAAGAATACATATTGAGATCTTTAAGTCTGTCCCCATCAGCCTTATAATGTAGACCATGACCATTTTAGTAGCCTTCCTCTGGACCGACTTCATCTTGTCTATATATTTTTGAAAGTGTGGTCTTCAGAATTATACACAATATTCTAAATAATGTTTCACCAGAGTCTTATACAGGGGGCATCATTACCTCCTTTTTCCTACTGGCCATTCCTTTCCCTATGTACCCAAGTACCCTTCGTCATCGCCTTTTCAACTTGTTTGGACACCTTTAGATCATCACATACTATCACACCCAAGTCTCACTCCTCTTTTGTGCATAAAAGTTCTTGCCACCTTGAGATGCTCAAACACTATCATCCTGAGATCTTTCTCATGATCTGTGCATGTCAGTCTCGCATCCCTTAGTACATACTGCTCTTTTGGATTTCTACACCCCCAAGTGAATCACTTTGCACTTCTTTGGTCAAATGATTGGCAGTCAAAATGTAATGCATTCTAGTTTTTGTTCTTATAATGTCTGGGCTATAAGGCTATGGCTTAGACTTGAAGACTCTCTCCTTATGACTAGGGTCAAAGGCTGGGGAGGATCAGGAACATAAGACAGGGTTTCAACAATGAGTCAAGGTTTTACAGACAGGGGAGTTTCCTTCCACAACCAGGTTTTCTCTCTGGTTATAAAATGTCACTCCCAGCTTCTACCTATTTCTAGTCAGATATTGCTCTGCATGTGTAACAGACTAATGGTGACATTTTATTGTTCAAGTTTATTTAGCTTGATATACCGCAAATTCACAAGACATCACAAGGTTTACAGTTGTTGACGGTAGTGGCAGTAGTAGAAATCAATGCAGATGCCTTGCAAGTATTTGTGCATTGAAGTGCCCATGAAAGCATCTGACAACAGACCATGACACTTACATGACCACCAGGCTGATAATTCAGAGATATCAAAGCCAGAAGTAAGCACATGATAATCAGTAGTATTTCTATTTAATATTATAAGACTATGGCTATGAAGGGCATTTCTATACTGGGCAACTGTATTTGTGTGTACTTTGTATGTGTTAATATACAGAATACTAGCACTATTGTAATCATGGTGCTTATGGGCTATTCTGTATGGTTGAGTATAAATGACTTTGTGTGACTGGCTATGTCACTCAAAGCACAAATGATGAAGTTACGACTGTCTTATTTTGGTCACATTGTCAGAAGAGAAAGATCACTGGAGAAGGCCATTATGCTTGGGAAGATCAAAGGAACCAGGTGAAGAGGGCAACCTGCAATCAGATAGCTGGACATGTTGAAAACAACCATGGGGATGACGCTGGAGGATCTTACTGGACTAGCACAAAACCGATCTGGTTTTAGATCTGTAATTCATCAAATTGCTAGCACTTGAACATGAGTTGGTGTCATCTAACCAACTAACTAATGGGCAGGGCTCCCACTTACTCTTGGATTCCATATGTGGCACCCAGATATGTGCCAGAAGCGAAGTCCAGAGAAGAAGCCCCATGATGAGAAGATCAATAAAAAAGTAGGGCTGAACAAGGGACTTCCAAAAACAAATATAACATAAAATAAATTTTTATTTAGATACTGCAAAAGCCTTTCAGTTCTATGTGGTTTACAAAAGAGGTGGACTGACCATTCTCAGTGAGCTACAATAGAACTTAAACATTGATCAGGTAACAATAGATATACATCTGTGCACTTCTTAGGAGGGGTTACAAGAATTTAGAGAAAAGGTGAGTTTCTAGAAGCTTTCTAAAGTGCATGAATGAGGCAGATATTCTAACCATTTGACCCAATTCGGGATCCTTGGAAATGACTTGGTATGATAAGGGTCTGTTAAACCTTTTCTGAGTACAGCCTTTGACGGAGGGGAAGGTGAAGAATGATTGGTGGCTTGTGGAACAGCTAGGCCACAAAAACAGGAACTGGACTGTTAGGAAGTTAGGCAGTAGGCTATGTGGCGCTTTGAAGAAGAGGGATCCGAGCTTGAAGAGAACTCTTCCCTCTACCAGAAGCCAATGTAATTTTTGGTAAAATGGAGTTAAGTGGTCAAATTTTTTCAAGTTGAGGATTAGCTTAATAGCTAATAAAGGAAAATGCACAAGGGTGAAAATATAGTTTTATTGTATAATTCCAAGTATGTGCTTTTCCAAGTATGCACACACTTGGAATTATACAATAAGCTATATTTTCATCCTGAGCATTCTTCTGTTTTTTTTTTTTTTTTGGAAGTCCATTATTCAACACAGATGTGTGTGCCAAAATTTGGGTGCATGCCCAAAATGCACTTTCAACTTAGATGAGAATCAAGCCCTAATTACCAATAATTAAGTATGAACAACCAATAAAATTATGTAAGTTAATTGTCACCAATTAGAATTTCCCATTCATCTGGCTGCATGCTATTCATAAGACTTGGCACCTAACTCTACCAGTGCTTAACTCAAAAGGGGGCCTGGCCCACTATTCCCTCTAAGCTGAACAGGAGTCCTCCATCTACAGACCTACAGGTGGGAGGCGCTGTTTCACTATCACATTCTCAATAGTGAGGGACAGGCAAGCTCTGCAGAACTTCAGGGAACCTGCTTGACCCTAGCAATTCAAACATAATATTGAAGCACCATGGAATGGATGATTTATTATGGCTGTTTCTTTGCAGGACGTTTCATCATGGTGGCAATGAAATGCTGGCAATAAATCATCTTCACCACGATAGCTGTGATAAACCATGATGAATTGTGCCTCTCCTTCTCCCTCCACCAGTGCCTCTCCTCTTCTCGGCACCTCCCACCGATGCCTCTACTCCTGTCCTTCCACCAATGTCTCTCTTCCTTTCTGCCCCCTAGATCCTCTGTATAAGTCAAGCCAGGATAAACATATTGTTTTGCAAACCGAACAATTGCAACCCAACTTGACTGTACTCCAAATATGTTAACGATCTTGACTGTATTCTATGTATTGTGGAAATGAAGTTCTTGATATAAAAATTTTAATTACAGAAATACTTCACAGGTAAAAATAAATCCATGCGATGCAGTACATATAACACACAACAAAAATTGTGGTGCGGACCCGACATGGTCCGTGTTTCAGCTGTAAATACTTTCTTCAGGGGTCCAAATATTGGATGCAGTGGATGGGTCATTTATCTGCCATTATATTTCTGTTTCTAGGAAATATTTTGGATTTTATATTCATATCTACTATTCTTGTCAGTCAGTGGACTATAGACCGAGTACTTCCAACTAGCTGGTCAGATCACTGTTTTACATTGCAATTATTTAGCACCAAACTGTAACTTCATCAAGTGTTCCCTAGTCTTTGTAATTTTTGACGGAGTGAAAAAACGATTCACTGGTACCCGTTCTAATCCACTCAGGATTTTGTAGACTTCAATCATATCTCCCCTCAGCCATCTCTTTTCCAAGCTTAAAAGCCCCAATCTTTTTAGTCTTTCCTCATATGAGAGGAGTTCCATCCCTTTTATCATCTTGGTCGCTCTTCTTTGAACCTTGCAAAAGAGCATCCAAAATTGTGTGTGATAAAGCCAGGACCTGAAAACGTTTTGTGCACTGCACATCACACTGTTGTCTGTCTATGTAAGTTAACCTGTCCCGAATGCACGATTTGTATGTTAACATAAGAACATAAGAATAGCCTTACTGGGTCAGACCAATGGTCCATCAAGCCCAGTAGCCCATTCTCACGGTGGCCAATCCAGGTCCCTAGTACCTGGCCAAAACCCAAGGAGTAGTAACATTCCATGCTACTAATCCAGGGCAAGCAGTGACTTCCCCATGTCTTTCTCAATAACAGACTATGGACTTTTCCTCCAGGAAATTGTCCAAACCTTTCTTAAAAGCAGCTATGTTATCCGCTCTTACCACAACCTCTGGCAATGTGTTCCAGAGATAATCTCTGAGTGAAAAAACTATTCTCTGAGTGAAAAAATATTTTCTTCTATTGGTTTTAAAAGTATTTCCCTGTAACTTCATCAAGTGTCTCCTAGTCTTTGTCATTTTTGACGGAGTGAAAAATCGATCCATTTGTATCTGTTCTAATCCACTCAAGATTTTGTAGACTTCAATCATGTCTCCTCTCAGCCATCTCTTTTCCAAGTTGAAGAGCCCTAACCTTTTTAGTCTTTCCTCATACGAGAGGAGTTCTATCCCCTTTACCATCTTGGTCGCTCTTCTTTAAACCTTTTCTAGCGCCACTATATCTTTCTTGAGACAAGGAGACCAGAATTGAATGCAATACTCCAGATGAGGTCGCACCATGGAACGATACAGGGGCATTATAGCATTCTTAGTCTTGTTAACCATCCCTTTTTTAATAATTCCTAGTGTCCTCTGCTTTTTTGGCCGCTGCCGCACATTGGGTGGTAGGTTTCATTGTATTGTCAATGATGACACCCAGATTCTTTTCTTGGGCACTAACCCCCAAGGTAGACCCTAGCATCTGGTAACTGTGATTCGGGTTATTCTGAACTTGGGGAGAATGGGATAGAAAACAAACTAATTAAATACATAAACTGGGACTCAGATGCGGTTTTAGAATAGGCTTTCACAGTGGCTCCTTGGGCTGCCTAAAAGGAGGAAATTTACAGGAGCAGTTAGGAAGTGTAATTTGAAGAGGATTTCATAGTGTATCACAAATATATTTAGTCTTTTAAAATATTCTTGTGACTACTTCAGGAGCTCAAATCAAGTCAAACCCCTTGTGGTTTACGTTTCAGTGACTAATAGAACATGGGGTTCAGATCAATTTAAAATAATGACATTTCTTAAACTTAAACTTTAAGAACCTGTTTCAAAATAAAAAAAATACCTTTAATGGAAGGAAAGTTTGCAAAGGATCAATCAGTGGAATATGAATAAAAAATAGAAAATGGTTTTAAGATTTTAATCAGTGAGAAGGTTCAAGATGTAAAAAATATAGCTGCCTATGAGGGGCCGCTGAAAAGATCTCAGCCCAGTCTAGAAGAGAATGATGCGGAGCCATGAAACTTGCAAGTTATTCCACATTTCTCTTAACACTTTTCATTTCAATGAGGCAAATGCAACTAGTAAATGGACACAAATATAGGGAAACCGAGCCACTGTGACATCACCAATGAGGTTGGCTCTTAGGCATTGATGGAATGAGACATTATGACATCACAATACAAAGGCTCATCGAAAAGTTCTCAGCCTAACCAAAAAGGGAATGATGTGGAGCCATGAATCTTACAAGTTATTCCACACTTTCCTTGTCACTTTTCATTTCAATGAGGGAAATGAATCTAGTAAATGGCATAAGTATAGGGAAACCAAGCCACTGTGACATCACCAATGAGGTTGGCTCTCAGGTGGAATGAAGCATTATGACATCACAACACAAAGGGTCGCTGAAAAGATCACAGCCCAGTCTAGAAGAGAATGATGTGGAGCTATGAAACTTGCAAGTTATTCCACACTTTTCTTGACACTTTTTGTTTCATTTCATCTCATTGAAACGAAAAGAGTCAAGAAAAGGATGGAACAACTTGTAAAGTTTCATGGCTCCACATCATTCTCTTCTCGGTCGGCCTGAGAACTTTTCAGTGGTCCCTCATTCTTGACTCATAAATGCCCGTTTAACAATTTGTTTGGATTTAGCTCGCACCTTTTTTCAGTATTAGTTCCAGGTGAGTTACATTCAGGGACAATGTGCATTTTCTTAACCCCAGAAGGGTTGCAATCTAATTTGGTTCTTGAGGCAATGAAGGGTTAAATGACTTGGCCGTGATCGCAAGAAGTGAGGGTGGGATTTGGTCCTGACTTTTATTGATTGTTTGCCTGGCACTCTAGCTACTAGGCTACTCGTCTGCCTCTAATCTGCCATTCCAGGCATGGCAGCGCATTTCAGTTTAGAATTCCAGATAAAACCCAGAACTTTTCATTCTGCTGTAAATTCTATTTAACAATTTTCTGGTGACACCAATGAGCCACTTTTGATTTTATCTCACTAAAAGTCAAATTTATGGTCTGAAACTGGGCTCTTGCTGTCAGCATTCAGAGACCCAAAATTTATCATTAACTATGGACTACAGGACAAATTATTCTAGTTACTTTTTTTCCCCCCAAATTGATGGGGAAGGTATACAATAAGAGACAAAGTTTAGACTGGATGGATTATACAACTCAAGGATCAGAGAGTATTGGCATGAGCAAATATTGTTACATTACTTTATATTTAATAGAAAACCCCCCACCTCTATGGGTTCAATAAATGTAAATTGCTTGGATTGTAACCACAGAAGGGCGGTATATCAAATCCTATCCTCTTTCCCTATTTAATGTGATTTAACCAGCCAGAAACGGTTCCTGGCTGGACATATTGCCTATTCAGGGCTAACTGCTAATTTTCAGTCGCACCTAACTGGTTAGTGTCGCTGAAAATAATCCAGCTATTTTGGGGACATTCTGGGAGCAGATTCGGCGCTTGGTTGATTAAAACACCTTGGGTGAATCTTTTCATAAAAGCGGTTAATAAATCCTACTAAATAAATAAGGGGTCCTTTTACTAAGGTGCGCTAACCGATTTAGCGCACGTTAACTGATTTAGTGCGTGCTAATCAATTTAGTGCACGCTAAAGATTAATGCACGCTAAGTGCTAAGGCACCCATAGAATATAATGGGTGCCTTAGCATTTAGCGCATGCTAAATCAATTAGCACATGCTAAATCGGTTAGCGCGTGCTAAATCGGTTAGCGCACCTTAGTAAAAGAACCCCTAAATTAGTAATTGCTGATATTAAAGCACTTATCCCCCCATTTTACTTAGCCATGGTAAAAGTTCCTACTGTGGCCTAGAGCGCTAAATGATTTCATGCTGCTCTGACACTCATAGAATTCCAATGAGTCTTAAAGCAGCTTCGGAGCATTTAGCGCTCCGGGCCGCGGTAAAAACTTCTACTGTGGCTTAGTAAAAGAGAGCCTTGCCCAGCCAGGGTAACCATGTAAATAGGACCACATCAAAGTCGGTGCAATCTTTCTGTGATAAACCATAGCTGGTTAAGTGCTGAAAATAGCACTTAATGGCTATCAGGCTCATAATCAAAAAACATAAGATGCCCAAAAAGCATCCTAATCGCCCGGGCATCCAAGTGCCGATAATCGAAACAATCTTTCTGTACGTTTAGCGAGGTGTTCCAGCTTCTATAAGTCCAGAAGGGCATGGTGGAGGCGTGTTAGACATGGACATGGCTTTGGGTGGTCTCAAGGGCGGGTTAGACATGGACATCTTGCAGCGATATAATCAAACATTCTGCAAGACATCCTAGGTGGAATTTATACGTTTAGAACTAGACCTTTTTAGAAGGGTCTCAGTGGCACAAAAGTGCCCAAACTACCGTATTTTCACGTAGATAACGCGCACCCGTGTAAAATGCACACACGGGTATAGCGCGCGAAAAACACAAATTTATGTACAGAAATTTTTATATACCGCGCACACCCATATACCGCGCATGCTGCCCGACTCTTCTTTCGCCAGCCCCGACTCTCCTCTGGAGACCCCGACTCTCTTTTTGCCCGCCCCGACTATCCTTTCCTCCTTGAAGTCCTGTCCCTACCCTGAAAGCCTGATGCCCCCCCTGACGTCCGATTCACCCCCCCCGCAGGACCACTCGCACCCCCACCCCGAAGGACCGCTCGCACGCACCCGCACCCCCACCCTGAAGGACCGCTCGCACCCCCACCCCGAAGGAGCGCTCACACTCCCACCCCGAAGGACCGCTCGCACCCCCACCCGAAGGACCGCTCGCACCGCCACAGCCTCCCCCCCTCCCCCATGGAGAAGCTGTCTACCTTGTTTCCGGATGCCAGCGAGCCCAGCTGTTTCCTCTGCCGGCAGTCCCGCCCCTTCTCTGAGCCCTGCTGCGCTGCTTTTTCTTCCGGCGGTCCCACCCTTTCTCTGACATCAGAGAAAGGGCGGGACCGCCTGAAGAGGAAGCAGCACAGCACAGGGCTCTGAGAAGGGGCAGGACCGCCGGCAGAGGAAGCAGCTGGGCTGGCATCCGGAAACAAGGTAGACAGCTTCTCCAAGGGGGAGGGGGGGAGGCTGTGGGGGTGCGAGCGGTCCTTCGGGTGGGGGTGCAAGCGGTCCTTTGGGGTGGGAGTGCGAGCGCTCCTTCCGGGTGATGAATCGGGAGTCGGGGGGGGGGGAAACTATGTAAAAAAAATTTTGTACAACGCGCTCACGCGTATAACGCGCAAGGGTATGCGCGGTTTGTAAAAACCACGTATAACGCGCGCGTTATATGCGAGAAAATACAGTAATCAGATGACCACTGCATGCATGCAAGGTAAGACATCCCCACACTCCCCCTGTCTCTAAATCAGCAGCTTCTGGTATGGGGGAGCCTAGTAGAGCTGCACACAGGTGTCGTAAGAAGCCTGGTATGTAGGTTAGTGAACCATAGAGAGGAGGATCCAGGCCCAGAAGCCACTTGAACCACTACATTTATGGTAGAATGTGTGAGCCCACCCAAACCGTACTATACTGCCATATAGGTGTCACCTGTAGCCATAAATGCTATTGGGGTGATACACATGAGGATATAGTCGGCTGGGGGGGGGGGGCTCACTATAAATTATAAGGAGGTAATGGTGAGATATACAGATGACACCCTTTATGTGAAGTTCACAGTAGTGCCTTCTAAGGTGTCCCACTGCTCTGTAGGGATGACTATGTGGCCAGTCCATTACTATGATGGCCCCACCCATGTCGAAATGGATCCTAATCCAAATGGATTAGGACATTTTCAACCTGGATGTTTTTCTGATTGAAAATGGGATATAAAGTTAGACGTCCCAGTGGCCAAGACATCTAAGTAGACGATTTAAAAAAATAAAAAATAATAATAATAATATTTGGATGTCCAGCAGTTTGCCATTCGAAAATGGCCATTTTTGTACCTCCAGCTTTGGACCTTCAGCTGGAAACGTCCCAGTTGGACTTAGATATATTTATTTAAAATGCCCCTCCACGTATTAGCCAGTTCCGGAAACTTGGCTTAACACCAGCAGTGGTCAGCAAAATCAGGCTTAGTTGGAAGCGGTATAGAAATGTTATAAATAAATGTAGGTTATAAATAAGACTACGGGAGTGACTCAAAGGATTTTCTCATCTGTACAGCAGGCCTAAACTTTAAATTATCCAGATAGCAGCTACAATTTATCACTGTGTTCTCACTCCACTTTTCCTCTAGCTTTCGGCATCTTTGTGTGTGTGTGTGTGTATGTTGGGGTGATGGGGGTTGCAGAGTGTGGGAGGACAGTATTTGGATGGGGTATGGAAGAAAACGTGTGTGTGTGTGATATGAGCTGGGGGGAGCAGAGGACCATCATTTACACTAATCTTGTCCCCAAGTTGGAGGGATTTTTGGCCCAATGCTATCTATGTAAAGGGCAATTGTGCAACTTGGCACCACATCTGTTCACCCCTTGAGTCTATAAACCTGCAAAATATTAGCAATTATGTGCATAAGAACAAGCATGATGCCTAAGCATTATTCATCATGGCACATGTAAGTAACAAGAGATGTAAGCATGAGCAGAACATGTGGCGGGATATGGGCTGCCTCTCACTTGCATGTGCAATGTATAGAATTTTGTAAGTTGCCTGCATCTGCTCCTTGTGACCTTGGGCATGTCACTTAATCCTCCACTGCCTCAGGTACGTTAGATAAATTGTGAGCCCGCCGGGACAGACAGGGAAAATGCTTGAAGTACCTGTATGTAAACTGCTTTGAGTGTGCTTGTAAATCTACAAAAAGGCAGTATATAGTATAAGTCCCAATCCCTTTCCCCATAATGTTCTGTTTCCATTAATTGCAAATTGATATGAAAATATCTGCATTTATAACAAATTTATGATTGAGTTTACCCTCTCTTTCTCTCTCTATCCAATCTCTCTCTCTTTCTCCACATTTCTAAACAATGCAGGTTCTCCTCTCACTCTCCCTTCCTTTCGCTCCCCAATAGTCTGTACCTCTCCATTCTTTTCCACTTCAAGTCAGAATCCCCATATCTTACCCCTCCCTTGTCTTCATTTACTCTTTTCCCTGCCCAGCATCTTTCTTTCTCTCTCTCTCTCTCCCTCTATTTTCACTCTGTGGTCTAACACCTCTCCCTCTCTTTTTCTTTCCTTCCTACCATTGTCCAGCATATCCCCCTCCTGCCCTTAGTCTGGCACCTCTCCTTCCACTCCCCTTCCCCCACCTATGATTTGGGAAGTTCCCTCTTTCCTCCCTCGGTGTACCTTTAAACTTGTGTTTATTTTAAATGTCATTACCAGTAGCAGGGAGTGATTCTCACATGCTGCCTGCAGTTTTCCTGGAGCCTTCCCTCTTCCTTAACTCCATAATTTGTCCCTGCCTTCTGGGGACAAACTAAAAGACCTCATTTCTTAAATCTAGTACTCATTTCTTGTTAGGACTGCATCTTTCACTCTTCAAGGATCTCTCTGGCATTTTTTTCTCCTCAGCTTATTTTTTGCTTCCAAAACGTTTGCCTTACTGGCCCTTTCCTCAGGAAATCTTTCGTCATTTTAAGGAGATCCCTGCCCCTTTTTATCTTGGAATCTTATCGGAAGGCATTCTTCACCAGGAAGATATTTTAGTATTCATGTGCATTTCCCTTTCTGTCACTAGATTGCAATGTCCAGTTCCCTGGTCCTTGTTTCCACCTATTCTAGGAGGGACATAATTTGGGGGATAATGTGGCAGGAGGAATGGCAGAACAGAGGAATAACTGTCAGCATGACCCAGGGCATTTAAACTCAGGCCCATGTTCAAGATTTGCCATGCTTAGTTCCCTTCAACAGAGGCATTTGTGTTGGAGGAGTTGGGATGCTGGTCCTGAGTGTAGACAGGTGCTCACAGATCCTGCCCTGTGCTGACAATTGTACTGCACCCCCCCCCCCAGCAGAGGTAAGGAGACAGTGGTTACCAGACAGAATGACAGGGGAAGCAGGCAGGCCCAACAGATGGACAGTAAGATGCTGGACATGGATGGGGGTGGGGGGAACTAGAGAAAGGGAGATGCTGGACATGGAGGTAGATGGCAGTCGGATGAGCTTAGGGAAGGGGAGATGCTGCTCATGGAGGAGGGTGGAGGTAGGATGGGCTCAGAGAAGAGAAGATGCTGGACAAGGGAGGGGAGAGGTGGCTAGTACTTTGAGCTACCCCGGGAGGGGGCATATGGTTGAAGATTCAGCTAGGGTATACTATACCCTTGGGCAGGTCTTATACTCCCCAAACCATTTGTTCTTATATTTCTTCTGTCTCCCTTTCTTTCCACTTAGACTGTATGCACTTTGATAAATGACACTTTGGTACCTTTTGTACCGATAAGACATGTGTTAATCATCCTTATTTTGACATATTAATGTGTACCTTGCATAGAAGTACTGATTTTACCCGTGATTAAAGTACAATACAAAACAGTCAAAGCAACCATTGGAATCTAACCCCCGAATAGTACTTTGCATTAATAGTCACATTTTATGAATTGATTTACACTGTGTCACATTTGGCAAAATGTAATTTGTATTGATTTTAAACAGGTCACAATGTTTTTCAAATATAATTCAAAGTTATTCTAGAGCTCATCTCATAGTTTGCAACAAGCCAACAGCAGAAAACTTGTGGCCCAGTTCATTACCTCTCCTGACCATTCTGAGAAATAAGTTAGTGTACCAGTTATGGAAAATCAAATAATTAGAGCAGATTCCTTTAGGCATTTTAGACTAGATACTATAAATGGCACCTAAAAAGAAATCAGTGCTCCCCCCCCTTCAAAAAACAAACAAACATGCTTAGCACTATTCTATGAGGGATCTTCAAAAAGTTTCTACACTTTATATATATATATTTTTTAACACTATCAAATATCTCAAAAAGCTAATTATATAATTTTCCACATAATCACCCTGTGTTGTGATACATTTTCCCAGCATCCTACAAACTTTTTCATGCCATGAGAAAAGGATGTTTTGGGTTGAGCGCAAAAATATAAATGTACAGAAACTCTTTGAAGAACCCTCGTATATATGGCGCTCAAAGTTAGACACTGTTTATAGACTAGTGCTTGGTGCTGGGAATCATGCCTAACTTTAGGCGGATACAAACTTCTCCACAGTGGAGAAATTTAGTGATGTTAATGTGCAACCTTATTCCTTAGTGAGTGAAATTTGTGCTTGACACACACGTGTTTCGGCCAATATGGTTTGCCTCAGGAGCCTTGTTATTAATGTAATACCTTTTGTGTGGTGTAATTAAAAACAAATTGGAAGCCTCATCAGAGATCTAAAAATGCTTATGAAGAATCCATATAGTACACTCTACACACACACAAAAAAAAATCTGGTATCGTCCTCTCTAATTGCAAGAGTGAGCAAAAAGACAGATTTGGCCGAAACACGTGCGGGTCGAGCCATCGCACAGATTTCAGTCATCTATATATATAAAATCGGATGTATGTATGTATGTGCCGCGATCACGCAAAAACGGCTTGACCGATTTGAACGAAACTTGGTATGCAGATCCCTCACTACCCGGGATGATATGTTCTGGGGGTCTCGCGGCCCACCTGCACATGTGGGCGGAGCTACAAACAGATAATCGGATTTCACCCATTCATGTCAATGGAAAAAATGTAAAGAGCTGCCAACGCAAAAACGGCTTGCCCGATTTGAACGAAACTTGGTATGCAGATCCCTCACTACCTGGGGTGATATGTTCTGGGGGACTCGCGGCCCACCTGCACACGTGGGCGTAGCTACAAACAGAAAATCAGATTTCACCCATTCAAGTCAATGGAAAAAATGTAAAAAGCTGTGGGACCGATTTGAACGAAACTTGGTATGCAGATCCCTCACTACCTGGGGTGATATGTTCTGGGGGACTCGCGGCCCACCTGCACACGTGGGAAGGGTGGGTTCACCCAATAATGTATATGTTCTTGCTCCTGGAGGTGAAACTAAAAATGTTGTTTATAATCAAGTTTTGTGTTAGTTGTATTGTATTCATTTTGTCAAATATTTCACATTATAATTTGAATATTGTACTTTTTATAAAGCTGTAAACAAATAATTTAATTCACCACTATAAAGTATCTTTATTTGAATCCATTTACAGTGTTATTGCTATAATTAAATACCCGTGCAACGCCGGGGCATCAGCTAGTTAAGGAATAAAGTTGCACATCATCACTAAATTTCTCCGCTGCTTAGAAGTTTGTTTCTGTTTGGACTGTGGAGTTTGTTCCTGGTTTTTCTGACCTAACTTTAGGCAGAGCCATTTACACCAACTGAAATGTGGTATAAATTCTTGTGCCTAAATTAGGCACAGATCCCCCCCCTTATTCCGCAACCGTGTGTGAAAATTGCCGGAGTGCCCCTAATCTGCCCATGGCCACACCCTCTTTAGCGTATCTAACTTTGAAACACTGTCTGGTTCTGTCCTAAGCACTGGATTGAGAAGTACTGTTCTAAATAATACTGTTGTCTCTGTTGGCGATTTAGGAAAGAACATTTGTTTCAAACACATTTCTTAATCTAAATGTGGGAAGATAACTTTTGCTGAGAATAGATGAGATCCCTATGGTGACAGAAAAAGCCATGTTTCCTTACTGCAGAATCACATTAAACTCTAAACATAAGAATTGCCATACTGGGACAGACCGAAGGCCCATCAAGCCCAATATCCTGGTTCCAACAGTGGCCAACCCATATCCCAAGTAGTAAAACAGATTTTATGCTGCTTATCCTAGGAATAAGCAGTGGATTTCCCCAAACCATCTTAATAATGGCCTATTGACTTCTCTTTTAGGAAATTGTCCAGATCTTTTTTAAACCCTGCTAAGCTAACAGATTTCACCACATTCTCCGGCAAAACAATTCTGTGGAAAAGAATAAATATAACAACAACAAAAGATTCCACCAAAATGATAAAGCGCGAGGGTCACAATGTGATGTGCACTTGGGATGTCACTTAAAGATCCCAAATCTTCTCAAGCTGTTTGTAGAGCTGTCATAATGAACTTAGCTTGCTATTTACATCATTCATTTCTATGCTCTTTAAATATCCTTACCATCCCCCACCCAAACGCAGAGGAGCATCAAAACTAAAGTGCCACAGAAAGAATTCAAAAGACTTGTTACATTTTCACATTCAAAACCCTCTTATGTTCCAGTCCACTTATGAAGCAGCTGGGCCACAACTAAATCGTTATGGCGGATATAGAGTTATTATGATAATTCATCAGCTCAGGTATATTATGAGCAAATGGAAGCACAGTTTTTGTTGTGTCTCTTAAACTGTGTGCCAGGGCATGGTGGTGTGCCCTGAAGAGATTCCGTGTGTGCCATGAGAGATTCTAGAATTTTACTATATTTTTTAAAATTATTTCATAAATATACACTAGAATAGTTGACATGCACGTGGAGGGGCATAATCAAAAAAACCGTCTAAGTCCCTTTTTGGCCTAAGGCCTTAAACGTTGAAAGCAGAAGCAGGGAAAGTGTCCATAACCAAAACAAATATCCTTGTTTTGATTAAGGCCTGCCTCTACCTTCAGCTGTTTAAACGCCCAGCCAACCACTACGTCTACAAGTACACCCCCACGACGTCTACACTTATACCCCATAATGAACCAAAAAAACGCATAAGCCCAAAACGTCCAACACAAGGGCTTTTAGGCAAAGGAGGAGCCAGTCCTTCGCCTAAAAGCTGGATTCTGTAACCGGTGTCTGTCAAAAACACGGAAGTTCGAGTAGAGGAGTGATGGCATCACGGTAGGGGAGATTAGGCATCTCTCCTGCCGCGATGGTTGCGGTGGGTGGGTGAGTAGGTTGCCGGGCCGCTGAACTGATCGCGCCAGCGGCCATCAGCTCAGCGGCCGCTTTTACGGCACTTAGACCTGGTTTGACTTCGTCTAAGTGAAAAAGGTATAAGTGCTGAATAGGCAACCTGCCTACGGTTTTGGTTATACCTGCTGCACGCCTAGGTGTAGGTCGGCCCACCTCCCGCCCACCGCCCGCCCTTTCCCCTCCTCTAAACACGCCTCTTTTCTCTCTGTGCGTTTAGAGGCAGGGGAAAGGCCTAAGCTGGTTTTAGATATGTCTAAAAACCAGCTTTGGTTATGGGTACTTGGACGATCAGGCTTTTTGATCGTCCAAGTAGCCATTTAGGACACTTTTTTGACGGTTATTTTTAAAATTATGAACCCCATTGTGTACACAAGAGTCTGTCAATGTTATAATCATCTGTGTACGTAAGGATACAACTGCCCAGACAAGCATCATTCTTTGACGTGATTGGTCCTTGAAAACTGGAAAACTTTAAGGATTAAGAAGAGAGAACCTTAGAACTGATTAAGCATTTCTAATTGGATCATTAATATAAGGAACAACTGGCCTGGTCAAGCCTACAGATTACTACTCAAGGAGATATTGGGACTTTAATTGACTCCAAAATATCCACAAAGAAGAAAATCCAGAGAAAACCAAAAAAAACTCTGTGGAGTGACGATGTTCCCAAATGGACTTTATTAGAAAGTATCAAAGTTCCAAAGGTACACTAAAATCATCCACATAAAATAATTCCATCCACATAAAAGTAAATCATCCACATAAGACCTTTAAAGGACCTAGTCCGCTAGGGATACAGGACCCAACACGGTCCGCGTTTCGACAAAAAGTCTTCCTCAGGGGTCCCTGGGGGTCCTATAAAGGTGTGTACGTGGGAAACAATTGTGTGGTGAACCGGAAGTGAGACACTGCTTGCATTTGCAATGCAATGAGAAAGAGATCCTCCTTCTTCCTGCGCCGGGCTGCACTAGGCTTTGAGCATTTGCGCATGCTCAAAGCCTTCTGGTCTTGCTCTCTCTCTCACTTCCGGTTCACCACACAATTGTTTCCCACATACACACCTTTATAGGACCCCCAGGGTCCCCTGAAGAAGACTTTTTGTCAAAACGCAGACCGTGTTGGGTCCTGTATCCCTAGCGGACTAGGTCCTTTAAGGCTCTTATGTGGATGATTTACTTTTATGTGGATGGAATTATTTTATGTGGATGATTTTAGTGTACCTTTGGAACTTTGATACTTTCTAATAAAGTCCATTTGGGAACATCGTCACTCCACAGAGTTTTTTTTGGTTTACTTTAATTGACTCATCATCAAATTAAGTAAGCTTCATTGGACCTGAATGGCTTCAAAACTTAACATCATTTAAAACTTTGAAGATTGATTGATGGACTTTATTTATTTTTTTTTTTCTCTTGAAAATTTATTGAAAATTTTATCAAAATACAAAAAAAGGAGAGAAACAAACAATCAATATCAATACCATAATCGTGGAACAATAAATGAGTAAAAACAATTATTCAAGCACAACAGAAAATCGTTAGATACATATAATCAGAGGTAAAAATATTCTATGGTGTTGTGATAAGTAGCGGGAAGATATTCAAGGAAAGAAAAAAAAGTCAGGAGAGAAGAGGGAAAAGAAAGAAAAAGAAGGGTGATGACGGAGGGCGAAAGGTAAGTAAGAAAGCAACAAGGGGTGAGAAAGAGAAGAGAGAGTCCCCCAGAGGCCAGAAAGAGAGAGAGGAAGAAGTTGGAAAGAGAGATATAAGATATAAAAGACGTTAGGCATTAACTTATGAGCGGTAAGGCATTAGAGAGAATTCAGGTATTCAGTGAACTTAGCCCATTTAATATGGACTTTAGCGTTCAGGGGAATAGCAGCAGAGATCAGCATTTCACGCTTGTGTTGTAGTAGGACAGATTGGTACCAAAAGTGCACGTTTAAGGAATCAAACGATTTCCAGTTAGATAATATGAGTCGCAGAGCAACAATGAGAAGCGTGTTAAATAAGGCATAATGTGGTGCAGTTAAGTCGAGCAAAGGAGTCTCAGATTTCAATATGACCACTGTAGGAGAAAAATTGAAAGTAAAATTAAAAATTTTTTGAATAATTGACCAGACATCCGTCCAGAAGTTTTGTAAGCAGGGGCATTCCACAAGCATATGCAGTAAAGTACCTGGATGCAATTTACAGTTCCAGCATTTGTTAGCAGGCAGCAGACCTGAGACGTGTAGTTTTTGAGGCGTCCAAGTGGCTTTGTGATGTAGAAAGAACATGGATTGCATAGAGTTGGCAGATGGAATAGTGCGGATAGTTTTAGACCAAAAAACTTCCCATTGTTTATCTTGTAGATGGCAATTTAAATCTAATTCCCAAGAGTTTTGTACGGGGATATGAACGTCAGTTCGGGAATTCAGAAGTATTTTATAGAGATGTGAAGCAACATGGCCTATTACTAGGAGTTTGGGAAACAGCGTAAGTATAGTAGGGGTTCTTAAGATTTTCAGCTGTAAGACTTTAGATTTTTTTATCATGGAGGTGAGTTGAAGCCATTGATAGAACGATGAGGCCGGAAGGGCGAATTTGGCTTGCAACTCCGAGAAGGTCAAAAGTTGTAGAGAGGGGGTACAGATGTCTATCAAGTATTGTATCCCAAGTCTGGACCATTGAGGCCAGATTATTGGTTTTTTATTTATTAGAAAAGATGAGTTATACCAAATGGAGATATATGCTGAAGTTCTGACGGGTATTTCTAATAGCTCATCGAATTCAAGGAGACAGGTAACAGATTGGGATATGATGGGGTTTACAGATGAAAGTAAAGCATCAGAAGTTAATAGCGGGGCCAACGTCAGATATGCCGGGTAGAGAGCACGTTCAAGTTGGAGCCATAGGGGGACGTAAGCATTCGAGGTGGAAAACCAGTGGGTGGTCTGTTGTACTATAAATGCCTTATGATAAGTTAGAAAATCTGGAAGAAAAACCCCTGCTTTGGTCTTTGGAGCTTTAAGTTTTTTAAGAGCTATTTTAGGCGGTTTGTTATTCCATATAAAGGTATTTATGTGTTTATCAATCAGTTTGTAAAAGTGAGGCGAGAATATGTGGGGGATCATGCTGAGTACGAAGTTAACTTTAGGTGCTACTACCATCTTGATTGTCTCTATCCTACCCCACCAGGAAAGGTGAAGGGGATGCCAAGATTGTATTAATGATTTAAGAATAGCTATGAGATTATCACTATTATGTTTAATAGTAGCAGGAAGGGATGTATAGAGGTTAATTCCCAAATATTTTATATGTGATGGAGACCAAAGAAGGTCAAATGATTGGATCAATTCAGGACGTGAATACTTGTTAAGAGGTAGTACTTCCGTCTTCTGCTTATTGATTTTGTAACCAGAAAATGAAGAGAAGACCTGAATTAGATTAAAGAGAGCAGGTAGGGATTTGTCTGGTTGGGTGAGATATAGTAAGACATCATCAGCATATGCTGAAAGTTTATATTCTGTTTTATTAAGCAGGATACCAGAGATATCTTTATGAGAGTTAATGGCTAAAAGAAGGGGTTCGAGGGCCAAATTGAAAAGATATGGAGAGAGGGGACATCCTTGACGAGTACCTCGCTGTAGGGTAAAAAAAGGCGACAGTATGTTGTTTGTAATAACAGAGGCTCTAGGATTAGAATAAAGGATTTTAACATATTCTAAGAATTTAGGAGGAAAACCAAACCATTGCATTGTTTGAAATAAGTGAGACCACTCTACTCTATCAAATGCTTTTTCAGCATCTAAAGAAAGAGCTATACAAGGTTCATGAGAAGAGTTAGCGATGGAATTTAAATGAAAAAACAGGCGAGAATTATCAGTAATGAGTCTGCCTGGCATAAAACCAACCTGATGTGGGGAAATAATTTTACTAATATGATGTTGCAGCCTAGAAGAGAGGATTGTAGCAAAGATTTTGTAGTCAACATTTAAAAGCGATATAGGTCTATAATTGGGGATTTGCTGGGGGTCTTTGTTGGGTTTAGGGATAACTGTGATAACAGCATCTAAAAAGTGACTGTTGGAGATCCTCTGGGGATTAAGAGAATTAAATAGAGACGTGAGTATAGGGGATAGTTTTTGTTGGAAGGTTTTGTAGAACTCTACCGTAAGCCCATCTAGGCCAGGTGATTTCCCAGAAGAGAGATGTTTTATAGATAGCACTATTTCAGAAACGTCAAATGATCTTTGTAGAGATTCACAATCCGATACGGTAAGTTTAGTAGAGTTCAAAGAAGTCAAAAATTGATTAATAATATCCGATTGATCAGGGGTATCTGAGGAATAGAGTTGAGAGTAGAAAGAATGAAAAGCCGCCGAAATAGAAGAATGAGAAGAAAGAAGTTGTCCAGTAGAGGTTTTTATCGTCGGGATCTGTACTTTAACTCTTTTTCTCTTAAGGTAATTAGCCAGCATTTTACTGCTTTTATTCATTTCTACGTAATATTTGGTAGAAGTAAAAAAGATATCTTGCTGTGCAGCAAGGCTAACTAACTTATTGTATGCATATTTCAATTTGTATATTTCGGGTAGAAGAGTTTTATCATTAGAAGCAAAGAAGAGTCGTTCTTGAATTATAATTTGAGATTCAATGTTAAGAAGTTCCTGCTTTTGTTGTTTTGTTTCATATGCTTGAATAGAAATTAACTCACCTCTAAGAGAGACTTTAAAAGCCTCCCATATAATTAGTGCATCCATTGATTCAGTCATGTTGAATAAAAAGAATTCCTCTATAAATTTAGTTACCGTATTTTCGCGGATATAACGCGCGCGTTATACGTGATTTTACGTACCGCGCATACCCCTCGCGCGTTATATGCCTGAGCGCGGTATACAAAAGTTTTTAAACATAGTTCCCACCCCGCCCGACGCCCGATTCACCCCCCCCAGCAGGACCGCTCGCACCCCCACCCCGAACGACCGCTCGCACGCGCTCCCACCCGCCCCCGCATCCACGATCGGAGCAAGAGGGAGCCCAAGCCCTCTTGCCCGGCCGACTCCCCGACGTCCGATACATCCCCCCCCCGGCAGGACCACTCGCACCCTCACCCCGAAGGACCGCCGACTCCCCAACAATATCGGGCCAGGAGGGAGCCCAAACCCTCCTGGCCACGGCGACCCCCTAACCCCACCCCGCACTACATTACGGGCAGGAGGGATCCCAGGCCCTCCTGCCCTCGACGCAAACCCCCCTCCCTCCAACGACCGCCCCCCCCAAGAACCTCCGCCCGTCCCCCAGCCGACCCGCGACCCCCCTGGCCGACCCCCACGACACCCCCACCCGCCTTCCCCGTACCTTTGTGTAGTTGGGCCAGAAGGGAGCCCAAACCCTCCTGGCCACGGCGACCCCCTAACCCCACCCCGCACTACATTACGGGCAGGAGGGATCCCAGGCCCTCCTGCCCTCGACGCAAACCCCCCTCCCCCCCAGCCGACCCGCGACCCCCCTGGCCGACCCCCACGACCCCCCCACCCCCCTTCCCCGCACCTTTGGAAGTTGGCCGGACAGACGGGAGCCAAACCCGCCTGTCCGGCAGGCAGCCAACGAAGGAATGAGGCTGGATTGGCCCATCCGTCCTAAAGCTCCGCCTACTGGTGGGGCCTAAGGCGCGTGGGCCAATCAGAATAGGCCCTGGAGCCTTAGGTCCCACCTAGGGGCGCGGCCTGAGGCACATGGGCCAAACCCGACCATGTATCTCAGGCCAATGGAGGGCCTGGGATCCCTCCTGCCCGTAATGTAGTGCGGGGTGGGGTTAGGGGGTCGCCGTGGCCAGGAGGGTTTGGGCTCCCTTCTGGCCCAACTACACAAAGGTACGGGGAAGGCGGGTGGGGGTGTCGTGGGGGTCGGCCAGGGGGGTCGCGGGTCGGCTGGGGGACGGGCGGAGGTTCTTGGGGGGGGGGCGGTCGTTGGGGGGAGGGGGGTTGCGTCGAGGGCAGGAGGGCCTGGGATCCCTCCTGCCCGTAATGTAGTGCGGGGTGGGGTTAGGGGGTCGCCGTGGCCAGGAGGGTTTGGGCTCCCTCCTGGCCCGATATTGTTGGGGAGTCGGCGGTCCTTCGGGGTGAGGGTGCGAGTGGTCCTGTCGGGGGGGGGGATGTATCGGACGTCGGGGGGGGGCATCAGGCTTTCAGGATGGGGACAGACCTTCAAGGGGGGACAGGACTTCAAGGGAGGACAGTGCACGGAAGTCAGGGGGGGTGAACGGAGAGTCGGGACAGCGCACGGAAAGTCAGGGCGGGCGAAAGGAGAGTCGGGCAGCATGCGCGTTATATGCCTGAGCGCGGTATAGAAAAGTTTTTGTACATATCATCGTGATTTCTGCGCGCTATACCCCTGTGCGCGTTTTACAATGGTGCGCGTTATATCCGCGAAAATACGGTAATCTTTGTTTAGTAGCGTCATTCATTAGCAGGGAATTAGACAACTTCCAAATAGGAGATTTGGTCGTATTAATGGAGGACCATTGCAGTTTGATAGATATCGGGGCATGATCTGAGACAACTATAGTATTAATCTTAGAGGCAGTTAGACATGGGATCAGCGAGGAAGAGATAAGAAAGTAATCGATTCTCGAATAACTACAATGAGGCGCGGAGAAGTATGTATAGTCCCTGTCGTCTGGGTGTTGTAATCTCCATGGTTCGGTAAGATTATAATGTTTAATAAGGGAATGTAGAGCAGAGGCAGCTTTAGTTGGGGTGATAGAGGAAGGAGAGTGTCTATCTAACCATATATCCAGAGGTAGGTTAAAGTCACCAGCAATAATAATAGGAAGAGGGTCGAAGTCTGAAACAGACTGAAAAAGTTGTGTAAAGAACTCAGGAGAGTCAATGTTTGGAGCGTATACGTTAACAAGAAGTACTTCTTGCGAATAAATTTGTGCTTTAACTATTAACCATCTACCCTCTAAATCATGTTTAGATTCTAGGAGTTGGAGAGAGACATTTTTATGAGATAAGATTACAACACCATGTTTTCTGCCAGTTGCTGGAGATTCAGCAATGTAGTTTAGTCCATCTTTGGGGTTCAAAAAGTGGGAAGTATTGGAAATATGGGTCTCTTGTAAAAAAACAATTGAAGGTTTAAATTTTTTAAGATGAGTGAAAATTTTTTTCCGTTTGATTGGGTGTCGCAAACCGTTTACATTCCAGGATACATAATTGAGTGTGGCTAAGGCATTAGAGGTAGACATAATGCAAATAGGATATGTTTAAGCCTTTTGCAATGCAATGAGAAAGAGATCCTCCTTCTTCCTGCGCCGGGCTGCACTAGGCTTTGAGCATTTGCGCATGCTCAAAGCCTTCTGGTCTTGCTCTCTCTCTCACTTCCGGTTCACCACACAATTGTTTCCCACGTACACACCTTTATAGGACCCCCAGGGTCCCCTGAAGAAGACTTTTTGTCAAAACGCAGACCGTGTTGGGTCCTGTATCCCTAGCGGACTAGGTCCTTTAAGGCTCTTATGTGGATGATTTACTTTTATGTGGATGGAATTATTTTATGTGGATGATTTTAGTGTACCTTTGGAACTTTGATACTTTCTAATAAAGTCCATTTGGGAACATCGTCACTCCACAGAGTTTTTTTTGGTTTACTTTAATTGACTCATCATCAAATTAAGTAAGCTTCATTGGACCTGAATGGCTTCAAAACTTAACATCATTTAAAACTTTGAAGATTGATTGATGGACTCTACTTTAAAGCTTTATAGTACCTGTAGTTTTTTCCAGCCTATGATTTTGTTATTAGTAGCACTTTGCACTTTGTATTACATGTTATTGTAGATTTTAAATGTAGATGAAATAAATTTTGTTAGTTGTTAGGATATGAATTGAATTAAAGAAATCAATAAATTAAATATTTAATTAATTTTATGTTATGGTATTCTTGGTATAGCTTTGAAAATTAACGGCAAGTAATTTTATTTTATTTTTTTATGCAGTAGTTATCCTAATGAGCAACAAAGCAATCAAGGCTTTGTTACCGTTTGGATCTTCTTATCTTTGTGAACTTGGATTTTCAGCTTTGCCAGAAATTAAATTGAAAAAACAAGAGAACTGCAGATGGTGGATGATAAAATGCATGTTTGCTTGTCGACTATCGAGCTACGTTTTGAGTTTATTTGCACTCAAGAACAAGCCCATCCATCGCATTGATTAGGAATTCTATTTTATCTACTTTAGTTTCACTATTGTTACAATTACCCAATAAATAACTCTCAAATTTTAATGTTTTTGTTGGTTTTGCAATTTTATAATTTCAGTTATAATGTGCCATGAAAAACATTTGCTCTGTGTAGTCTTCCACGAATAATAATAATAATAATTTATTTTTATATACCGCCTAACTAGCAGTTCATAGCGGTTTACACAATAGGTACTTAGCATACAATATAATAAATAATAACATCATACATAATAAAATTCTAAGTAACTAATACAAGCATTAAAACTAATGAATAAAAAAACACAATATAAACTAAAATGAGTATAGATAAAAAGATTAAAAGTACATTATAACTACATGATAATATGAAAATCGATAATGTATATTATACTAGTGTTTAAGCCCGTTAGATTAACGGGTGCTAGAATATATGTGCAGACTTAATAGTTAAAACAATTTACTAAAAAGTTACCATGAGAACTTTTATATCTATTGTATCTTTGATTTATTATAAGTTTTTATATTTTTCCTATTTGTTCTTGCATGTAGTGGGCTTAAGAAATTTTTAGATTTCTCATTTGTGTACCAGGTCTGTTTGTCATTGGGGCATATAGCTGCAATTTAAAAACCGTAAGTGACTGAAAAATATATTATTGGTTTTTTAGGTTAAGTGACTACTGTCACACGTTGTTTTTTTTTTGCACAGTGAGTCTGCCGCCCTGTAGTTTTGTTTGCTATGTATCTCCTTGCACACTGTCTGTCTGTCTCATTGCTTGTCCTTAGCTGCTGTCTATGTGGTTGTTTTTTTGCTCTCTGTCACCTTGGCTACTGTCTGTCTGTGTCTTTGGCTACTGTCTGTCTTTAATTTATTTATTTTGGTCTCTCTCATTGTCCATTGTCTGTAATTTTTTGTTCTTTGTTTCCTTGCCTTCTGTCTGTTTGTTTTTTTAATGTATTTCTCTGTAATTTATTTTTTCTGTTTGTTTATTCTCTGCTCTATATATGTCTCTGTATTTTTTCCTATCTGTCTCCCTTTTTTTTTTTTTCCCCTCTGTAGCTCCCTGTCCTTTTTTGAGTGTTTGACTATCACCTTCTGTCTATCTGTCTATCTCCTTGTCTGTATTTCTTTATTTCAGTGTCTCTCATTGGCCGTTTTTAAAAATTTTTTTTTTTGCTGTGTGTCTTTCTCTTCTTGTGCATTGTTTTGGGTTTTGTTTTTTTCAATCTGTCTCTCTTGCCCCCTGTTGTTCTATGTGTGTTTGACTGGCACTCAGTAATATTGTTATGGCAACCATAGACCGTGTCCCGAGGAAAATGTAGCACAGTTGGTTGCGCTATGAAATGCAAATAACAGCATTAAGGGATCAGGGAGCAAGGCAGAACTTAAAAGAGGAAAACGTTTGCATAATTATTATTAAGTTTATAGTTGCCGCTGCGGCTCCTCTCACGATCCCCGCCAGCGTCGGATTGTGAAAGGAGCTGCTCTTACAAGGAACGATTGCGGCGGTGGCGGCGGCGACGGCAAAGTTACTTTAAGGGCTGGGAGGAAGCAGTCTTAAGTTGTCCGAGCTCAGGTTTTTATTAAAGAAGCACAAACAGGGAACGGCGGCGGCGAAGGAAGAGAGGGAGAGAGTACTGTAGGGGCATGCGCACTCCTACCTGCGGGTCCCTACATCGCGGCGACGGCAAAGTTACTGTAAGGGAGATGCCAAGAGCAATAATGGAGCACTGGTGCGCAAGGGAACGACGGCGCAACTTACAGGAAGGGAGGGAACGCAGGCGGGGATCGTGAGAGTAGCCACCGCAGCGTTTTTCAACAGGGAGCAGGCCAGACCATAAGCCGCGCATGCGCACTTCCTATGGGTCGCTACAGCTCACGGAAAACCAGCACACGCATAGGAAGTGTGCATGCGCGGCCTAGCGTTTTATTATATTAGATTGTTTTAAAAAATGGGTTTTAAGATCTTTTTGAAATTGATAGTAAATAAGAAATGGAGAAACAAGAAGATTCAAACATGAATTCATTAATCCTGCTTGGAATGCTAAGGTCCTATCTAAAAAATTTTTGTAACGACATGCATTTTCTGAAGGAAAATAAAACCAACCAGATCTACAAATAATTTTCTTAGAAATAAAAAAACTAAAATGAGAAACAAGGTAAGCCGGCGCTAAGCCAAATAAAACTTTAAAACAAATACATCCAAATTTAAATAACACCCTAGCCTCAAACGGTAGCCAGTGAAGCTTTTGATAATATACACTGATATGATCGTGTTTTTTTCAGATTAAAAATCAAATGAATAGCTGTATTTTGTATGATTTTTAGTCGGCTAGTAATTATGTTATATGATCTCAGATAAATAACATTACAATAATCCAATATTGAAAGGATTGAAGATTGAACCAGGATTTTAAATTGCTCCGTTTAGTGTGCCAGCTAAAAAAAAGTTTGAGAGATACTGGTCTAGACAGTGGTTCTTGAAGAAGTGTCAACCGAAATGGGGTTCTCTGTTGAATCCAAGAACTTATAACACACAGATATTTTGTTATATACTTGCTTTTCCTGTTTGATAACAGACAGTTCGGCCATTTAAGTTTTGTTTTAGAAATCACGTTAGACAGCATGGAAGAAAGAAAAAAGACTCGTTTTTTTAAAAACAGGTACTGGGTCCACAGTGACCACCTCCTATGGCAAGTGATTACAGGGCTTTTATTTATAGTAGTAAGACATATGACAATTATGCTTTAGTCTCCTTCTGATTTCCCCTTTATAGTGAATTTTCAGGCATGTAATCAACCTTGACGCCGCTTGAATCTTTAGGTTCTTTCTAATCACCTTGAGTACATTGCTGTTTATTTTCAGCATCTGCTCCCTATGATCCCCAGGTGCTGTTTGTTTCCTTTTATTGTCAGATTAATGATTAGATTCTCTGTGACAAGACCCTTTCTGTATTCACCTGTCAGGGTGAGAGGGAAAATATGGTTTGGATATTTGGCAGAGGTGGGATATGTTTGACTTCATGTATAAAGAGGCGAGGAAAGTAATTTGTGTTTATGGTATATTAACAGTGGCTCTTCAGTGCTGCATCTGCAATGACCTGAGCTGCTTTAAGAACATAAAAATTGCCATACTGGGACAGACTGAAGGTCCATCAAGCCCACCCAGTCTCCTGTTTCCAAAAGTGGCCAATCCAGGTCCCAAGTCCCTGGCAGAAACTCAAAGAGTAGCAACATTCCAGAGCTGAGATTGTGATGTCATAATACCTCATTCCATCAATGCCTAAGAGCCAGCCTCATCAGTGATGTCACAATAACTTGATTGTCCTGGACTTAACTCACATAAGAGCTGCCATACTGGGACAGACCGAAAGTCCATCAAGCCCAGTATCCTGTTTCTAACAGTGGCTTGCCCAGCTCCCAAGTACCTAGCTAGATTCCAAGTAGTAAAACAGATTGGAGTGGAAAGGGTGGATGTGAAATGCTTGTTCACTCTTTCCAAAAATACTAGGACTAGAGGGGCATGCGATAAAGCTACTAAGTAGTAGATTTAAAGAGGCAGGCCTGCCAGCAGGAGGGAGTGGGAATCTTTCTTGCTGGCCATCTTCTAAAGGTATGGGCGGGGGGAGGGGGGTTCGGGAGGTGTCAGGGGGGGATACTGGGGTGTGAGGGAGTGTCAGGGGGTATTGGAGGATGTTGGAAAGTGTTGGGCAATGTTGGGTGTTGGGGAGTGTCAGGTTGGTGTTGGGGAATGTCGGGTCGGTATTGGGGAATGTCGGGTGACTGTTGGTGAATGTCAAGGGTTTGGGGGATCGACAAGGTTGGTGGCAGGAGGGAGTGGCCAGCTCTCCTGCCGCGGACAGTGTTGGGGGGGTTTGGGGTTGGCGATGGGAGTAAGTGGGCATCCCTCCTGCTGGCCAACTTGTGTGTGTGGGGATTCATATTCGTTGGTACCCTGCTGCGGCCACTCAGCTCATCGTGGAAAGGAGATTTCTTTGTCACCATCAGCTTAGTGGTGGTGTCTATTTGAAATGTATGCCAGAATTTTGATGGCGTACATTTTAGGTGCCTAACATGGCCCTAGGGAGATGCCTAGGGCCGCTTAAGCTCACCCAAGGCCACTTCCAGGTGCAATCACGCCCATGCCCAGGCTTGGGCGAGCTTAAGCATCCCTAGGTATCTCCCTGAACATGCAACAGACACCTACAGTGTAGGCAGCCTCTCCCTGTTGTTTTTTGTTTTTTGGCTGATTAGACAGTGATAGGATGTCTACCACTGCCTACAATCGGGACGCCATTTATACAATTTACCCCTTTGGGTCTATCCCACACATTTTTGAACTCGGTCACTGTTTTTGTCTCCACCACCTCTAGGTATCTACCACCCTCTCCATGAAAAAGTATTCCTAGCATTACTCTTAAGTCTACCATCCTGCAAACTCCTCTTGTTTGACTGCTTTCCCATCTCTGGAACAGATTTGTTTGTAGATTAATACCATTCAAGTATTTGTTTGTAGATTAATACCATTCAAGTATTTAAACGTCTGTATCATATCTCTTCTATCCCTTCTTTCCTTTATGGCATACATATTCAGCTATTTGAGTCTCTTCGCATATGTCTCCCAGCGCAATCCCAATGTCATCTTTGTTGTCTTCCTCTGAAGTGCTTCAAGTTATCTCACATCCTTAGCAAGGTAGGGCCTCCAGAACTGAACACAATATTCCAAGTGGGGCTTCACTAGTGACTTGTACAGGGGCACTAGCACCTCCCTTTTACTGCTGGTGATTCCTCTCTCTATGCAGCCCAACATTCTTCGGGCTACGACCACCGCTTTGTCATATGTTTTGGGGCCTTGAGGTCCTCAGCTACTATCATGCCAAGTAAGGTCCCTCCCCCAGTTGATGTAAATCAGCTTCTCACCTCCTAACGTATACAGCCCCTTTGAATTTTTACTCCCCAAATGAATCACTCTGCACTTCTTTGCATTACATTTTAACTACCAACCCTTAGACCATTCTTCTAGCATTCACAGTTCTTTTCTTATATTTTCTAATCCCTCTGAGGTGTCCACTTCTTCGCAAATCTTCAAGTCATCTGCAGAGAACGATTAAACGCGCTGTTATGGAAGTGTTACTGGAACGTACAAAAATACAGTACAGACATTCAAATGTAAAAAAGTGGAGAAAGATCTCAATTCTCCGGCTCCCTGACTTGCAATAAATCAATTAGAGCCTTTCTCATCATAGGTCTGTAAAAAAAAACAACCCCTCCACATCAAAATTATAATGAGTCACATTTATATATGCCTCCCAAATATTTCATTTCTGTATGTTGGAAAATATGAGTTGAACCTTGTGTTTGGCAAAATGAAAGCCGTTGTGAAGGAAGTTGCCGTCCTCTGAGGTAGCTTCTTGGAAACGAAACAGGAGTGCTTCTGTCAGGAATTATTGGAAAAGAAAGAGATCCAGAAGAATCAGTTTGAAGATATTAAGGGGGTCTTTTAATAAGGTGTGCTAGTGCGCCTTAGTAAAAGACCCCTTAAAATAAGTGATCTCCTATTTAGGAGAAAAAAGGTTTATATATTTCCAGATGTTTCCAAATGGACACAATCACGGCGGAAAGAATTTCTGACATACTGTCAAAGAGTGACCTCATTAGGGGCAGTTTTTCAATTAAGATTTCCTTGTCAGTGTTTTGTCTCTTATCAAGGGAACAAATATATATTTTTTAACCTGCCCAATTGGGATTTTTCCTGGAGAATAAAGGGGTAACTACTGTGGATCAGGTTGAACCAGTATAAATGTGGACTTGAAATAAATAGGAAAGATATTCATTGCTCGTATTTTCTTAGGTATACTTTAATACTTATCTCCCTTAGTTCCCAAGGGAGGTTTCTTTGAAACTTTCTCTCCCCCTCAGGTGGACTATGTTAGACTATATTTTCTTCTTTAAATTTAATTCAGAATGTATTAGACTGATTGATGTGTGTATTTCAGTATTTCCTTCACTGTGGTATATGTTATAAATTGAATATATATATATATAAAAAGATAAGTGATGTTTCCTCTTTTGATATAACTATGAGTCTGGACCCTCCTTCAGTTATTGAGATTGGGTTTTTTTTGCTGATGCTACAACACTTTGAAAAGTTAATCTATAAGCCATGGGTGAAATTGATATCATATTAAACGTAGAAAAGTTATATTGTGAACTTTACTGGAATATACAGAATTGAAACATTATAGAAATGAAACAATATTTGGGAGACATATATAAATGTGAGTCATTATAATTTTGAGGTGGAGGTTTTTTAAACAGACTTATGATGAGAAGGGCTCTAATTGATTTATTGCAAGTCAGGAAGCCAGAGAATTGAGATCTTTCTCCACTTTTTTTTACATTTGAATGTCTGTACTGTAATTTTGTACGTTCCAGTAATACTTCTATGGCAGTACGTTTCATTGTTCTCTGCAGATGGCATGAAGATTTGCAACAGAGTGGTCACTCCAGAGGGATCAGAAAACATAAGAAGAGAACTGCGAATGCTTCCTTAGCAGTACATTTAATTGTTGTTTTTGGAAAGTTTGATTTTGAAACCACCTGCATCCAAGTGTGTGTAGTTGACTCTGCAAAGAGAAACACTATTCCTTTTAATCCTTCAGAAATATCACTCACACATATATTGGGCAGAACGGCCCCAGCACCGATCCCTGAGGCACACCATGACATACCTTTCTTTGCTCTGAGCAAATTCCATTCACCATCACTCTCAGTCATCTGCCAGTCAACCAGTTTCTAATTCAGGTCACTACCTGGGGGTACTAACTTCAACCTGCTAAGAGAAACCACGTGAAAGAATTTGTTGAAATCCAGGTAGACTATGTCTAGTGCACATTCTCTATCCAAATCTCTGGTCACCCAGTCAAAGAAATCAATCAAAGTCGTTTAGCATGGCTTCCCCTTGGAGAAACCATGTTGTCTCAGATCTTGTAACCCATTCGATCCCCGGTAGTTTACTATTCTTTCTTTCAGCAGGGTCTCCATTATCTTTCCACACACCGAAGTGTGACTTACCGTTCTGTTGTTTCTGTCTTCTCTGTTGCCACTTTCATGAAGAGGGACCCCATTTGCCCTTCTCCGGTCCCAGGGGACCTCTCCCGTCTCCTGTCTTTTTCAAGGAGATGACTTGTCTGAGTCATGATGCACACCCTGGTTAAATTATGGGCCATTTTTGACCTCGTATAACTCGGCATTGCTTTTATTCATCAACCTTCTGTGCATTATCCCCATGTTATTGACAGCTTTCTGATTTTGGTCATAAGTTTCCTGACTCCTATTTATTTATTTAATAAGTTTTCTAGCCTGTTGTCCCCAAAGAGCTCAGGTTTAACATACATAATTTCCGTACAAGTTTTAATCCTAACTTGATACATGCTAGGGGCTAATGATAATATACAATTTATCGGCTACAATTTGCTATGGTTGTCCTTATGATACAAGGTTTTAAGTACAAGTTATACCTAATTTGACATACAGAAAGTTGCAGTGTATGATATAAGTTATCCTAGTTGTGGAACTACTGATATCACATTCTGTTTAAAGAACTCCATTTCCCTTAGTTGGAAATTTGGCATTCTAGGTCTCTTTTTTTCTTTATGGAAATTTGTTGCCTAGTAGATCAAAGAACCTTAATCAAGGTACCGGTAATTCTCTAGTCATAAGAACTGTGGATAGGTGAGGAGTGGCTTAGTGGTAGAGCACCCTGAGGTTGTGGGTTTAAATCCCAATGCTGCTCCTTGTGACCCTGGGGAAGTCACTTATCCTTCATTGCCCTGGGTACAAAATAAGTACTTGTATACCGTATATGTGAACTGCTTTGAATGTATAAGCACAAAAAAGCAATATACAAGTCCATTTCCCTTGCTCTCTAATACATATGAGAAAGTAAGTATGAGTATAGCAAAGATAAATGTTCCTCCTTATATCTGTTTTCATGGGCAAAATTACTTCACAAGGGAGCTCGCTAATGATACGTTCGAGTGAAACCAGTGATAAAAAAAAGATGCAGCTTGCGTCAGACCTTGGTTTACATCTGTTCCATTATTATAATGATTTATTAATATAAAAAACTGAAGCAAAGATAGGGCTAACTAGTTAATAAAGCAACAAGCATATTCTTTCTGAAGAACATTTGCTATACTTATTATGCCATCATATTGTTTGTCCTGATTTGAGATTAATTTTCAAGCGTGCTTGATTTAGGATAATTTTGCACTGATCAATCAATACTGCCTGCAGGAATGAAAAATCTCTCCCAAATCTTCCCCTAAGGAATTAATACAGCTAAAAATGCATTTAAAAAGAATGATAAATATGTGTGTGGTTTTAAAAGTGTAGACATCTGTTTTTCATGCGCTTTCTCCATTGTATGGGACATTATTGTGCTCCTGGGAGTATTTTTAATAAAGACTTTTTCATTTGGATCTTGTTTCATCTACTTCTTTGTTTTGCCACATGGTGGATCTAGTGGCCCAACTGCCTTTTTTGTTTGTTTAAAAAAAAATCTATGTTTGTTCCCTACATTCATTCTAGCTGGGCACAATATTATTACAAGGAGACCGAAATGACACTTGAAATATAAGCCTTTGAAATTCATCATGAAAATCCAGATAGGATTACCATCTAATCATTTTTTCCTTAACTTACAGGCAGTCCCCGTTTTACAAACATCCGACTTACGTTGGACTTGAACTTACAAACTGGGATCCTGTTCTACCTTTGGAGTCTCATCACACTCCTCTCCCTCCCTCCTAAGTCCCAACGCACCCCTCTCCCTCCTGAGACCCAACAAGCCCTTCTCTCTCCCTCCCTCCATTCTGTGCCTCAAGAACCTGCCTCTCTCCAGTGGGTATTTACCTTCTGACCAGCCCCCTCCTCCTTCCTGCCACAGTCGTTCCTCTGCGCAAAGCACTGCGAATGCTTCCTTAGCAGTACATTTAATTGTTGTTTTTGGAAAGTTTGATTTTGAAACTACCTGCTTGCCTGAAACCATTGTGCTTGCCTACACTGAGCTCAGTAAAGAACATGCGTAGTCATAGATTGGGGGAGGGGAGTCAGGATATAAAAAGAAGATAAGCATTCAAGCTCTAGAGTCCCATTGACACAAAACCCTCATGTCTGAAAGAAAGAAATGTGGAGAAGAATGTTTTTCACTGGCTGAGAAAACAGAATGAGCTTATAACAATTTCAGAAGCGCAACAAACTGTATTTTCATCATCCAGCAACATGTTTTCAACTACAAATGAATGCATTAATCAAACATATTGCTAAAAGCATCATTTATAAGGAAAAATATCTGCCTTTGAGCAGAGCCATGCATCATGCAGAGCCAGAAATTGCACTACATCTCAAACACGTTCAATTTTTATGAAACAATTCCCTCTATAGTACACTTCAATGAATATGAAAAGCTAAAGAGGAAGCCATAATTACTCCGCAGACAGCATTCATTTTCAGTGGTGCTTGTTTAGCGTTCATAGTAATTATGCAGAATATACTCAATGAATGTGTAAGTAGCCTTAATTTCTTCATAGATTTTCCTTATGTTTTGAAAGATTAAAAAAAACTATTATTATACATGGCCTCTATACAGAAACAGAGAAAATGATGACAAAGACGTGCAGGCCCATTTTAAATAACTCATTGACCTCTAAATCTATGCATGGAAGTGACCACATGTAGATTTGGGGCATCATTTTAGAAAGGATTCATGCAATGCTCCTTTGTGAATGTCCATGAGTCCAGGGGCTGACCTGACTGAAGTCCTTCTGGGGCAGGCTCCATTGGTCCCTTGAGCAGTTGGCACCTGGTGACTTCACTTGGGGAAGAAAAGGATTAGGGGGTAGGTTTACATTTATCCCCACCATGAAAACCCCAAAATGACCTCTGTGATCAAGGCTGAGAAACAGGTTAACAGTTTTATTGAACAATGTACAAATTTTACTATACGGATATATAACAGATTAGCAATGTTCAAGGGCGACGAGATGGCAGATGAAGTTCAATGTTGAGAAATGTAAAGTATTACATGTGGGAACTAGAAATCCGAGGTACAACTATACGATGGGAGGGATGTTAGTGAAAGAGAGTACCCAAGAAAGGGACTTGGGGGTAATGGTAGACATGACAATGAAGCCAACGGCACAGTGCGCAGCGGCCGCTAAGAGAGCGAATAGAATGCTAGGTATAATCAAGAAGGGTATTACTACCAGAACGAAAGAAGTTATTCTGCCGTTGTATCGGGCGATGGTGCGCCCGCATCTGGAGTACTGCGTCCAATATTGGTCGCCGTACCTTAAGAAAGACATGGCGTTACTAGAGAGGGTTCAGAGGAGGGCGACACGTCTGATAAAAGGGATGGAAAATCTTTCATACGCTGAAAGATTGGAGAAACTGGGACTCTTTTCCCTGGAGAAGAAGAGCCTTAGAGGGGATATGATAGAGACTTACAAGATCTTGAAGGGCATAGAGAGAGTAGAGAGGGACAGATTCTTCAAACTTTCAAAAAATAAAAGAACAAGAGGGAACAAAGTGCTGGGTTTTGAAAAGCCGGCCGGATTTCCCTATCTGAGTGTGAGTCCTCCAACTGCATTGTTACCATGAAGGGGCGAGGATTCAATATTGCGTTTTCAATTGGTAGGGACAGGTAGGTTCTGTGGAGTTCTGCAGAGTTTGCTCGTCCTCAGTATTGAAAATAAGCTAGTGAAACAGCACCCCCCTCTCTCTCACCAGCAGGATTATAGGTGGAGGACTCCCACTCAGTTTAGAGAAGATATGATGCTTCCCGTGTATGCTGAAAGGATGAAAATGAGCAGAAAATAGCAAATTAGTGTTTTCTGTGACCTTGGTTAAACTGTGATCCAAAGAAATTCATGCTTTTGGCTGCCAGGCATGTGTTTGAAGCTAATTGCTTACTTTTTTTAAGCCTATTGCATCTTCTGCAAATATTAGAGTACCACAGAAATTGCAGGTTTATGCAAGCCAGCAGTTAATTTATTTATTAACTACAATTTATAGATTTTAAAGGGTCCATTTGAGCAGTCCGCCCCAGCCTTGGTGAGGCCACAGGCAACTGTTCTACTCTCCCCCCATCCCCCGTGTGCAATGTGTTTTGAATGAGATACAAGAAGCGTGTGACTTTCAGCCACCACTTCTGGGCATTATCACCGCTTATTATTATGTTCACAGGTGGCAGCTTTTAAGCTATTTATTTTTTAGAGCTTATGAACTTAGTACAAAGATTTTTTGGTATTTTTGGATGCTAGATTTTATTTGCCAGTCAAAAAAATTCTTTAAAAAGTAATTGGATTTTTAATCCATAAAGTAGAGGTAATAATTTTGGAAGATGGGGTGTGGCTTATTCTTTTCAAGGGACCAATGGCTAAGAGAAGCAAGCCTTTAAAACCAGTGGCATTTTGATGTCCTGCTTTGGCTATAAACTTTTTTTTTCTTTCTGATGGTTCTTTGATAGAAATAGAACTATAAACCACAGTTAAGACTGACTGGCATAACATTGTTTGCTGGAGTTCTGATGGTTGTTCTGGATCTTAGGCTCCTTTGGAGTGTAGAATTGTATTCCAGCACAAGGAGCTGTTTGCGCATGCCGCAACAGGTGCTGGTACAATTTTTGCAATACCACAGGTCTATAAAATAATGAGTGGAATGGAAAGGGTAGATGTGAATCACTTGTTCACTCTCCAAAAATACTAGGACTAGAGGGCATTTGATGAAGCTACTAAGTAGTAGATTTAAAATAAACCAGAGAAAATATTTCTTCACACAACATGTAATTAAACTGGAATTTGCTGCTGGAGAATGTGGTGAAATCAGCTAGCTTAGCGGAGTTTAAAAAAGGTTTGACTAATTTACTAGAAGAGAAGTCCATAGGCCATTATTGAGATGGCTTGGAGAAATCTACTGCTTATTCCTAGGTATGCTCTATACTGTCCCTTCCACTGCCAAATCCAACATTTATGTTTCTTTCCAACTATCTACCATATCTCTCTCTCTCCCTGCCTTGTGCCCTGTATCAAACCTCTCTATTCCCCTCCATGGAGCACCTTTTCCTTCCTCTCCTCCATTATCATGAGCACCATTTAACCATCTCTACCCTATGTCCAACATTTCTCCCTCTCTCTTCTCCATGCATGTCTCTTTACCCTCCACCATATGCAGGATATCTTCCGCTCACCCCTTTCTACCTCTGTTGCATCTCTCCCTTCCTCTCCTCCATCCCATCTCCACCAATTCTTCCTCTCTCCTCTCCCCTCCCCATGTAGCAGCTTTTCATCCCTCCCTCCCATCGCCCTGTGCAGCAACTTTCCATCACTCCTATTCCCCTGTGCAGCACCTCCTGATCAACCCCCACCCCCTTTGGGACTCCTACAATAGCAGCAGCAATGGTGGTGACTAGCTTTGCAAAGGCAGTGAGGTGAACAGGATTCTCTTGGCCTGCCCGCCAGGGTTTCTCTCTGCTGCATCATCAGTGACATCATCAGTGACACAGCAGAGGGAAGCCCTGGTGGGTAGGCCATAAGAAGCCTGTTCACTGGGCTGCATCTGCCAAGCAGGTCACAGCCACTGCTGCTGCTACTTAAGAGGCCAGGACTCACTGAATCGGTGAGTCCAATTTTTTAAAAAAGTGAATTGATTTGAATCGATTCATCTAGGTGAATCAGTAAATCAATTTGAATTGGCGAATCAGGCAGCACTATTTGGGACCTGGCTTGGTCACTGTTGGAAACAGGATATTGGGCTCGATGGACCAGTATGACAATTCTTATGTTCTTATGAGAGTGGGGATGGCTGGATGAGAGGGTGAAAGTGTTGAAGTTTTAGGGCTGAGAAGACAGTGGAGGACAAAAGGGAGGGTGAGATGGTGAATTTAGAAAAAAGAGTGGTATGGTAGTAGGGGGTTCGGTGGTTTGGGGTGAAGAGAGAGATTGGGAAAAGTCAGTAATAGGAGGAGGATGTACACAGGAGTCATGGGGGAGGAAGGGAGGGAGTGAGCACTGGTACATAGATGAAAGCGCATGGGAAAATTGCGCTCAGACATATGCGCGCAGGACATCAGCGCACCGGATTAAAAGTTAAATTTAAAGTGCTCCAAGGGTTTGTGTGTGGGGATCCCCCCCAGTTTACTTAGAAGTGTTGGTGCTGCTGTTGGGGGGGTTTGGGGGTAACCCCCCCATTACAGAGGAAAGTGTAATTTTTTCCTGTTTAAGGAAAAAAATTACAATTTCCTCTCTAAATGTGTGGGGGGTTCCCCTCCAATGGCAGTGCCAACACTTCTAAGTAAATGGGGGGGGGGTTACCCCCACACCCCCATTGGAGCACTTTAAATTTAACTTTTAATCTGGCGCACTGACGTCCTGCGTGCATTTGCCTGAGCTTTGAATGCGCGCGATTGTCTGGCACACCTTAGTCCCGCCACTGTGAGCACTAGGAGCCTCTTTAGTGGACAATGAGATTTATCCTAAATATGGGAGAGTTTCCTAGGCCTAGATTAGTGAGATTAATCAGATTTGAAAGGCTTGCTAGACAATGGAGGGGGGTCAGTGGAGTAGTATGGAGGGTGGACAACCCTTGGCGCATCTTTGCTGGGGGTGCCTGCGCCGCCCCTCCTCTCTGCACCAGAGCACACCTCAAGCTGGGCTCGGCTCCCTTCTGACATCACTTCCTAGAAGTGGTCCCAGGACATGATGTCAGAAGGGAGCCGAAGCTGGCACGAGCAGCAAGTGGAGGATGCTGCTTGCGCTGACAAGCATGTCAAGAAGTGTGGGGGAGTGCTCAGGGGCACACGGTGCGGCAATGTTGGCTGCCATCGCCCCGGGCACCAACCTCCCTGGCTACACCACTGGATAGGGTGGTCCAAAATTACCTAAGAGCTAATGCCATAGGATGAGGGTGAGGGTGAGAAGAGCAGACTTACCAGGGAGAGTTCACGTGTGAGAGGCATGAGGGTTATGTGAGCGCTGAAGAGTCGAGAATGGGTAAAAACAAATCTGCTCATGCCTTTCCCATCAAAAGACAGAGGAGGAAGTCAAATATAAGCACCTTTTTAAAAAGGAGGCTCCAGAGGGGGGGGGGGGTGCACCTTGGAGTTAATGAGCAGCAGGTAACAAGCTTGTGTTGAATGAAGCAAAATGTTCTTGGGTGATCTGTAGAGAATGCATATCCAATTAGATTATACAATGGATTCAGTTATTAGGATCTTGGGATTGCAATTTGACTCAATTTCTCATTGATTTAAAAAATTCCTTTTGTGTTATTTTGGAAATTGATTCTGACATTTGGATTGAAAAAAGTGACGGAATCAATAATAATTAAACCCGTAGCGCGCATGCGCACTTGAAACTCCGTGCCTCCATGCTTCCTTGCCACCGCATGCGCAGTAGAGTAGAACCGCCCAGCAGGGAAGCAGGGCTGCAGCGGAGAGAAGACGCAGGGACAGGAAAGGGAAAGAGGGCAAAAGAGATGAAACAGGATCAGAGAGAGATGGCAGAGGGTGTGAAAGTAACCACTGAGCAGGGAAGCGTCCGCTGAGGCGGCCCACAGTGGCGAGAAGACGCAGGGACCAGTGGCAGGGAATCGCTATTGCCGCCTGGCAACCTTTATAGAAAACTATAGGTAGATGCGATGGGGGTGGGGGTGGGGGGTGGAGTTTAGAATGGGAAAAGTACTGATTGTGGGGAGAAGGGTGAAAGCATTATATGCTGGGAAGGGAAGCGGAAGAGAGGGCCAGAAGCAAATTCTCGCTCCCTCGATGGAGGGGACAGGAAAAGGAAAGATGGTAAAAGGAGTGAAACAGGGTCAGAGAGAGATGGTAGAGGGTGTGAAAGGGAGAGATGGAAATGGTAGAGGGAGAAAATGAGGGGGGGGTGCAGATGTGCTGCTGATTTCCTGCAGGATCAGGGGTCTGGCTTGTGGCCACCTTTCCGCCCTGCTTGTGTCTCCAATGAGCTGCTGATGGCTGAAGCCTGGCTAGAGGAGGACGAGGAGGAGCTGTGAGAGCTCTGCAGAGGCAGGAGGTGCTGGATTCGGGGGAGGGAGTGGGAGAAGGGAGAGATGTTGGATTTAAGTAAGGAAAGGAGAGAGAGAGAGCGAGAGAGAGAGACAGATAAGAATTGCCGCTGCTGGGTCAGACCAGTGGTCCATCGTGCCCAGCAGTCCACTCATACGGTGGCCCTCTGGTCAAAGACAGATGGATGAGAAGGACAGAGGGGCTACAAGGGGGACAGGGAGAGATGGTAGGGGATAGGGAGAGAGACTTCAGGGAGGATGGAGGGGGCAGGAGAAAGAGAGATGGCCTTGGGGAAGGACAGAAGGGACAGGAAAGGGAAAGATGGCAAAAGGGGTGAAACAGGGTCAGAGAGAGATGGTAGAGGGTGTGAAAGGGGGAAAGGGAGAGATGAAAATGGTAGGACCACTGCTGCTTTGGAGCAATGAGAGAGGAGGGGCTGGTATGTCAGGACCACTGCTGCCATCTCAGGTAAATAATGGGGGTCCAGGAGGCCAGACCCACATGGAATGAAAGGCCCTGTTTGGTGATAAATGCAGTGGAGGATCTATGAGGGCCAAAAGGGTACGGAGGACTAAGGAAATGGTGAAAGGTGAGGTGGTGGGACTGGGATCAGTGGGAGGCAGGATCCAGGCATGGTAGAGGTGGGGCATGGGTGGGGTAACAAATGCAATGGGATAAACACTAGTTACAAGCAAAAAACAAAAGGAATTGACCCCAAAATATCCACAGAGAAGAAAATCCAGAGAAAACCAAAAAAACTCTGTAGAGTGATGATGTTCCGGGGGTGGGGGGGTGGGGGGGTGTATTATTTATTTAGAGGTATAAATTTCATAATATTCTATAATATTGATGAGTATAATATAATATCATTACTGTTATAGGTTAAGAAGGGATTTAAAATTTTTATTGTAATATTTCTGATGTTAATAGTGTATTTTCATATAGTTGGTTTTTTTTTTTTCGATTTTTCAAATGTATACATTGTCAAGTTCAAAATATCAATAAAGAAATTAAAAAAAAAAAGAAAGTATCAAAGTTTCAAAGGTACACTAAAATCATCCACATAAAATAATTCCATCCACATAAAAGTAAATCATCCACATAAGAGCCTTAAAGGACCTAGTCCGCTAGGGATACAGGACCCAACACGGTCGGCGTTTTGACAAAAAGTCTTCTTCAGGGGTCTCTGGGGGTCCTATAAAGGTGAATACGTGGGAAACAATTGTGTGGTGAGCCGGAAGTGAGAGAGAGAGCGAGTGCCGAAGGCTTTGAGCATGCGCAAATGCTCAAAGCCTAGTCCAGCCCGGTGCAGGAAGAAGGAGGATCTCTTTCTCACCACACCGCCTAGCCCAGCCCAGCCCAGCCCAACCCGAGGGAGGATCTTTGGGCACTGGCACTGGCACATCCTGTGCATTGGTGCTGGTGCCGGTGCCCAATCGGGTAAGAGATGTTTTGCGGTGCTGGGGGGGGGATGTAGGATTGCGGGGGGGGGGGGGGGGGTTTGACGCCAGTGGTGGAGGAGGATGCCGGTTCGCAGGGGGAATGCCGGTTTCGAATGAAAAAAAAAAATGCTCTCTCGGGTAAGCGAGCGGGGGGGGGGGGGGGAGGGGAGGATGCCGGTTCGGAGTAGGCAGGAGGAGGTTTTAGCATGCGTGGTATACACGTGTGCGCGCTATATTAAATTTTTTTTTACATAAATTTGTGTTCCCCGCGTGCTATACCCGTGTGCGCGTTTTACATGGGTGCACAGTATATGGGTGAAAATACGGTATATGGTCTGAGACAATACTCACCCTTTTGATTTCCGGAAGTAAGAGGGTTAAAATATAAAAAAAATGTTCACTTCCACTCTAGCCTATCAAACTCTGGAGAACTTTGCCAGATCATATTAGTTCAATGATTGATTATAAGAGCTTTAGAAAGGCCTTGAAAACTCATTTGTTTAAGGATTATGTTATTGAAAAAGTTGTAATTTCTAAAATGTTTTTTAATGTATTCATTATTGTCTTTGTTAACTGCTTTGAATTTCTTTTGAGGTATTTGCGGTCAGTGGCATACCTAGGGTATGTGGCACCCGGGGCCCATCATTTTTTGACACCCCCCAATCTATATGAAAAATATGATTTTTAGTAACAATCCACATATCGCATAACAAGAGTGTACCTAGGAAAAGGCAGCATCTTAAACACTGAAGAGCACTAGAACACCAACACATACATTGTAAAGCTAAACAAGCCAGATCCCGCACAATCAATTGATCCTGTAGTCAATGCCAACTGAAAACTATGTTCTTTTCATACACACAGAACAGAGATACACCCTCGCCCAATATGGAATAATCACAAACTAAAAATAGAAATATGTAGACAAAAGTTAAACTGAACCGCCAAGAAACCAGACCCTGGATACAATGCAACACCACAACAACAGTAACACATGTCCTCTAAACAGTGCAAAATATAAAGACAGTAGATGTAAATTTGAAAAAACTGATACATAACAATCACCACTTTACAAATTAACAAATAAAAATAAAACAAATAATGAGAAATAAAAAAATACCATTTTATTGGACTAATCCCCGTAAGCTCAGTCCCCATCCCCGCAAACCACCTGATTTCATCCACACAAGCCTTGAATTGTTTATATTAAAGTATAAAAAGAAACAATATTCTGTACAATTGTCAATTTATAAATTAGCGTCTTCTCCCCACTCTCTCTTCCCCATTTTCCTTTAGCGTCCTCAGCCAACTCTCTCTCCACTTTCCTTCAGCGCACGCACATAAAAACAAGCAAGTAATTTATATCATTTTCATTCTATTCATTCATAGAAATTAAAGTCTAAATAATGCCAGTCACATAACAAAACATGATTTTACAAAAATAATTCCCTGCACAGTCAAGCCTGCAAGGATTACTAGATGTCTTTCAGCAGCTCCCCTCCCTCCCTCCCCCTTACCTTTGTGGCCAAGTCAAAATGATCTACCAACAATAAAATTTTAAAAACACAAAGCACGCTGTAAGCAGAGAAAATGTTAATTATCATTTATATTCTGCGGGTTTTCAAAGAGGTCAAGGCAGATGACTTTATGCAATGTCACCTCAGTAACAACTATACAAAAATAGACAAATATTCCCCCTCCCTTTTTACTAAAATGCGTTAGCGGTTTTTAGTGCAGGGAGCTGCGCTGAATGCCCCACACTGCTCTCAATGCTCATAGGCTCACTGCGCTAAAAAACGCTATTGCGGTTTAGTAAAAGGGGGCCATAGTGCAAAATATAGACAGCATATATAAATTCTCAAAGCAGACACATTTTGATCACTAAATTGAAAATAAAATCATTTTTCCTACCTTTGGTAATTTCATGAGTCTCTGGTTGCACTTTATTCTTCTGACTGTGCATCCAATATTTCTTCCCTTCTTTCAGCCTCCTGTATGCTTCCTCTCCTCCAGACCTCATTCCCTCCCCAAACTTTTTCTTTGTTTCACCCTGCCCCTTCTTTCTTTTTCTCTTTGTCCATACCCCCTTTCTTTCTGTATGTCTGTTTTTCTCTCTCTCTCCGTGCCCCATTTCTTTCTTTGTTTCACCATGCCCCCTTCTTTCTTTCTCTCTCCATACCCCCTTTCGTTCTGTATGTCTGTCTTTCTCTCTCTCTCCATGCCCCATTTTTCTTTGTTTCACCCTGCCCCCTTTCTTTCTTTCTGGCTCCTTGTCCCCCCCTTTCTTTCTTTCTCCCTGCCCTCCCCTAAGCCACCACCATTGGGAAAATGCTGCTACCGCCACTGGGGAATAGACTGCCACTGCCGCCATTGAGAACAGGCTGGTGCCGAGTTCGCCCTGCTTCTCTTCCCCGCGGGGCCGACCAACTCTCGCCACCCGACGTCAATTCTAACGTCGGAGAGGACGTTCTAGGCCAGCCAGGCAGCGATTGGCTGGCCCAGAACGTCCTCTCCGACGTCAGAATTGACGCGGGTGGCGAGAATTGGTCGGCCCCACAGGGAAAAGCAGGGACAACTCGGCGCCGGCCTGTTCCTGATGGCGGCGGTGGCACTCAAGTGGCTAAAGAGCCGCAGTTTGCCGGCCTAGGGAGAACACTGGAGGGTGGCCAGCTGTGTACCCCCATTTCTCTTTAAAGATGCTTATGATTCCTAGCACATTACTCTGCGTTTTTTATTTAAGCAGCTAAAATTACCCCTCCTTTTCGTCTTTCCCTTATATGTTTTTCCTTCTCTTCTATCTAAACATTGTAACTATTTCCGCATTTACCCTCACAATTCTTGTAAGTTTTAACTCAGAACAAAATTATTTTATATGTATATATTTTGTTTGTTAAGTTTTAGCCCAAAACATTAGTTATTTTATATGTCAGCACCAATATTTTATTTGTATATTTTTTATGATTGTACATCGCCTAGCAATTTTAAATAGGCAATTCATTAAGAACAAATAAACTTGAACTTGAACTTGAACTTGAACTTGGGACGTAAACCCGGGGCGGACCTCCCCCCCACCTCCCCCCCACCTCCCCCCACCTTGGTATGCCACTATCTGTACGTCACTCCCTCCCTATGACCAAAAATTCTCCTTTCTTCTTTGCTTAAGCCCTCCCTCCGACATCAGCGCTGACATCGGGGAAGACTTCCCATCGGCTATATGTGAGCGGCAGGGCAGGAAGGAACAGAAGATGAGCCTCGTGGCTCGAGATGTATTTAACTCCGCGGGTCCCCCGTCCAGCTCTCTCCTGTGCACCCCCTTGGGGCGTGCACCTGGGGCGGACCGGCCCCCCCCCCCCCGCCTCCCCTAGGTACGCCACTGTTTGTGGTATACAAATAAACATTGCATTGCATTGGACACTACTTCCATTGTATAAAAAAATATCTTATACATATTCATTAGGTATATCCTAAAAAAAAATATAAACCCAAAAATCAACCAAACCCTCCTTTGTTCATGGCCCTTGTGGACTAAACTGGACCAATTTTTCTTTTACTCGCTGTAGACAAACCGAAAGAATTCAAATTGCTTAAATATGGGGATTGGTGTCATAAGCCAGCTGGGTGGGGGAAGGTTATGCATGGGATTGATTTGCATGCACTGCTTCCATGGTATGCAAATAGATGTTATACATATTCACTGTGGAAATCTTGAAAACACAAATGGGTTGTGGCCCAACTGTGGTTGCACCCCTTCCCTCCCGATATAGACATTGATCAAAAATCTTAAAAACCGATGCAATGACTATTTTATTTTCCACAAAACACAGTCTTCATCTCTTTTATATAAGCACATAACAATAGCCATACTTAGAGTTAGCATATGGCTCCAGAAAAAGGAGGACAGGCTTAGACATCCGGGTTTTACTTCCACAATAGATCTGGGTTTTAATTCCACAATCCATCCTCTTTTTTTCTGGAGCCATATGGTAACCTTAGTCATACTAGGTCTGACCAATGCTCCATCTGAGGGTTACCATATGGCTCCAGAAAAAAAGAGGATGGATTGAGACATCTGGGTTTTACTTCCACTAAAAGCAATGAAAGTAAAACCCGGATGGCTAATGTAATCTGATCGCACTTTTCCAGAACAGGTTCAAGGCAATGTACAGATTAAGAGGCCCATGTAGCAGCATGGGGAAACATTTACAACTCAGTGAAGAAAGGTAACACTGTATCAGAGGGAAATATACAATGTATTACAAAGGAAGGTAACAGCGGGATCTGGATAGTCCCTGCTGTCCGCCTATTTACTCACCCCCCCCTTACCATCATAACCTTCCCCCACCCACATTTACCACAAACACACTACAATCTTTATGATGGTAAAAATTAGCCGCAGCTCAGTTTATTAATCCATAAAACATATCTTAACTTCAGTTAACATCAAAACCAAAAGAGCTCCTCCCAAGCTATCAAAAAATACATAGTTTCAGTGCCCTTGACCCCGCCACCACAGTAAGGGTCAGAGGTGTGGCATGTCCCTCGTGCCCCTTTTATCCGGGTCACCTGACCCACCAGGCATGGCTCCCCGCTGGCCCACCATTCATCACCTGATGAGCCCCATGACCCAGTAGCTCGGGAGATCCGCCACAGGCCTGTAACCCCCAATAAACAAAGCTACGACTACCCCACCAACCCAAGTACCTTCTCACAGCACATGGCAAAATCATCCAAAAGGAGATCTCAACCAATCTTGGATAGATGAACCCGGTCTCTATGATAAAGACCCTCGTAAGCCACATCTACCCAGTTGTGCAAAATCTGCCCGCCCCTCTGAGATTCAACCCACTTCTCCACCTGCCGATTGAATTTTGCCAGCCTCCTGGTCCAACGGCGGTACGCCAGACACCAGGGGCAGGGAATAATATCATACCAGACCACACAAGTCCCAGGGAAGCAAGCAAAAACCACCCAGAGGTCATCATTGATCCAATTGACGAGCTGCTTCCCTATCAAGGCATCCAAGTTATTGCCCCCAAATGAATCAAGAGGACATCTGGATGTCGAGGGCGGGACCGCAAGTTTACCAACGAAGGCAGAAGTTGATGCCACCACATGCCGCGCTGACCCCACCAGGACACACGCACTCCGCAATGGCCAAGCCCGAGATGACGGTCCCCCCGGGTGGATTGCAATTCTCTCACCAGCCCAATGAATAAAGGAATGCCCAATGACCCAGATTGAATAACCACACTGTCTGGCATCTGAAAGGCAAAGCAAAACTTACCACAACAGGAAATGAATGCCCCCCCCCCCAAGCTTCCAGGCCCCAATCCACCCTCCCCCTACCTGCCACTGAGCCCAAACCGCTTGGCCTAATATAACTCTGGAAAGCACCCGACACCCATAGAAACATAGAAACATAGAGTGTAACGGCAGAAAAGGGCTGGCGGCCCAACAAGTCTGCCCACTCAAGAACCCTCCCTCCTCGAGAATCCATTTTTTTAAGCATTCCTCTGGAGCGACCCCACCAGACGGTCCCATTGTCCCTTGAAGTCGAGCGTGGTACTGGCCTCAACTACCTGACGTGGAAGATCATTCCATTGATCAATTACCCTTTCGGTGAAGAAGTATTTCCTGGTGTCCCCATGAAATCTTCCCCCCCTGAGCTTTAGCGGGTGCCCTCTTGTCGCCGTGGGACCCATAGGATAAAAGATTTCTTCCTCGACCTCAATGCGGCCCGTGACGTATTTGAATGTTTCTATCATGTCCCCCCTTTCTCTGCGCTCTTCTAGAGAATATAAGTGCAGCCTGTTCAGACGTTCTTCATATGGGAGATCCTTGAGTCCTGAAACCATCCCAATGCCTCAGCTGTTGAATGCTGGCCTCTGGCATGCCGGCCACACTGGCACTTGTGGTGGCACCTACCCGAAAGGAGTGCATACCATAGCAACCTGGATCCTCCCTGCATCTCGCCAAGACCAGCCGCAGAACGGCCAGAAATTGAAACCGAGACAGAGGAGCCACGTCAGCATGTACAAACAGAATGGGGCAAACCTTACCACACTGCTCCAAATAAGCTCCCAGCTGCTCTACGGAGCAGGAGATACAACTGACAACTCGGTGGAGCACTACCCACTGACCCCCGATCCCCCTGATCCGTCTTAGAGCTGACCACACAAATCTGTACTGCCTGCTCGCTAACCCACACATTGTGCACTAACAACCTCTGTCCCCTGGCTCTGTCAGCAGTGCTAACCAACAGCTCACCCACTCTCAGAGCTCCCAAAAAAAGCACAGGAGAAGGCTGTAAGGAACAAACAGGCCTCATAAGGGGAACAAACAGGCCTCATAAGGAGAACTAACCACCTCAGGCAGCACCAACAACAACTGAACAAGCAGGTCATGCCAAATGGGCAATCTAGGATCCGGCCTCCTTGGTCCCATTGCATGCAGCAGGTGCCGCACCACAAAACTGGAAACAGGACAGTCCCAGCCCAAGGCACGACATAAAAAGGTGAATCTCGCCAAGTACCCTTGCACCACTCCCCGCGAGACCCGGGCCCTATAAGAGTCCAGCGCGAAGTCCTCAAGGAAGGACTCGGCCACATCCTCCCTTCCCAGGGACAGCCCCTGCCTAACAAAAATGCAGCTACAACCCTAAAACCCGCAGAGTAATGGGACCGTGTGGCGGGAGCTGCCGACAGACAGAGCATCTCCCAAACTCCTTCCCGGCCAGGTTCCACAAATGCTCTGGCATCACTGAACCGTCCTCCTCTGCCTCCAGTGTCAGGCGTCGAAACTGTGAAAAATTAAAACGAGATAAAGCATCAGTTATGCCATTCTGCAGTCTATAACAACATGAATGTTTTTTTTTACTAAGCCGATGTTTTTTTACTGAGCTGAACTTTCAATGAATTGCATTTTTTTTTTTTTTTTTTTTTTTAATTGTAGGGGACTTTTTCTTGATACAGCCTTCGGGCAAAACATGTCGGAATGACAGGTCCCTTCCTGATACTAGTGACAAAGAAAAATTTAAGAACAAAAGATAAGTTGACAGACTTTTTATTTATTTAAGATATTAGCGCAAATCACAGAAGCACTTTATAAAAATTAAAAATGGGTCTAATGAGGAGGCCAGTGCCAAACAGTATTTTAGCCATTGAAAACACTTGGCTAATAATGGCACTTCTGAAGACCTAAGAAAAAATTAAAAGGTACAGTGACTGAGGTTTGAAATACTGTTTACTGTGAAAACAGTTGATATATTAACAGTATAAAAGCTTTGCTGTACATAACACTTATTCTGTAGTCCTGGCACATGAAGCGCCCTGATAAACAAATTGAGACGCAAGCAGCGCAAAACCAATTCCCTCATCAACACGTTCACTACTAAAAAATGAGCCGCCTGCCTGTTGACCACTTCCACCCCCTCCAACTTTGTCGCACCAGAACACCACCTTCCTATCCCACAAGACCTCAGACCAAAGCTCACATGCAACAACTAACGGGAACAACTCCAAGAAAGTGATATTCCACATGACACCCTGCTGTACCCAAGCCTCAGGCCACCGCTCTGCGTACCAAGCAAGACATGGCGGTACTTGAGGGAGTACAAAGAAGAGCAACCAAACTGATAAAGGGAATGGAAAATCTCCCATATACCGACAGATTGAAGCAGTTGGGACTTTTCTCCCTGGAGAAGCGAAGACTTAGAGGAGACATGATAGAAACCTTCAAGATCCTGAAGGGCATAGAAAAAATAGACAGGGGCAGATTTTTCAAATTAAGGGGCGCCACAAGTACAAGGGGGCACTCGGAGAAATTGAAAGGGGACAGGTTTAGAACAAACGCTAGGAAGTTCTTTTTCACTCAGAGGGTGGTGGATACATGGAACGCGCTTCCAGAGGCTGATGTAGACAAGAAAACATTAAATGGTTTCAAAGAAGGTTTGGATAGATTCCTAGAAGAAAAAGGGATTGGGGGGTATAGATAGGTATAGACCATTGCTCAGGCAATGGGCCTGATGGGCCGCCGCGGGTGCGGACCGCTGAGCAGGATGGACCTATGGTCTGCCTCAGCGGAGGCAACTTCTTATGTTCTTATGTTCTTACAGTAAAGGCTGAAGCCCACACCCCCCGCAGCATCCAAGAAGAGTTCCAGGTCACAGTTAGACCTCCGGAGCCTGCATTGGTAATATGCCATTAAAATCGCGCAAGAAACACCTCCACATATGTAGATCCGCCCTCACTCCTGCAGAAAGCCACAAAAAAAAATGCAGTTTCTCGCGCACACCTGCTGTGGCTGCAGCCAACCGGTGAGAAAAAGTGCGACTCATGGCCAAAACCCTACGTACAAAATTAAAGGAGCCTAACAGGGACTGGACCACCTGTAATGTAGTTTTACGTGATGACAACAAGGGAAGTAACCAGACCCTCTTGACTTCTCCTGTGCCAAGGGAATCCCAAACTCCCCCACCATCTCCTCAAAGGCCTCCTTCAGCCACCCACACTCATCTGTACCCCCAGTGACAATGAACAAGAAGTCATCAAGGGGTGCACCACCAAATCCAGACCTGTCCGCCATACCGCGACCAAGCGCAGAAAGAAACTGAACATCTCAAAATACGTGCCCAAGGTAGATCAGCCCATAAGTAAACAGCGATCATAAAAATATGAGCCTTCAAGCAGAAACCCAGTAATGGATAAGATTGAGGATGAATGGGCAACAACTGAAAAGCCGACTCAATATTGACCTTCACCAACAATGTACCATGGCCAGCCCTAAGAATAAGCCGCAACACACAATCCACTGACAAATACCACACCGAACACAGGCCCTGCGGTATACCCTCATTCACCGAGGCCCCTAACAGCCTCGACAAATTGTGAATCAGACAAAACTTACCCGGCTCCTTCTTAGGAATGGCTGCTCTCAAAATGGAGCCACAATCTGCCCCAACCGCAGTTCTTCTCCTAACTTACGGCGAACTATGACAATCAAGTGAGAAACTGAAGATACGTTTTGAACCTCAGCAGCGGAAATCCCCCTGAAAAGGTATCTCAAAACTGGGCATAAAGCCATGAACTTCCAACAAAGATCAGTGCTCACCCTGACTCCTGTCCCCGCCCCCACCCCCTGCCTAAAAGGCTCCAACAGACCCGCCGTGCAAACGTTCCCATAGAGTCACAGCCATGGCTGCAGCGCGCCCACCCGCACCGGCGTGGGCAGCCCACCGGGCCTTCTCTTATTTCCTGGCTCCTGAAGGCCCCTCTGCCGGTCTCTTGGAGCACTTTCAGAATGGGGCTGTCCACACTGTGAACACGTGTGCCAGAACCGACAGTCTGAGAAGGAACCGCTTGATTTGTTGAACCTCCAACAAAGATCAGTACTCACCCCGACTCCTGTCACCACCCCTCCACCGCCCGCACTCCCCTGTGGAGCCCTCCCACCCTGGGAACACTCAAGGACTTGGAGGACATATGGATGAGCCACAGGTTGACATCCTGTGTGTCCCATGACATATGCGTGTTCTCCATTTTGTTCCTAAACGCCTTATTGTAATTCAACCACGCCCATACATCGAGCACAGAGTCCGCGTAGGCCAATAACAAGCCATAGTCCCTCGGATGAGCACACTCCCAGACACTCGCCAGAAGCATAAAGGAATGCATCCAATTAAGGATGGGTCTCGCCACTGTCAATGGCTTTTTCTCACTCACCACACATTTTGTCTATTTCTGGCTGCGCTGGTGTGCTCTGCCCTCCATGAGCTGAAAAATGTCTAAGCAGGAGCATCACTGAATTTTCTGCTGCAGGTCACACGGAACCTTCCCCCAAACTTCCATCAATGCTACTAATGCAGGCGCACCCTGGTCCACCCCCTGCTGCACTACACTACCACCTGACGAGGGACCACCGTCCCCACCGTGCGCAGCTGCAGAAGAAGATTAGGAAGAAGAGGACTAGGAAGACCCTGATGATGATGACTCCCGCCGCCGCCTATGCCTATCCCTCCCCCACCTCCTAGACTTCTTCCCCCCAGCAACCATAGCAGGTGCCACATTACCCGAAGTTGAAAGTCCAGCAACACCCTCCCCTGCAGCAGCGATGCCATCCGCAGCAATCCCTGCATCCAATGTCAACCTCTGCGCTGAATCAGTGGCGCCACCACCAGCAGCCACCATATCCGACGTGGAACCAGTAGCGCCACAACCAGCAACTACCACCGCTGCCATGATATCCCTCGCTATCGTCTCCACCGCTCTTCCATTCCACTGCCACTCTGAAGTGCTGCCAACATCACTGGAAGAAGGTCCCCACACCATCCCAGCCATGCTGCATGGTCGCTCTGGTGCCATTGATGGACCCTGGGAAAACAAACCAGAGTCAGGAGCAGGACTGGGGAAACCTCCCCTAGGTGTCCTCCAACCCGACCCGCAACTCCTGCTAGGAACAGGACCACCTGCCCATCCTGGGGCCAACCCCCCCAAGTGGGGATAGATGAACCCGGTCTCCATCCAGGTGGCCCAGCCCACCAGGGGGGTGGATTCCACTGAGCCCCCCCACTGACCCGGGTAACCTGAATACCAGGGTCCCGGCCCCCCACACATAGGGGGCTGGTGGTGAACCCTTTCTAACCCACCACCAGCTGCCCCGCTTCCCTCCCTAACTAAGGGGGCCTGAAACCTCTCCTCACTATCAGGAACCCCTGCTGAGGAAGGAAATCCCACACACTCTTCCCTCCTCACAGCAGTCTCACTAGGGCCAGCAGGAACCTGCACTGCCTCACCAGCAAGCCCTTCCCTCCCACACACAGCACATAAAGCGCTTCAGCTGCAGCCTACAAAATGGGCAGAACCTTTCCTGCCTGACTTACTTTTCCCTCTCCACGCCATTACTCCCGGCCCCACTGCCAAATCTGAAGACTGCCCCCTGCACACCCCACACCGAGCCAGCGATTGCGAGGGCAGACCGTGCCTCAGATTTGGATCGCCGCTCAGGCCTGCCTCGTCCTCCTACACTGCCAGAACCCACCTGCTCGTCAGGGTCTTCTACTAACAAGTCACCGGCCCTCATTGTCTGCTTCCGCCGCAACCTCTTCCTCACGTGCTGCCATGCTGTTTCTCCCGCCACAAGAAAGACCGCCGATGCGCTGCAAATAGCCCTGGAGGACCCCAGAAGGAGCCTCCAAACTCCCAGCTTTAAGGCTTCACCCCCGCGCCCTTCCCTGCCTCACACCAATCATTCTAAACTACCTAAAAATGATAGGCCCACCACCCAATCCTCACCCGATTAATCCACTACCCTGCCCAACTAACCTAATAAACCCCAACCAATGGGCGATACAAGGGCTCTACCAGCTCCATGTTACATTCCCCCCATCGACACAGGGGTCTCGGGCTCCCATTTACATTGATGCAGGAAGCTGCCAGCTAAATTGTACTGTGGTGAATTGCTGCACTGCCAGGATGAGAGGGCAGAGACTCTAAGTTGCAACGAGTTTGCCATGTTGCTGCACCATCAGGATCAGAGTGGAGAGATTCTAAGCTGCAAGAAAGTTGTCAAATAGTTAGGTTTTCAGTTTCAATCCGTCCTCTTTTTTTCTGGAGCGATATGGTAACCCTACTTCATCTAGCTCAGTATCCTGCTTCCAACAGTGGCCAATCCAGGTTATAAGTACCTAGCACATTGTCTGGATGAGAGCCTGAGTATGGTGTTGTTCTCCCACCAGGTTTTTTTCACCCCTTCAATTCTAACCATCTAGCACAGGGATCTCAAAGTCCCTCCTTGAGGGCCGCAATCCATTTGGGTTTTCAGGATATCCCCAATGAATATGCATTGAAAGCAGTGCATGCACATAGATCTCATGCATATTCATTGGGGAAATCCTGAAAACCCGACTGGATTGCGGCCCTCAAGGAGGGACTTTGAGACTCCTGATCTAGCACAGCTTAGGTTATTTTTAAGTCTGGAGAACGGTGTCATCTCCACAGGGTGGACACTCCCAGGGTAGCCCTGATATGCTGGTGGAGTGAGAAGAAATGTAACAGGCTTGAACTGTATTGAACCACCATCTGATTGTAAGTTGTTTTGCTTCATTTATTAAAGAGCTGTTCAATCTATTCAGAGTCTGGCTGGTGACATCAAGATTACAGAATTAGGGGTTGGTTGAACAGGAACCTCTTACAGTAGCCAGTAACTTAGAGGAGTCCTTGCTTTCAGTACAAAAACCTGAAATCTATACAAAGAGCTGCGTCTGTATAGCAGGAGTTACCACAAATAGGAATGTTCCATGTAACAGATCTCAGGTCAAGCAGTTGCTTTCCTCATTATTTATGGCTGACTGTGTTTTTGCATTTTTTTAAACTTCAGACAGAGAATTTATTGACATTTTTATTGGTGACATATTTGTCCACATACTGATTGTTGGAAAAAGCCAAGACTCCTAAGACTGGCCAGGTGACCGAAGCATGATCATGTCAAGTCCTAGAATCAATAAACTACATTATTTTGTCGGACATCTCTACTTTTTTTCTGTGTAGCTCGTCTATAACATAAATGCTTCTTGCTCTAATCTTATTTGATTAGGCTTGTTTTATTAAACAGGTAGTGCATTTTCTTCATCTAAGGCAAATAAAATTATTACATTGGATTCAGTCAAGTTGGCAACTTTTCTAATATCAAGTTAAATTGTCTCCACCTCTTTTTCACGCTATCAGTTACTTACATAACTGGATTTAGTCTTCTTTTCCATAATAATTAATGTGGTGCGAGTAGGTAATAAATATTATTTTAGCGTAATACAAACTCCACTCTGTAAACTGAGAGCACTAACCCCCGGAAGAAAAAAGCCTCAGGTTTTCTTTTTAGGTAGAGCTGAAAGCTCAAACCTCCTCCACCCACATCATTGGCTTAAAAAACTTCCAAAGGGGTTGTGCAAATGTTACAGTTAGTGCAGGACGAAACAGCTATAGTCTCTATATGATAAGGAATCAACGTGATATATAAGTAAAAGCCGACGTTTCACGGTAAAAACCATTTCTTCAGGGCATATGAACTTTCACCATCCAATATGTTTCTGTGAAAAATAAATATATATACGCTGGTGAAAAGAGATAAGCAACTCAGTAAGTACTCTTTATGAGAGTTTTTTTACATACGTTTAGTGAATGATTTAGACACAAACTATATTTATATATTTATTTTTCACAGAAACATATTGAATCCCAGAAGAACATATTAAATTGAACATCTATTGAATCCCAGAAGATCCTAAATTACATGCAAAGTAGACTGCATCATAATGTCTACTTTTCTGTCTCAAATAAAATAATCAGAGACCATATCGATGTTTGTTTGTATCTCTGCCATCATCAAAACTGCACTGGGTCATGCAGGACCCTCTGATCTCCAGTTAGGGATCTTAGAGGGACCCACACCTATGTTGTTTTGGGTCATAAAATTATCCATCATTCTTGGTAAAGATGTACATTTGCTTGAAAACGAAAGATAAAATGCAATGAATGAGAATACTTTTGGTTTGAGTCAAAAGTTGTGCATATGCATTTTTGTTTTTGCATCATTATAGTCTATGACAGTGTTCTTCAACCGCCGGTCCGCGAACCGGTGCCAGTCTGCAAAAATTTCTTGCCAGTCCGTGAAGGATTCGGGTCTTCACAAACTGCACACTAGGCAGGAAGAGAGGCTGTGGTGCCGGCGTCATCTGACTTCCAACTTCCTGATGCTGTCGCATATGCCGAGACTGCTGCCTCCTGCGATTGCCGGGTCTTCTGCCTCCTGACGCGTATGTCTCTGCACCTCCAGACTAGCAACGGCAACTCTGTGTGCTTTTAACTTCGGTACACAGCTGCCCTTAAGCAGTAGTTTAGCCGCAGTTTCATGAGGCAGCTTCGAGGCCTTTGTTAGGCCGGCCCATTTCGATGATGTGATGTGGGCTGGCCTTCCAAAGGCCATGAGGCTGACTCATGAAACTGCGGCTAAATTGCTGCTTACGGGCAGCTGTGTGCTGAAGTTAAAAGCACACAGAGCTGCCGCTAGGCTAAAGAGAGGAAACATTTGATGGAGAGGAAGGAGGGGAGAGAAAGGAGAAGGGGGTACTGCTGGACAGGGGAGGAGGGAAAGGGAAGGGAAGAGAGTTACTATTGGATAAGGGGAGGAGGGAAGGGAGAAGGGGTACTCCTGGTCAGGGGAGGATGGAGGGGAAGGGATACTGCTGGACAGTGGAGGAAGGAAACAGCTGGCAGGGAGATTAGAGGAGGGGAAGGAGTTAGGATGGAATGGAGAGATAAGATGAGGGAAAGTAGAGAAACAGAGGAATGAGAAAGTAGAGAGAGATTTATATTGGGAAGGGGGTCAGATGAGAAATAAGGAGAGAGGGACAAAGATGTTAAATCTGGTGTAGGAGAGAGAAAAAGGAGAGAGGGGGCACAGGCTGGATGGAAAGGGGAAAGGGGCATGGAAAGAAGGCAAATACCATATGGAAAGGGGAGATGCTGGATTGAAGAGACAGAGGGCAGACGCTAGATGGAAGAGAGTGAAAAGACGATGAAAGCAGAAACTAGAGATGACAAAAGGTAGACATAATAATTTTATTTCTATCTTGTGATTAGAATAAATCAGATTTGAAATATGTATCCTGCTAGAGCTGGTGTTTGATATAACTGGGGGCTCTCTCTGACCAGTGGGCAATTGCCCTAGTTGTACTCCCCTAACACTATTCCTGTCATGTGTGCCTAGTGTGGTATTCTGTTAGCATGATATTTCTGTGTACTATTCTATAATAATTTGGCTTATTCAGTTTTCTTGATAATAGAGGGGATATATGTGAAGGGGAGGGGAGACATGGGTTTTGTTGATCATTGCTCTGTATTATTTGTATTTATAAAATGACAATTATACAGAATATTGTTTCTTTTTATACTTTAATAAAATATGTTCAAGAATCAGATGGTTTGCGGGACCGAACTCGCGGGGACGAGGCGGAGATGTTTTTTAAATTTTTTATTTCAGTCTTAGTAGATTGCCAGTCCACGAAATAATTCTTTTATTTCCGCTGGTCCATAGGTGTAAAAAGGTTGAAGAACAATGGTCTACGAGTCAAGGGAAAACAGAGAGAGAATAACGAAGCTGAAGTTATGGCCAATTATGTCAACACTTTTTAACAAGCAGAGAACAAGTCTGTTCCAGCCTTGATGCTTCCAAATTACATAGTTGATGTTAGCAAGAAACTGAAAACAGAAAGCATCATGATTTTATGTTCGTTTCTTTCCTGGAGTTTAGAGGGATTGATTGGCTTGTTAACTGCAAGCTAGGAGAGTTATACAGAGATGAAAATTGAAAATAATCATCAAGCTTAGACAGAGATAAAGCAAATGATAGAACACTCAAGGCTCAGACAAAGATGGAGAGGGATTAGAATTGCTGATTCAGTCTGGGTGTTAGAAGAAGGAAGCTGACATGATGTATTTTGCAATTGCAGTGTGTAAAGCAGATGGTTTACTATGAAAGAGCACGAGACTGGCGAAGGCAAGGCAAAGCGCATACACACAGGGACTGATATTTAAAACAATTTAAATGGCCAGTAGAGGCTCCTGGCTTTTTAAATCAGCTATCCAGGGCTAACCTGGACAGTTAACTTAGCACTATTTAAAAAAGGTTTGGCTAGCTTCCTAAAAGAGAAGTCCATAAGACTGTAATTGGCTCAGATGCCTAAGGACCCTCCCTCCTGGGCCAGCTGGAGTATTAGGTCACTCCCACTGCATCCCAGGATGCACCGGGGAGTGTTAGGCCACTCCCACTACATTCCAAAATGCAGGGATGGAGGCATAAGTCTCTGGTTGGCCTTAGGCATCTGAGCCAATCAGAGACTGAGGCTCCTTCGTGTTGCATCCCAGAATGCACCGATAAGGGGGAAGGCCTGCCATTTTGGAGTGGTGAGCCTGATAGTTGGAGGATGCGAGTCTCCCTCTGGCCGGAGTTTCAAATACAAGGTACCAGGGATTGGAGGGTTGGGGGCATTGGGGTGGGGATAGAGTTGGGAGTGTAGGGCTTGCAGCCTTGAGGGGTGTTGGGGGGTCTTGTTCACAGGGTATTGGGGTGGTGGCAGAAGGGAGTGGGCATCCCTTCTGCTGGTCTATGGGCGGATGGGGATTCAGGGACAGAAGGAAGTGGGCATCCCTCCTGCCCAAATGCTTCATATATTTATATATTTTTTATTTTTTTTCAGAAGCCACTTATCTGCTTTGGGCCATTGCAAGGAGCGCCTCTCCCAGCATGATCACATTTCAATTACACTTCCTCAGGATCGAAGCTTCTCTGGTGCTCTAAACTAAAAAAAAAAAAAAATCAGGTTAAAACCACGCCGTTCACTAAGGATATTTAATTCAGTTTATATGATAAATAATCGCTAACTCAAGAGCACTCTGTTTTTATATATATATATATATATATATATATATATAAAACAGAGGGCTCTCGAGCACTCTGTTTTTATATATATATATATATATATAAAACAGAGGGCTCTCGAGTTAGTGATTATTTATCATATATGTAAACTGAATTCAATATCCTTAGTGAACGGCGTGGTTTTAACCCGATTTTTACTTGGCCTGGTATTTGAGTACCGGCACCTTTTTTGCTAGAAAAATGCACTATTTACACATATAAACTCTACTCTTTACTGGCATAGAAACCACAATTATCTTTCTAAAATAACCTCCTATCTATCCCCCCCCCCTTTTACTAAACCGTGATAGCAGTTATTAGCACAGGGAGCTGCGCTGAATGCTCTGCGCAGCTCCCGATGCTCATAGGAACTCTATGAGTGTCGGGAGCAGCTCCATGTGCTAATAACCGCTATCACGGTATGTGTTATAAATAGTATTATATTTCTGTTTTCATGTCTTGCTACAAGCATCTTGATTGTGCTTCATATTATTTGCATCAGAAAGGAAATTAAAGTCGGTAACCAGCTTAGTTTGGGACCAGGTAGCTATTATTGCAATCTTGCTGTTCCTGGCATCCTTCCTTTTGCTCTCTATTGATATTTTTTTGCTTCCAGTTACGCATTATTCCTCCTCTCTCTTTCTCTCCTATTTTCTTGCATTTTTGTTCATATATTCCATAGTGCTTATGCCAATAATTTCCTTCCCTTTCTGTTTCTCTTTTACCCTGTCCTAGGACAAACACCCTCTTATTGCTGAAAGTATTCCAGTCTGACCTTCTTTATAAAGAGCTGCTCTGAAAAAGCTGGTGGAAATGAGTAAAAGTGCGCTCGAAAGGCTGAAATACCAATTTCATCAACAACCTGTCACGAAAGAGCTGAACTGATCCATGCTCGAGATTTATTCTTTGTATTGCCAGGCAGCCGTCATTTTCATAATGATTGAATTCAGTCCTCTTCATATTGTGCTACGGTCGCTTCCTCCTTCCAAAGCTTTCCAAATTAAAATGAATTTCCCATTATAGAATTTGGGCTCTGGATATCGCAGATGTAGACCCACTGTATTTTATTTGTATGATGTTAAATGGATTAAATCTCTATGGAGGGGCCCATTTGCTGAACTGCTAAGTGAGTGCCAGAATTACAACCCTTCAGCAAAAGTTCCATGAAAATAAGAACAGCCTTACTGCATCAGACCAATGGTCCATCAAGCCCAGTAGCCCGTTCTCATGGTGGCCAATCCAGGTCACTAGTACCTGGCCAAAACCCAAGGTACTCCATGTTATCGATACAGGGCAAGCAGTGGCTCCCTCCCCCACCCCCCGTGTCTTTCTCAATAACAGACTGTGGACTTCCTTGACAGAACATTATCCTTCCAAGCAGGCATCTGGAACACCACCCTAAGCGACCTCCTCTTGAACTCTCCATCATACCATATCTCTCAGAAAAGCTCTGAAAACCCACTTATTCAACAAGTTTGTCTGATCTTCCAAGCCCCTCACTCAGACTAACAACTCCTCCCTTACATTCCACTTCTCTCTCCCCACCCATGCCTCCTCCCTCCTTCCTTTACTTGTATCGATACCTGTTCCCACAATATTCACTTTGTATTTCTCCATTACTGTTTACCGTCCTGAACTGAAAAGGTGTGACGGGATATAAATAAAGCTATTATTGTTATTAAATTTGTTTCAAATACTAGCAGTGCAATTTTTGGGTTGTTTTTCTTCTTCCCATGCTGACAAACTCAGACACAACTCAGAGGGCAGGGATGTAGCAGAGTGTTTTTGGTGAAGTGGTAGGGGATTTTGGGGTTGGGTGGTATATTACATTACATTACATTACATTACATTACATTAGTGATTTCTATTCCGCTTGTGCCTTGCGGTTCTAAGCGGATTACAAGTTAGAGGACTGGACATTTCCAGTAGCATTGCAGTACATGTAATCAAGAGTGTGTCCAGTTACAATTGTTAGTCTGGACTTTTCCAGGAGAAATTGATAGCAGGTAGTAGATAGTGATAGGTTGTTTAGACGGATAGAGATAATACTGTCCGGATTCAGGGTGTTGCTGGTGGTGGTGATGGAGGTGGTCGTGAGAGCATTTTATAATACTTTTGTGAGGTTATGATGAGGTGAGAATGTGCAAGCCATCTGATTAGATCTCTTTCTAGCTTCCTTGAGCCCTCTTCGCTAATTATTTTAATTCACTCGCTAGTCTACAATTGATTATTGCAACTCTCTCTCTAACGGAATTACGCAAAAGGAAATCAGACGGCTACAACTCATTCAAAACACCGCTATTAAAATTATTAGCAATGCAAAAAAAATATGATCATGTTACTCCTTTATTAATAAATGCACACTGGCTTCCCATTCTACATCGCATCCTTTTCAAAATCGCACTTCTCACCTTTAAAATGCTCAAATCCAGACTTCCAGCTTTTATTGATAAGCTATTGATTCCACAAACTCCAGCCAGAATTCTTAGATCTTCTTCTCAAAATTTACTTTTTGTTCCCTCCCTCAAAACTTTTCATGTGCGACGTACCACATCATGGCTGTTACAGCACCCCAAATCTGGAACTCCCTGCTCTCCTATCTATAAGAGTATAAGGGAAGAATCAAATATTGACAAATTTAAAGCAGGGGTAGGGAACTACGGTCCTCGAAAGCCATATTCCAGTTGGGTGTTCAGGATTTCCTCAATGAATATGCATTGAAAGCAGTGCATGCAAATAGATCTCATGCATATTAATTGGGGAAATCCTGACAACCCGATTGGAATACGGCTCTCGAGGACCAGAGTTCCCTACCCCTTCTCTACAGAGATGCATTTAATCCATAATCTAGGATTCTTTTAGCAGGGGTAGGGAACTCCGGTCCTCGAGAGCTGTATTCCAGTCGGGTTTTCAGGATTTCCCCAATGAATATGCATTGAAAGCAGTGCATGCAAATAGATCTCATGCATATTCATTGGAGAAATTCTGTAAACCCGACTGGAATACGGCTCTTGAGGACCGGAGTTCCCTACACCTGCTTTTAGAATCTATGAAAAGGCAGCTGTCAACTAACTATCCCCTACCTCAGGGGTCCCCAAAGTCCCTCCTTGAGGGCCGAATCCAGTCGGGGTTTCAGGATTTCCCCAATGAATATGCATGAGATCTATGTGCATGCACTGCTTTCAATGCATATTCATTGGGGAAATCCTGAAAACCCGACTGGATTCGGCCCTCAAGGAGGGACTTTGGAGACCCCTGCCCTACCTTTTTGTGTTATCCTTAGATGTCTCCTTTTCTAAAACTATTGTTCTTCACCCTATACCCTCTTGCATTTCTGTTTGTCAGTGGGTCTTGTTCCGTGTTTCGGTTCTTGTTAATTATTTTAATTTTGATCCCCTCAATTTAATTGTATTGTAAATCGCCTAGCATGTCGACAGGTGAGTAATCAAATTTTAATAAACCTTGGAGCAGTGTTAGTCCTTTACCACAGGAGTTGGCAACCTGCAGCACTGGAAAGGGTAGTGAATGCATGGAACAGCCTCCCGGTGGAGGTTGTAGAGATGAAAATTGTATCTAAATTCAAGAAAGCTTGGTACAAGTACATTGGATCTCTACGGGAGAGAAAGGGAAAGTAGATGGTATCGATAGACAGACTAGATAGACTATATGGTCAGTGGCATAGCGAGGGTGAGTAGCGCCCGGGGGGGAGGGGCAGGGGAGGGGCACTCCCCTGCCCCTCCCCTGCCCTTTTCCACCCTTGCTCCTTTCCGACCCCCTTCCCCTGTACCTTTTTAATTTTCCAGGTGCAAGTAACATGAACTTGTTGCCCACTTCATGTTGGCTATCCCTCTGACATCACTTCCTAGACACGGGGCCTAGAAGTGACATCAGAGGTAACACCGATGTGTACAGCAAGTTCATAATGCTGCTCGTGCAGGGAAAATTAAAGAGGCACGAGGGAAGGGAAGGGGTACACGTGCTTGGCAGGGGGGGGGTCGAGAAGGAATGGGAGGGGTGGATAAGAGGATGGGTGCCGGCGTCCCTACCAAGATTGCGCCCGAAGCAGACCACCCTCCCCCCCTACTATGCCACTTTGATTCATTTTCCTCTGTTTCTACTGAGGTTGGTGACTCCTGTGATAAATCAAGGCGCAGTAAAAGCACGCCTTTTAATGTGTCCTGCTAACTCCCCCCTCTAAATGACTGGCACGCCTTTTGAGTACCGCTAGTAAAAAGAAAGAAAATCCTTTGCTTATGAATCCCTGATGCAGTGGGATTGATTGTAATCCCGCGAAACGCAGGCTGCTTTGGACAATTGAGATGCAGCAGCAAGCAATGGCGTTTGGAAGCGGCAGCGAGTGTTAAAAGAAGCTGTTGGCTTTTGAAGGATACAAGATAAGTAAAGTTTCCAGTATTACATGCTTTGCCTGATATGGAATTGGTTAGACCAGGGGTAGGGAACTCCGGTCCTCGAGAGCTATAGTCCATTTGGGTTTTCAGGATTTCCCCAATGAATATGCATTGAAAGCAGTGCATGCAAATAGAACTCATGAAATCCTGAAAACCTGGCTGGAATACGGCTCTCGAGGACCGGAGTTCCCTACCCCTGGGTTAGACTTTGAAGCAGAAGTATAAGCTGCCGTTTCCGTGCAAAGCAGTTCGTGAAGATACTACCGCCGATAGAGTTCTTTTTAACTGTTTTCACTTTTCGATCTTCAATTTTTTTAAAAAAATAAATAAAAATTTAACAAATGGAAGAAAATAAATTAAATTCATTGAATAAATGTAGGAAGTTATGAAAGTGATGAACTTTTAGAGCTCCTTTTACAAAGGTGCGCTAGTGTTTTTAGTGCACGCACTGGATAGGCGCGTGCTATAGCGCGTACTAGCCGAAAAACTACCGCCTGCTCAAGAGAATATGGTAGCAGCTAGCGTGCATGGCATTTTAGCACGCGCTATTCCACGAATTAAGGCCTTAACGCACCTTTGTAAAAGGAGCCCATAGTGTAGTTTGTGACCAGGCAGACACGATGCCTGCCAGGGTCCCTGTTAGTTCAGGGGAAAAAGTAAAAATGAAATCCCGAGGTGGAATCAGGAAGGTGCATGTAAATCCTGAGACTGATAATTTATCCTGTGACCACCAGAGGGAGCCTGATTTATTTGATGAAGAATTGGGTGATTCATCCCCGAGCCACCACCGGGGGAGCCCAAGAGGTCCCAGCAACTCTGCTGACTCAACTAGAGTAGGGCGTTGCCCCAAAGTATTTAAACCTGCAGTTGAGAACAGACAGGGAGGTCAGCTAGGGAGAAGGTTTAAACCTTTTCTCCCTAGGGAGTCCCCGGGGCCAAGCAGGAGCAACCGGCCTATTCCCATGGAGCTGTTAGAGGCTGGACAAGCTGAGGAGCTGCTATTTCCAGAAGAACAGCCCATGGAGTGTGAGGAAAGTCTGTCAGAGTACGCTCCTGATTTTTCTGAAGCCATGCAGGTAGACTGGGTCTCTACCAGCAAATAGTGAGTTGTGATTTTTGCTCTGGACTGTTTGGGACTATTTTTGTTTTGGTAAGCTGGGAGTGTATATTGTTTGGGAGAGGTTTTGCTATCATCCTGGGTGGGAATTTTGGAAAGCCTGTATTGAGGCCTTTCTTTTTGCAAAACCTGACACTCTCCTATCCTGGCAGTGAGCTGAACTGGCCAGAGGCTTTAATGGAACTTTGGACGCTAGAGCTATTGAACAAATGCCTTGAACTGTGTTTGTGTTTTCTTTGAAACTGCCTGCTTGGGAGCAGTCAGTATTAGCTCTAGGGAGAGCTAAATCCTCACCTGCAGCGAGGATTGAGTTAAGGCTGGGAACAAGCCAAGAACTTTATTTTTTTCTGTTTTCACTTGTTTCTTTTGATATTTTGGTTTTGCTGCTGTGGGAGAATGCTGACAAGTTTACAAGTTGTAATGATGAGCTACTTACTTTCATGAAAGGAATGAGTAAAGTTGAATCATTTTTCCATGAACTTTGATTGTGGTGCTTTGTGATTTTTGTTCCTGTTTAAAGTCCAGTCCTGCAGGGTGACTCCATTTTGGGTCACACGTCAATGTGCTATTTTGGAAGTAACCACTGAGAGCGCTGTAGAGCCCTGGACTGAGCTACAGTGTGGGTTATAAGTTATATTAGGTGGTAGGTTGGCAGTAGAGCTGGTGATGTAAAATAGGAGCTAACGAATAGCAGTTCACAAAAAGGTAAATCCATTGTGGGTAAAAATTGCTCCACAACCTGAGGCTCTTCTCCAACAAAAATAAATATATAGACTAAAAATTAAAAAAGTAAAAAAAGAAATTTTCACTTTCTGGTTTGCAAAATACACGTGGGCCTTTAATAGTTAGGGCTCTTTTTACTAAACTGTGGTAGCGTTTTTAGCGCGCGCTGCAGATTAGCGTGCACTAACCCCCGCGCTACGCAGAAAAACTGACGCCAGCACTATGGAGGCATTAGCGTCTAGTGCGTGGGACATTGTAGCGCGCGCTAAAACAGCTAGCGCAGCTTAGTAAAAGGAGCCCTAAAAAGAAATTTTCACTTTCCGGTTTGCAAAATACATGTGGGCCTTTAATAGTTGGTATATGATAATTATTAAAAGAATTGTTACACGCTCGGTGTGAATACTGTATAGTTTTTTAAAATCAGTAAACCATGGCATTTCACAAGTGTTGTTTTATCGAGCAGGTCAATTGGCAGACAAAAGTACCACCGGCATATTTCCTTGAAAAGAGCAAGTGTATAGCTGTGATGAAATGGCCTTGTTTACCAGATAAAACTTTGGCATATAAACATGAGCCCAATAAAACAGCTGGCTGAGAGAAAATTAAAATCACGCCGCTCTGCTTCTCTGCACAAATAAAACAGAATTTCTATCAAGGAGGACATTTTACAGGCTGTTCAATCACATCCATGATAGCCCAGAAAATATCACCAGTGATAACGAGGACAATGATGGTGATGGCGTGCCCGGCTATGAAAATTTTGCCTGTTCACGCAATCGCCGTTCTTGATAAAGCCATCAGATTTACGGAGGAACGTGGGGCAGAACCTTTAGAAATTATGCACTGTGGCCGAATGACAAAACTTTGCAAGAAAAAAAAAAAAAAGCATATCGCAGACCTAAAACAGCTAAAGACATCTGACTTCAAAAAAAATAAGCAATGGCCAATTTGCTTCAGACCTCAAGCTTTATAAAACACAATCAGTTTTAAATCTTTATAGTCCTCTCTTAACTGTAGTTATAGTTCTGTATAGTCCATTCTTAACCTGTACCTAAATTGCTGTATAATCCCCTTACTTAAACTACTTTGTACTGTCCAAATATACACTAGAGAATGACACGGTGACAAAATTCATCACTGTTCCCGTCCCCGCGGATAACCGCGGGAAACCATCTTCATGTCATTCTTTAAGGAGAGAGGGAAGAATCCGAGTATGAATGGCCACAACCACTGACCCACAAGCTTTGCTTTGAAGAATGCTGATGTAGAAGGACTGAGGTTGAAATAGACACTACAGAATGACAGTCTCTGGTATCCAGAGCAGATATTGTGATATCATAATGCCTCATTCCACCAGTGCCTAAGAGCCAATCACATCAGTGATGTCACAATGGCTTCATTATCCTTGGCTCCCATAAGAATCAGAGTATGAATGGCCACAACCACTGACCCACAAGCTTTGCTTTGAAGAATGCTGGTGTAGAAGGACCGAGGTTGAAATAGACACTAGAAAATGACATAGGATTATTTCCCGCGGTTACTCGCGGGGACGGGAACGGTGACGAATTTTGTCACCGTGTCATTCTCTAATATACACCACTGTGAATGTTTGCTTGTAGGCCTTTCTGAGCTACTGGGAGAACGGGATATAAATCGAAATCAATCAATCAATCAATCTTTTCTTACCTTACTGTCGATTATGTAGTTCTATTTTCCAATTTTATTTAATTTGAACTTTGTACTAAATGTAAACCACACAGATGTTTTCACCAATGCAGGCATATCAAAGGCAAAATAAGCTTGGAAACTTGCTTTTTTTAACAAATTGAAGAGAAGAATAACCAATAACTGTGATTTTAATATAGAACTAGCTGATGTTCCGGCGTTGCACGGGTATTTAATTATAGCAATAACACTGTAAATGGATTCAAATAAAGATACTTTATAGTGGTGAATGAAATTATTTTTTTACAGCTTTATAAAAAGTACAATATTCAAATTATAATGTGAAATATTTGACAAAATGAATACAATACAACTAACACAAAACTTGATTATAAACAACATTTTTAGTTTCACCTCCAGGAGCAAGAACATATAAATTCTTGGGTGAACCCACCCTTGAGCAAGCAACATAGAGTTGTCCATGGGAAAAACAGGGGGATCTTAAATCCACTCCACAGTATGTAATAGTCTGTCCCTGTGATTTGTTGATTGTGATAGAGAATGCAAGTCTCACTGGAATTTGCAATCTCTTAAACTGAAAAGGAAGATCTGTTGGAATAAGTGGCATCCAAAAGTTTCAGTATTGATTTAAACAACTCAATATGTGGAAACTCAGGTTGAAAAGAAACTCCATGCAGTTTTTTCCCGATTCAGAATGGAACCTGTGTGCCTAGTTCAGCATATGTGAGTACTCATGTAATGTAATAACATTATGAACTGGGGTGCATGAAGGAAACAGTTACAAACACAGTTAGAACATACAAACTCTATATGTATGGTGTCTGTGGAAGAATAGAAACGATGTCCATAGTGGTTATAGTGTCATAGAAAGTGTGTTATAGTTGGAATTACTGTGAGAATGGCAGCTTTTTACATCCTTTCCATTGACATGAATGGGTGAAATAAGATTTTATGTTTGTAGCTCCGCCCACGTGTGCAGGTGGGCCGCGAGACCCCCAGAACATATCACCCCAGGTAGTGAGGGATCTGCATACCAAGTTTCGTTCAAATCGATCAAGCCGTTTTTGCGTGATCGCGGCACATACACACACACATACATACCTCCGATTTTATATATATAGATAGAATAGATTGACCCTTGTTTGGTACAAGATTGTTGCAGAAATACTGTCAATACATAAATATAAGTTTTTACACTTGGGCCCTCTTTTACAAAGGCGTGCTAAATCAACACATGCGCTAACCGCTAACGCGTCCATAAGATGACATGCATTTGTTAGTGTTTAGCGCATATTTAGCACGCGCTACAAAGCTTAGCGCACCTTTGTAAAAGAGGGGGTTGGCGTTTGACACTACAGTATTTTACTGTCGACCCAATTAGAAGCACTCTGTTTATACATGGTTATATAACATTGACTCCTGACCTCAGGGCTCCTTTTACTAAGGTGCACTAACGTTTTTAGCGCACGCAGGAAATTACCACGTGCTACGCTTCTAGAATTAACGCCAGCTCAATGCTGGCATTGAGGTCTAGCGCGCGCAGCAATGTAGCGCACGCTATTCCGCGCGTTAAAGCCCTAACGTGGCTTAGTAAAAGGAGCCCTCAGCGTATTAATGGTGTTCCGGTGTAGCAGTTATTTTTATGATGATGATATTAAGCTATTAGCCTTTCTTGATCTTAACCTTACAAACTTAAATAGTTGCTTTTCAGCAGCAGCAAATTTACTATCAAAAATGGACTTCAATTAAACTGCACTAAATCAAAAGCAAAGTGGATCATACTACTTAGAAATATGATGGCAGATAAAGGCCAAATGGCCCATCTAGTCTGCCCATCCACAGTAACCATTATCTCTTCCTCTCCCTATTGGCTAAGGCTCTTAACATTTGCATCTCCCCTTCCTATAGGCTAAGGCTCTGTGAACCTGCATTGTGAGGTCATAGAGCTGCCCATCCGCAGTAACCATTATCTCTTTCTCTCTCCAAGAGATCCTAAGTGCCTATCCCAGGCCACCACCAATTTTAGCCTCTACTATTCCCCCTTTTTGCAAAACCGGAAAAGTGGTTTTTAGCGCAGGCTGGCACGCTGAATATTCTTCGCTGCTCCTGACACTCATAGAGTTCCTTTGAGCATTGGGAGCAGCGCAGAGCATTCAGCGCACTGGCCTGCGCTAAAAACTGCTTCTGGAGCTTTGTAAAAGGGGAGGGGGGAGGGGAAATAGTTAACTAACAGCTCTTCCTTGGTTATTTCTTAAAATTCTTGGGTTATGTTTTGATACTTCTTAATCATTTGAGTAGTTCATCTGTGTTTAGTAATTGTCCATTGTACTAGAGTGCTTCATACTTTTTTAGATAAAGTAATACTTACTACTTCAATTTTCTCACTGGTTAGCCACTTGGATTACTGCAGTGCCTTGTACGGTATAATGGTATTGCAGGTATTCTTATACATCGTCTTCAACTTATTCAAAATACTGTCATGAAACTCATTATAGAAGCTCCCAGATTTAATCATGTGTCACCTTTGCTTAAGGAGGCACACTGACTGCTTTTTAAATACTGAATTTACATTTTATTCTGTGCTACCTTTTCATTTATCTAGTCTGGTGATTCTGCATTTTCGCTATTGATGTGAGACTCACCGTTATCCGTGCTCTTCAATCTTTCCCTGAGTACAGGAAGAGTCCCGTTGGATTGGAAGACAGCTAACGTCATTCCACTCCACAAAAAGGGTTGCAGGACGGAGGCTGCAAATTACAGACTGGTGAGTCTCACATCAATAGCGAGTACACTCATGGAAACACTAATTAAGCATAAATTAGATCCTGAACGAGGAGAATCTACGGGATCCCCATCAACATGGATTTACAAAGGGAAGGTCCTGTCAATCCAATCTAATCAGCTTCTTTGAGTGGGTAACAAGAAAGCTGGATATGGGGTAGTCCCTGGACGTCGTGTACTTGGACTTCAGTAAAGCTTTTGATAGCATCCCACACCGCAGGTTTTTGAGCAAGATGAATTCAATGGGATTAGGAGAAACATTAACTGCATGGGTCAATGACTGGCTAAGCAGTAGACTCCAGAGGGTGGTGGTTAACAGTACCCTCTCCGAAACATCGAGGGTGACCAGTGGAGTGCCTCAGGGCTAGGTCTTGGGCCCAATCCTCTTTAACATATTCATAGGAGACCTGACTCAGGGGCTTCAAGGTAAAATAACATTATTCGCTGATGACGCCAAACTATGCAACATAGTAGGTAAAAGCACTTTGCCCGACAGTATGACGCGGGACCTACTCTTACTGGAACATTGGTCCTCGTCTTGGCAGCTAAGCTTTAATGCTAAAAAATGTAAGGTCATGCACCTTGGCAGCAGAAATCCGTGCAGAGCTTACACTCTAAATGGTGAGACCTTAGCTAGGACTACAGCAGAACGAGATTTAGGAGTGATCATTAGTGAAGATATGAAAACTGCCAATCAGTGACGTACCAATAGGGAGGCGGTGGGGGGGGGAGATCCACCCCGGGTGCAAGCCCTGAGGGGGTGCTCCCAGCCTTGGGGTCCAGTTCCGCCCCCCCGACGTTCGAATTTTCCCCCAGGCTCCCCCAACCGTTTGAGGTGGAGAAGCAGCCCGCAGCGGGATCGCGATGCCAGCGATCCCTGCGCTGCTTCGGCTTCTTCCTCCGCCGCGGTCCCTCCCCTCCTCTGACATCAGAGGAGGGGGCGGGACTGCGGCGGAGGAAGCAGCGCCGAAGCAGCGCAGGGATCCCTGGCATCGCGATCCTGCTGCGGGCTGCTTCAATACCGTAGGTGGTGTGGGGAGGTCAGGGGGGCGAGCGGTCCTTCGGGGTCGGGCGGGCAGGCAGCCCTTCAGAGGGGGGAACGGGCAGGCAGGCAGGCAGGCCAGGCCAGGGGGACAGGCAGGCCGGCCTTCAAGGGGGGGGACAGGCAGGCCGGCCAGTGGGACAGGCAGGCAGGCAGGCCTTAAAGGGGGGGACAGGCAGGCCGGCCAAGGGGTCAGGCAGGCAGGTCTTCAAGGGGGGGGGGACAGGCAGGCAGGCCGGCCTTCAAGGGGGGGGACAGGCAGGCAGGCCTTCAAGGGGGGGACAGGCAGGCAGGCAGGCCATCAAGGGGGACGGACAGGCAGGCCTTCAAGGGGGGGACAGGCCTTCGGGGGGTACAGGCCTTCAGGGGTGGGATGCAGATCTTTAAGGGGGGGACAGGCCTTCAGGGAGGGGGACCCTGGTGTAGAAGTACACGGAGGGAAGGGGGGGTTCAAAGAGACGCGCAAATGCTGGACTTTGGGTGGGAAGAAATAATGGGTCTGAAAATAGAGGAGAGGGAGAGAGATGATGGACCATGGTTTTTAGGGAGGGAAGGAACAGAAAGGGAGAGAAGTTGGACACAAGGGATGGTGTGGAGAGGGGGATAGAGATACTGGATAGGAGGGTAGTTGGGAAAAGAAAGGGAGAGATGGTGGACCCTGGGGTGGTGGGGAAGGAGGGAGAGATGCTGGATGAAAGGGTAGTTAAGAAAAGGTGGATCTGTGGAGGGAGACGAAAAAAGGAAAGATGCCAGACATCTGGGGGAGGGAAGGGAAACGGAAGGGGAGGACAGAGATGGCAGATGGATGGTTAGCACGGAGAAAGAAGAAAGGAGACCCTGGCAAGCAAGTTACCAGAAGACAACCAGAGCCTTGGACTAACAAGATTTGGAAAAATAACCAGACAACAAAAGGTAGAAAAACTAATTTTATTTTCTGTTTTGTGATTACAATATGTCAGATTTGAAATGTGTATCCTGCCAGAGCTGGTGTTAGACCACAAACGTGAGCTAGGATTTAACAGAGAGGAAAAGTCCTTTTTGTTTCTTTATTTTATTTACACCACAGCACCAGTGTGGTTATGAGAAGCTAAAGGGGTGAAAAAGCTATAAAATAAACCACCAGGATGTTTGAAAAAAAACAAACACCCAATTGGGCAGGAAAATTGAATCGAAAAACCAATTCAATAGGCTGAATGGAATCGAAATTTTTAATTTTTTTTTTCTGAATCGGGCAGCACTAGTTTGTGCTACTGTCTTAGACTTTAGGACCTGGGATTGTGGAGAGATGGCATCCTCAGTACTTTATAATGCAAGTGAAACGAGAATTTGGTCAGACTTTTGAAAGGTCTGCAGAAGAAAAATATTGTATAGGCCGGGGACATGAGACAGCAGGAAACGGGAACTTTTCTTCTTTCTATTTTTGTGAATGGCAAGGCTGAGGATGTCAGAGAGTTCAGTTAAAATATGTGCTTTATAAGAAAATATAATAATGTGTTTTATAAAGTTTATAAGCATTGCTGGCCTACCCGGTGAAGTGTTCCTTATGGTGGTGGTGGTGGCAGCAGCGTGTCAATGTGTTGAGAGGAAGAGGTGGTCTGGGAAATTCTGCTGAGCAAACTCCAGGCCCATTTCCACCCCCCCAGTTAGTCCACTCCACTCAACTGGTTCACACACTGAGTGGGTCTTTGGGTGTTGTGCCTGGGTAGTTGTTTTGGGATCTCTTCCAGTGGTTTGTCAGTATCTCCTTGTGGTCCAAGGAAGGAAACTTTGTTAACCTTAGCATTGACCTTCAGAATATGTTTGTAACAGCGCTGCTTATGTGGCATTAGGCTATGTAGTGATCGAAAGAAAAAAACAGACCTTTGCATATTTTTGCACTATATGGTAGGTGTATGAGGAGATTCACATTTCCTGCACAGCTAAGTCCTTGTGAAGTTACCTTGTCCTTTCTGTATTTGATATCTAGCAAGGTCTCTGTTTGGAAGGAAAGATCTAAGCTTAAAAATGAAGTGGCCAGAAGTTATGGTAAAAGCAGATAGCGTTGCTGGTTTTAAGAAAGGTTTGGACAAATTCCTGGAGGAAAAGTCCAAAGTTTGTTATTAAGACATGGGGAAGTGTCTGCTTGCCCTGGATCGGTAGCATGGAATGTTGCTACTCTTTGGGTTTTGACCAGGTACTAGTGACCTGGATTGGTTACCATGAGAATGGGTTACTGGGCATGATGGACCATTGGTCTGACCCAGTTAGGCTGTCCTTATGCTATGTTCTCATCTGTAAGGGCCTTTGTTTTCACTTCTTATTTTAATGTATTTTTTTCTGGGAACTTATCAGTATTTTTATAATGGGAACAAAAATGGAAGAGAATTAATGTGTGTGGAATGGGTGGGAGGTAACTAATTTCTTCAGCTAAATAATTCAATTCACCTCAACCAGACATAGGAGAACTCGCGCACCATTCACACACCCTCCAACCAAAAACGTCAAAAGAAAAAAACTGTTCGACAACCTCCTAGCCATTCGAGCTGCAACACTCGACCCCCCAACTCTACAACCTATTGACCTCGACCACAGACTACAAAACCTTCAAAAAAGAAATAAAAACCCTTCTATTCAAAAAACACATAAAACCGAACTAACACAATCAGAACTGTCCCAAGCATCATCTGCAACTACTCCATATGTACTTCTGATGTCATGACAATTCAGATATAATTTATGTTATGTTATGTTTGGAATAATGGTTACATATATGAGGTTCAATAAAAGAAAATTTTCACTGCCTGTTTCTATTCTGACCATTTATTCCGTTTCTTGGTTATTACAAAAAATAGTTTTTTACATGGGGGGGGGGGGGTGTCAAAAAATGATGGGCCCCGGGTGCCACATATCCTAGGTATGCCACTGCTGCCAATCAAGGGGAGAAGGCTTCATCCAAGGCTAGACAAATGATTGATGGATTGTATCCGCAGAAGTTTCGTCAGCCGGAAGCCCGAAGTCATAATGCTGTTGTACAGATTCATGGTGAGACCTCATCTGGAACATTGTGTACAATTCTGGAGGCCACATTACCAAAAAGATGTGCTGAGAGTTGAGTCGGTTCAACGAATGGCCACCATGATGGTCTCGGGACTCAAGGATCTCCCATATGAGGAAAGGCTGAGTAAATTACAGTTATACTCACTCGAGGAACGTAGAGAGAGAGGAGACATGATTGAGATGTCTAAATATATCACGGGCCGTATCAAGGTGGAAGATGATATCTTCTTTCTTAAAGGTCCCACGGCCACAAGAGGGCATCCGCTGAAAATCAGGGGCGGGAAATTTCATGGTGACATCAGGAAGTATTTTTTCACCGAAAGGGTGGTTGATCATTGGAATGAACTTCTACTGCAGGTGATTGAGGCCAGCAGCGTGCCAGATTTTAAGAAAAAATGGGATAGGCATGTGGGATCTCGTTGGGGGTGGGTCATTAGAGTGGGCAGACTTGATGGGCCGAGTCCCTTTTCTGCCATCATTTTCTATGTTTCTATGATTAATATAATGAGGAAAAGAGAGCTCAAATACCCCTTGCGTCAAAAACAAAGTTTTGCAAAGACACTTATTAGTGGCCAGTTTATGGTGTTCATTTTATAAGTTTGTTACATTTTGTTGAAACAACAAAAGAAAGGCAAGGGTAGGTGTAAGTTTAGAAAAAAGACTTATTTGGCTGAAAGGACACCTCCCCTTCCCTTTCTTTTGCTGTTTTGCTGTACTTCTGAGGCTAGGTGTTCTTCCGTTTGCCCTTACATTTTTGTGACACACAATTTACTTCCTGTTTTGGATAATACCGAAAAATCTGTGCCCATAAAATGTGGCACTAAGCTGTATTCTATAAAAGGCGCTCAAAGTTTGATGCCATTTATAGAATAGTGCCTAGTGCCGGGATCTGCGTTCAATTTTAGGTGTGAGGATTTACATCAAGAAAAACCCAGTGCAAATTCTTGTGCCTAAATTATATGTGGATGTTCCTTATTGTATAAAACTGTGTGTAAATTCCAGGAACCCCCCCCCCAATCTGCCCATGTCCCTCCCATGATTATGCCCCATTTTCAGATCCATGCATATAAATGGCTAAATGGCTAAAAATGTAAAAAAGGGAGACCAAGATTTTTTCAGATATATTAGTGAAAGGAGGAAGATGAAAAATGGAATTGGTAAACTAAAAGATGCTGGGAACCGATATGTGGAGAGTGATGAGGAAAAAGCAAATGTGCTAAACAAATACTTCTTTTTTTATTTAAATCTTTATTGATTTTTAATCTAAAAACAGTGCCAAACAAATAAGAACAGTAGATATTACATACATTGCACTATTATCTGTACAGGTAACATATCACAGTAGAAAATCCTGGAGAAGGACCGAGATTGATTGCAAAGTTACACGAGAAAATGGAGTAGATTCTGCGCCATTCATGGAGGAGAGTGTTTATGAGCAACTTGAAAAACTGAAGGTGGACAAAGCGATGGTACCAGACGGGATCCATCCTAGGATACTAAGGGAGCTCAGAGGGGTTCTGGCAAGTCCTATTAAAGACTTGTTTAACAAATATCTGGAGACGGGAGTGGTTCCTGGGGATTGGAGGAGAGCGGATGTGGTTCCTATTCACAAAAGTGGTCACAGGGATGAAGCAGGAAACTACAGGCCGGTGAGCCTCACTTCAGTTATTGGAAAAATAATAGAAATGTTGCTGAAAGAAAGGATAGTGTACTTCCTTGAATCTAATGGCTTTACAAAAGGTAAATCGACGCAAGCAGCGAAATTGGACCATGCCATCTCCAACCTGCTGATGACAACAAGCGATTTCAAATCTTTTCGCAAAGAAATCAAAACCCATCTATTCAAAAAATTTATACAGATGTCATAACTCCAACCTGGATTCCCCTCAGTGTGACTTCCCCATCCTCCCTTCTTCACCAGTTACCCTTCCTCTCAAAGCCCAAGCTTGTCAACTGCTTCCCTAACTGCATATCCTATATCCTATCTGTACAGCATCCCGAATTGTATATCCACTGGAATAGCCCAATCCTCCTTGCCATATCCCATTCCCTAAACTATACTACACCATTCTTCTTGTAACTCCTCTGGAAATGTTCTTCTTCTTGTAACTCTTCTGGAAAAGTCCAGAAGTCTCTTTGTAATCATCCTGGAAATGTTCAGATGTCTCTTTTGTAATCCTGTGCGTAGGCTCCATCTCTGAGGCTTTTTCCTGTTTAGTGCACTTCTCCTATTGAGTGGAATTTGTTACCTATATTTGATATTGTAGTCTATACCACTCGGGATTATATATATATATACCGTATTTTCACGCAAATAACGCGCACCCGTATAAAACGCGCACACGGGTATAGCGCGCAGAAATCACGATGATATGTACAAAAACTTTGGTATACCGCGCTCACGGGTATACCGCGCATGCTGCCCGACGCTCCTTTCGCCCGCCCTGACTTTCCGTGCGCTGTCCCGACTCTCCGTTCACCCCCCCTGACTTCCGTGCACTGTCCCCCCTTGAAGGTCTGTCCCCATCCTGAAAGCCTGATGCCCCCCCCCGACGTCCGATACATCCCTCCCCCCGAAGGACCGCCGATTCCCCAACAATATCGGGCCAGGAGGGAGCCCAAATCCTCCTGGCCACGGCGACCCCCTAACCCCACCCCGCACTACATTACGGGCAGGAGGGATCCCAGGCCCTCCTGCCCTCGACGCAAACCCCCCTCCCCCCAACGACCGCCCCCCCAGCCGACCCGCGACCACCCTGGCGACCCCCACGACCCCCCCACCCCCCTTCCCCGTACCTTTGGTAGTTGGGCCAGAAGGGAGCCCAAACCCTCCTGGCCACGGCGACCCCCTAACCCCACCCCGCACTACATTACGGGCAGGAGGGATCCCAGGCCCTCCTGCCCTCGACGCAAACCCCCCTCCCCCCCAACGACCGCCCCCCCCCAAGAACCTCCGACCGCCCCCCCAGCCGACCCGCGACCCCCCTGGCGACCCCCACGACCCCCCCACCCCCCTTCCCCGTACCTTTGGTAGTTGGCCGGACAGACGGGAGCCAAACCCGCCTGTCCGGCAGGCAGCCAACGAAGGAATGAGGCCGGATTGGCCCATCCATCCTAAAGCTCCGCCTACTGGTGGGGCCTAAGGCGCGTGGGCCAATCAGAATAGGCCCTGGAGCCTTAGGTCCCACCTGGGGGCGCGGCCTGAGGCACATGGTCGGGTTGGGCCCATGTGCCTCAGGCCGCGCCCCCAGGTGGGACCTAAGGCTCCAGGGCCTATTCTGATTGGCCCACGCGCCTTAGGCCCCACCAGTAGGCGGAGCTTTAGGATGGATGGGCCAATCCGGCCTCATTCCTTCGTTGGCTGCCTGCCGGACAGGCGGGTTTGGCTCCCGTCTGTCCGGCCAACTACCAAAGGTACGGGGAAGGGGGGTGGGGGGGTCGTGGGGTCACCAGGGGGATCGCGGGTCGGCTGGGGGGCGGTCGGAGGTTCTTGGGGGGGACGGTCGTTGGGGGGGAAGGGGGGTTTGCGTCGAGGGCAGGAGGGCCTGGGATCCCTCCTGCCCGTAATGTAGTGCGGGGTGGGGTTAGGGGGTCGCCGTGGCCAGGAGGGTTTGGGCTCCCTTCTGGCCCGATATTGTCGGGAAGTCGGCGGTCCTTCGGGGTGGGGGTGCGAGTGGTCCTGCCGGGGGGGGATGTATCGGACGTCGGGGAGTCGGCCGGGCAAGAGGGCTTGGGCTCCCTCTTGCTCCGATCGTGGATGCGGGTGCGGGTGGGAGCGCGTGCGAGCGGTCGTTCGGGGTGGGGGTGCGAGTGGTCCTGCTGGGGGGGTGAATCGGGCGTCGGGCGGGGTGGGAACTATGTTTTAAAACTTTTGTATACCGCGCTCACGCATATAACGCGCGAGGGGTATGCGCGGTAGGTAAAAACGCGTATAACGCGCGCGTTATATGCGTGAAAATACGGTATATCTTTTGTAATCCACCCAGAACTGCAAAGTTGAGGCGGAATAGAAATCAGTAATGTAATGTAATATATTGTACTTTTGCTATTTGTATTTTGTACTGTTACCTGAAGTCTCAGCAGCCATATTGACAAAAGAGTCAGCAGGAGCAGGGTGAGTACAGATCACTCTTACCCCCACTGCACCATGAATGCTTTTAAGGTAGGCAGGGATTGTCTCTTACATGTGTAATGTACAGTACTGTGTATATTAGGCCCAAGGGCAGGGTGGGGGGAACCAACCCTACAGGCAGTGGGGGAGAGCCTCAACTTGCCTTTGTAGTGGGAGGGCCTTACCTTTTTATGTTTGGAGGGGGGCCTCAGAGGTGAGCTAGTCGAGTCTGAGAGGTGAGTTGCTCCTGTTCAGGAGAGAGAGAGAGGATGCAGTGTGGTATTGTTTACTGTTTCCTTCTTGGCCAAAACCAAGGACAAAATTCACTCACAGGTTTGGTTTCAGCTGAAACAGGAAAAAAAATGGTTTTGGTCAGCCTCTAATGGGTATGTCTCCAACATACACACAAAACCTATAGAATACTTTGCATGGTACACTCAGGAGTACCCACTTACACCTACCATTGACCTGGCATAAATGGTTGTACCAATTTGGGTTGCCGCTAGTATTTTATAATGGTAACTTGGCACACAGATACTGTTACATAATTGGCGCATAGCATACAACATCGATGCACCTCACTGGAGGCTCTAAGTTATAGAATAAAGGATAAAATTCTATAAGAGGGGTACTAACATTTAGGTGCCAAAGACATAGGTAAATGACCAAGAAATTGTCATGTATGTTGCACATACACATGTAATTTCAATATTCCAGCTACACACTATGCTGTAAAATGGTGCCTAAGTGCCTCTGAGGTGTGTAATTTGAAGATGGGTGAACATATAGGCAAAGTGTCGATGGGTTGCATATTTACATATGTAAATTATTGAATATTTTATATAATTTGATTACATGCCTAACAAATAGCTCAAAGCATAAAATATAAAATATAAATAATACAACACTTTTAAGATAATCTACTTAAAAAATGAGATAAAACAAAAGATACCTTTTTACTTAGACTAACTAACTTAATATATCACCTAGAGCTTGATTGTCGAATCGTATTTTCTCAAGTCATTGAACTAGCATGAATGTCACATCTTTCTGCTCAAAACTCTCAAAATATTGTAAAAGACTGTCAGGAATAGGCATATCCTTAAACCACTTATTGAAATCCTTGACTTTGTCACAAAAAAATGCAGTTATCACCAATAATAACACAGTCATTAAAGAGACATGATTCATTTTAAATCAAATATTTTGCAATAGAAAATTGTAATTGTCATGTTAGCCCATTTGAATATGAATCAAATCAAGGCAGCTTTATGTGCCTGTACTGGGGGTTTTTTGTTTTGTTTTTTTGTAATCCTCAAGAACAGTCTGCAATTGTACAAGTTTTGCACCAATGCAGTGACATGGCCTTGAGGGCCAGGACCTCCCCCACCCCTCATTTTGGGCTCAACCCCCCTCCAAACCTGCAGTACCCCCTTAAATGGCTGTCAGGGATGTTTAAGCCCCGCCAGCCAAAGAAATGCAGTGCCCGAGCCACTCCCCACTTTCTTGCATTGCGTCTGTAATGTACTGTAGAGGTCCACAACATCTCTCCTGGCTGCTGCAAATGACATGCTCAGTTTGCACAAGAACTGTGCATGCTTGGGGAGTCCTGGAGTTGGCGGTTGGAGGCATGCCACCAACTTCTGCAATTAAAGCAGTGCAAGGAGGCAAGGAGTGGCTTGGGCACTGCATTTCTGTGGCTAGTGGGACTTCAGCATCCCTGCCAGTAAAGATATGTTTAATGGATGCAGGGGAGGGGGAGAGGAAGAATATTATGCAACCCCAGTCCACCCCGGGCCCTCTTCAAATTAGAGGGCTGGCTAAGCTTCTGCTCTAATGCATGACTTCTTTTTCACTACCAGGAAGCTTAATGTCTTTTTCTAGGGGCAACGGTATATGATCCTCCAGAAGAATGCCTCTGCTACAGAGCAGGAGGCAGCAGATTCTTCTGGGAGTCACTGAACTGCGTGTGTGTGTAGAGAATCTTTAAATGGGTGGAGTTGGAGGACTGTGACCTAAGAAGGAGGGGTGATAAGGGTAAGAATAGGAATGTGCTGAGAGAGAACCGTGCTTTTGGTTATCCTGATCTCCCGCCAGAGCCCATGTACTGAGAGAGTCTCCTGGAAGTGCTGATAGTCTGTGGGGTAAGAGTCCGAGTGAATTTGCCAAGCAGTAGAGTGTAACATTGGTGTACAGATGAGGTTTTATATGGATATCTTTTTCATTCATTTCCTCATTCATATCCATCATTACACCTTTCATTTTGTCATTCCACCACATTTTAACTTTTAACTCACGTTACATTATTTTCGTTACCATCACCACCTGAAAATACCTATTTTAATCATTATTTTCCTTCATCTTTTTCATATTTTTAAAATTCTATTGAATTTCTTTGTTTATTCATGTATTTTCTTAAGGACCCTGAAAAAGGCATAGGTTTGCTGAAACATGACCTGTTGGGTCCTGCCGACGGGTTCGACTAACAGACTGAACCATATTGCCTGTTCTGGATTTTATTGATAGACTGTACCACGTCATGCATACCCCTTTCAGATACTCCTTTAGGGGTAGTGGTTTGGATAATTTAGTGAGTTAACTTTCTCCTTTTAACTTACTTTTATTAGATTGTTTTGGTTCCCACAGAACAATGGTTCTACTTGGTTTGTTTGAAATGAATTGAAACCAGAAAGATTTATTTTTCAGCCTACTGGAATAAGTCTATCCCCAGCCTGTGCCCAGCTCAAAAAACAGACTTTTGTTTTGTAGATCCTGGTCTGGGTACCTGACCTCATGAGCTAGCTGGTGCCCAAAGACATTGCAAGTGAGACCAGGCTTACAAGTATATGTAGAAGAGCAATGATATCTAAAGATTTTAACAAAGGCTGCCAAAGTTCAACACAACTAAGAACATTAATGCAAACTGCATCATCCTGATATGACAGCCAAAGTTCCTTCATCCCTAAATTGTTTGTTTCCAGCCACCATTAGTTGGCACTTGAGATGATATGCAGGCCAAGGAACTGGCCTGAGTATGTAACACTTTATTATCAGGTGACAGGAAACCTAGGTCTAACATGTGATTCGTGATCTGAGTAGCATCATGAATGATTTGTTGCAAGCCTGAAGCAGACATTAGGGTGAGAAAATCAATAAAAGCTTGTGGTAGAGAGATTTATGTCAAGGTGTAAATTAAAATCACCCAGGATGATAGTAGAGCATAAATCAAAAGTAGATGTCATCAACAATTCAAGGACCACAGAAGGATAATTTGTCAAGAGAACAGGAGGACAATAGATAGCACAAATATTGAAGTCATGGCCAACCATTACAACTTCAAAACATTCAAAATGGCATAAATGACTTCTGGATAACTGCAAATAATTTCTAAAAAATCAGTAGGACACCCCTCCTTCCTGAATGATAAACAATTTCCCATGAATAGCTTTGTGGACAACACAAATTAGTTAAAACTCATATGTCAGACTCTGTTAACTAGAATTTTGTGATACACAGGATGTCAGCTTTATGATCATTAACAAACTCATAACTTATTCTGCACTGAACAGTCATCCACTAAAATAACTGAAAGCTCAGCATCTGCTTTATTAGTCTAGAATTCATCAGATATAATTCTAGGGGAAATATCCTTTTTAACAACAGCCTCTCATACATAGAGCTAAATCTTTACATCTTCTCTGATTTAATATTACTGGGATTGCCAAATTCTTCATTAAAGCTGTCAAGACAAGAACTAAAAGATGGTAAGCATATATCCCCAGATTCAATAAAGGTCACCCAAAGTTGGGTTTGCAAATTTGGATGTGGATCCTCCTAGATCCATGCACAAACTAATTACTTATCAATCAATAGCCATTATCAATCAATAGTTGGTGTTAATTGGCACTCATTTGGAGTTTTGTACGGATCTCCTCTCCCCTTCTTCTCTACCTTTCTCATGTGCCCTATGGAATGCCCACTCTATCTTCAACAAGCTCACTTATATCCACAACCACTTTATTTCTCATTCTTTCCACCTGCTTGCATTAACTGAAACCTGGCTCTGCCCTGAAGATTCTGCTTCAGTCGCTGTCCTATGTCATGGAGGTTACTGCTTCTCCCATACACCTTGCTCAGTTGGTTGCAGAAGAGGGGTTGGGCTATTACGGTACTCTCACACTCCTGTAGATTTCAACCTCTTCTACTTCAGTCTCACTTCTTCTCCATCGAAGTCCATCCTATCTGTCTATACGCTCCCCCACCTCTCCGAATAGCAGTCATTTATCAACCCCCTGAGAAATCCCTATCTTCCTTTCTCACTGACCTTGACTCCTGGCTCTCTATCTTTCTCAAACCTTCGTCTCCTTCCCTCATCCTTGGTGATTGTAACATTGATTCTGATAACACCTCTGACTCCTACATCTCAAAGTTTCTTGCTCTAATATTCTCATTCAGTCTTCAGCTGTGCTCCACCACCCCTATGTACAAGAATGGCCACTGCCTTGATCTTGTCCTGTTCTCAACTGCTCAATTGCCAACTTCTCTACCTCATTCCTTCCCCCCCACACACACACACATGACTGATCCTCACCAATACTTTCAGGAATATTCAGCCTATTGACTCATGCACTCTTTCCACCACTGTCTCCCCCCTCCCCATCTCAAACACTACTCTATGTAAGTTTGTCACTTTCTATAATACTATTATCGCCTCTGCTCTTGGTACCCTCACTCCTCCCATGTCACATTCTGTACAGTGTGCCAAACCCCAGGCCTGTTTGCCCTTGCTGACTTCTACTGATTCAGTACCTATGTTCTTCTGTAGAACATCACTGGCTGAAATCTTGCACTCATGCTGACTTTCTGCACTTCAAATTACTGCTCACCTTTTTCCAATCTACCCTTTTGTTTGTGAAACCAGACTACTACACCCACTTGACTGATTCTCTTGGATCCAACCCTTGCCATCTCTTTGCCATACTCAACTCTCTACACAAATTACCCTCGTTTCTGACTCTTTCCCTTTTTCCCAGACTATGACTGAGTACTTCCACAACAAGGTTCACAAGATTAACCTTGAGTTCTCAACCAAATAGTCTCATCTCTCCTCCGGTCCGCTCTGATGACCCTCTGTTGAGCCCTGCCACCTTTTCTTCTTTCTCTGAAATCACTGAAGAGGAAACTGCACATTTTCTTTCCTTCTCCAAACTTACTACCTGTTCCTCTGATCCCATTTCTATCCATCTACTGGACACCATCTCTCTCACTGTCATCCCCTCTATCTGCCATATCCTCAACCTATCGCTTTCCACTGTGCCTGTACCTGATGTCTTCAAACATTCCACAGCTACACCACACCTCAAAAAATACTTGCTGGACCTTACCTGTCCATCCAATTATCACTCCATCTCCCTCCTCCCCTTCTTATCCAAGATACTTGAACATGCTGTTCACCGCCATTGTCTTGACTTTCTATCATCTCAAGCTATCCTTGACCCACTTCAATTGGGTTTTTGCCCTACTCATTCTATGGAAACTACTAGAGCCTCCAATGACCTGCTCCTGGCCAAATCCGAAGACCTCTACTCTATCCTAGAAACATAGAAACATAGAAAGATGACGGCAGATAAGGGCTATAGCCCATCAAGTCTGCCCACACTATTTGCCCACCCTCTTAAGTCTACTGACCCCCTAAAGTATAATTGTAATTATACTGTCACTCTACTGACCCGCTCATTCAAGTCCTAGTGACCCTATCCCTTGGCATGACCTCGTAGGGATCCCACATAGGTATCCCATTTGTTCTTGAAGTCTGGGATGCTGCGTGCCTCGACCACCTGCACTGGAAGCTTGTTCCAATGCTCAATCACTCTCTCCGTGAAGAAGTACTTCCTGGCGTCTCCACAAAACTTCCCTCTCCTGAGTTTGAGCGGATGTCCTCTTGTGGTCGAGGGTCCCTTGAGAAGAAAGATATCATCTTCCACCTCGACCCGTCCCGTGATGTACTTAAATGTCTCAATCATGTCTCCCCTCTCCCTACGCTCTTTGAGAGTGTAGAGCTGCAATTTGCTCAGTCTTTCTTCGTACGGGAGACCCTTTAGCCCCGAGACCATCCTGGTGGCCATTCGCTGAACCGATTCAATTCTGAGCACATCCTTACGGTAATGTGGCCTCCAGAATTGCACACAGTATTCCAGATGAGGTCTCACCATGGCTCTGTACAATGGCATCATGACTTCAGGTTTCCTGTTGACGAAGCTTCTCTTGATACAACCTATCATCTGCCGTGCTTTAGATGAAGCCTTCTCCACTTGAGTGGCTGCTTTCATGTCAGCACTGATGATTACTCCTAAGTCTTGTTCTGCCGTAGTCCTGGTTAAAGTTTCTCCATTCAGGGTGTAAGTTCTGCAAGGATTTCCGTTACCGAGATGCATGACCTTACATTTCTTGGCGTTGAAGCCCAGCTGCCAGATCAAGGACCAACTTTCTAAAGTATGCAGGTCTTGCTCCATGACATCCTGTAGATTATAGCCGTTTACTGTATTGCATAGTTTGGCGTCATCAGCGAATAAGGTTACCTTGCCTTGAAGCCCTTGAGTCAGATCCCCAATGAATATGTTGAAGAGGAGTGGGCCCAGGACTGAACCCTGTGGCACTCCGCTAGTCACCTCCGACATTTTAGAGAGGGTACCGTTAACTACCACCCTCTGAAGTCTGCCACTAAGCCAATCTTTAACCCATGCAGTTAGAGTCTCTCCTAATCCCATCGATTTCATCTTGTTCAGCAGCCTGATCTATCTGTGGTGTTTGACACTGCAAATTACCACCTTCTCATTGATATACTGTCTTCGCTTGAGTTTCAGGGTTCTGTTATCTCATGGTTTTCTTCCTATCTTTCCTGACTTAGTTTAGCTTAAGCTCTGAAAGATACTCCTCTGTCATCATTCGTCTATCAGTATACCTCAGGGCTCTGTCCTGTGACCTCTTCTGTTCTCTATCTATACTTTTTCCTTTTGTACTCTAATCTCTTCCTACAGCTTCCAGTATCACCCCTATACTGACAACTCGCAAATCTACCCCTCTTATGCCTGAAATTTCTACAGGAATCCAGGTCGAAGTCTCAGCCTGCCTGTCTAACATTGCTACCTGGATGTTTCGCTACCATCCTAAAATTAAACATGGCCAAGCCTTAAGTCCTTATCTTTCAACCATTTTCTGTTATCTCATGGTTTTCTTCCTATCTTTCCTGACTTAGTTTAGCTTAAGCTCTGAAAGATACTCCTCTGTCATCATTCGTCTATCAGTCGGTATACCTCTGGGCTCTGTCCTGTGACCTCTTCTGTTCTCTATCTATACTTTTTCCTTTTGTACTCTAATCTCTTCCTACAGCTTCCAGTATCACCCCTATGCTGACAACTCGCAAATCTACCCCTCTTATGCCTGAAATTTCTACAGGAATCCAGGTCGAAGTCTCAGCCTGCCTGTCTAACATTGCTACCTGGATGTTTCGCTACCATCCTAAAATTAAACATGGCCAAGCCTTAAGTCCTTATCTTTCAACCATTTTCTGTTGCAATAGATAATGCTCTCATACTCCCTGTCTCGTTGACTCGAAACCTCTGAGTCATCTTTGACTCATCTCTTTCCTTCTCTTCGCATATCCCACAGACCACCAAAACCTGTTGCTTCTTTCTCTACAATATTGCTAAAATCTGGCTTTTCCTTTCTGAATACACTGCCAAGATCCTCATTCAAGCTGTTGTCACCACTTGCCCGGACTACTGCAACTTACTTCTCACAGATCTTCCAATAAGTCATCTCTCTCTTCTTCAATCTGATCAAAATGCTGCTGCATGCCTCATATTCTGCCAGTGCCATTATACTCACCTTACCCCACTCCTCAAATTGCTTCACTGGCACCCTGCCTGTTTCTGCATACATTTCAAACACCTGTTATTGACCTACAAGTGTATTCACTCTGCAGCTCCTCAGTATCTCTCCTGTCTCCAGTATCTCTCCCTATACTCCACCCCGGAAACTCAGTTAATCAGATAAGTCTCTCTTATCGGTACCCTTCTCATCTACTGCCAGCTTCTTATTCCTTCCCTTCTACCTTGCTGTGATGTATGCCTGGAACAACCTGCCTGACTCAGTCTCCATCTCTGGCGGTATTCAAATCCAGGCAGACAGCTGTATTTATGTCCTAAACCAGGGGTCTCAAAGTCCCTCCTTGAGGGCCGCAATCCAGTCGGGTTTTCAGGATTTCCCCAATGAATATGCATGAGATCTATGTGCATGCACTTTCAGTGCATATTCATTGGGGAAATCCTGAAAACCCGACTGGATTGCGGCCCTCAAGGAGGGACTTTGAGATCCCTGTCCTAACCCAACTAACTTGTTAAAGCACCAATACCTGTTTTTCATTCCCTTATAGCCCTGAGCAGTATGTATAGATTCACCACTTTTGTCCTGTGTGTCTCATAATTAGATTGTAAGCTCTTTGAAGCAGAGACTGTTTCTTGCATGTTTAATGTACAGCATTGTGCGCTTATGTTAGTGCTATAGAAATAATAAACAGTAGTAGTATCTAAAATGTTGAGAATGGCTGATTTTTCATGCCACGGATCCATATAGCAGTCTACAAAAGGAAAACGTTTGAACTTCTGTAAATTTTTATTGTTTCAAATAAAAGAATGGGGTTTGAACTACTGTATTACAAATTGTTTGCTTTAACAGAATTCATTAGTACCTCGTTTTTTGTTTCTGAAGACTTTGGTCACCTTTTCCCAGAGGTGTCCAGGCTTTTCTGTGATTGCAAGATAGTCCTTGTGCATTGTCTGCTTTCATCAGCTTCCAGCTCCAAGCCCGGAGCCATTTTTGCTGCAAGGGCACAATGGGAACCCCGAACAATTAGATTTAGAAATGGAATAGCAAACATTCTGAAGGAGAACAAAAAAAATGTTTAAGTGACCTAGATAACAATGTCCCAGAAAAAGAGAGAATTTAACATTTTCTGGATTTTTTTCAAAAGTAAAGCAACCAGATTTTAATTATCCTGCCGATCTTTCATTTCTGCTCTTTCTGTGTTTAATGAATGAGACAATAGAACGACGGCAAATAATGATGCCTAAAAATAGAGATAATAAAGGAGTAATTATACAAGTAAGTTGAGCGTATAAATCAGTATTTTATACACTCAAGTAGGCATTTATAATATTCTCCAAGGGTTTATGTGCTCAGAAAATATAACATCAATTTTATGCAATATGCGCTTGATTCTATAACAGGGTACCTATGTGAGGAGTCCAAAATGACATCTATTTTAAGACTATTTGATAAAGGTAATATAGGTACCTATTTGCCTCAAGAAAATAAGCTCAGCTCCAATATACACTAATGCCAATACACACATTTATATCTGCTCCAAGGTTCATGTGAATAAGTGTGTACACGCAGTGCAGGTCCATGTGTATTTTATAAAATTGGCATATAGATGTTAACTCTACCTCTGCTCCATCTAAATTCTGCCCCCAGGAATGCCCACATGCAGATTGTACAAAAGCAGGCACACACATTCCATGCATGCACTTTTTTTTCACACATAAGCGTATGATCATGCATAGAGAATGACATGAGGACAAATTTGTCCCCATCCCCTCAGGAACTCAATTTTTTCATCCTGTCCCCACAAGTTTTGTCACTGCTCCTATCCTTGCCCCATTCCTGTAAGCTCTGTCTTTAACGCACAAGCCTCGAACACTTATGATTTTAAAGTGTTTGAGGCTTGTGCAGATGAGGACGGAGCTTGCAGGAATGGGCAGGGAGAGGAAAAGAACTTACAGGGATGGAGAAAAATTTGTCCCTGTGGTACCGGGAGCTTCCCCAATGCACACTAGTTCTCCCGCTGCAGGGAAGAGACTTCGGGCCGCGTGGGACACCAGCTCCGCCTCCTGAAGCCCCCTGCGGCTCACAGCAGTGTCAGATACTCTCTTCAGGGCATCTTTATTGATACCGGGAGCTGCCCCAATGCACACCAGCACTCCCGCTGCAGGGAAGAGACTTCGGGCCGCGTGGGAGACCAGCTCCGCCTCCTGAAGCCCCCTGCAGCTCACAGCAGTGTCAGATACTCTCTTCAGGGCATCTTTATTGATACCGGGAGCTGCCCCAACGCACACCAGCCCTCCCACTGCAAGGAAGAGACTTCGGGCCGCTTGGGAGACCAGCTCCGCCTCCTGAAGCCCCCTGCAGCTCACAGCAGCGTCGGATACTCTCTTCAGGGCAGCTCCATTGATACCGGGAGCTGCCCCAACGCACACCAGCCCTCCCGCTGCAGAGAAGAGACTTTGGGCCGCATGGGAGACCAGCTCCGCCTCCCGAAGCCCCCTAACTTTTTGAAAAGACCAACAACAGGATCTTTCTCCCACACAGCAGCGGGATCTATCTCCCACACCGAAACCAGCAGGACAGACGACACTCCGAACTAATCTAGACCCTTACAACCCTGTCTCCAGAATGAAGCTAACTCCACAAACACACATTCAAGCCACCCTACTGATAATCCTCCTCATTACCAGTTGGAAAGTAGTCACACCCAAAGGCCCCACTACAATCAATATACAACACCACAACAGGAGAACCCAAATAACAAGAAGCTCAAACCACCAAACCAGCACTCAACATCCCATTACCCTAACCTGGAGAAGAAGACCAACACTCCCCAAGACCAAACCTCAACCTCCTCCCAAAACACTCATCTACCCTGAAACGTCTCACAATCATCAAACTGATATCACTATCCTAACATGTGCCTACGTAAACATCAGAGCCTTGGGACCTAAAACAGAACAAATAAAAAACTGGATAAAAAACGAAAACCTAGACTGCTTTTTCCTCACAGAAACCTGGTTAACCTCAGATAAAGACCCTAGAATAACAGAGGTATGCCCTCAGGGGTACAAAATAACAGTGACCTACAGAGAAAAAAAAAGAGGAGGAGGACTAGCAATTATACTCAAGGACTCCCTATCCCTAAATATACTAGAAAAAACATCTACTACACAAATGGACTTCCTTGCCTGGCATTTCACAAGCACCAAACTAAAAAACTCACTAAACTGCATGCTCTGCTATATAACACCAGGAAACTGGACCACAGTAAGACCTGAATTTGAAAACTTCATTTACCAAAACTCTTTAACAGCTGAATACAACCTTATCTTAGGAGACCTAAACCTACACCTTGAAGACCAAACATCCAACCCAGCAAAAAACTGTCTATCATTCCTCAATGCCTTATCCTTCCAAATCCTAAACCCTCAAAGCACTCATGAAAAAGGATATCAACTCAACATCGCAGCCTTCATGACCCATCAACCACCCATCCCAGTAATTCAAATACCCAATGGAACCTGGTCCCCATCTCTCTGGTCAGATCACTACACATACACCTTCAACATCAACTGGACCAAGAACAAAACCACACCAAAGTCCAAAAAAAATAACATACACCTCATGCAAACACATCAAACCATCCGTTTTCTGGACAAAAATAGATGAAACAATCCAGGACTGCGACCCCAAAGACTTCATCTCTCACTGGAATAAAATGACCACCAACATCCTTGATGAACTAGCCCCACTACAAACCAAAACTAGAACCAGCAGAATCTCAGACCAATGGTTTGACAACGAACTACTCCAACTTAAAAGACAATGCAGACGACTAGAAAGAAAATGAAGAAAAACAAACCTAGATCAAACAAAAACTGATTGGAAAAAAATTAACAAACAATACAAACTTCTACTAAAAGACAAGAAGAAAACTCACTACACCAATCTCATAGGCACAGAAACCCAAGATACCAAAAAACTATTCCAAATATTAAAAGACCTAACAGACACCAAACCCTACATGACCGCTTACAATACCCCATCCCCCTCAGCCACCCTCTTAGCAGATCACTTCAAGAACAAAATTACAAATGCCAGAGCCACACTCAATTTTACCCCATCCCACCTAAACGAATTCACAATTCATCCCACAGAAAAAGAATCAACTGCAGCAGACAGAACATGGTTTCAATTCCCCAACATACAATGGTCCGAACTCAATAAACTCTACAAAAAATACAGCCACGCCTCCTGTGACCTCAACCATTGCCCATCATATCTCCTTATTACCTCCAGTATAAAATTCCGCACTCAACTTTTGCAATGGACACAAACCATGCTCACAGACGGCATTTTCCCTACTGACCTCAGCAAAATAATCATCACCTCAATTCTGAAAGACTCAAAAGGATCAACAGACCAACCATCCAACTACAGACCCATTGCCTCAATTCCGCTATACATCAAATTCCGCTATATAGCCAAACTCCTCAACAACTATCTAGATGACCATAACTTACTCCACCCCATGCAATCTGGCTTCAGAACCAACTTCAGCACGAAGACTTTACTAGGCCCCCTTATCGACACAGCCAGACAACACCTCAGCACAGGGGAAAAAATTCTTCTCATACAACTGGATATGAATGCAGCATTTGACCTAGTAGACCAGGGGTGCCCAACACGTCAATCGCGATCGACCAGTAGCTCAGGAAGGTAACGTGAGTCGATCGCTAGACTCGTGTTGCCGTCCTGATCTACCGGGCCGATCAGCCTTCCTCTGTGTTCTCCCTAGGGCCTTTTAGCTGGGCGGTCCACCCAGCTGTCATCTGCTGCCGCCGCTGCTGAACATTAAAAAAAAACCCGGATTGGAGATTTCAGCCCGTAGCGAACTTATGCTCCGGGCTCTAACGTGTGCGTGCCGGCTTCTCTTCTCTTCCCTCCGAAACCGGAAGTTATGTCCGGGGGGGGGGGGAAGGCCGGCACGCACATGTTGAGAGCCCTGAAGCAAGCGTTCGCTACGGGCTAAGGCGGGAGACAGGTTAGTGAAGCATTTCCTCTTCTTGCTGCCGGGTCCTGCCTACTTTCTGTTTCCGCGAAGGCAGGACCCGGCAGCATTTCCCCCAATAGGTCGATCGCGATGCTGGTTGGCTGAAGCAGGGACAGCTTGGGGCGGCGTCGGCTTTCGGGCCTATTATTGGTGGCAGTTTGGGTCCTGGTCCCGATGGCAGTTTGGTCCCCGTTGGCAGTGGCAGTGGCTTGGGGGAGGGCAGGGAGAAAGAAAGAAAAAGGGCAGGCAGGTAAGACAGAAGGAAAGAAGAGAAACAGAAAAAAAAGAAAGGGAGGCAGAGAGAAAGAAAGGGAAGGGAGAAAAGAAGGAAAAGTTGGGGGAGGGAATGAGGTCTGGAGGAGAGGAAGCATACAGGCTAAAAGAAGGGAAGAAAGATTGGATGCACAGTCAGAAGAAGAAAGTGCAACCAGAGACTCATGAAATCACCAGACAAGGTAAGAAAAATTATTTTATTTTAAAATTTAGTGATCAAAATGTGTCTGAATTTATATCTGCTGTCTATATTTTACACTAAGGTCCCCTTTTACTAAACCACAATAGAGGTTTTTAGCACAGGGAGCCTTTGAGCGTCGAGAGCAGCGCTGGGCATTCAGCGCAGCTCCCTGTACTAAAACTGCTATCGTGGTTTAGTAAAAAGGGAGGGGGGTATATTTGTCTATTTTTGTATGGTTGTTATTGAGGTGATAGTGCATAGAGTCATCTGCTTTGACCTCTTTGAAAAACCCTGGAATAAGAATGATAATTAACATTTTCTATGTGTACAGTGTGCTTTGTGTTTTTTTAAAATTTTATTGTTGGTAGATCATTTTGACTTGGTCATTTTAAAAGTAGCTCGCAAGCCCAAAAAGTGTGGGCACCCCTGTAGTAGACCATAACATCCTCCTGCAAATCTTGGATGTAATAGGTATCTCAGATAAAGTATACTCCTAGTTTGAAGGATTCCTAAAATCTAGATCATACAGAGTTAAATCAGGCAAAGAAAAATCTGAATCGTGGACAAACCCCTGCGTCGTACCACAGGGATCCCCACTATCCCCCACTCTCTTCAACCTATACACTGCCTCTCCCGGAACATATCTGGATAACCTAGGAATAACCATCTATAGTTATGCAGATGACATTACCATTCTCATACCATTTGATCAGCCAAAGACCACCTTGGCAAATATACTACTTCAAACACTAGAATCAGTCAAGACTTGGATGAAAAATCACAAACTGAAACTCAACCCAGCCAAAACTAAATTCATCCTCCTCGAAAATGACAGTCCCAACCATAACCAATATAGAACTCAACTCAATAATCTATCCCATACAGACCACCATAAAACTACTAGGAATGACAATAGGCAGATGCTGTACCATGCAACTGCAAATAAATAAAATAATACAGAAATCTTTCGCAGTCATGAGAAACCTGAGACAAGTCCGGAAATTCTTTGAAACAACACAATTCTAGCTCATAATGCAATCCCTAATCCTAGGAATGTTAGACTACTGAAACATCCTCTACCTCCCATGCCACGCTACTATGACCAAGCAACTACAAACAATCCAAAACACAGCTCTGAGACTCATCTACTCACTGAGGAAACATGACCATATCACAGAAGCTTACATCAACTCACACTGGCTACCAATCCAAGAAAGAATACTATTTAAATTCTACTGCATGTTATTTAAAACTCTAAATGGAGACAGCCCATCCTACCTGAACAACCGACTCATCCAAGCATCCTCAACCAGACATAGAAAAACGCACTCCCCTTTCACCCCCCCCCCGATCAAAGAAGTAAAACGAACAAAATTATATGATGGCCTCCTAGCCACTCAAGCTGCAAAACTAGATAACCAGATCTCCAACCTTCTGATAACCACCCCAAACTATAAGATATTCAGAAAAGAAATAAAAACTATACTCTTCAAGAAATTCCTGAAACAGCCCTAACTTCACTTACTCTGCCACTCCCCCCTCCCTCCTCCCGGCACACTGAACCTTCTCTGTACAACCTGAGAAATAACAAATGATCTTCCTTTGTTACCCTCCATTCATAAATATCTATCTACTCTACAACACTTTTTACCACTTGACAAATGACCTTACTGCTTACAACTCTAGAAATGACAAATGATCTACTCTTCACAACTCTAGAAATGACAATTGTTCTTCCATTGTAACCCCCATTAATAAATCTTTTGTAATCCGCCTTGAACCGCAAGGTAATGGCGGAATAGAAATCTCTAATGTAATGTAATTCTCTAATCATGCAATTTTTATAAAAGATTCATCCACCCAATATTCAGCGCTATTTAATCGGTCAGGAACGTCTCCTGGCTAGTTAAATAGCACTTAGCCTGCCAAGTGCTAATATTCAACATGAGATGGCCACTGAATAATTCCAAGTTTCCAAGTTTATTATTTCTTTGATATAGTCTCTTATCAAAATTTATCTAGATGGTTTACAATCAATAAAAATATTTAAAAACAGAAATAAAAATAACAACCGCATGACAATTATATGTGGAAGATGGGGAGGAGGGGAGTTACAGATACTGTACAAGACTAACATGACAAGGGTGGGTACAAGAGGTGGTAAAAAATACATTAAGTTAAAATAACATATAAAAAGATGGAGGGGGAGATAATTCGCCTCTAAAGAAGCATTTACTGTTGAAAAACCTGAATTAGATATTATTCCAGGGGGAAGAGAAGGGCTCCAAGATTAGGTATTGTAAGCGTCCTTGAATAGAAAAAAATTTGAGTTTTGTCCTGAAAACTCTTGTTTTCTATTAAGGGGAAGAGCGTTCCAGAACGAGGGCGCCATAACTGAGAAGATGGACTTGCTAGTGGTGTCGTAAAAAATTTCTCAAATGGTGCTTAGTGGCTAGGCCGGTCACTGGTTATGATTGGATAGCATCAGTATTCATTAGTTGATGAGCTAGTTGAACAACCAGTTAAATAGAAGGTCTATCTTTAGCCACTATGGCTTAGCCGGCCAGCTATGTTTTTAGCAGCCAAAACAAACTTTGAAATTCAATGCCAATTACCAATACATCCCAGCATTGAATTTCCGGGTTCAAAACCAACCATGGGAGATAGAGGGACTGTATCTCATCATTTTAATGCCCCTTATCTCTTTCATTTGCAAGGAAACTTCAATGAAAGGGCATAGGATGAAGTTAAGAAGTGATAGGCTCTGGAGTAATCCAAGGAAATATTTTTTACAGAAAGGGTGGTAGATGCATGGAACAGTCTCCCGGAAGAGGTGGTGGAGACAGAGACTGTGTTTGGATTCAAAAGGGCCTGGGATAGGCACGTGGGATCTCTCGGATAGAGGAAGAGATGATGGTTACTGCGGATGGGCAGACTAGATGGGCCATTTATCTGCCATCATGTTTCTATGTAAAACTAGATTATTACCTATGAAGTAACATTTTCCATGTAAAATGCTGATTTTACAGACTTGAGACCAGTGAGAAAACTGAAGAAGGGGAAATCTGCAGTCATCGTGGGAGACTCAATCCTGAGAGAAGTGGACAGTCACGTAGCAGGAGGGAGAGAAGATCGGCTAGTGACCTGTCTCCCAGGAGCAAGAACGAAGGACATCACCGACAGAATCGAGAGGATCCTGGACAGTGCAGAAACAGAAGAGACGGCAGTGATAATCCACGTGGGAACAAATGATGTCAACAGGAAAAATTACAGCAGGACTACGCTAACGGAGTAGTTCAAGATCCCAGGAAGGAAACTGAAGCTGAGGACACAGAGGAGCATTCTCGGAGATTCTGCCAGTACCGAGGGCAGACGTGAAAAGGCAGACTGAGCTACAAGCAATAAACGCATGGTTGAGGAGATGGTGTGAAGAAGAAGGATTCCTTTTTGTGAGGAACTGGACAACTTTTTGGGGGAAGAACAAGCTCTTCAGGAGAGACGGACTACACCTGAGCAAGGCAGGAACGAGGCTGCTAACAAACAATGTCAAGAGAGGAATTGAGCAGGCTTTAAACTGAGAAGAAGGGGAAAGCCGACAGTCGATCTGACGTCGACAGTTCGGACAATAGTATCCAATGAAGATACTGAGTGGGAAAAATGCTGGGAACAAGCAAGAGACAAACAACAGAAACTGTTGACCAACAAGAGGGGCATACAGACAAAATTAGAGGAATGGGAGAAATCGGAAAATCAGGTTGTAGACGAAGAAGATGCACCAAATAATGAGGAAGAAAGGAGCAAATATCAGGGACTGGCATCCCAAATAGGGGATGGCAAGAGGAACAAAACACATGAAGAGCCAGTAGGGAAAAGAAAAGACCGGGACTTAAACTGCTTGTACGCAAATGCAAGGAGCCTAAAGGCCAAAATGGGAGAATTAGAAGTTAAAGCCAAAAAAGAGGATCTAGACATCATTGGAATCATGGAAACATGGTGGAATGAGGATAACAAATGGGACATAGTACTGCCAGGGTACAAACTCTATAGAAGAGACAGGACACACAAGAAGGGTGGAGGAATAGCACTATACATAAAAGACACCATTCCCTCGGCCCGAATGGATATAGAACCATTATGGGTTAAATTACCCGGAAAAAAATGGACTTGACTTAAAATTGGGGCTGTACTATCGTCTACCTGGACAAACGGTAGCAAATGACAAAGATCTGGCAGCAGAATTGGCGGGAAGGCAATAACAGGAACGTGACAGTAATGGGAGATTTTAACTACCCCGGGATAAACTGGAGTATTGGAAACTCGAACTGTGAGAGGGAAACAGAATTCTTAGAGGCTGTGAGGCTTTATGGATCAGCTTGTCAAGGAACCAACAAGAGGGAATGCCACTCTTGACCTAATCCTCAATGGACTAGGAGGACCTGCAAAAGAAGTGGAAGTAGTAGGACCACTAGGGAACAGCGATCACAACATGATCCAGTATAAATTAGAAGTAGGTACAACAAAAGGGACAGGGAATTATGATGCTATGAGAACAATGGTAAGGAAAAAACTCAGAAACAGCTCAAGGAAAACAAAAACCGTAGAGCAAGCCTGGTCTCTATTCAAGGACACAGTGCAAGAAGCACAACATATGTACATCCCCAGATTTAGGAAAGGGTGCAAAAAAAACCGAACAAAAGACCCCGCATGGATAAACAATGAAGTGAAGACAGCGATAGAAGACAAGAAAAAATCATTCCGGAAATGGGAAAAAGACCAAACTGGGGAAAACTGGAAGGAACACAGGAAACGCCAAAGAGAATGTCATCAAGTGGTTAGGAGAGCGAAAAGGGAATACGAAGAGAGGCTAGCCAGGGAGGCAAAAAACTTCAAATCGTTCTTCAGATATGTTAAAGGGAAGCAGCCAGTGAGGGAGGAAGTAGGACCATTGGATGATGGAGATAGAAAAGGAGTGATAAAGGAGGGAAAGGAGGTGGCCGATAGGTTAAACAAGTTCTTCTCGTCAGTCTTCACAAGCGAGGACACATCCAGTGTACCAGAACCAGACAGGATCTTCCATGGAGACCAAGAAGAAAAACTGTCAACAATAGAGGTAAGCCATGAGGATGTCCTCCAGCAGATAGAAAGATTAAAAAGCGACAAATCACCAGGCCCTGATGGAATACACCCTAGGGTACTAAAAGAACTAAAAAACGAGATAGCGGGAATACTCCAACAAATTTGCAACCTATCCTTGAAAACTGGAGAGATCCCGGAGGACTGGAAGACAGCAAATATTACACCTGTCTTTAAAAAGGGATCGAGAGGAGACCCTGGAAACTACAGGCCGGTAAGTTTGACATCAGTTCCAGGCAAGATGGTAAAAGCACTGATAAAGGATAGCATCGGTGAGCACATCGAAAAAAATGGGCTGATGAAAGCGAGCTAACATGGCTTCTGCAAGGGAAGATCGTGCCAAACAAACTTACTGCACTTCTTTGAGGGGGTAAACAACCAGTTGGACCAAGGCGAACCCGTAGACATCATTTACCTCGACTTCCAAAAGGCCTTTGACAAGGTACCCCATGAGCGGCTATTAAGGAAGCTGTGGAACCACGGGGTGGAAGGAGACGTACACAGATGGGTCAAACACTGGTTGGCAGGCAGAAGGCAGAGGGTTGGAGTGAAAGGTCACTACTCGGGCTGGATGAGGGTCACGAGCGGAGTTCCGCTGGGGTCAATACTCGGACCACTGCTTTTCAATGTATTTATTAATGACCTTGAAACAGGGACAAAATGTGAAGTTATAAAATTTGCGGATGACACTAAACTCTGTAGCAGGGTTACAACTGCCGAAGAGTGTGAGGAACTACAAAGGGACCTAAACAAACTGGAGGAGTGGGCGAATAAATGGCAGATGAAATTCAATGTAGGGAAATGCAAGGTCATGCATATAGGGAAAAAGAACCGGATGTTCAGCTACCAAATGGGGGGATTAGTATTAGAGGGAAGTAGCCTTGAAAGGGGCTTGGGCGTACTGGTGGACACAACAATGAAGTCAACGGCACAATGTGCAGCAGCATCAAAGAAGGCAAACAGAATGTTGGGTATTATCAAGAAGGGTATTACAACCAGAACGAAAGAAGTCATCCTGCCGTTGTATCGGGCAATGGTGCGCCCGTACCTGGAGTACTGTGTCCAGTATTGGTCACCGTATCTTAAGAAGGATATGGCAATACTTGAGAGGGTTCAGAGGAGAGCGACACGAATGATTAAAGGCATGGAAAACCTTTCATACACTAAAAGACTGGGGCTCTTCTCCCTGGAAAAGCAGAGACATAGAGGGGACATGATAGAAATCTACAAGATCATGAAGGGCATAGAGAGAGTAGAGAGGGACAGATTCTTCAAACTTTCAGAACATAAAAGAACAAGAGGGCATTCGGAAAAGCTGAAAGGGGACAGATTCAAAACGAATGCTAGGAAGTTTTTCTTTACCCAGCGTGTTGTGGACATCTGGAATGCGCTTCCAGAGGGCGTAATAGGGCAGAGTACGGTGCATGGGTTCAAGAAAGGATTGGACAATTTCCTACTGGAAAAAGGGATAGAGGGGTATAGATAGAGGGCTACTGCACAGGTCCTAGACCTGTTGGGCCACCGCGTGGGCGGACTGCTGGGCACGATGGACCTCTGGTCTGACCCAGTGGAGGTATTTCTTATGTTCTTATTCATGTAGATCATGCCTAGAAGTATGCGTGGTACAAATAGGGGGAGGAGTTTGGGCAGATTTATGCATATGTTTTATAAAATGCACACACGTGGCTGGATACTATAAACAGTGTGCAATGTTGTGCATGGAAATTTGCATGCCATCCTGATTTGTGTGCAGAACTAAACTGGCTAATGAGCCAACTATAGCAGTTCCAATAATTGGGTGCTAGAAATCAGTTATTGGCATTACTTGGCAATATTTTGGATTTGCGCACAGCTCTTGCTAAAAGCTATTCTTTGACGATCTGTACACAAATCTTATAGTGCAAAACTCAAAAGGGAGCATGGCCATTGGAAGGGTAAGGGGGTCAGGGGTATTCCCTACAGAAGCGCCCAGTATTACTGAATACCGGGGATCTGAGCCTAACTTATGTGCCAAGATTTACACCTATTTACACGTAACTTATGTGCCAAGGTTTGAGTTGGTTATCATGCCGCTGTACCGGGCCATGGTGCGCCCTCACCTGGAGTACTGCGTCCAGCACTGGTCACCGTACATAAAGGACTCGAAAGGGTCCAGAGAAGAGCGACTAAAATGGTTGCCGTACAGTGAGAGATTGGAGAAACTGGGCCTCTTCTCCCTTGAAAAGAGGAGATTGAGAGGGGACATGATTGAAACATTCAAGATAATGAAGGGAATAGACTTGGTAGATAAAGACAGACCGTTCACCCTCTCCAAGATAGGGAGAACGAGACGGCACTCTCTAAAGTTGAAAGGGGATAGATTCCATACAAACGTAAGGAAATTCTTCTTCACCCAGAGAGTGGTGGAAAACTGGAACGCTCTCCCGGAGGCTGTCATAGGGGAAAACACCCTTCAGGGTTTCAAGACAAAGTTGGACAAGTTCTTGCTAAACTGGTGAGACTGGACTCATTTGGAGCACTGGTCTTGACCTTGGGACCACCGCGTGAGCAGACTGCTGGGCACGATGGACCACTGGTCTGACCCAGCAGCGGCAATCTTTATGTTCTTATGTGTAAATCTTCATATCCAAAGTTTGGCACAGAGATCAGCTCTGAGTGTTATTCTATAAATTCTAGAACATGCTTATAGAATAGCACTTTATGTAGATTTTTTGGGCACTGAATCTAGTCCTATATAAATATTTTACAAACTAACCCCCTCCTTTATTAACGCATAGCATGGGTTTTAGCACCGGCAGCGGCGGTAACTGCTCCGACTCTCATAAAACTCCTATGAGGGTCGGAGCAGTTGCCGCCATCGCTGGCGCTAAAACCTGCGCTACACATTAGTAAAGTAGGGGGCATGCTTTCACCTGCTCATAAGGGCCAATGTAGGGGTATTACATAAACTTTCAGCTTTGTGCTCTCTCTCAAGTATTTTATTTATTTTATGGAATTTATTAATCACCTTCATTTATTTTATTTATTTGGATTTATATCCCGTCCTCCCAGAAGAACTCAGAACAGGTTAAAAGTTTACTTACATAATAAGGCACAACAGGGTTTACATAATAAAGAAGAACATGAAGAGATTCAGCCAAGCTGGTGTACAGCAGATACCTCTTGGCATAAAACGTACTAATAAAATTGCCAATTATAAGCATGAGCTAATGAGGTAAGGTTGGAGATGGCAAATTGAATTCTAGAACTAATATGAACATGAAGCATCATCAGAAATATTAATATTTACATGGCACTGTAAAACAATCATATAACAGAGATTTAATAGATCAGAATATGAATGATACCACAATAGAAAACATGGGGAAAAATTTATATAAGATATATACAATAACATATTCCGGTTTCCTAATGAAAGTAGTGACTGTTTTATATTACTTTTGGAAAATAACTCACTCCACAGTGAGTACTCATTACTTTCAAAAGTAATATATTACCAGTGATATGTTGCCAGTAATATATTACTGGTACTATTACTTTTCTTACCCTGTCCTTCAATTTATTTACTTGCATATGACTATTGGCATTCTTTCCTCTCAGATTTAGATTTTCCGGCAAATTCTATTTAGGGGTCCTTTTATCAGGCTGCGGTAGGGGTTTAACATGCATAATACCGCGCGTTAAACCGCCTGCCGCTCTAGCCACTAACGCCTGCATTGAGCAGGCCACGGGGGTTAGCGTATGATGAAATGTCCTACGTGCTAATCCCGCTAGCGCGGCTTGATAAAAGGACCCCTTAGGCTGTCTAAGGTTAGGTGCCTACATCGGTGGCCCTAGCCAATGTAGGCACCTAACTTAATTAACAGGCTTAATTAGTGCTGATAATTTGAACTTAATAATCCTTTAATTGGACTTAATTGAAAGTTAGGTGCCTAACTCAAAAAACATGATTCTATAAAGAATAGGCATAGTCCAAAGTTCCTTCCTAAAAGTGAGTTTAGTTAGGGGGCGTATCGCTGGCGTGCTTTTGAGTTAGGTGCCTCTTTGTGAATTAGACGCCATTGAGGGTATTGATGTATTAGTCAGGGGTGTCCAACCTTTTGGCTTCCCTGGGCCGCATTGGCTGAAAAAAATGTTTCTGGGACTGCACAAGCTCGCAAACGCTGCAGCAAGACAGAGGAAGGAGCCGGCAAGACGGTAAACATCCAGGAGCAGCAGAGTAAAACACTGCATCGACCTTGACCAGGGCCGCACAAAACACTTCACTGGGCTGCATGCGGCCCTCGGGCCGCAGGTTGGACACCCCTGTATTAGGTTGTTTGTTTAAATATACTTGTGTGTATTTTGTAACCCACATAGATTTGTATGTTATACGGGATATAAATGTTTTAAATAAATAAAATAAATAAACCAGGCACCTAATTTAGGCACAGATATTTAGGTAAGAAAACCCTGGCATAAATAGGAGTTAGGACACCGAGTGGTGCTAAGCGTGATCCTGTACAGTACACCTGACTTTTATAGAATCATGTTTAATATTGCACTAATTGATACCTAAATTGTAAGCGCACAGGCCCACAGTTATGGAATGCTTTGAATGGTTCGTTAAGGTTATGCCAAAATGTGAAGTCTTCTAAAGCATCACTGAAAACTCATCTATTTGTTAGAGCATTCCTTAAAATCGGTGGCCTTTTTCTTGATCATATCACTCCACTCCTGATAAAAGCGCACTGGCTCCCCACAACCCATAGAATAACATATAAACTTGCACTCTTAACTTTTAAAGTAATCCAAAATAATCACCCAGACTTCCTTAATAACATCTTCATTCCATATACCCCAACCAGGATCCTCAGATCCCAGTCACTAAATTTACTGGGTTTCATTTGCCAATGTGAATAACGCTGTTTCTTGAAGAAACAGTGTTATTCACATTGGCAAATGAAACCCAGTCTCAGAACAGAGGTCATGGCCTGAAGCTGAGAGGGGACACGGCCAGGACGAACGTCAGAAAGTTCTGCTTCACACAGCGAGTGGTGAACGCCTGGAACTCTCTCCCGAAAGAGCTGGTGGAGGAAACCACCATTTTAGGATTTAAGGGAAAATTGGACGCACATCTTCTTGCAGAAGACATTGAGGGATACGAGTGACCAGTGTATTCGCCAGGGTGTGCCTGGCTGAGCCTCCGCATGTGCGGATCGCCGGACTAGATGGACCCCAGGTCTGATCCGGTGCAGGCATTTCTTATGTTCTTATGTACTCTCTATTTCGTCCCTTCGCATTCTGAGCATAACCCGTCCAACAAATTTTGCAGTTACTGCACTGACTGTTTGGACCGCCTTATCCAGAGACCTTCGTAACGAAAATTCTCTGGACAAATTTAAAAGAAAACTGAAAACATTCTTCTTTAAAGATGCTTTCAATCCTTAAATCTTTCTTGCTCTGTTCACAGATTCCGCCAAGTTCTGATTTGCCAGATGAGTTATCCGTTCCCTCTTGTATTTGCTTCTTCGTTGAACTGCCTTACTATGCTAATGGATTTCTACCCCTTTATCATTTTGTTTATGTGGGTCCTGTTAGTCTTTTGTCTATTCCCCATAATTTTTAATATCATGTTAGTTGACATGTTTTATATTGTAAACCGAGTCAAAAATAGGTGAGGTGAGGATAATTGTACAAACAAAATTTTCAGGGCTGAGAAGTCAAAGCAAATATATATAACACAGAATGCTATTGAAGCATTGGAAAATTCGGCATCTTGCCACGAAGCTATTTCTTAAATTTATGAATTATCTTCCTGTCTACATCACCCTGCTTTTCTTTAGCATTGGAATTTTTTCCATTTCTTCCCTCTGGGTTCCTTGAAAAAGACCACGAAACATGGCCCATGTCGGGACCTCCTAACAAATTTAAGTTAAGTAGGATTTCTTTATCCTTCCTGCCATTGAAACAGATATTTCAGAAGAACACCTTATTTTCAACACTTAATAGCCATACACAGTGATGGGACAGTAGGTTCGGCTATAGGAGCTTTGGCTCTTGGTCGGACTACACATATTCTGAGTGTATGCCTAAGTGTCCTTCACAGTAATTGAATTTTTTTCTAAAAATATGTTTATATTGTAAACCGCCTAGAAGAATGATAGGCGGTTTATCACATTTTTAATAAACTTGAAACTTTACTAGACCTGTATGGATGATCACCTGTAAAGCGTTGTAAGTTTGTAATGTCCACATTCCCCTCCATATTCATGGGTTCAGAACTCGTGACTTCGGTTATTCACAGTTTTCATCTGGGTGACCCACCCCTGTCTCCTGGACCTCTCCATTATACTTAATTTTTAAAACCTGGTAGTCTAGCAGTGAAGCAGGCAGGGCCGGATTTTCCTATAGGCTAACTAGGCTTCAGCCTAGGGCCTCAAGATCAAGAGGGGTCTACATTCAAATTGTTAGCAAAATTAAAATTACACTATTCTAAAAACAGTGAACACTAAAACACTGAACCGAAAATAAGGAGAAATTCTACGCTTCGGGATCAGAACCGGCTCCGGCCACAACGGGGCACCGACTTGGCTTCTCCCTTTCTTTTTCTCGCCCTGGGAGGAGGATCAGGGAGGGAAAGATGTCAGTCCGGAAACAGCTGGGCAAAGCCCCGCCCCGCGGGGAGAGAGGCAAAACGTGGATCCGTCAGGACAGGGCAGCCCAGACTGGCATTGGGGGGGGGGGGGTTTCAATGGAAGGGGGATGGGAGGCAGGCAGACTGGCATCGGAGGGGGGGTAAGGGGGGTTTAATGGAAGGCAGGCAGGCAGGATGGCATGGGGGGGTGAGGTGAGGAAGGACGCACTGAGGCACTAAGGACATAGGAAGGGGTAATGTTGTGTGTTATGTTTGATTAGTTATTGTTACAAGTACTATATATGGTGCTGAGAATAAATGTCCAAATAAGTGTTCTCGACTTTTTTTTATTTATTATCCGTGTCACATTTTTTATAAAGGTTAGTACCAATAACAACATGTTCCATTTAACATATTGATATATATCACAGTAATGATGTATTTTATTATCTCTCATGTAATTTACAAACTTAAAAATGGGAGGTGAAAGGGCCTCATAAGTGGAATAGCCTAGGCCTAGGGCCTCTTTTCATCTAAATCCGGCCCTGGAAGCAGGGCAGGAGTGATCTTCCTACGCTCCTGTCCTGTGCAGAATTGGGAACAAAAATGACTGCCGTGAGTTCCCATGGTCTTATGGGAACTCACAGCAGCCATTTTTGTTCCCGGCTCTGTGTGGGACAAGAGCGTAGGAAGATTGCTTCTGCCCCGCTTCTCCACTAGACCACCAGGCTTTAAAAAGTAAGTATAGTGGGGAGGTTTGGGAGGTGGGAGAGAGGTGGGGGTAGGTCAGAGTCAGCCCTAAAGTTATTCACAATTTTTCCATATTTGTGGGTCAGCTCGGCCCCTAACCCCTGTGAATATGGAGGGAGAAGTGTACTGATGTTTTGTAAATGTATGTATGTGATTTATGTGGTTAGAAAATAAATAAATAATAAACCATAAGATGTTGTTTATATTATTTGCCCAGCACTGCATAAATATGATACTCGTGTCACCACAGTACAAATGAAAAACCCAATATGTGCACATTAGAACATTCAAATAATATGTAGGATGCTAACACGGTTTGTACAATACAGTACAACGAAACATCTGACCCAGTAAGGCATTTCTTTCTTATGTTCTTATAAGAACATAAGAACAATCAAATTTTGATTTCACTTTCCTGAAGAAATTAAACCAAGACTACTAAATATAAACTGAGCAACGGCACTTCATAACTGATTAAAGATCAAAGGTGTTAAAATGTTTCTCTAATCTGGCCTTTGAAGGGTTAACCACACAAGGACGAGCTCACCTTTTCCAGTGTGTTCTTAGATACTTTCAGTTCATAAAAATGTTTAAGAAAGTAAGATTTCTGGTAAGAGTCTGGGGCAAGATGAGTAGAAATGTCAAATTTATACCTGTCATAAATAGCATTTTCCTATGACATTCATTTATTTACAGCTATATGCTTTCGCATATCTGTTAGCCGAGGAAGATATGGACTTATAGATAGATGGTTGTTAATGAATCCTGATGTTCCTGCCATCCATACATTTATCGAAAAATATATCATGCATCCGTGGTAAAGATGCAGCAATACATCTTTTCTCAGTTGCCAAAAGACATTTTTCTTCCAGCTGGAGGACTGCATGAAAAGTTTCACCCAGAAACTGACTCCAAAGCATTTTCCCTGATAATTGCCATAAACTCGGATAAATGAGTCGCTCGGATAGTGAGCTTGTCCTTCAGCTACATGTTCTGACTGGATTGCATAAATTGAATATGGTTTGTGGTTTCTTTGTACTTCGATATACTGTTATCAATAAACATGTCAGAACGGGTTTACAAACAATATAAAAATTTAAAAGAAAGGAAAGGAACTCGAATATTGATTAGTTAAAAGTACCTAAACATCCCAAGTACAGTAACCATACTATCAATAAATTATCAAACAATAAGTGGCCATTTAACCACACTGTGGTAAAACATGGCCTTAGAGTGCTCTTACATGGTTCATTTCTGTACGCTAAGGCCTTTAAAAAAAATTTTTTTAATGGCCAAATTTCTGCCTTTTTCTATTAATGCAAACAGATGTGAACTAATGTGCACCCAGGTGATTATAACACACACCTTCTCAACCACTCTTGCTAGGACCTTAGCAAGAGTGGTTGAACCAAAAACAGACATGGTGGGGGCAGAATTAAGTTCGTGTTGATGCGGGTTATCTGAGGTAGCATGGTGAAACGCATCAGAACCCATTGAACCCCTGCATTAAAAGCTAAGTCTGTTTTGAAGTTAAGCATTTAAAAAGACAAAGTATTTTAAAAAGATTTTTAAAAAGTGAGAGAGTATCATACTTAAAGATACTACAGGGACGAGTGCAATGATTGAAAACTGAGCCGTATCAGTAGTGGGCTAAAATTTTGCTTCACCCAGGGGTCTCATAAGCTAAAAACAGTTCTCTGAGCACTGAGAAGTGTTAGAAGGTGTGTGTTATAATCACCTGTGTGCAAATTAGTTCATATCTGTTTGCAGTTTAGTTTAGTGCCCTTGGGGCAATTAATTATTCCTGAATATATATTTGGGTTTTTCTATTAATGGCCATGAATTAATTTTCCAACCAAACCCAAAGTCCAATGGGGAAACCCCATGAGAAAACATCCACTGAAAAAAGTAGGGCTGATTCATATTCCGCGAGAGCCGTCACACTCACATTACCCCTCTCCTCCAGTCACTTCATTGGCTCTCCATCCATTTCCGAATACAGTTCAAACTCCTCTTACTGTGCACTCACCCTGTAGTCCTATGTTTCCTCAACTCCCATGAACTCCGTTATGTCCCTCTTATCTCCTTACCCTTCTCCTCTGTTGCCAACTCCAGACTCTGTCCCTCCTTTCATGCTGCACCATATGCCTGGAACAGGCTGCTAGAGTCAATATGCCATACTCCGTCTCTTGCAATATTCAAATCCAAGCTAAAAGCCCACTTTTGGGAAACTGCTTTTAACTCATAACTCCCACCCACTGTCAGATACCTATAGGCATTATGTCATTCCTTCTACCAAAAACTCCCCAACCCTGATATGTCCTGTCTGTCCAAATTAGATTGTAAGCTCTTCTGAGCAGGGACCGTCTAATGAATGTTAAACGTACAGCACTGCATACACCTTTCAGCGCTATAGAAATGATAAATAGTAGTAGAATAGCCAGGTGACACATTTATTGCACAAATCTACAAAAAACAAATATATACAAGAGACCCATTACTTGAAACTTTGGGTCTGTCCAGAGGATGAGTGGTAGATTTATGACTTTTTGATAATGCATAAATGGTCAGAACTATGGGAGCCTCTGCGATTAAGACATCTTTCTTTTTGGTGGTAAGCCAGCCTGCTGAAGACACAGTATAGGATAGACTATCTCAGAAATTTTATTTTTTAAATCAGTATCTCTCAAACTGTGTGCCCTGAAGAGGTTCCAGGTGTGCCACGAGAGATTGCGGAATTTTACTTTATTTTTAAAAATTCCCTTCATAAGTATACACTAGAATAGATGGCACGTATGCAACAGTCTGTCAATGTTATGAGCGTCTGTGTGCATAAGAATACAACTGCCCAGACAAGTATCATTCTTTGACGTGATTGGTCCTTGAATACTAACGGCAAGTTAATTTTAGTTTTCTTTTTTAATGGAGTAGTTATCCTAACTTGAGCAACAAAGCAATCAAGGCTTTTTTTACCGTTTGGATCTTATCTTTGCAAAATTGGATTTTCAGCTCTAAAAGAAATTAAATTGAAAAAAAGAGAATGACTGCAGATGGTGGGTGATGAAATGCGTGTTTGCTTGTCCACTATCGAACCATATTTTGAGTTAACTTGCACTCAAAAACAAGCACATCCGTCATGTTGATTAGCAATTCTATTTTATCTACTTTGGTTTCACCATTGTTACAATTGCCCATACATAGCTTAAAGAACCTGAAATAAATAAACCAAACTAAACTTTGAATTTATAGACTGGGTCATCTTCATATAGGGCTCCTTTTACAAAGGTGCGCTAGTGTTTTTAGCGCATGCACCGGATTAGCATGTGCTATATAGCGCGCACTAGCCAAAAAACTACTGCGGTAGCGGCTAGGGCACGCTATTCCGTACGTTAAGGCCCTAACATGCCTTCTTAAAAGGAGCCCATAATAAAGCTCGACTTGGATGTGCTTTTGCAGGCTGTTCATAGGCTGCCTACCTTTCAAAAATATACCACCTTTTGGGAGCAACAGTATAAGTTGGTCTTCCGTTTGTACATTTCTCCTAAAAAGGCTTATTTATCACAATTGCGTGAGAATGCTGCCTGTCTTCGTTGTCAGGCTCCAGAAGCGGGCTTGGGACACATGTTTTGGACTTGCCCTAATGTTCAAGATTTTTGGACTGCTATTTTTGTTTTATGGAGAGCATTTGGAAAATTACCATTCGTCGCTCCCCTTTGCTCTTATTTGGAGTTGTTCCCCACTATTTCCCTCGTACAAGGGGAGGTTGCAGCTTTCCTTCTATGTGGTCCTGTTTCTGCAGAAACCTAGCCACTTAAAAGTATCCACCCCTGGAATACCCCCAACATAGTCAGCTTTGTTTTTGGTGCTAACTACAATATTAATGAAAATTAAAAATATAAGCCCAGTAGCCCGTTCTCACGGTGACCAATCCAGGTCCCTAGCACCTGGCCAAAACCCTAGGAGTAGTAATATTCCATGCTACCGATCCAGGCTTCCCCCATGTCTTTTTCAATAACAGATTATGGGCTTTTTCTCCAGGAACTTGTTCAAACCTTCCTTAAAACCAGCTACGCTATCCGTTCTTACCACAACCTCTTGCAATGCATTCCAGAGCTTAACTATTCTCTGAGTGAAAAAAAATTCCTCCTATTGGTTTTAAAAGTATTTCACTGTAACTTCATCGAGTGTCTCCAAGTCTTTGTAATTTTTGACAGAGTGAATATTAGTGGCTAGCCCCAACCAAGTGATTTAGCCAGTCAGTGGGTGCGAGGGGAGGTCCACCGATGGATCAAAAACTGGCTGGCAGACAGGAAGCAGAGGGTTGGTGTAAAGGGCCACTACTCGGACTGGCAAGGGGTCACGAGCGGGGTTCCTCAAGGGTCAGTGCTGGGACCGCTCCTGTTTAACATATTCATTGATGACCTGGAGGCGGGAACAAAATGTGAGGTCATCAAATTCGCAGATGACACCAAACTATTCAGCAAGGTTGAAACCACGGTAGATTGCGAGGATCTCCAAAGGGATCTTACGACACTGGAAGAATGGGCGAAAAAGTGGCAAATGAGCTTCAACGTAGGGAAATGCAAGGTCATGCATATAGGGAGAAGGAACCCGATGTTCACTTACAAAATGGGGGGATCAATGCTAAGGGTCAGTAAGCTGGAAAGAGTCCTGGGAGTGATGGTAGACACGACATTGAAGGCGTCGGCACAGTGCGCCACAGCCTCGAGGAAAGCAAACCAAATGTTAGGTATCATTAAGAAGGGTATCTCGACCAGAACGAAGGAAGTCATCCTGCCACTGTACCGGGCTATGGTGCGCCCGCATCTTGAATACTGTGTACAGTACTGGTCACCGTACCTCAAAAAGGACATGGCAATGCTTGAGGGAGTCCAGAGAAGAGCAACTAAACTGATTAAGGGTATGGAAAACCTTACATACACTGACAGACTGAAGAAGCTGGGGCTGTTCTCCCTGGAAAAGCGGAGACTCAGAGGAGATATGATAGAGACCTTCAAGATCCTGAGGGGCATCGAAAAGGTTGACAAGGACAGATTTTTCAATTTGAAAGAAACCACAAGAACAAGGGGACACTCGATGAAATTGAAGGGGGACAGGTTTAGAACAAACGCAAGGAAATTCTTTTTCACACAGAGGGTGGTGGATACATGGAACACCCTTCCAGAGGCCGTGATAGTAAATAGCACAGTACATGGTTTCAAGGAAGACCTGGATAGGTTCCTGGAGGAAAAAGGGATTGAGGGGTACAGATAAGAGCAGTGGAAGGTTTAGAGATAAGTGTAGAGGTAGGTATAAAATTAGTCAGGGACCGCTGCTCAGGCAATATGCCTGATGGGCCGCCGCGTGAGCGGACCGCTGGGTGGGATGGACCTCTGGTCTGCCCCGGCGGAGGCGACTACTTATGTACTTATATACTTAAATCGCTTTGAAAATTGGGCCCCTAGTCTTTATGACGTGCAACTTATGACTGCATCTTTAAGCCTCTCATTCTTTTGTCATGCAGTCTCATATACACCAAGAATGGTTTATAAAATGCAGTTGGTAATACACTGAAAGGATTTGTATAATCCAGAAGTCATAATGGAACAATATTGCAGTGCCTTCAATGAGCCCGGATATTGGCTTAGACAAAACTCAGGCTTTGCCCATTTTTCCTGAGTTGTCTCTAATATGCCTTCCCTAAGCCATCTTCTAATTTTATAATACCCAAAGTGAGTTACAGTGTGGCAGAGAACCATACATTGCTTTGGGAATACATTTTGCTTCCAGGAATGCAGTTGATAAATGTGTGAAATAAAACACATTCATACATATGTGTGATGTCTCTACGGCGCTGTGGACAGAGCGAGCAGAGCTGTTATCCAGTCTGTAGTTTTAGAAGGATGAGCAAAAGCTAAATGAAGGGCCCAAACTTATTTTTTCTTTGACACAAAGGGAGGGATTCAGTAAATGTTAGGCACCGAAAAGATTGGCGCTAAACTAGTAGTCTGTTAAGGGTGATTAATGCTGAGCACCCTTGAGAGAATATTCAGGGCTAGATTTAGAAAATGGCTGCTGCTCAATCCTATTCTATACTGGGCAGTCAAAGATGAGCGCCCGTTAGGGAACAGCATTAGGGGGAAATTCCATAAGGATAGGCTGGAGTGAGCTTCGAAGGCAACTCCAGTTGTTGGAACCTAAGAACAGTACCGGGTGGACTTCTAAGGTCTAAGGCCCAGGAATAACATAGAAAAAAGACAATTTAATCAAGAGATTGTAAAGCACGTAATTATAAGGCGGACTGGATGGACCGTTTGGGTCTTTATCTGCTGTCATTTACTATGGGCTCCTTTTACGAAGGCGAGTTAGGGCCCTAATGCGTAGAATAGTGCATGCTAAAATGCCACGTGCGCTAGCCACTACCGCCTCCTTTTGAACAGGTGGTAGATTTTCGACTAGCGTGCACCATAGCGCGCGCTAATCTGATGCATGCGCTAAAGCCACTAGCGCACCTTCGTAAAAGGAGCCCTATATTACTATGGGGGTCCTTTTATTAAAGTATGCTAACTGATTTAGTATGTGTTGAAGATTAGCACGTGCTAAATGGTAAGATAGAAACATAGAAACATAGAAAATGGTGGCAGAAAAGGGCCAAAGCCCATCGAGTCTGCCCCTGCCAAGTATCCGCCCCCCCTGAATTTACTCCCTCAAAGATCCCACGTGAGCATCCCATTTTCTCTTAAAATTCGTCACGTTTCTGGCCTCAATCACCTGCAGTGGGAGTCTGTTTCACTGATCCACCACTCTTTCGGTGAAGAAGTACTTTCTGGAGTCGCTATGAAACTTCCCTCCCCTGATTTTCAGTGGATGCCTCTAGGAATATAGTGGATGTTTTAGCATTTAGCGCACGCTAATCTTTAGTGGTAAAAAAGTGTTTCCTGACATTATGGAAATTAAAGACCATCAAAAAATACTTCGACCCATTGTCATTTAGATTACTAGTGCAATCATTAGTACTTTCTATCCTGGATTATTGCAATATCATTTATATGGGATATACCCAAAATAACAGTGAGGAAATTTAGAATTGTCCAGAACACAGCGGTCCGCCTGATATTTGGATTGAAAAAAAGCGACCATGTTGGCCCCTACTACAGACTGCTGCACTGGCTGCCAGTCGAGGCACAAATAATATTCAAGTTCTCTTGCATATGCTTCAAGCTTGTCTGGGGACTAACTCCTACTTACTTGCTATCTCACAGTCCCATAAGACAAACCAGAAACTGCAATCTATTTGCATATCCAAGCATTACCGGCTGTAATTACAAAACCTTTCTGGACAGAACTTTTATGTACCAAGCAAACGAACAACAACACTGGCTAGACAACTACATTAATGGAGCTAGACTGACCTACGTCGCTTTTAGACAAGTCATAAAAACTGCCTTATCCGACAAACATATCACCTAAAACATGAACTACTCCAAACACCACTTCCAATTCTTTTTTTCCTAATATGCCCCCTCTGAAATTCTAAACAAACTGTATATTGTAATACGCTGCATTTTTAAGATTCTATATAATTCGCTGTCTATCTACATGTTGTAACTCGCTGATTGTCCAGCTCTCTTTGTTGTGAACCGCCTAGAAGTCGCACGATTATGGCGGTATAAAAGAATAAAGTTATTATTAAATCGGTTAGCACACCTTAATAAAAGGCATAGGTAGGCACCTCTAACAGAATCATGCCTACATTGTAAGCCTGGAAAACTCTGGCCTACATTAGAGATGCCTAGAAAGCAGAAATCAAAAGCAGAAAACCTGTGAGGGAATCTGTGGGACAGTTGGATGATCAAGGAGTAAAAAGTGCGCTCAGACATGATAAGGCCATAATGGAGAAACTGAGGTCCTCTTTTACTAAGGTGCGCTAACCGATTACCGTGCTAAATACTAACGCATGCATGTTAGTCTATGGACGCGTTAGCGTTTAGCGAGGGGGTGAATGAATTCTTTGCTTCGGTCTTTATTTTATTTAAAAACTTATACCCCGCTTAAATCTAAGTGGTTCACAAAATACATTATTAAAGTGAGCAGCTTTCAAGAAAAGGCCTCTATAAATAGTCATTTTTAACACCTTTTTAAATCTCTGAATGCCAGAGAGCATCCTAAGTGAACATAAGAACATAAGAATTGCCGCTGCTGGGTCAGACCAGTGGTCCATCATGCCCAGCAGTCCGCTTACGTGGTGGCCCTCTGGTCAAAGACCAGCCCCCTAACTGAGACTAGTCCTACCACTGTACGTGCTTGTTCAGCAGGAACTTGTCTAACTTTGTCTTGAATCCCTGGAGGGTGTTTTCCCCTATGACAGACTCCGGAAGACCGTTCCAGTTTTCCACCACTCTCTGGGTGAAGAAGAACTTCCTTATGTTTGTACGCAATCTATCCCCTTTCAACTTTAGAGAGTGCTCTCTCATTCGCCCTACCTGTCAGATTATTCAACAGTAGTACCCTTGCCACTGACATTACTGAAGCCCTCAATTTTGCATAATGTACGTTTGTCGGCCCTTCACTAACTACCCGCAGTGTCCCCTCTGACCTCAGAGCTCGACCTGGTTGATATACTTCCACCACCTGAGTCATATACCAGGGGATATGAAAATGTATCACTTTGAAAATCAAGAAAAGAACTTTATAAACCATCAAATATTTCACTGGTAAGCAATGAAGTAATTTCAGTAAAGGTGAAATGTGATCGAATCTGCTCCTTCCACAGATCAACCAAGTTGCTGCATTTTGAACAACATGCAAAGCTTTACATCTGGCAGCTGTCCACAAATACAATGCATTACAGTAATCTAATCATTGAATGATAATAGTTTGCGCAATGATCCTAAAATCATAATGTGGCAACATTACTTTTAATCTACTAAACCCTTGCATCTGGAAGAAAGCAGACCTGATCACAGCCAACACCTGTGCCTGAATACTCAAGGTAGTATCACCCCCAGTACCTTAAGTTGCTTATATATTGGAATTCTCATATTATTGATTTTAAGATTTTTTCAAGTTTATTGTAAATGTGATTGAACGCCACCTAGGCCTAGATTCTGTATAGGATGTCCAGTCTCACAAGCTGCCTAAGCGGCTTTTGAGAATCGCACACGGGCATCCTATAGAGAATCATGCCTAAGCCTGCCTAATGACCCTTCTCTAACCGATGTCCATGTTATAGGTGCCGGCTAGAGAATCGGGTTGCCATTGAGCTTATCATAGCAAGGGATCTTCCTTCCATGATAAGTATAGCGCCAACCCTACCCCACCCCCAATCCCTCCTTCCGGAACCATCCCCCCATACATTGCTGGCAGGAGGGATGTCCAATCCCTCCTGCAGGAACCGCCCCACCCCCAGAACAATCGCAGCAGGAAGGATGCCCAGTCCCTCCTGCTGACACCCATTGTGAACCCCCCAACCATTATGGCAGGAGAGATGCCCAATCTCTCCTGTCAATACCTGCTGCAACTCCCCCAAATGATCGCAGCAGGAGGGATGCCCAGTCCTTCCTTCCCAGCACCCCAAACCCACCCCCAAATGATTGTGGCAGAAGGGATGCCCAGCCCCTCCTGCTTGGCACCCCTGACCCACCACTCCAAACAATTGCGGCAGGTGAGATGCCCAATTTCTCCTGCTGACACCCGCAAAACCCCCCGAACGATTGCCCAATTTCTCCTGCCGACACCTCCACCCCCCTGAAAATTTGGTCCCACCCTCACCCAGATCCTCCACCCCATCAGGACCCCCTAACCTCACCCGGAGCTTCCCAACCACACCAGGCCCCCCCAAGCCCTCCCTAACCTGCTTTAGTTGGCCGGCTGACAGGTCCGCCTTCGCAGGAATGGCAGGCCTGCCATTTCCCGGTGCATCTTGGGATGCACCGGGGAGGAGCCTAAGCACCTGATTGGTCCAGGCGCTTAAGGCCCCTCCGGTAGGAGAGGCTTTAGGCACTTGGGCCAACCGGAATCTAGGATGTACTGAGAGTGGTCTAAGATTCCGTTTGGCCAGATCCCTTTAGTCCACCCCCCATAGGAGGGGCTTAGGGGATCTCGCTTTAAAATCATCAGTTAGATCACCCTAAGTCCTGTTCTTTTTCCTTTGTGCACAAAAGTACTTCACCCCTATACTGTACCACTCTCTTGTTTATTTCCAACTCAAATGCATAACCTTGCATTTTTATAGCCTTAAATCTTAGCTGTCAAATTCTAGAACATTATTCCAGCTTTGCTAGATCCCTCCTCATTGTATCGACACTTTCAGGGATGTCTACCCTATTACAGATTTTGGTATCATTCACAAAGAGGCAAACCTTACCAGACGGCTTTTCTGAAACATTGCTTGCAAAAATTTCAAAAGAACCCAACCAAGAACCAATCCTTGTTTCACAATGGTAAAATCTCTCTCCTCCAAATGAGCTCTATTTACCATTGCCCTTTGTTGCTGTCCACTGACTCTCCTGTCTTTAAATGACGTTCCTTTTTCTAGTCTCCTCAGTCTTTCTTATTGTCTTTGGTAAACTGCATGGATCTGTTGGACAGTTAACTGTAGTATATCAAGTTTAGTTAATAAACATAAATCATATTAATGCACACCTAAAACATGCTTTCTACCTAGAAATGTATTTATTTTTGAATTTAACCCAAGTCTCTGCTTCCCAAACTTGCAAGAAAAAGTTGACTCAGGTTCAGTTTAATGAACCAGGTTTTTATAATTTGCTTAAACATTAGTTTGAATTCTTTGGGGCTATACATTTTCAAGACACGATGTCTGCTGTAATTTGCTGAGATGACCTTAAGGTTTGTATTGGCAGGCGTATTATTGTGTTTATCTTAGGTGGATGAAAAACAGGGCTGCTTTTCAGCTTACAGCACAAAACAGCGAGCTCTCAAGAGCATAGTTTAATTATAATTATGTGCTAAATTGTTACACTCAAAGTCTGAGGTATAATGCAATGAACTTTACAGTCCAATAGCTTTGTTGAATATAGGAGAAAACAATTTAGCCTGTTAGCTGGAAACAAGATTAACTGGCGCAATAGTGTGCAAATTAATGGAAACTCTAATCAAACGCCAATTGGATACGATCCTGAACGAAAATCTACGGGATCCCCGTCAACATGGATTTACTAAGGGGAGATCCTGCCAATCCAACCTGATCAGCTTCTTTGGGGAGCTGGATGTTGGGGAGTCCCTGGACATCGTATACCTGGATTTCAGTAAAGCATTCGATAGCGTACCACACCGCAGGTTGCTGAGCAAGATGATTTCTATAGGATTGGGCGACACATTGACGAAATGGGTTGGGAACTGGCTTGGAGGTAGGCTTCAGAGGGTAGTGGTGAACGGCACCCCCTCCAAAATGACGGAGGTAATCAGTGGAGTGCCGCAGGGCTTGGTCCTGGGCCCGATCCTATTCAACATCTTTATAAGAGACTTGGCAGAAGGGCTGCGAGGTAAAATAACATTATTCGCCGATGACGCCAAACTAAGCAATGTAGTGGGCAAAAGCACAACAGACATAAATTCAATGTCCGACAACATGATGCACGACCTACTCCTACTGGAGCGCTGGTCTAGGTCCTGGCAACTCAGCTTCAATGCCAAAAAATGCAAAATCATGCACCTGGGCAGCCAAAATCCATGCAAGACTTACAAGTTCAAGTTCAAGTTCAATTTTATTTGATAAATCACCTATAAACAGAGTTTTCTAAGCAATGTACAGTTTAAAACATCTAATGAGTGAACAAACAGTCATAAAACAAATTTTAACACATTTTAAAAACAATAATATATATATAACAAATATTATTAAAACTTAAGAGGTTCATGACTAACTAGATACACTAGGAAAGAGAGGGCAAAGTTACAATTTTCTTAATCTAAGAAGGAAGAGTCAAAAAGGGTAAAAAACATTTAAGGATGGGGCAAAAAAGCAACAAATAATTAGATCATTAGTTAATAAAAGCATCATTGAATAAAAAGGATTTTAAGAGTTTTTTAAATGAGATGAGGTCCTTTTCTTTTCTAATATAGAGTGGCAGAGCGTTCCAAGTTTCAGGAGCTAAAACGGAAAACATCTCATTTCTTCTTGTACCCACTATTTTCAAAGAGGGGACCGACAATAGTTCTTGAGATAGTGACCGAAGAGATCGGAGAGAATGATGAGGAATAATCATTCTGGAAATGAATTGTGGTTCATTAAATAACTGAGCTTTAAAGACTAAGAGTGCTATTTTAAAGGTGATTCGGTGATTAATAGGCAACCAATGGGATTTAATCAGTAAAGGAGTTACAAGGTCGTATTTTTTTGCTTTATGGATTAATTTTATTGCGGTGTTTTGAATTATTTGAAGTCTCTTCTTTTCTTTTTGTGGTACATTGAACAGTAAAGAGTTGCAGTAGTCTAGTTTTGAAATTATCATAGAATGAATAAGTATGTTAATAGATTTTGGCTCTAAAAATGAGGAAATGGATCGTATGAGACGGAGTTTGTAGAAGCAGGATTTAACAATTTGGTTAATGTGATTATGAAAATTTAGGTCGGTGTCAAGAATCACGCCTAAAATTTTTAAGGTGAGATTTTTACACCCTTAATGGCGAGATCCTAACAAGAACTGAAGCAGAACGAGACTTAGGGGTGATAGTCAGTAGAGAATGACACGGGGAGCGATCCCCGCAGGGAGCGGCGGCGTGGCTGCGGTTTGGCTGCGGGTTATGGAGACTCCAAAGCCAGATCGCCGCAGACACGGGGACAAAAGTTTTCACTCCCCGCAAAAACGGTGAAAAGATTTGTCCCCGCAGGCCAATGTACCCCCTTCTAGGAACCGCTATTTACCTGTGTTTCACCGTGTTCGTGACCGGGTGTTTGATGTCTCCGCCATGTTGTCTGTCTCCTCCAACTCTCGATCCAACTTGCACGTTGCCGCATTGACTCCGCCCCCCAATATACTGGCTCCTCATTTGTCAGATCAAAGTAGGGGACCAATCGCTACTGCCGCACATGATATTTAATGGCTTGTAGTGCAGCAGTAGCGATTGTGATTTCGGAGCCGAGCAGAGGATTTGGATTTCGCAGCTTCTTGAAAACCTGAAAACTTCGTCGGTTACAAGCTGAGGTAAGGAAAGGAATGTTTGTGTTAAAAAAAAAAACCAGCTCCGTGCTGAGGTCTGGCTGAGCTACTCTTTCCAATAGCATACACATTCTCATGCTGAAATTTTCATTTGCTCTGATGCAGGTGAGATTATTTGCTTTTAGGGTTTCTTTTACTAAGCCACATTAGAGGTTTCTAGTAGGACCAGCTCCGTGCTGAAGTCTGGCTGGGCTACTCTTGCAGCACTGAGCTGGTTCTTTTTTTTTAATCAGAGTGCAAAGCGAATAAGATTATTTTATTTCCAACCCCTTTGCATGTAAGACTGTGTAGTTTTATGTCTGTGCATTGCTAGCCCCAGGGGTGGTGGAAGATTAGTGATTGAAAAATTGTATGAAAAATAAATATTTTAAATTTAGTGATAAAAATGTGTCAGTTTTGAGAATTTATATCAGTCTATTTTTCTATAGTTGTTTCAGAGGTGACATTGCATATTTTTGTCATCTGTCTAGACCTCTTCGAAAAATGAAACAAATATTAATTAATTTTTAAAGTTTTAAAGAATGTTTCCTTTATACGTAAATAAAGAAAAGTATATAAAATCGTACCCGTTTGAGGCTTTTATGTATGCAGCGGTGACGGTGACGGGGCGGTGAATGGGGTTGCAGTGGCGGTGACGGGGCGGTAAATGGGGTGGCAGTGGCGGTGACGGGGCGGTGAAGGGAATGGCGGTGACGGGGCGGTGCAGAGGATGGTGAGACGGGGACGGGGCGGTGACGGGGACCAATTTTTTCACCGTGTCATTCTCTAATAGTCAGTGAGAACATGAAGACTGCCAATCAAGTGGAGCAAGCTTCATCCAAGGCAAGGCAAATCATAAGTTGCATACGCAGGAGTTTCGTCAGCCGTAAGCCTGAAGTCATTATGTCATTGTATAGATCCATGGTGAGGCCAAACCTGGAATACTGTGTGCAATTCTGGAGGCCACATTACCGTAAGGATGTGCTGAGACTGGAGTCGGTCCAGAGAATGGCCACCCGGATGGTCTCGGGACTCAAGGATCTCCCGTATGAGGAACGGCTGGATAAGTTGCAGCTGTACTCACTCGAGGAACACAGAGAGAGGGGTGACATGATCGAGACATTCAAGTATCTCATGGGCCGCATCGAGGTGGAAGAAGATGTCTTCTTTTTCAAGGGTCCCACGGCAACAAGGGGGCATCCGTGGAAAATCAGGGGCGGGAAACTGCACGGGGACACCAGGAAATTCTTTTTCACTGAAAGGGTGGTTGATCGCTGGAATAGTCTTCCACTTCAGGTTATTGAGGCCAGCAGCATGCCTGATTTTAAGGCCAAATGGGAGAGACACGTGGGATCTATTCACAGAGAAAGGTAGGGGAGGGTCATTGGGGTGGGCAGATTAGATGGGCCGTGGCCCTTATCTGCCGTCTATTTCTATGTTTCTATGTTTCTATATCAGGCAGGGAGATATGGTATGTTTCCTAGTGGAAAGTAATGGGGAATCTGTTTCTAATGGGTCCTTTTACTAAGGCGCGCTAGAGCGTCTTAATGCACGCTAAATGCTAATGCATGCAAACGCGTCCATTATATCCTATGGATGCGTTAGCACATCTTAGCATTTAGCGTGTGCTAAGACGCGCTAGCTCGCCTTAGTAAAAGGACCCCTTAATCTAAATATTAATTTAACAGGCTGAATTTTCTACTGACTTGACCCCAGAATTTATAGATTATCTGGAAGTTAATGTTATTTTATTCTTTTTTTAGTTGGGAGATGAATTTTGGGGTTGTGTGTTTTGGAGGGCTTTGAAGGGAACCTTTCCTATCTGTTTTATGGAGTTTCAAGTTCAAGTTCAAGTTTCAAGTTTATTTATTCTTGATGAATCGCCTATTTAAATTGCTAGGCGATGTACAATAAAATAACATGTATTAATAAATGAAACAAGTACAATATTAATGGTGACATAAAAACAAATTTGTTAGTTAAAATTTAACACACTTAACAAACTGGGTGTAAACATAAGTTTAAAATAATTTGTGGGTAAAACATACAAGACATGTGTGGTTAAGAGGGGGAATAGTTACAATTTTGATAGAAGAGAAGAAAAAACATAAAAGGGAAAAACAAAAGGTGGGTTATAATGGCTGTTTTAAAAAAAATAAAAAAAATAAAAAAAATAGAAAACTCGGTAATGGATAAAAGATAATCAATTTTTATTTGTCCTAAGATCCATATGCATCTTTAAAGAGAAAGGTTTTTAACATTTTTTTAAACAGTTAGGTCTTTTAGTTCTCTAATATATTGTGGTAAAAGATTCCAAGTTCCTTTTCAGTATGTGATTCTTCTAGGCCCAGAAAAACATAGGAGAGTCAAATCCACAGAAACAACACTCAGACACGAAGGAGTGGATAAGTCCAAAAAAAGACTGGTGAACTCTAAGTATTCCACGAAATCCTTTATTCCTTTAATACAACATATGTCGACTCAACATGTTTCGGCCCAATTGCCTGCCTCAGGAGTCTCATAGGTCTCTGTATGAATCAAAAAGACTTCCAATGATCAGTTAAGCATCACATGATTCATGCTGCAGAAAAACGCCACCACTTGTGAACTACATACAGCAAAAAAGTTTTGGACTTATTCACTCCTTCATGTCTGATTCTTCTAGGTCCAACTTCCATTTCTGTCTTTGCTCTTCCCCATATCCAGCATCCCTCTGATCTTTCCCTTCCACCTTCCCCCCATGTCCAGCATATCCCATAATCTCCCATTCCTCCTCCCCATGTCCAGCATCTGCTCAAATCTTTCCTTCCACCTTTCCCATATCATGCATCTCCCTCTTCTCCCCTTCTATCTCCTCAATGTCCAGCATTTCACCATCCTCTCCTTCCACCTCCTCATACCCAGTGTCTCCCTCAATTTTCCTTTCTACCTCTATGTCCAGGATCTCCCTTTCTACTTCCCCATTCATCATCTCCCCTCAAATTCCTTACTACTTCACCACTGTTACTAGAACCCTCAGACCTGAAGCAGAAACAGAAAGAGAAAAATGGAAGCGCAGAGCCTCCGAACCCATGGTCATGCTCTGCTTTTTTTGGTCATCCAATTTGGCATTTTATGTCAGAGGGGACAGGACAAGTAGACACCGAACATTCACATGGGCTCTAAGGTCTAACACTGCTAAGCTCTTCATGCTGCTCTCTATCATGTAGAAGCAGAAAGAAAGTCCTGTAAAACATTTGAGGTGTGGCGATGGTTTAAAGAGCTTGAGGATCCATATAATACAGTACAGGTACCTTTGGAAGGCAAAGAAGGAAATTAGTAGAGGAAAATTAATGGGTCATCTTACCAATAGTGGCATACTTCATCATTTGCAGAAACAATGCCCTTTTGAGATAGACTAGCCTATCCTTTTGAGATAGCAGGTTGAGAACTCCACCCAGCAGTGAAAGTACAAGTGTCAAGCAAGCTACAGAAAAGAAAAATAGATTTTACCCACTGAGGCAGGTCCAAAACTTAGCTAAGCAGACAAAGATGGAGGACAGGGAGAGGTGTTTGACATCACTGTTTTGGGACAAATGGCAAGCAACATCAAAACTAATGATGTGATACATTGGGAAATGATTGTTCTAGAAGACTAATCCACGCTGCTGGTTAAGAACATGGGATTTGAAAGGTTACCAAATCTCTTGGTCCCAAATTACTAAGAGTTAGATTCTCAATGTGGTACTTTAAGTTAGGCGGAAATAGTTGCGGCGGCCTAACATAATTGGTTTAATTGGGTTTAAGTGGAGTGATAATTGGTTGTGCCGTTGAAACTCAATTAAATACTCATTAAATAAAAAAGTCCCTGCAACCATTTTGAGAGGAGCCGGCTTCACTACCATTGGATTGTAAGAAGCAAGGAGACATTTGAAGATGGCATATATCCCCTAAAGTAGCCCTTTCCAGGCGAAACAGAAAGCCTTTTCTGTCGGGATTAGGAGTTGAAAGCCTCTTTTGAAATTTCACACCTTCAGATGAGTGTATTCCTTCCTTAATTGTGATTTTGTGCTCCATGCCTCCAAAAACTACTTACATAAGTGAAACTGAGCTGTAGCCCTCGCTATTAATTTAGTTAAGTTTGGGATTCTGGTCTTCAGTGTTTGACACAAATAATACATGGAATTTTGTGTTCACAGCTGTCATTATACTTTAAAAAAAAGTTTTTGAAAAAAATACGACTCTGTATGAATGGAAATGAGTGATTTATCTACTGATTTATATGTATGCGGAGTTTTTTTATAAACCCGTGATGAGGGCTGGGTACTTGTGTAGTCCCAACCTCCCACAATTGAGGTTTATTTTTCTCCGTTTTATTATGATTTTTCATACAGTTTATGTTATGTCAGCACCTTTTGTATATATGGCCTGAATGTTTCCCTGCTATTAACTACATTCTACAATACGTATTTAACATATATTTATTAACTAGGCAATGCTGGCAATGATTCACGATGGACCCTAGGCACCAGAAATGTAAGCCTGTGAAACCCTGGCCTACATTTCCGGAGTCTAGGGTCCTTGCTAGGTACCAGTATACCTGATTCTATAAGCAGCACCTGTCGGTGATTGACACTTAGAAGATGCCGTGTATAGAATCAGCTCCTAAGTGCCTTCAAGAACAACTTGTAGTAGGCAGGTGATCCCCCAGCCTGTAACATCTGTGCCATGCCTGCTTGTAGGAAGAGCAGGCCAAGGCAGAGGGGATTAGTGTGCAATTCACCAACATCTGGAGTAGTCAGAATACTAAAAATGTCTCTCTCCCTGACAATGCTTGGTGGTTCCTGGTTGAGGCACCTGGTGGAGGTGTTGGAGAATCAAAGTATATCTGAATTCAAGGAAGCTTGGGACAAGTGCGTTGGATCTTTAAGGGAGAGGATGGGATAGTAGATGGCATGGTTAGGCAGACTAGATAGTCACTGAAACACACTTTCACACGAAAAAAACAAACAAATGGTGTCATGTGTAAAATGTAAACAGTGCTGCTTTGGTTACAGGGAGAAAGTTCAGATTGAACTCGAGGAAAAAGCCTCAGACAGGAGCCCTCCCACCGCCACAATGGTGGATAAGGGTGGTAGGGTGGTAACCTCACTGGCAAAAACCTCTGTTGTACTCCCAATTGTAAATAACTATAAGCAGGGCTGTTTATGCTTGATAGAAGAAAAAACTTTCTACTTATCTCAATTGACCGGTACACCGACGATGGCCAGCGTTTCACTAACTTGCTGCCTCAGGGTGTATTAAAAGTCCGATCAAAAACTAGAACCAGAAAAGAAAATTACATCAATAACTGGACTTAAAGCATAACTTCAAAATCATTTTCAGAAGCCACAATGACATACCTTTAAGTAGGACGCCGCAACGTCTCATTCGATCAAAAAAGATCAAAAAGATGGCTGCACCATGACTGTACCGGGTTATAACCTCCCGGGGAATGACGTCAAAACCCCGGAAGTGGCTGTGTAGTAGAACAGCTGACAAAACAGCTGACTCAAAAGAGACGCGGTTCAACAAACTTTATGTGTTAAATATTCATACTTGAAACCGCTCTCAAAAAATAAATAAAAATAATAATAAAGGGAGACTGACAACAGAAAAAATGAACTTTCAGAAAATTTCAGAAAATATCGAAATATATAAGAATCAGAAGAAAATGTTCCATTCTAATTTTTGATTGAGTCCATCAGGTTCTTCACTATTTAATTTATAGATCCAAGCTTGCTCAGCCCGTAAAAGTCGTTCTTGTCTATCGGAGCAATCATCCATGATGTGATCAATCACACAGCATTGTAAATCTATAAAATTGTGATTATGTTCCAAACAATGTGTAACCATGGGAGCTTGAAGTCGATTGTTCCGAATGCAACTTTTGTGCTCAGTGACCCGTGTTCTAAAAGGACGAGTTGTCTGTCCTACATAAAGTTTCGGACAAGGGCAAATGAAAACATAAACCACAAACATTGAATTGCATGAAGTGTTGTGTTTGAGCTCAAATGATTGTCCTGAGCTTGGATGCACAAATATGTCCTTAAGTTCACGCGTGATTAAGCAAGTGGAACATTTGCCACATTTGAAATGGCCCACGGGTTTATCTCTGGCTGTGACCAAAGCAGCACTGTTTACATTTTACACATGACACCATTTGTTTGTTTTTTTCGTGTGAAAGTGTGTTTCAGTATATATTGATTTTTCACAAATTCGAGTACTTGTGCTATATATTTAGGCAGACTAGATAGGCCATATGGTTTTTATCTGCCTTTATTTATCTATCCCCCTGTTTTACTAAGGTGCGCTAACTGATTAGTGCGCGCTAATTGAATTAGTGCGCGCTAAAAGCTAACGCATCCATAGACTAACTTGCACGCGTTAGCGTTTAGTGTGCACTAAATTGATTAGTGCGCGCTAATCGGTTAGCGCACCTTAATAAAACAGGGCCTATGTTTCTAAGAGACTGAACAGTAATGCTTTATTGTAGTTTGTATTTGTTTTTCTTGAGACTAAGGACTTTTTCTAGTTGGCTACTTATACTCATTATTGCATCAAGATTATATTCCTTTCTTCAGCATTAAGCATTTTCTTGTATGCATTGTTGTTAACGATTATTATTAAATGGACAGATTTATTAGGATGAAACTCCACCAATAAACTATATCACTCTGAAAGAGAGGAATATAATTTATAAAGAAATATTAATATGGGAAAGAAGCTCGCTTGATTAAAACTTAGCTCTCTATAATAATAATAATGTATAAAAAGACCGAGATTCAAAGCATTTGCCATCAAACTAGAATTGTATTTCTTACAGAGCAGAATTCATTACAAAATCAAGTAGGTAGAGCCAGTAGCAAGGAAAAATTGTACCAAACAAGACAAAAATTTTGGTAAAGCAGAATTATTACTTTACTCACAAATGCTGGTAGAAAAGTCCGTCACCGCATGGCCTAGTTGGAGAGCTAAGCTCATGGTCTATAGGAGAGATGTTGCAGCTTGAGAACCCAGTCTTAGCTGAGGATAATGGCTGGAAAAGGCAATAGGAAAACCACCCCACTAATGGTCTCCCAAGCGATGGCCCCTTGGGTAGAGAGGATTACCTTTACATTCCTGAATAGTTTGGTATTTTCTTCTTTCTGGTATTATTATCTTGCATCTCTAGAGGTTTATTTCTAACTTTAATTCATGTGCTGTTTGGGATATGACTTCTTTATGCTGAATGTATTTCCCCTTGTAGAAGTGCTGTGATTTGTGTTGGCCTAGTTTGCAGCGTGCAGCCTTTCCGAGTTTTCATGTCATTTTCTTCTTTTTTTTATTTGCCATTGAAGATTGTGTCTCATTAGCTTTTACTTTCAATTAGCTGTGTGCAGGCAAGGAGGTTTCATTTTCTTCTGGTATAGTATTCATTACCATTTTGTTTCAAGTTTTTTGTTCCTTTTTGTTTTGTTTCATTGTATGTTGTACTACTTCACTTCATCAAACACTAGATAAAATAGGGACTGTCAGGAAATCTTGTATGCACAAATTGATTAGTGTGTGCTAAATTAGCAGGCACTGACCTTTTTGAAGGCATCGAAATGAAACAAGAAAATCAGTGTCCCTGCTTCAAGTTCAAAGCTAACCTGGTAACCACACTCTACTGCACTCCAGATGAAAAATCTTTATACGTCTGAAATTTTATAGTCACACAAAGAATGCAGTCTTGTTCTATACCTCTCTTTTTAATGTTTTCTACAGACTGGATCTTTATAACTTATAAAGACTTGAAATATTTACTCAATATTACAGACAAGTTTTCAAGTGTACAGTATAATGATATTATTAAACAAAGCTATAGAAATTTGTGGAAAAAAAAATCTGGACAATATACATGCAAATTAAAAGCCTCTTGATTCAAGAAAAAATCTTCTTCATAGCATCTGTTGAAAACACCTCTACCTGGTTAGAGGCTTCAGGCCATCTTGGAATCTGCGATCAGGCATTAGTGTCTTTTACTGTTTCAGATCACAACCTTTTGATACTAGAATTGAGAAGAACAATCGGATTCAATAAATAAACTGACAGGACTACAGATCCAAATTATGCATAGCTAGGGGCCATAAGATAATGAATCTTACCCCCTCTTTTACTAAGGTACACTAATCGAATTAGCGCAAGCTAAACGCTAATGCGTCCATGCACATGTTGGTAAAAGAGGGACCTAGTGTATTTATCATCATAGTTTACCAACCAAAGACTTTCTAACACTGGGATAGGCATGTGGGATCTCTCAGAGTGAGAAAGAGATAATAATAATAATAATAACTTTATTTTTCTATACCGCCATAGTCAGGCGACTTCTAGGCGGTTAACATGGTAAGAAGTCTGGACATTCAGTGAATTACAAGAGGTCTTAATGCAATACAATAATTCTGCATACAATACAATACAATGAGTCAGAATACAGTACAATACAATACAATACAATGAGTCTAAATACAATACAATACAATGAGTCTAAGTACAATACCATACAATGAGTCTAAATATTTTACAATAATCTAAATGGGAAACTTACGTTCTACTTGGAGTTCTATGGGTTATGAATACCTGAATACTTTAGTATTAACATAATAATTGGAGTTCTATGGGTAGCGAATACTTAATACGTGGAAGGGAGCTTCTTGAGAGAAAGAAAGGTGATTACAGGGGGGAAGTTCTAGAGAGGGAGGGGACTGTTTTAGTCAATGAATTTGGCGAAAAGGGCGGTTTTGATCGATTTTCGGAATGCACTGTATGTCATATAGTGGTTACTGTGGATGGGCAGACTAGATAGGCCATTTGGCTTTTATCTGCCGTCATGTTTCTGTTTCTATGAACTGAAATGGAATAAGACTGGAGACTGATACTGTGTAACTCAGGTCTTAGAACTCATTTTAAGAAGCATAACATTCTTTATATGCTTCAATATGGAATACAATAATTATCTCCATTGTCCCCTGGGGCCTATATACACAAGAATTAACATGCATATTCAACAGCTGTCACAGAAGAGGCATGGAATAGGTAAGGAATGGGCAGGGATTTCACCTTAAACATTTAACTTGGAGGTTATAATTGTTCATTAACTGCTAATATGCATATATTGAAAGAGGTATAGCTGTTTCAAAGATCAGTCGTGCCATTAAAATACAGATGCTGTAATTTCTGTTCAGTAACTGCATGCCTGCCTTCTCAAGATGCTGGGCTCGAGAGTTAACACAGAAATTCTGCAATTATCATGTATTAATTTTAGCTATTGCCATGGGTTAACTGCAAAACCTTAGCAAAGGATAGTAATTAGGAGCTTTAATATAAAAATACAGGCAATAAACAATGCATTAGTCTCCAACAAACCTGTCTGCATTTCTTACCCCCCCACCAAAAAAAAAACAAACAAACCCAAGTCATTATCATACAATGTAATTATATGCTTTATCGCAGCATGAATTCCAGAGTTTAATTACACATAAACTACCTCTTAGTTTAAATCTACTACTTAGTAGCTTCATTGCATGCCCCCTAGTTCCAGTATTTTTAGAAAAGGTAGACAAGCGATTCATATCTACCCATTCCACTCTGCTCAGTATTTTGCATAGCACATTAGGGAATGAATTTCTATTTCTATTTCTCTGGTATTATACTGAAAACAAGTTCTTGGGGTTTCCAGTTCAGTTTTTGCCTGCACATTTCTGTTTCAAAAATGTAGTCATTTGTTCTGTATTTGGTGAGGCTCTGTTTATATTTTGCGTTTATGACCAAGGTGAGATATTTTATGAGCATATAGTTTTGCTGTAGAGATTTACAGCAGTCTGGTATGTTCTAGGAACTGGTGCAATATTTGCAATACTGCATTTTCACAAACTCTGTGATCATCTGCAGGGTATACAACAATTGTGGGAGCAATTCGTCAAGTGTCACCCCACCCCTTAGTTCCAAAAAGGTATCCAAACTGACCAGATGACCACTGGAGGGGTTAAATTATGAAACCCCCCCCCCCACACACACACACACACATGCTCCCCCCCCAGTGGTTACTGACTCCTTTCCATTCCCTAAATCTGAATGAAACAGCAAATACTGTACCTGTCTAGGAAATCCTAGTAGAGTTTCACACAGGTGTCTTAAGCAGCCTGATGGTTGGGTTAGTGAGCCATAGAGAGGAGGACCCAGGCCCATAAGCCACTCTAACCAATAAATTTATGGTGGAAAATATGAGCCCACCAAAATCCTACTATACTGTCATATAGGTCCAACTGCAGCCATAAGAGCTATTGGGGTGGGTATAGTAGGTTTTGGGGGAGTTTCGGACAGTTCACTATATATTAGAAGGAGGTTATGTTGAGAAGTACTCTGGCACCCTTTATGTGAAGTTCACAACATTACCCTCTAAGGTGCCCCACTGCTTTATTGGCATGTCTATGTGGCCAGTCCATTACAATTCTGGCCCCTCCCATGTCTAAATAGTCTAGATTAGGATGTTTTGAACTTGGATGTTTTTGTGGTCAAAAATGGCGAATAAAGTTGGCCATCCTAAAGTTGGAGGTCTTGGTGGCCAAGATGTCTAACTAGGTGATTTTCAAAGAAAAATTTTGGACATCTTGCAGTGTTGCTGGTTTTGGAAATGAACATTTGTCCATCTCTGACTTTGGACGTCTTGTGGGAAACATCCAAAGTCGGAATTAGACGTCATCTCGAAAATGCTGACATGACATCATGTCGGTGCTTCTTTCTACTATAATCCTTCTGTCTCTTACTATTCTGATTTGATTATGGAGCTCCTTCCCATGCTCCTGATTTTCACCTTGTGTGAAATGAAAGACAGTATAATTACAAATCAACGTAAACATCAACATTTCAAATGTTAGGCGAGATCAGTACCTGGTTCAGGCTTTAAACATCTCTTGTCACACAAGGAGCAGCACTTCAGATCTTCAGAGCAATCTTTATCGCTGTCACATCTGGTGTGCTCTTCACATTTCTCAGTTGTTGTGGGACACCTGCCAGGCTTCTCTGGAAAAGAAAGTTCAGATTATAGTATTCAGCTCAGAATCATATAAAACTATCCTCCTTTACTAATATTCAATTATTTATTTTATTTATTTAAAAAAAAAATCTATAACTCGCTGCATCCAAAGTTCTGCGCAGGTTACATAATAGGTACAGTGAAGGGTTCATTTAAGAAGGTTAGTTATAGAAGGCAACCATAATTGTTCAACCTCTCTGCTCTGCACATAAAGGGCTCCTTTTACGAAGGCGCGTTCGGGCCTTAACGCGCGGGAAAGTGCATGCTAAGATGCCGTGTGCACTAGCCGCTACCGCCTCCTCTTGAGCAGGCGGTAGTTTTTTGGCTAGCGCGCGCTAATCCGGTGCGTGCGATTAAAAACGCAAGCGCACCTTCATAAAAGGAGCCCATAATATACCTTTAAGTGAAACCTTTTTCAACAAAATCAAGTGAAAAGCACCTCTAGAGTACACTTGATCACTATATGTTCCTTCTTTTTCTTATGAATGTGAATTCATTGAGGAGTGAGGTGGAGGGTATGAACATTATAAACATTCTCTTCCTCTCTGGCATGTTCTGAAATTCAGTAATATGGTACTATGGTGCAGAGTAATGCACATGGAGGGGCAAAATCGAAAGTGCGCCTAAGTCTGAGGTTGCGATAAAAACGCAAGCGCACCTTCATAAAAGGAGCCCATAATATACCTTTAAGTGAAACCTTTTTCAACAAAATCAAGTGAAAAGCACCTCTAGAGTACACTTGATCACTATATGTTCCTTCTTTTTCTTATGAATGTGAATTCATTGAGGAGTGAGGTGGAGGGTATGAACATTATAAACATTCTCTTCCTCTCTGGCATGTTCTGAAATTCAGTAATATGGTACTATGGTGCAGAGTAATGCACATGGAGGGGCAAAATCGAAAGTGCGCCTAAGTCTGAGGTTGCGATAAAAACGCAAGCGCACCTTCATAAAAGGAGCCCATAATATACCTTTAAGTGAAACCTTTTTCAACAAAATCAAGTGAAAAGCACCTCTAGAGTACACTTGATCACTATATGTTCCTTCTTTTTCTTATGAAAGTCTGAGGTTGGATGTTTTGTGCAAGACGTCCACAAGTCCAGCAGGAAAAATGTCCATCTATCTTTTATTTTTGAAAATGAGCTAGGTATTAGCTTTGGTCCTTAGGATGTCTACCTTTTCTGCCCATTTTCAAAAATAAAACAAGTCCATGTGAAAAATGTACAACAGCAAGTTTTGTAGATGTACCCACCAACTGCCTTGTCTGATCGCGGCAGAGGAATTCCCCCATCAGCTAAGCCGGTTTCAGGGATTCCTGGTGGCTCAACTGATGGGCTTTCCCCCTGCCAGGATAAGCTGAGCTCTCCCCCTGACATCCCCCTGTCATCCCGGACCTCACCCAACATCCTCTGACATCCCCCCCCCCAACATTCCAGGGCCCCCTCACTAGCCCACCCACCAGTGGGATGCAATGGGAGGGGCCGAAGGCCCTGATTGGCAGGCTTAGGCTGGTTTTAGAATGTTTTTAAAGTTTTGATTAAGAGTCCCATAGTACATGCCTGCAGCAGAAAACTGAAATAGAATAAAAAAAATTAAGGGGGGGGGAAGGAGTTATCAAGGTATGATAAAAGGTGATCTTTTTGCTTCATCTTGATTTACCACTGGTAAAAGAGTAATACTGCTTATGAACTACTTTGCAAGCAGTGTTATTCCAGCAGCCCAGGAGCATCAGGCTGCAAAGCTATGGCCCGATGCTTTTTGACCAGCACAGCATCCCACCCTTGGGTTACCACCCACTTGCTCATTACCCCTAGATCAAGAACAGGCCCTGCCCATCCCATCCCATCCCCCAAAAGGTACAAGCCTCCCCCTCCCCACAGGGCCCAGTTGCATCCTTAGCATTTGCATGTTTTACATCTTATTACTCTGTAATCCATGACAATATAAACACTATAGTAAGTTGGATCAAGCTACATTAGAGCACTTTAAGTCACATTAAGGGACAAATCATTGATATCCCTAATGTCTGCGGCGTAGTGAGGGTGAGTGCTGCTTGGGGTAGTGGCACCCTTCTCCCGCCCTGTTCTCCGCCCCCGCTCCTTCCTGACCCCACCTGCCACACATGCACCCCCCTCCCTTCCCCCCGTAAATTTTCCCCGTGCAAGCAGTGTGACGAATGGGCTGCTTGCGTCATGTCAGCTGCTCCCTCTGATGTCACTCCCTAGGTGCGGGACCCTGAGATGATGTCAGAGAGAGCTGACACTGACGCGGACAGCAAGTTCATGCCAAGAAAATTAAAGAGAGAATGGAAGAGAAGGAGTGCACATGCATGACCGGGGGGGGGGGGGAACAGGAAGGAGTAGGGAGTGGAGAGGAGGACTGATGTCAGCGCCTCCACCAAGACGGTGCCCGGGGTTGACTGCCCCCCCTCCCGGACCCCTTTACGTCGCCACTGCCTAACGCAGCTTGATACCTTTTCTTTAAATTGCAAAAAGGGTGATAGAAAGCAGGCTCTGTGTCACCTATACCATAAAGAAAGGATTCAGCAAAGGAAGATCTTGCTTGACAAACTTACTGCACTTCTTCAACATAGCTGCCTTTCACCTTCCTATGCTCTGACATCTTTTTTCTATCCCCTCCTTCCCTTCCCTCCTACCACGGTATGGCATTTCTCTCTCCTTCTTCCCTTTTCTGGCATCTATCTCTCCTTTCTTTCTTTCCCCTTCCCATGATCTAGTATAATTCTCTTCTCCTTCCCACAGTCTAGCATATCTCTCTGCCTTTCTTCCCTTCCCTCCTACCCATGGTTTGGCATCTCACTCTCCTTCCCTCTCCCTCTTCCTTCCCCTTTCAGTGGTCAGACATCTCTCCCTTTCCCCTTTTCCCATGGTCTATCTCTCTCTCCTCAGTCAGGTATCTCTCCCCTCCTTCCCTTCCTCCTTCCCCTTACTATGGTTTGGCATCTTCCTTAACTTCCCCCTTCCCCTTGTCCATCTCCTTGCTTCCCATGGTCTGCTATCTCTCTCTTCTCCTCACAGTCTGGCACATCTCTTTCCCCTCCTTCTCTTTCACCCCTAATCTGCATCTCTCTTTCTCTCTCTCTCTCTCACCTTTCCTTCCCCCTCCTGTGAGCTGGCATTGCTGTCCTCCCCTTCCCTTTCCTTCATTTTTCCCACAGAGGTCTGGCGTCTTCTTACCCTTTCCTCCATATCTCCACAGCCCAGCATCTCTGAAGTACCCTCTCTCTGGCACTTCTTAATCCTTTTTTTTCTTGCACTCTTCAGGCCGCAGGCGGCATGAGTGAAGTAAACACGTTGCCTTCAGTGGCCCGTAATCTTTCCCTTTGCTATAATTTCCTACCACTGGGACAGGAAGCTGTAGCAAATGGAAAGCTTCCGGGGCTGCCAAATGAGGCATGTTTACTTCACTCACACTGCCTGTGACCCGAAGAGTGCAGACCTAGAAAAAAAAAAAAGGGTAACAAAGTGCCAGATCCTAACAGGGGGGGGGGGAGGAGTAAATTCTGGACAGGCTCTGCGGGCCACCCCAGAGGTCTCGGAGGGTTGCCAATGACTCGCAGGCCTTGCAATGAAGACCACTGAGTTTATAGAATATGGCCCTCTATGCCCAAACTTGCATGTCTAACACGGGGCGGTCATACGGAATCTGGCTGTACAGATTTTGCATTACGCATGTGTTAGAAAACTGTGTGTTAAACAATTACTGCACTGATCCTACTATTAGTGGCTCAGTTTCTCTCTATATCCTCTCATATTTTGGGTGATCTTTTTAAAATAGAATTGTATATAGTAAAAATAAATAAATAATATCAATTCAAGGAGAAGAGGAGACATGAGAAAATAGAATTTTGCTGAGAGGATGGTTGCTTGATATATTCAACTCAACAAAATGTACCTAATCTTCTAAAACTATTACTATTACTACTATCACTTTTATAGCGCTAAGAGGTATGTACTAATCACCTTTATAGCGCTAGATGTATAGATAAACCGTTAGAGATAGCCCCTGCTCATAAGAACATAAGAATGGCCTTACTAGGTCAGACCAATGGTCCATCAAGCCCAGTAACCCATTCTCATGGTGGCCAATTCAGGTCACTAGTACCTGGCCAAAACCCAAGGAATAGGAATATTCCATGCTACCGATCCAGGGCAAGCAGTGGCTTCCCCCATGTCTTTCTCAATAACAGACTATGGACTTTTCCTCCAGGAAATTGTCCAAACCTTCTTTAAAACCAGCTACGCTATCCGGTCATACCCTCAGCAGAGGGTACAACCTATTCAAGACAAACAAGAACAGAATTATCTGATTAGTGGTCTGTACAGCACTGTTAACTGGATAGTAGTACTGATCGTGGCTGATTCTGGATATTCAGTGCTAACTTGCGACTGGTATCCAGGTACTAGAGATGAATATCTGGGCTTTCTTTAATCACTGGTGATTGGAGTTTAAAAAATGCCAACTGTTGTGAGATGAATGTAAGAGGTAATATTTGCAACGACTTCTGAAAAACATTCATTGTGGATTCCCTAAAAATAAAATATATTTTGTCACCACCACTATAGCCCAGGGCTGGGCTCTATAGCAATCCCAGTGGTTAACATAAACAGAACACCAGCGTGCGACCCGGCATGGAGTCACCCTGCAGGACTGGATTCTCAGCAGTAATCAAAATTAAAGCCAAAAAAAATAAAGTTCCAACAATTGTAGTGGATTATAGAAATAGTTCTTTTTACTCAATCCTTCATGCAGGTAAGTAATTCATTAAACTTTCACAACATTGGTCAGGATTTTACACAGCATTAAAGGAATACTGTCAAAAATGGCAAGAACATAAAACAGTCCAAAATAAAGTCCAAAACTTTTTTACTCCTGATAAAGTCCCAATTGCTCTTGAGACCACAGCTCTCCACAGAGCTAGCACTGCCTGCTCCAAAGCAGGTAATTCAGTAAATCAAGAATGCAGTTCAGGATAATAGTTTCCCCAATTCTCAGTCCTTAAGAAAAATGAGGAAAGCCTCTGGCAACATTTATGACTGCCAGGAAAGGAGAGTGTACAGGTTTTGTCAAAATACTGCCACAGAAATGGCTTTCAAAATCCCACCCAGAGTGAAAACAAAACCTCTCCCCACACACTCCTAGCTTTCTCAAAAAAACAACATCCAAGAAAAACAAAACCCAGCAAACAAACAGTTCAAAAAAAATCCAAACTCACAGTTTGTAGCTTGAGGCCGTCCACCTGCATAGGCTCAGGATAATTAGCTTCACAACCTGCACAAGCTTCTTGACATTCCATAGGCTCTCCATTCAAGAGTTGCAAGTCTTCATCTTGTCCAGCCTCTGTCAGCTCCATAGGCATCGGGTTGTTGCTCCTGTTTGGCCCAGGTGGATTTTTAGGGAGGCAAGGCCTGAACTTCCTCCCTAACCGGCCTGCTGGCTTGAATGCCACTGCTGGCTTACATACCCTAGGGGCGTGGCCTGATCTGACGGAGTCAGCAGAAGTCCAGGGGCCTCTTGAGCTCCCCCGGTGGTGATTCGAAGCAAGCTTCCTCCTCAGATGAATCCAGCTCCCTCTGGTGGTCAATGGCATTATCTCCTGAAACATAATCTTGGGAGATCTGGGAATTTCCCTTCCGTGTTTTTGTTCTTACTTTTTTCCCTGGCTTAACTGGGACCTTGGCAGGCCCCGTGTCTGATTGGTCACAATTTGTATCTAAGAACATAAGCATCGTCTCTGGCGAGTCAGACCATAGGTCCATCATGCCCAGCAGTCCGCTCCCATGGCGGCCCCTCAGGTCAAAGACCTGTTAGTGATCTTTTTCTTAAAACATTTGACCTTGTATAGTATCCCTCTAACCATACCCCTCAATCCCCCTTTCCTTCAGGAACTCGTCCAATCCCATTTTGAAACCCAAAATCGTCCTCTGCTCAACCACCTCCTCTGGAAGCGCGTTCCAGGTGTCCACCGCCCTCTGAGTGAAGAAGAACTTCCTAGCATTTGTTCTGAATCTGTCTCCCTTCAATTTCTTTGAATGCCCTCTTGTTATTGTTGCCCCCACCAGTCTGAAGAATCTGTCCCTCTCTACCTTCTCTATACCCTTCATGATCTTGTAAGTTTCTATCATGTCCCCTCTAAGTCTCCGCTTTTCCAGGGAAAAGAGCCCCAGCTTCTCCAGTCTCTCAACATACGAAAGGTTTTCCATGCCCTGTATCATTTTTGTTGCTCTTCTCTGAACCCTCTCGAGTATCGCCATATCCTTCTTAAGGTACGGCGACCAGTATTGGATGCAGTACTCCAGAGCAGGGAATTCTTGCTTTAAGGGTTGTCAATGCCTTAGCCTTAATCTAATGCTCAAAATAAGCAAACAAATTATGTGTAAAATTTAGACATTGCATTAATTGTCATTACCTTTAACTGCTGGCAAACAATCAAATGTTGCACCACGAGGGCAGCACTTAGTGGGTTTTTTACAGTCATTATCGGATTTACATTTAGGATTCTTGATGGCCAATGCTGGTGGTAAGTCATTGGAAGGGCAAAATCCTGGTCTCTCTGTAATACAAAAACCACATATTATACACGTGTTCATGTTAGAGAGAGGTGAACAAAATTGGACTAAACCAGAACCCCTGATTTAGAGGGTAGAGCGAGACAAACAGTTGAACAGAGACAAGCTGAAATCTAAACGAAAAAAACCAAGAGGTCCACAAACTATTTGTGGGTTAATACCTATTTCCTTGAAATTTAGCTAAGTGATGCAAGTGAGCTATTAGCTCATTTAAATTCTTGGTTAAACCTCGTGTGAATTTCTCATGCATTGCCACAGCCAGGAACCTTGCATGCTCCTGGCTGTGACAAGAATAAGAGTTTTTAAAAGTGTCCCTATGCATGGCAGTATGACAAAATAAAAGGCCTACCAGTCTGAATTGGAGGTCCCCCTGGACCCTCTCTATTAGGGGAACCTCAACTGCCTGAAGATCCATTTGGCCAGAGGTTCCCTTCCCATCTTTTCAAAGCCCCACCCCTTTACAATATAACCCTGGCCCAGTCTGCCTCTTTTCCTTCCTCCCCCCCACTAAATGTTTTCAAACCTAAACAACTTTGGTTAATCTGATTAGTCTTTTCTGTTGATCATTTTGCAGTTGTAAATGATGGCAGATAAAGGCCAGCATTGCCCAGAAAAGCAGCTATGGTTCTCTACCTGTGATTCCATGAAATGTATGGAAATTCTTCTTTACGGAGAGGGTGGTGGATGCCTGGAATGCGCTCCTGAGAAAGGTGATGGAGAGGAAAAAAGTGACAGAATTCAGAAAAGCGTGGGATGAGCATAGAATCAGAATCAGAAAATAATAGTAAATATTGAATAACTAAAGCCAGTACTGGGCAGACTTGCACGGTCTATGTCTGTATATGACCGTTTGGGGGAGGATGGGCTGGGGAGGGCTTCAATGGCTGGGAGGGTGTAGATGGGACTGGAGTGAGCTTTGATGGAGACTTCAGTAGTTGGAACCTAAGAACAGTACCGGGCAGAGCTTTGGATTCTTGCTCAGAAATAGCTAAGAAGAAGAAGAACCCCCCCCCCCCCAAAACAAACTTAGATTGAATCAGGTTGGGCAGACTAGATGGACCATTCGGGTATTTATCTGCTGTCATCTACTATGTTACTATGTATGTTAGGTAGCCTTCACTCAACTAGAATCTCCCTAGTCATTCAGTCTGGATATTTCTAACGTGATTTAAATGTGCAGGTTGATACTTCTACTTGAATACGCTCAGTTTGTAAAACAGGTACTTAAATCTGAGCCCACAGAAATATATAGGTTTCAAAAGTAAATTTGCATCAGATTGAAAACAAATTGAAGAAAGTTCCCCCCTTCCCCCAAACAGTGGACGTGTGAAATCTGTTGCTAGAGGATGTAGTCAAGATGACCAATATAGCAGGATTCACAGGAGGTTTGGACAAGTTCTTGAAGAAAAGTTCCTAAAAAATTATTAAGAAAGAAACAATGCACTTATTACATATATAAAAAAGTGTATCTGATGTTGCGCTTCCATTAGATAAAACATGGTTGTTAAGACTTTTCTTTAAAAATAGACAAAAAGTTTTTCTTGGTTGTAAAATACAGATGTTCCCTGATCTTACAAGGGAGACACAGAAGCGCCGCTGTGAATTTCTTCTTTTGAAACCTGGGGTTACATCTTTGGGGGCTACCTTTTATTTGAGACACCCGTGTAAATGTATTGTATGTTACTGTTCTGTTAAGTATGTGTTCTTTGAACCATCTCAATTGACAACCTTTGTGGCAATGTCTCGTCCGGATAGAGGACTATCTTGAACCCTATATGATAAATATGAGATCTCACTTTCAGTGCTATAGCGTCTAGCATCTTGCTATAATATATTTTATTTTTCCTTGTTTTTGCTATTTTTTCGCTGCTTCTAAAACTTGGATCTAGAGAGAGGACTTGAGCACAAATAGTTAAATAATGTTTTCTTTATTGGATGTATAATTAATTATATGTTACTATTATTATTGCTTTCTATACAAGTGTTATGCTTGAATTTTAAATTGAAAATCAATAAAGATTTAATTATAAAAAAAAGTTTATCTGAATAATAAACCATCTACTTGAAGAGTGTGCTATTCAGCTAATAAACTCTTTAGATATGTAATAGTTATACTGTTTCTTCTCTAGACTATATTTGCTTCTATCCTTTGCCACAAAAGTAATTAGCCAGGTAGACTTGAGAGAACCATTGCTAAACCCTAGAAATGAGCTATGAGAAAAGATCTACTTTTTTGGATCTTCAAAGTTCTCATGTCATAAACTGGCCACTGTCGAAATAAGATCCTGGGCTAAATGGATCTTAGTCTGACCCACCATGAGGTACTTCCCTATACCTGCATTAGGGAAGTACCTCATATCCCTGAAAGCAGCTCACTCTAGTTACTGCCATAGGCGCCAACATTTTAGAACAAATGACCCCTCTGTGGAGACAAGGAAGGAGCTTGCTCATTACGGGAGGTCATTAGGCAACCACTGCACCCACAAAGCTACCGAAATAGGCATGAGATAAATCTAAAATCCTGTCCCTTAAGAGTGGGACTGAAAAGTTTCATTTGTTTTCCAATCAGAGGGATGGGGAGAGAAGGCACCAGGGATGGAGAACTTCAATATTTTATTGAAAAAGAACTGGAATTTCTTTTGAATTATAAGGTATGATAGTAGAGGAGAAAGTAGGGTGGCTTCAATTTGTTTTAATTCTACTATATGCCACATTGAACCAATTACTTGTTTTTGTTGGTCTGCATAAGAAAGATTAAATTACTGAATTTAGTGACTGTATTTGTCACTGAATTACTTGGGATGCAAACTTTTCTAGTAATTATGGGGGGGGGGGGGGGGGGGGTTTGCTGAAAAGTTCTCAGCTCAATCAACCAACTTCCTAAATTCTGAGGGTTATTTTCCACTGCAGCTGAAAAGAGTGTTACCTTATTTTGTTAAGTGCCAATTTTGCAGAAATGGAATTCTGTGTTTTGACATTGTTTCAGACCATTGACTGAACCATATCCACATCATTCTCTTCTTGGTTGGGCTGAGAAATTTTAAGCACCCCTCGTAATGTGAAGAGTTTCAGTGTCTGGTAACCAGAGCTGAGATTGTGATGTCATAATGCCTCATTCCACCAATAAGAGCCAACCTCATCAAGTGATGTCACAATGGCTTGATTGTCCTATACTTGTCTCACTTTTATTACTCCCACCCATCAATTTAAATGAAACTTACTCCCTTTGATTTCCTCTTACATCCATGTATGAGGGGATGCTGAAAAGTTCTTAGTCCAACCAACCAATTTCCTAAATTCTGAGCGTTATTTTGTTACTGTACCTGGAAAGAGTGTTACCTTATTTTGTTAAGAGCCAATTTGCAGAAACAAAATTCTATGTTTTGACATCGTTTCAGATCACTGATTGAACCATATCCACGTCATTCACTTCTTGGCTGGGCTTTGAACTTTCAGCACCCCCTCATACATGGATGTAAGAGGAAATCAAAGGGAGTAAGTTTCATTTAAATTGATGGGTGGGAGTGGTTTAATTCCATTTCACTTAATATTGTGGGAATCTATATATTCATTTTAGTGTTATTTATTTCATTTAAAAAATTTATATACCATCTATAACTAGGAGGTTTACAAAATACAAACATAAACCTTAGGAATAAACATCACAAAGCAAAATCTTAAAAATAATAACTTTTATAATAAACCCACTGTGCCACTGAGAATCTTGGACAATTATGTTATGAATAATATGCATTCTATGCTTGATGTATTTTTTTTTTAATATAGTGCTTGTGTACTAGGCATATCATGTTGCTACATTGGTAGGACATTAAAGGCTCCTTTTACAAAGGTGCGCTAGGGCCTTAACGCGCACAATAGCGCGTGTTAAATTCCCGAGCGCGCTAGCCACTACCGCCTCCTTTTTAAGAGGTGGTAGATTTTTGTCTATAGCACACGGTAATTTTGTGCGTGCGCTAAAAACCCTAGCGCACCCTCGTAAAAGGAACCCCAAATGATTAACGTATATACTAAAAACAGGAGTTCCAAGTTAGTATGTGTTTCTAGTGTACTTTTAATATATTGGCCAAAGTGAGAAACAATGAACAAATAAAATAAATAGGAAGGTGACATCAAAAGAATCATGAGCTGCTCATAAACATGAAGAGGACATTTCTGAGAAGGTAATACACTTCTCCCTCCGTATTCGCGGTTTCAGCAATCGCGGTTTCAATTATTCCCGCTTTTTAGTTTGCTGGCTCCTCCCCCCCAAATTGCATCAGCTTGCAAAGAGAAATCGCTGATTCCAAGCATTTACAAAGAAAATCGATGACTCCCAGCACTTTCTTCACCGTGTTTTCCCTCTACTTCAGGAATAGGCGAGGTCTCCCACCATGTAATTTGCGGTTTCACCATATTCACGATGGTTTTTAATAGAAAACATATGAAAAAGTTATTCGCGGTTTTTCTGTATTTGTGGGTCTGTTAATCCCCTATCACAGCGAATACAGAGGGAGAAGTGGATATAGAGAAACTGAAAAGAGACAATCTTTTCTGAAAGGAGGCAGCCATTTCTGACTTTTTGACTTGCTGATACACAAGACTACAATACAGCGCTTTAGGAAGGAAGACCGCAAAACTTTATCAAGCCTTTAAACACATTTTCATGTAATAGTTGCATCAGTATTGCAAGGTATGAAAGCAAAAGCTTGTCTATTAGAAAAGATCCTGGTTGATACTGTTCAATTGCTCAGACACTCTGTGGTAAGATTTTGACTGATGTAATGTAATGTAATGTAATTTATTTCTTATATACCGCTACATCCGTTAGGTTCTAAGCGGTTTACAGAAAATATACATTAAGATTAGAAATAAGAAAGGTACTTGAAAAATTCCCTTACTGTCCCGAAGGCTCACAATCTAACTAAAGTACCTGGAGGGTAATAGAGAAGTGAAAAGTAGAGTTAGAGGAAAAATAAAAATAAAATAAACATTTTAACAAGACAGCATTGATCTAAATACTTTGGAAGGTAGAAGAGAGGAGAGAAAGGAATAGAAGCATGATGAAGTGATGAAGTGGAGCAAGTAAGTTTAGGAGGAGCGATTGACGTTTCCAGAAAGGGCTTCTTCAGGGAAGAGACTTGGCCGACAGTCCCAGGATGCCTATGTCTCCTCCCCTGAGATGTTCTCCCATCCATGCATTCCCTCCCAGACACACTGGGTACCACCTCAATGGCTATTAGATAAATTATAACCAGCGAGTGTTAAACCACTTTAAAAAAAAATATCTTTTAGCACATAAAACGATTGTCCATATTATAGATCATAGTAACATAGTAAATGAGGGCAGATAAAGACCATAATGGTCCATCCAGTCTGCCCAACTGTTCACTCTCTATAAATTAATGATTTAATTTAAATTGTTCTTTTTCTTAGATAATTCTGGGTCAGAAACCCAGAGTTCTGCCCGGTACTGTGCTTAGATTCCATCTACTGGAGTCTCCGTCAAAGCTCACTCCAGCCCATCTAAACCATCTTAGCTGTCAAAGTCCTCCCCAACCCAGGCTCAACTGAATGGCCATATACGGGACGCAGACCGTGCAATGGCCCAGTACTGGCCATTGTTCTTCAATACAGTGGCGTGGTAATGGAACGAGATATATGGGGTGGTGGCACCCCTCCCCTGCCCTCTTCACCCTCCTGCTCCTTTCCCACCCACCACTACCGCATGCACCCCTTCCGTACTTCGTACCTCTTTTAACTTCCCCGGCATGAGCAGCATCACTAACTCGCTGTCAGTGTTGGCTTTCCCTCTGACATCACTTCCTGGGCTCAAAAGTCACATCAGGACTCAAAAGTGACATGACATGACATAAGTGAGATAAGACGTCTGCAGATAATAAGTGAGATAAGACGTCTGTAAATAATTCAAAATACATCTGTTAAAATTATTTTCAATGCCCAAAAATTCTGATCAGAGCACACTGGCTTCCGATTGAACACCGCATCACCTACAAAATCATGTTGATGACGTTTAAAACTAGACAAAGAGGGCTTCCTGAATTCATTAATAGACTTCTTATACCCTACTCCATTAACCTTGCTCTCCGATCATCCAATCAAAACTTACTTGCAATCCCATCATTAAGTCATGTCAACTTCATGAGAAATAATATCTTTTCAGTTACTGCCCCATCGCTCTAGAACTCAGCACCAAATTATTTACGTGAGATTACTACTTTAGATAACTTTAAGTCTGGTTTAAAAACTATACTTTTTAAAGATGCATTTGCAATATAACCGTCCTTCTAAGGATGTTTAAACCCTTTATTATCTAGTATCCATGGCTAGTTTAGCCATTTGGGTTTTTACTTTCTGTTTCCCTTTTTTGTTCTTTCCTATTATTGATTTTAGTTCTTCTCCTTCCTCACGTGCCAGTTTGTTTCGTATTGGTTAGTCACGTCAGTCATGATAGTTCGTCTCTTGATGTTTCTCTGATGTTAATTTGTTCCCTGCATTTTGTGTTTTTATCTTTTTACTATGTAAAGCCGCCTTCATTACAGATAAGGCAGGTTAACAAATTTTAATACATTTGAAACTATTAAATTTATAGATATAGCTGCGTTTGCTTCCGCTTTACCAGACTTAGGGGGGTAGTTACTATGGTGCTTTAAAGCAATAATACATGTTATTTGACTCTTAATGCATATTGAACAGCAATAACATACTTTTCATTATCATAACACTAGTTTAGGTTACCAGGGGAAACATAATGGAAGCAGGTGAACACTACAAGCGGTGTTATTTCAGGAAAAGTAATGCTTAAAGCTGGCATTATTTTTGCTGTCTGAAAACAATGGGCCACTAATTTGTGCCTTGATGCTCATGGGTATAGAAAAAATATATACTGTAGTTCATAAAGGATAAAAGTTTAACAAAGTGAATTGCGTAAAAGCAACTCAAAAATAAACTATGCCAACTAAATTACTAATTTAGTGAGAAGACCTCAGTGTAGATTGAAAAGCCAGATAAACGCGTGGAGGGGCATAATCAAAAAAAGCTTCTAAGTCCCCTTTTGGCCTAAGTCCTTAAAACGTTCAACCCAGAAGCAGGGAAAGTGTCCATAACCAAAACAAACGTCCTTGTTTTGATTATGGCCTTCCTTTGCCTAAACGCCCAAACACCACTACGTCTAAAAGTACACCCACACGACGTGTACACTTTTTAGCCATAATGAAACAAAAAAACGCCTAAGCCCCAAACGTCCAACAGAATGGCTTTTTGGCGAAGGAGGAGCCAGGCCTTCGCCTAAAATCTGGATTCTGTAACCGGTGTCTGTCAAAAACAACACCGGTTACAGAATCCCCCCCCCCCCCACAACGATCCAGGCCCTCCTGCCCAAGCCCTCCTGCCATGTCAAACCGCCAAACCCCCCCCCCCCCCCCCGACGACATCGGGGCAAGGGGAGGAGAGATAGGGCATCTTTTCTGCTGCGGGTCGCGGCAGTTCGGGTAGAGGAATGATGGCATCGCGGTAGGGGAGATGAGGCATCTCTCCTGCCGCAATGGTTGCGGTAGGTCGGTTGCCGGGCTGTTGAACTGATCGCGCCAGCGGCCATCAGCTCAGCGGCCCCTTTTTCGGCACTTAGACCTGGTTTGACTACGTCTAAGTCAAAAAGGTCTAAGTGCCGACTAGGCAACCTGTAACTGTTTTGGTTATACCTGTTGTACGCCTAGGTGTAGGTCAGCCCACCTCCCGCCCACTGCCCGCCCTTTCCCCTCCTCTAAACACACCTCTTTTCTCTCTGTGCGTTTAGTGGCAGGGGAAAGGCCTAAGCTGTTTTTAGATACGTCTAAAAACCAGCTTTGGTTATGGGTACTTGGACGATCAGGCTTTTTGATCGTCCAAATAGCCATTTAGGACACTTTTTAGACGTTTTATTTTTTTGATTATTACCCCCAAGGTGTTTAATACTTCAACCTGCGATTGAACAAAAGTTCCATACACTACACCATCATAGCGTCTTCCGTTGTACTCATAATGTGAACAGTGTAAACGCACATAAATGATAAGAAGTGCAAAATGCGCAATCCACTTTGAAAAACACACACACGCTACACAGTCCTACCAAAATCATGGAAGGAACTTAGCTCCATGAGAAGCACAGGAATCAAAGCCGTGAAGCTTCCAAAGAGGGCCAGCTGGTTGTTTCAGTTCATGTTATAGTCCGTCTACAAAAGGCAATGTTGGTTCAACTGAGCGTCAGTTTCGGAAACAATCCTTCATCATGAACTTCCTCATGCTGAAATAGAGCCAGACAACTGAATAAGTTGTTTTTTGGCATTGTTCAGTCATCTGGCTCTATTTCAGCATGAGGTATCTGATGAAGGATGATTGCTTAAGTATAATTGTAAGTTGAAAGTGCTTATGTCGATGTATTATATGTTATATTTCCATGTATATAATTAATAATAATAATAATAATAATAATTTATTTTTCTTGTATACCGCCCGACCAGTAATTCTGGGCGGTTCACAACAGGAGAATACTGAGACATGTCAGCACATGGTAGTTTCATAGAACACACTATCTACGTACAATCTAAAATTATATAATAAAAGTAATACAATTGTTAAAAACATTCAAGTGCAATGTTAAAAATTATTAAAAAATTAAAACTTACTATGACAATAAGAATAGAACGAAAATACCTCATTTAAATATATCAAAATTAACATTCTTATTTGTCAAATAAATAGGTCTTTAATGATTTCCTAAATGTGAAGTAAGAATTAGATTGAACAATCCTCGGACTTAGCCAGGAGTTCATCTTCCCAGCTTGATACTCCAAAGTCCTGTCTAAAAAGGTCTTAAAACGACAGGCCTTTGGAGTAGGGAAGATGAACGTTCCAGAATTTCTAGTTCCTTTTGTTGAGTAAGAAAGTTTCAGATAGGGGGACACATATGAGGGAGATAATCCATAAAGCACCTTATAACAAATGCATCCAAATGCACTATTAAAGTATGAAAATCAATATAGATTTTTTTAAATTTTTTTTTTAAAGGAAGGCAAAGGATTACTGATTTTTTTCAACAATCATTTGCTTACATTTATGTGTATCATGTCTGGTTGTTTTATTTTATGCTTGCTTCACATGTAACTGCTTAGGATTGTAAGGATGAGTGAAATATTAATTTAATAACTATAAATATAATATAAATGTAATAAATGAAATGCCTGAAGATGAAGTTGTTCTGTTTTGGGGTGCATTTCACAGCATGAAGTGGAAGGGGAATAAGTGGTATGGGTAATCAAAGTCACATTGAGAAGTGTCTAAATATGATCAAAGATGGGACCCAAAGACCCATGTATATGCAAGCATCTATAGAAAGCAATGTGTGCTATAGATTTAATGAGGATTATGCATATTCTAATGATTCACAGTATGGGCTGATCTAAAAATCTATGTAAAGGTTTACTCTGCAGGAGAATATGTAAGGCTTCTGAGTTATAGTTTTAAAGACATTATTATTTTAGTTGCTAAAGGCAGAAAATAGCTATGTGCTAGAAATCACACAGAGTCTATAATTTGGGTGCATTGATTAAGCTACAGAATGTGGTGTTTTGCAAAAAAATTAAAAAAAAGGAACATGAATAAATCTCCGAGATACAGATGACCCAAGTTATTCAGATCTCTTCTCCATCATGAGACAAAGGGCTCCTTTTACTAAACTGTGATAGCGTTTTTAGCGCATGCAGAATATTAGCGCACGCTAACCCCGCGCTACGCAGCTAGAACTAACGCCAGCTCAATGGTGGCGTCAGTGTCTAGCGCGTGCGGCAATGTAGCATGCGCTAAAACCGCTATCGCAGCTTAGTGAAAGGAGTCCAAAATGCCTCGGACAACTGACAGAAGCCATGTGTAGATTAGTTAGCTAAAAGTGAAATTGGTTAATTAAATATTGAATTACTTTAATTTTCATGAAAGTAAGGAATTCATACTTGTTTGTGAAAAAATAAATATGCACTTAATTTATGATATTATTAATAATCATAGAAAGCTAACAATAATAACCATACCTAAACACACTGAGCATTGACAAAAATCACCATATGTCAACTACGAGGAGGTGCTGAAAAAATTCTCAACCCAACCGCGAATGACGGATATGGTTCAATCAATGATCTGAAACAATATCAAAATATAGAATTTTGTTTCTGCAAATTGGCACTTAACAAAATAAGATAACACTCTTTCAGCTACAGTGGCAAAATAATGCTCAGAATTTAGGAAGCTGGTTGGTTGGGCTGAGAATTTTTCTGCACCCCCCCTCCTATAGAAGGGTGTGCTGCTTGGGGACGGCCCCATCTTGCATCAATACTTCTGAATACCTTAGGTTCTTGGGAAGGATTCAAAATTTAGGGGTCCTTTTACTAAGGTGTGCTAGCTGTTTTAGCATGCGCGCTAAACGCTAATGCGTCCATTATAGTCTATGGACACGTTCCGCCTTAGTAAAAGGACCCCTTAGTGCCAAATCCACTCAAGAGAATCAGTATTAAATTATTAGGAAATGGGATACGTGTATTTAGCAAGGGCCCATAGACCACGACATTTGGGGCTCCTTTTATTATGGTGCGCTAGCGTTTTCAGCGCACGCTAAACGAAAAATACTAATGCAAGCTCTATGGAGGCGTTAGCATTCAGCGCGTGCAGTACTGTAGCACGTGTTAAGCGCATGCTAAAACCACTAGCGCACCTTAGTAAAAGGAGCCCTTAATATATGACTGAGTTATTAATTTGAATTCTCTTTCTTTATATATATATATGTATGTTTACAGTGCTGCGGCCACTGCTGGAGCCAAGAGGTTTGTCGACCGCGGGAAGGGAAGGGAAGGGAAGGGGGTGGTGGCGGCGGCAAAGGACTAGGGGAGCTGGCCAGACCGGGAGAAGAGAAAATCGGGTGCTTGAAGGACAAGGCTAGAGAATGACATGGTAAAAAAAATTGTCTCTGTGTCTGCTTGGGTGGGAGACAGAAGGGGGGCCACGGAGAGACAGGGAGGAACTGGAGCTGGAGAGGGAAAGAGGCCTGCTTTGGGGAAGGGGTGTACTTGGAGGCAGACAGCTTTGCTTGGGGGGGGAGACAGAAGGGGGGCCACAGAGAGACAGGGAGGAACTGGAGCGGGAGAGGGAAAGGGGCCTGCTTTGGGGGAGGGGTGTGCTTGGACGCAGACAGCTTTGCTTGGGGGGGAGACAGAAGGGGGGCCACGGAGACACAGTCAGGGAGGAACTGGAGGGGCAGAGGGAAAGCGGGTCTGATTTGGGAGAGGGGTGTGCTGGGAGGTAGATAGCTTTGCTTGGGGGGGAGACAGAAGGGGGGCCATGGAGACACAGTCAGGGAGGAATTGGAGAGGTAGAGGGAAAGGGGGCTGCTTCGGGGGGAGGGATGTGCTGGGAGGCACATCGTTTTGCTTATGGGGGAAGACAGAAGTGGGGCTACGGAGAGACAGTTAGGGAGGAACTGGAGGGGGAGAGGGAAAGGGGGCTGCTTTCTAGCACCCGTTAATGTAATGGGCTTAAAGACTAGTATATATATATATATATATATATATATATACATATATACATGTATTTGTATTCTATTTGTTGCATATATTTTCAAGGACTAAATAAAAAAGAATGCCAATGGTTGATGGGAAAGATGAGATCATGCACTAAAAGAACTCAGTCATATTTGGCTAAAACATAAAATAGACTAGGTCCTGTAAGGAGCGGTTGAGAACCCAACAGACTCAGCGGGCATAGCATATAAGAACTAATTTAGGGCGATGGCAAATGCCAATTGAAAAAAGTTAGATTTTTTTTTTTTTTAAACTTTCTTTATTGATATTTTGAACTTGACAATGTATACATTTGAAAAATAAAAAAAAAACTGTATGAAAATACATTATTAACATCAGAATTATTACAATAAAGATTTTAAATCCCTTCTTAACCTTTAACAGTAATGATGTATATTATACTATCAATATTATAAAATATAATTTTAAATTTTGAAAAAGTCAATTCAGCAGGCAAAATAGATGGGAGATTATCCCAGAGAAAAAGAGAAAGGAAAAAGTAGCAGCATGGTGGATTCATAGTGAACTTGGCAAGGAGAAGGAAGAACTAATCTGTGAGAATTCAGTGACCAGGATGGAGTATAAGGAATAGTGATAGAAAGTGATAGAACATCCGTGCAAAGTGCTTTAAAAGTCCCCTCTTCTATGAAACTGCGCTAGCGGTTTTTAGCGCAGAGTGCCACGCTGAATGGCTCGCGCTGCTCCCAACGCTCATTGAGTCCCTAAGTAAGCGAGAAAAGATTCCTGAAATTTCACAGTAAACAGTATTACAATAGTCAATCCATGAGATAACGAATTCATGAATGAGTGTATGAAGTGAGGCAAAATCAAGAAATGAACTAAGGGAATAGATCTGCGGAATCAAAAATAGCTCTGAGCAACCTGGAGGTCAAAAGAGAATTATGTTCCCATTCTTTCTTTATAACATAACTTTATTCTTCTATACCGCCACAATCAGTCGATTTCTAGGCGGTTTACACTGAAGAGAGCTGGACAACCAGCGAATTACAAAATACAATTAGTAAAAGTACAACATATTTCTCAAGAATAGTCAGAATAGAATAATTAAATTTAATATGACTTTTGTTTAGGAAATAGATCTGTCAAACAATGCAGTCTTAATTTCTTTCCAAAATGCGCCATAGGTCAACCTGGCTCCACTGCTGAAACATCAAAGTTCTATCCAAAAAGGACCTGTATTTACAACCAGTGATCCTTGGATAGGCAAATAAATTACAATTTCTGGTTATCCTTGATTATGCTCCCAAGAACACAAATTACTCACTATCCCTTGTCCATCACATGCACGCTTTAATTGAACAGTACTCATGATTCAGTTTCTATGTTCTGGGCCATTTATTGTGGAACTCTCTCCATCAGTTCCTCCATTTTGAAATGTAAAGCAAAGCTTAAGGTGTTTTACTGTACTTTAACAAAAACAGCAAAGCAGGAACACTCCACAGTAAAACCAATCCAAAAGATGAAAACAAAAAGAGACTGTGGATGAAGATGTTCTGAAAAGATGATTTATTTGTCAAACTTCTCAATAAAACCATTAAAAAATATATGATAGTCCAAATGTGTTGATCCTAACAGACTCAACACGGTCCGTGTTTCGGCGGACACACCTTCCGCAGAGGTCCTAAAAATATATGATATATATTTTATATATTATGGTTTGATGTTATTATATTTGAAAGTGTTGCTGTAAAATTGCAAAGTGAAGTTGGGGCCATCTAAACGGAGCAGATAGGTGGCTCAAGATAGTGCAAGAGTGATATGGTGCAATAAGGATAACCAGAGTGAAAACAGGAAACCTCTGATTTGATTGTATTTATGAACCTAGGTGTAGGTGGAAAAAAAAAAGTGTAAGTGTCGTGATAAGTAGGAATACGGGGGTGGGGGGGTGGGGGGGTGGGGGGGTGTTCTAATGTAAATACTGATTACAAGAACCCGAAAATGCCATAGTGCACGTAGAACCCACTGGGAATAAAGGCCAGGTGAAAATCCTTGATGTGACTGACGTGACATGTGGTTCAAAAGAGCCGCACACACATACCAGTTGGATGTTATGATCTCAGATGATAAATGTAGACTAAAAACTAAAATATGTAGCTTTAAACTGCAAAACAGGAAAGAGCATACATACAAAATCCAATAAGAGCAAACTTTAAAAAAACAAAACAAAAACATAACAGGGGAGGTGGGGTGGGGGGGCTGTTTCTTCATGTTGTAAAACATTCTGATGTATGCATGAAGGATGGTGAAACAAATATGGAAACTAATGGCAGGGACTTCTCCGAAATCACCAAGGAAAGCAGAAAATTATATCCAAGAAAGATGAGAGTTTTCTTTGAGGATCTCTTTGCTAATTTTACCCAATACATGTCTGATGGCACTGTCTATTATCATTGTTAGAGTTAGATCAATCAAAACATGGATCTTGGATGAAGAGAGTTGTCCTCAGTCTGTTGTAAGATAACCATAATCCAGTTTTCACTGATTTCTACACTCAGCTAAAGGGACTCCCCCCACCCCTATTTTGTGTCTATATCCAGCTCATGGGTTTTCTATTGTGTTAGGCGCTATTTTCTTTCTGTACTCACCCTGAGCAGACACAGAGTCCAGGTCCATCCAAACAACAAGGATTGCAAAAGTGAGGATGATGACACTTCTCTTCATGGTGCTATCAAATGTGTGGTTCCCAGTCACTAGCTCTAGCCAAGGCTGGGATATAAAGACTCAAACCAGGAAGGGCAGGGTTTGCTAAACAAATGATTTTCTAGGGAACTCCCAGATTCCAACACTAATATTGATTCATTTCACAATGACTCAGTTACCTCTCCCAGATGAGAACATGGGCAAGTAAACAAGGAGCACAACATATCTCTAGTGCCACTAGGCAGAAGGCTCAAGTTTTAGGTGTTTGATTGGCAATGGTGAAACATTTTAAGAGTTGGTTATTTTTGTCTCCTTATATTTTAGAAGATAAACCAGAGGCAGACACAGGCTTTCCTGAGCCCCAGAACTGTTCGTATAACTAGTTCGCCAATGCTCCCAGCTCGGTCCAATCCTCCTGATCCTCTCAGCATTACCCTCCTATCTGATCCCCTAACTCCCTTGGATCCAAACCCTTTCTCATTCATTCTCCAAACTGAAAGCCAAACCACAATCATAAAATCCCTCCCTCCCCAACCCCCTAGAACTCCTCAGTAGCCCCTTCATCCCAGGACTTACTGAGGGAGATTTCTAGTGTCTTATGAGACAGAACTGGAGTAGGCTCCAGGACACAAGAGATTGCCCCTGGGTAAATCCAGGAGATAAAGGGAATTCTGGGGAGGGGGTAAAAAGGGGTGGATTTTTGCAATTGTGGGAGGTCTTCTGGTATGGAGAGGGGTCCAGGAATTTTGGATCCCAGGAGAATTAAGGATCAGAAGGGTTGATGCTAAGGGGATCAGGGAAAGGTTTGGAAAGAGGACATGATTGGTTACAGGGGGTGGTTGATGAGCATTGTGGAGTTATCAGGCAGGATGTTGGGGGCCTGGAAATGAGGGGACATTGGCTTGGCAACCCAGAAGTTATGTAGTACCAGCTAGTATTCACTGCTGGCACCTGTATAGATAAAAAGGCATAGGTAGGGCTGCTTTTAATGCAGTTCTGTTGGCCTGCTTAGCTAGGAAGGTACTGGCATTGAATATTGCCATCACCTGTGTAACTGCTCCTTCCTGATTCTGCCCCTCTCATGCCTGGTTCCACGATGGCCGGTTAATGCTGATATTCTGTGGTACTTTAAGGGTCTCTGACTATCGGTGGCCAGCCTGCAAAGCTTGATTTAGATCAGTGGTTCCCAAACCTGTCCTGGGGGACCTCCAGCCAGTCAGGTTTTCAAGATATTCCTAATGAATATGCATGAAAGAGATTTGCATATAATGGAAGTGACAGGTATGCAAATCTCTCTCATGCATATTCATTAGGGATATCTTGAAAATCTGATTGGCTGGGGGTCCCCCAGGACAGGTTTGGGAATCACTGATTTAGATGGACCAGAGCCTCTCCTATTCATTTAAATTGCTTTGAATAATGGGCCCTATAAGTTTATTTTTCCTTTCCCTCTCCTTGTTTCTCTCATCTTAGCACATTCCTTCTCTCTGACCTTCTTCCCTCCTGTTTCTTTTTTTTCACTCATTCATCCTCTGTCGAGAAGTCATCTGAAGCATTCTTTATGCACCCTAACTAGTCTAGCCAAGTTAATAACTTGTCATCTCTGATATGAATATAAACTTCTAAAATCAAGAGGTTGGGTATCGGAGTAAGAGCACCAGCTAAGAGCATAATACAAAGTGTGAGACCAATGCCATAACCTTGCATATGTCAACAAAGTCACTAACAAACACTTGCCATAGAAACTCTAGCCATTCCCATCAGGAAACTAATCTAATCTAATCTAATCCTTAGGTTTGTATACCGCATCATCTCCACGTTCGTAGAGCTCGATGCGGTTTACAGTAGGAGAAATAGGAAGGAACTACAACAGAGGGTTAGAGGTAGAAGTGTGAAGAAAATTTAGAGGACTTGGGATGCCAAGATATAAGAGTTTCCTTGATTCCTAAGTTGGAGGGAGACTTACATTTTTTGAGAAAAGCCAGGTTTTCAGATGTTTGTGGAAAACTTGGAGAGAGCTCAAGTTCCGAAGAGGGGAGGTAAGGTTGTTCCAGAGCTCAGTGATTTTGAAGTGAAGGGAGGTCCCTAGCTTTCCTGTGTGGGAAATGCCTTTTAGCGAGGGGAAGGATAGTTTTAATTTGTGGGAGGATCTGGTGGTATTAGGGTTTGAGGAATTCCAAGAAAGAGGGATAAAGGGAGGGAGGATACCATATAGGATTTTGAAAGTTAAACAGGCGCATTTATAGTGGACCCTGGCGATTATCGGAAGCCAGTGGAGCTTGGCCAGGAGCGGGGAGACATGGTCAAATTTACTTTTAGCGAAGATGAGCTTGGCCGCGGCATTCTGAATCCGTTAGAGTCTGTGGAGGTTTTTCTTAGTTAGGCTTAAATAGATAGAGTTGCAATAGTCCAATCTTGTTATTACTTGGACAAATTGTTTTAGAAAGCCAGAAAGTACAAGCAAACTCCATAATGTTTCTCTAGCCTCAGTCCAAAAAGGCTTGGAAAAATCAACAAACTACAAAGAGGGCTTGATATCATTTGATGGCCTTTGTTTTCCATCACTCAGCTAAAAATAATCACTTCATTAGTTGTCTTTTTTCACAAAGGAACTACTTTGGCTTTCTAGAGGAACACTCTCTGATATATTTTTAGTATGTTTCAATTAATTTTATTCAAGATGTATCCAGCAATTGATAACTGAGCAATACCACAGTACTACAGAAAGCCCTTTTGCCTTTTTAGTTGTTCATGGCAACGATGAATGGCTCTGAAGTCCTGAGAAAGCACTTGGTTATTCAAGCATTAATTATTTATACTCTAATCAGAAGACACAACGATGAATGTCTCTGAAGCCTTGAGAAAGCACTTGGTTATTCAAGTATGTATTATTTATACTCTAATCAGAAGACAAACATCAAAGCAGATGTGACCTATGAAGCATGCATCTGAAGAAGTGAACTCTTGTCCTCAAAGGTTTACGTTGTTAATTTACAAGATTCCAACAGCTTATTATAAACCATGGAAGTACTGCGTGTTATTGTATACAAATTCCAATTTTTTAAAACATAAATTGATATACCTAGGTGACTACAATACATGTATGAAGAAGTGTGTAATATATTTTACTTGCAGTAAATTGACAAACATTTGAAATTTGGGCACAGTTAGCAGGATGGATTCTTTGAATATGGTTTTATTTATTCTAAAAGTACAAAACAGAAAACAGTCTCTATGTCAAAACCAATCGCAGCAGCAAAGTAGGGATAAATAGATGATTCTACTCATGATTTCAAGTTTGCAAATCAATGTTTACTCATATGCACACATGGAGGAGCATAATTGAAAGGGACGTCTAAGTCTGTTTTCGTCTAAGTTGCAAGTCGTCCAAAGTAAAAAAACAGCCCTGGAGAAGCAGAGACTTAGAGGAGACATGATAGAGACTTACAAGATCACGAAGGGCATAGAGAAGGTAGAGAGGGACAGATTCTTCAGCCTATTGGGAACCACAAGAACAAGGGGGCACTCAGAGAAATTGAAAGGGGACAGGTTTAGAATCAATGCTAGGAAATTCTTTTTCATTCAGAGGGTGGTGGACACCTGGAATGCGCTTCCGGAGGTTGTGATAGGACAGAGTACATTATGGGGTTTCAAAGAAGGCTTGGATAAATTCCTGAAGGATACGGGGATTGAGGGATACAGATAGAGGTAGAGATAGGATTATGAAAAGGTACAGATAGAAGGATAAAGGGGACTGAAGGGTTTTAGGCAAATGATCAACTTACAGGTCATGGACCTGATGGGCCGCCGCGGGAGCGGACTGCTGGGCGCGATGGACCTCTGGTTTGACTCAGCGGAGGAAACTTCTTATGTTCTTATGTCCAAAATTTTTTTTGTTTTGAAAATCGTCTAACTATACGTCCTGCCGATCTGATCATCCAAGTCGCTAAATCGTCCATCTTTATACCACATTTTCGTCCAACCTTTCGTCCAAGTCAAAAACGCCTAGAATAAGCCCTGTTGGACGTGGGAGTGGTCTGCAAAGTGATGGACTGAACAGCCAGACATGGAACCTAAATAGTGGGGTACCTTACAGGACACTGCTGTGAATTTCACAAAAAGGGTGCCATGTCTTCTCCTCACTACAGCTCCCTTATAGGTCATGGTGAGCCCCCCAAACCACCTCCAGAATCCCCTAGAACCACTTATCTATCACCCTAATAGCCCTTATGGCTGCAGGAGCCACTTATATGCCAGTAAAAAAAGGGTTTTGGGGGTGTATAGGGGAGTGCACATGTTTCAGTAACAATGCAATGATTACAGGGGCTTATGGGCATGGGGCCTCCTCTCCATGGGTCCCTAACCCAAGACGACTTAAGCCACCTATGTGCTGGACTACTAGGCTTTCCTATGCCAGGCTGCCAGGTGATGATGGTCTGGAGGCTGAATTTTAAAAGTGTGATTATGATTTTTATGGGGGTTGGGGGGGTCGGTGATCACGGGGGTAGTGTGTGTGGGGTCTGTATTATGTGTTTGCAGTGCTTATCTGGTGACTATAGGTGGGTTTTTGTGACTTAGACCATGTTTTAAGTGGTCTAAGTCACAACGTCCAAGTTCCGTCTAGACTGTTGTAAAACTTTCGGTTATATATGCTGTACGACTAAGTCTAAGCCTGCCCATGTCCCGCCATCAAAACTCTTCCTGAAACGCCCCGTTTAGCTATGGTCGTTTAGCGGCACTATGAAGGCCTAGGTCATTTAGAAATACGTCCAAAACCCGGTTTGATTATTGACACTTGGACGTCTTTCGATTATGATCCCCATAGTAGAGAATGACACGGTGACAAAATTCATCACCGTTCCCGTCCCCGCGGATAACCGCGGGAAACCATCTTCATGTCATTCTTTAAGGAGAGAGGGAAGAATCAGAGTATAAGAGGGCACAACCACTGACCCGCAAGCTTTGCTTTGAAGAATGCTGGTGTAGAAGGACCGAGGTTGAAACAGACACTACAGAATGACAGTCTCTGGTATCCAGAGCAGATATTGTGATGTCATAATGCCTCATTTCACCAGTGCCTAAGAGCCAATCACATCAGTGATGTCACAATGGCTTCATTATCCTTGGCTCACATAAGCACAGCCACTGACCCGCAAGCTTTGCTTTGAAGAATGCTGGTGTAGAAGGACTGAGGTTGAAATAGACACTAGAAAATGACATGGGATTATTTCCCGCGGTTATCCGCGGGGACGGGAACGGTGATGAATTTTGTCACCGTGTCATTCTCTACCCCATAGCAAACAGACAAACCCTATATAGCCAGCATTTCAGCACCAAAGTACCTTCCTCCGATGTATCATATAAATAGTTGATAATACATTAAAATTTAAATACTGCACTGCTGTAGCTCTAGATATGGAGAATCTTTCTATCCGTTATTAATGCCAGACTGTCAGAAAATGTCATCTGTCATAAGAACATGTCATCTGTCATAAGAACATAAGAATTGCCGCTGCTGGGTCAGACCAGTGGTCTATCGTGTCCAGCAGTCCGCTCCTGCGGCGGCCCTTAGGTCAAAGACCAGTGCTCTAACTGAGTCTAGCCTTACCTGCATACGTTCTGGTTCAGCAGGAACTTGTCTAACTTTGTCTTGCATCCCTGGAGGGTGTTTTCCCCAATATCAGCCTCCGGAAAAGCGTTCTAGATTTCTATCACTCTCTGGATGAAGAAGAACTTCCTTACGTTTGTAGGGAATCTATCCCCTTTTAACTTTAGAGCAGGGGTGTCAAAGTCCCTCCTGAAGGGCCGCAATCCAATCGGGTTTTCAGGATTTCCCCAATGAATATGCATGAGATCTATTTGCATGCATTGTTTTCATTGTATGCTAATAGATCTCATGCATATTCATTGGGGAAATCCTGAAAACCTGACTGGATTGTGGCCCTCAAGGAGGGACTTTGACACCCCTGCTCTAGAGAGTGCATTCTCGTTCTCTCTACCTTGGAGAGGGTGAACAAGCTGTCTTTACTACTAAGTCTGTTCCCTTCATTATCTTGGAACGTTTCAATCATGTCCCCTCTCAGTTGCCTCTTTTCATGGGAGAAGAGGCCCAGTTTCTCTAATCTCTCACTGTACGGCAACTCCTTCAGCCCCTTAACCATTTTAGTCACTCTTCTCTGGACCCTTTCGAGTAGTACCATGTCCTTCTTCATGTAAGGCGACAAGTGCTGGACGCAGTATTCCAAGTGAGGGCATACTATGGCCCGGTACAGCTGCATGATAACCTTCTCCGATCTTTTCATGATCCCCTTCTTAATCATTCCTAGCATTCTGTTCACCCTTTTCACCGCCGCCACGCATTGCACAGACGGCTTCATTGACTTGTCTACCAGTACTCCCAAGTCTCTTTCCTGGGGGGACTCTCTAAATACTGCACCAGACATCCTGTATTCATTTATAAGATTTTTGTTACCGACATGCATCACCTTACACTTATCCTCATTAAACCTCATTTGCTATGTTGCGGCTCATTTCTCGAGTGTGTTTATGTCACGTTGCAGGTCTTTGCAATCCTTCTGTGTCTTCACTATTCTGAATAACTTTGTATCGTCTGCAAATTTAATCACTTCGCTTGTCGTACCAATTTCCAGGTCGTTTATAAATATGTTGAAGAACACGGGCCCAAGCACTAAACCCTACGGCACTCCACTCGTGACGCTTTTCCAGTCCGAGTATTGTCCATTTACACCCACTCTCTGTTTCCTATCCACCAACCAGTTTTTAATTCATGTGAGTATTTCATCCACGATTCCATGGCTTGCAATTTTTCAAAGTAGTCGTTCATGTGGGACTTTGTCGAACGTCTGAAAATCCAGATATACAATGTTGACCGGGGGGTTAAAGGATCAACTGAATACGTGAATTCGTTTCCTGATGAAGCCCGTTTATTAGGGTGAAGCGAGACCCGTCGAGCAATAGAATATTCAGCACTTTATCCTTGTGCGAGGAATACTGCATTCGTCACTTTATGTCTGTGCAATATAGCACTCGAGCACTTTAACTTCACACAGTGCCTCATCAATTGCAGATAAGTTATTTTTTCTCTGCATTAAGTAATTAGATTTATCCAAACACTGTCATGATGCTATCATTAATTTAAAAATAATAAAAAGTTTTTAAAAATATTTTATTAACTAGTGTTTAAGCTCATTACATTAACAGGTGCTAGAGGAGATGTCTGTCTGGGTTTTTTTTCTTTGTCTCTCTCTCTTCTTGGACGCTGTCTGTCATTCTTTCTGTCTGTGTCTCTCTCTGGCCCCCTTTCTGTCTGTCTTTCTTTCTGTCTCTGGGCAGTTAAGCGCAGTGCCTGCGCAGAAGGATGCAGTTCGGGCGACTTCGTTGTGTGAAACGAAGTTCGTTGTAGGAAGCAAGACATGAAGTTCGTTGTGCGCAGCGTTCGCTGTGCGAGGCGTTCGTTATGCGAGGCACCACTGTACTATATTACCTATTTTGTCTCAATTATCATTTGACATAGTTCTTTTTCGATTCCTTGCTTTGTCTGGAGAATTGAATAAATTACATTCCAAATTATTTGATATACTAATTGCTGTCACTATACAAATTATTCTTTCAGGATAGAACTTTGGATAGTAGTGCTAATTAGATGAAACTATTACCATTCGGTGTTAATTAAATACAGTGTGCATTGAACCACCCAGTCTTACTTTCACATTTAGGATCAACTGGGATTACACTACTGAAATAATATGGGATAATAAATGTTGACAATACCACACCTTACCTCGCAGCAGATCCTTCACTAGATTATATAGTAGAAGAATATCATTATTATTTGTGCAGAAGTATCAGGTATATATAGCATTTTACAAATGTACAGAATAGACAGTTCCATCTTCTAGAAGTTTACAATCTAATAAGGCCAGATAAATTAAAAAATATAGAGGAAATATGTTGGGGTGGAGCTTTTGAGTTAAAATGATAGGGTGAGACTTCTTAACAGTCAAAACTAAGATAATGGGTAGAGTCCAAATGAGGAGAGATGAATCAGGAGGAAAATATTTGACCTACAAACAGACAATCTACATGAGTGGAGAGGCGGACAGAAAAAACAAACATAATGGTAGGAATTATTAGGAAAGGGATGGTAAATAAGACTAAGAATAATATAACGCCTCCATATCACTCCATGGTGTAACCTCACATTAAGTATTGCGTTCAATTCTGGTCACTGTATCTCCAAAAAAAAAAAAAAATATATAGATAGATAGATAGATAGCTATAGATATAGATAGTTAGATAGATAGTGGAATAAAAAAGGTTCAAATAAGAGTGATCAAAGATGATAAAGGGGATGGAACTCCTCTCTTATGAGGAAATATTAAAGGGGATAGGGCTCTTCAGCTTAGAAAAAGAGACAGCTAAGAGGAGATATTGTTGAAGTGTACAAAATTCTGAGTGGTATAGAATGGGTACAAGTTAATTGATTTTTTACTCCCTTAAAAATTACAAAGTATAGGGGCCTCTCAATGAAGGAGGATAGGAAGAAATATTTTTTTCATTCAAAGATTAGTTAAGTTCTGGAACTCATTACCAAAGGGTGTGGTAACAGCGGTTAACGTATATGCGTTTAAGCTTTGGACAAGTTCCTATAGGTAAAGTCCATAGTCTGCTATAGAAACATACATGGGGGAATCCACTGTTTTCCCTGGGATCGGTGGCATGGAATAATGCTCACTATAACCCCCTTATAATTTATGATGGCCCTCCCAATACTCCCCCAAGGAGAAATTAGGTCTTACATGCTAATTTTCTTTCTTTAGTATCCCTCAAGACTGGCACAGATGGATGGGTTTATGCTCCTCTGCCAACAGGTGGAGACTGAGAACACACTGAATTCTTACAGTACAAGTGGGCTGTGCAGTCCCTAATAAAATCAGTCTAACGAATAGCCAAGCAGGAACCCCAAACAAAAAGCATTTTTAAAAAAATCATTTAATAGTGCAAAACATAACTGTCGGAGAAGGATCAGAACAGGCAACCAAAACTGCCCCCAAAGTCCGCCAGCTACACCAGATGAACCTTTTTGTCGGTGCAGAGCGCAGCAGCCTCAAAAAAGGCAAACAGAATGCTAGGTATAATCAAGAAGGGTATTACAACCAGAATGGCAGAAGTTATCCTGCCACTATATCGGGCAATGGTGCGCCCGCATCTGGAATACTGCATCTAATTCTGGTCGCCGTACCTTAAGAAGGATGTGGCGATACTCGAGAGGGTTCAGAGGAGAGTGACGCGACTGATAAAGGGTATGGGAAACCTAACATATGCCGAAAGATTGGAGAAACTGGGCCTCTTTTCCTTGGAGAAGCGGAGGCTTAGAGGGGACATGATAGAGACTTACAAGATTATGAAAGGCATGGAGAAAGTGGAGAGGGACAGATTTTTCAAAATTTTGAAAAATACAAGAACGAGGGGGCATTCGGAAAAGTTAAGAGGGGACAGATTCAGAACCAATACTAGGAAGTTCTTCTTCACCCAGAAGGTGATGAACACCTGGAATGCGCTTCCAGAGGGTGTGATACGACAGAGTACGCTACAGGGTTTCAAGAAGGGTTTGGATGAATTCCTGAAGGAAAAGGGGATTGAGGGGTACTGAGAGAATTACTATGCGGGTCCTTGACCTGATGGGCTGCCTCGCGAGCAGACTGCTGGGTGGGATGGACCTCTGGTCTGACCCAGCAGAGGCACTGCTTATGTCCTTATGCTACTATTTGGGTTTCTGCCAGGTACTTGTGACCTGGAATGGTCACTGTGGAAACAGGATACTGGGATAGATTGACCGTTGGTCTCTATGGCTATTCTTATGACCTGCAAGTGAAAGTGTGGTTGGCCTCAAGAAGGGGAAAAGGGATGGGGGTTTGGTATACTGCCTTTCTGTGGTTACAATCAAAACAGTTTGCATATTACATAGAGGTACTGTACTTATTTTGTACCTGGGGCAATGAAGGGTTAAGTGATTTGCTTCAGAGTCACAAGAAGTTGCAGTGGGAATTGAACCCCATTTCCATGGTTCTCAGGTCACTGCACTCCTCCCCAAGTAAATATCACTAGCCATCTTTGAAATTAAAAATTAGTTCTAAAGCAATTATAGCACCACAACGGACAAAATCTGTTGTGCTTGTTTGAAGATAGATAGATAACGTTGCAAATTCAATATTTACAGTTCAACCATTGGTAATCTTGGACAAGATCTTCCATAGCCAACTCAGAATTAAAGGAATTGCAAGTTCAAAGATTGGATGATTATATAGGGAGCTCAAATTTTCAAAGTGATTGCATGTATGGCCAATACACTACTAATGCACCAGTATATTGAGCAGAGCTGAGAAAAAGGGTAAATTTATACACATATTGGATTACATCCTATAAATAGCGTCGTATTTTCTCAGTTCACGCTTTATGGTCCCTGGAGAAGGGGTATTGTTGCCTCGAAACCTAGTTCGGTTGGACCCTTCATTGGACATTTCAGCAGTTAAGGAAAGGACAACTGTGCCTGAAATCGACATAAGAACATAAGAATAGCCTTACTGGGTCGACCAATGGTCCATCAAGCTCACGGTGGCCAATCCAGGTCACTAATACCTGGCCAAAATCCAAGGAGTTGCAATATTCCATGCTATCGATCCCGGGTAAGCAGTGGTTTCCCTCATGTCTTTCTCAATAACAGACTATGGACTTTTCCTCCAGGAATTTGTCCAAACCTTTCTTAAAACCAGCTACGCTATCCGCTCCTGATTCGATTTTTTCAAGCTAAGTGTACTTTTGCGTGGCTCTAACATTCTTGTTGTGACTTCCATCCCGTTTAGGCCACAGAACAGGGGGCTTATTCTTTTGAACCTAAATCAGTTTGAAATCACTGTGTTATTTTAAATATTGTCTGTGTACACTGTGCTTACTTACTGGTTGTTTTAGCACTTATATTACACACAGCAGGAGTACCCGATGATGGTGTGCAACTCAATCTTGTGACTTTATGCCTGGTTTATCAGCCGAGTAATACAGCGGTTCTCTTGGGTTCTATGAGCTCACAACCTCACACTGAGGGTTCCCCGTCACTCAAATTAATTTAATCAATTCTCCTACATTTTAGCTTCATACACAGTGCTTGGGTTCTGGGTCTAAGCCACATCCTGTGATTCCCCGTTTCTTTATATTGCTAGTTTATGTATGCACACAACTATGTACTAGAAATACATTGCATCTACACGTATGTGATATATGTGTAGGCATGTCCAAGGGCAGTGAATGGGTAGAGTTGATACTTCAGACACTTATTTAATAAAATATACAGATAGGTACCAATTTCTATTAGCATTTACATGTCTTTGTCTAATAGATGTTGGAACTGTCATCTAGAAGTAGGAACTTTAGATCATTTATTGTTTCATTGCCCAGGTATTATGAATTTTTGGAAATCAATTTGGGACCAAATTAATAATTTATTAGATAACCCAGTGGCATTATCCTATGATACTCTGATATTTGGTATGGAAATGAGAGCAAAAAGTCAGATTTCTGCGAATAACAATAAATTACTACTTATAATGACTGGTGTTGCCATTCAGCAAATTACATATAATTGGAAGGATTGGAGGAGATTAAATTACAACTTCTGGTGGAATTCTTTATGCTATATCTATAAAATGGAAAGGTTTATTGCATTACAATGGGGATATTTTAAGAAGTTTCAGGATGTGTGGAAACCATTGACAAAGTATTGTAAAGATTAATTTGAATTTGTTTCTCTTATATTTATCAACTTAAGGTATAGGGAGGGGGGAGTTTATTATTACATGTTTTATATGATAATGGAATATATGGGAGGGAGGGATGGGAAAGAGGAAGGGATAAGAATTTATGAAATATATCAATGATTGTTTGTAAGTGATGTATTTATTGTTAATATGAATGAATATATTTAACACTTAATGTATTTTTGAAAATGAATAAAGAATTAATAGATAGCATTTACATGCACAAAGTCTGCCTTGGATCATACCTAATACGGCGGGAAAAATTACAGGGAAGTAATTCTGTAAAGGTTGTCAATAAGCAGGAGGTTACCCATTCTCAGAATCTAGGGCATGCAAAGAGAACCCTGCCAGGGGGGGAAGTCAGCCTTTCCTGAAGAGTTGGGAATCCTCTTTTAATTAAAGCTCACTGGCTCCCTATCAATCATCGAGTTACATATAAAAAAACTAGTGTTGACTTTTAAAACTAGAAAAACAGCTCAGCCTGAATTTACCAATAGACTTTTGATTCCATACACTTCATCATGCACTCTTCGATCCTCCGATCAAAATTTACTAGTCATTCCATCACTGAGCCATATAAATACTATCTTCTCTGTGGTTGCTCCCACCCTTTGCAAATCAGCCCCAAACTCGTTAAGAGAGACAACACCACCCGAGAATTTCAAGTCTTCTCTTAAGACGTTACTTTTTAAGGATGCTTTTCGTTTTTAAAATATTTTTATTGAATTTTAAACATAATAAATGTACATGAATAAATTAAAACAAGGAAATTTTATAATTAAATTGTTACTAACATACAAATCAATAGATGCATTGAGGACTAAGGGCTCCTTTTACTAAGGTGCGTTAGGGCCTTAACGCGCGGAATAGCGCGCGCTAAATTGCTTCTCACGCTAGACCTTAACGCCAGCATTGAGCTGCGTTATTCTAGAAGCGTACCGTGCGGTTTAGCACGCGGTAATTTTAAGCGTGCGCTAAAAACGCTAGCGCACCTTAGTAAAAGGAGCCCTAAAGCATCTAACCACGTATGAAGCCATTTATTTAAAGACAGATACACACACTCCCATTTCGACCAGAAACTAAAATTAAAAATTATAAAGGGCCACTAAAATTACAAAAATATATTATACTCAATAATACTAGTTGGATAGTATCTATGGTTAGGGTGAGGAAGTTATATTTGCTATTGGTGACCAAATTTTATTAATTTAAAGTTTTTATTAGTAAAGGAATTGGCTTTACATTCGTATTTATGAATCGTCATAATTGTTGCCCACCAGAATGAAGTGTTCAGTGATTGAGCTGATTTCCAATGCGAAAGAATAATTTGTATAGTGACAGCAATTAGTATATCAAATAATTTGGAATGTAATTTATTCAATTCTCCAGACAAAGCAAGGAATCGAAAAAGAACTATGTCAAATGATAATTGAGACAAAATAGGTAATATAGTACAGTGGTGCCTCGCATAACGAACGCCTCGCACAGCGAACGCTGCACACAACGAACTTCATGTCTTGCTTCCTACAACGAACTTCGTTTCACACAACGAAGTCGCCCGAGCTGCATCCTTCCGCGCAGGCACTGCGCTTAACTGCCCTCTCTCCGCCTGGCTCCCTGTGCAGTGGCGGACCGTCGGCTCGCAGGGGCCCGGCGCCTACTGCTGATGCGTTGGGGGGGGCGGAGCTACTCTCGCCGCCTCCCCGATGCTAGAAAAAAAAAAAAAAATGAACAGTTAAGTCCCAGTTTTTGCCGCTGAGACTCTGCCCTCTCTCACTGTAAAATTATTGTTTATACAGTATATCATGGCTTCTAAAAAAAGCAGGAAGGTGATTTCTGTTGAAATGAAACGGGAAATAATTAGAAGGAGTGAATGTGGGGTAAATTTATCTTTTTTTATGTCATCTTAGCATATTATATGCTACAGAACGAATTATTTTTTTTAACATGTATTGTTATGGGAAAACGCGTTTCACATAACGAACTTTTCGCATAACAAACTTGCTCCTGGAACGAATTAAGTTCGTTGTGTGAGGCACCACTGTATCTATGATTTTCCAGACTGATTTCCAGAATGGTTGAACAATTGGGCAATCATAAATCATATGCTTCAGCTCACCTAGACCAGTGGTTGGCAGACTCTTTAGCCACTTGAGTGCGGTTCTGCCAGTAGCCAAAATTTTCCTTTTCAGAACGGCCCCGGCAGGGCAGCTGTTCTCACAAGCTGCCGGCGGCTGCCCCGAAGTTTTTCCTCTGCTGCAACTTCTCGTTTCTGACAGGGCAGATCGCCGCAGAGGGAAAGCTTCAGGGCAGCCGCCTGCAGTTTGAGAAAGGCTGCCATCAGGGACAGATTGCAGCAATCATCGCCCCACCCCCCTAGTGTTATTGGCCTGCCCCCCCACACCCCAGCATCATCACTCCGGGCCCTCCCTGTCGACCCTCCCACTGCGAGAAGACCAACGAACCTCCCTCTAGCACTCATTGGCAGCCGAAGCACTCTAAACAGGCTGCTTCACAGTTTATGGCTTTCTGCAAATGATTCCCTCTGCCATGTCACTGATGATGTCAGGCAAGAGAGATCAGGGCAGGCAGGAGAGCTCGGGGCCTGGGAGGGGGTGTTGGGCAGATCTCTCTTGCCTGCTCCCGGACTCTCCTGCTCTCTGCCGCCGTTCTCCGCAGTGCAGGCCCGCTTTAAAACCACGGGCTTGCACTGCAGGGAACGGCGGCAGAGCAGGAGAGTCCAGGAGCAGGCAAGAGAGATCTGGGCTGGGCTGAGCCCTGACAGCAGTGACAGGAGGCTGCTTCTCCTGTCACTACTGTCAGGGTGTGCGCATGAGCGGGGTTCGCTCTGGCCGTGGGTAGGGGGTGTGCTAACGATCGTCCCCATTTGCATGCAGGCCTTTACTGAATCAGTTGGCCGGTATGCAATAGGCAACGGATCGTGCACGGTTTGGAGGTTTAGTGAATCCTGCTCTTTGTTACCTTTAAGCACTGATTTAATTTAGGCTGGATAAGGCTGTTTTCAATGGCATTCCCTAAGATCAGACATGAATGATATGATCTCCCATAGGTCTTTGCTGACATTGGTTAGGCCAACCGAAAATGCTGAGGCTGACAATGGTGGTATATCAAATTTTTAATAAAATTGAAACTACCTAGGAACTACTCCCATAGGAGGAAAGATGAAGGGAGGGATCATAAAAAGGTAGGTTGTACCAACACTAAATAATGGCTCCCAGAGAGGTAGTAGCTCTACCTCCTTAGTCTAATTCTGAGAGCACACGCCAATGGGCCTGGACTCAGAATCCTGATGAAAAGCCAGTTCCTGAAATTAAATAGGAGATTTGGAAGCAGAACCTGCACCTCAAGGCATGGAGATGTGAAGGGGAGTGAAAAGGGGATAACTTTGGAAAAACTGAAGGAATTAAAGAAACTTGCATGTTGGTTCAACTGGTGCTATGATAGCTGTACGACAGGGTATAGTTATAATTTACCAGTATGAAACAATTTGATGGGGGAGGGGCTGTAAAAGACTCTTGGAGATTTTAGCTCTTGAACCTTAAGCGCTGGAGAAATTTGGAGAAAGGTTTGTGAAATGGACATTACAAAAAGGAAAAAAAATACCACTAGGTTAAAGGGGGCAATTAAGAGCTCTTCAAAGGGACCTGAGAACAGCATTAGCAATGGAAAAAACTCATAAGGGAGTTGCTGGAGTAATAGGAGTCACTGTGGGCTAAGGCTGAGAGTAGAGAAGCAGTGCTGTGTACCCTGAGAACTTCTTTGCATAGGTAATTGAGGACTGGCTAAACTTATACTGTACACTGGGATTATGTGACACTTAGGGGCCCTTTTACTAAAGCTTAACATCTGCTAACGGACATTGGCATGCACTAAGTACCGTGTGAACCATAGGTATACAATGGAATGTGCAGAATTTATCATGCACTAATTCCTGTACTGTACATTAAGTTAGAGGGCCTCCTAAACCCTAAAATTACTATATTGCCAACTCAATAGTTATAAATGACTGAGTTGTTGCCAAGTTTTGAACTTATTTATTCATTCACTGGCTCCCAGTATACTCCAGAGTCCTCTATAAATGTGCCTGCTTAGCCTTCAAGATTCTACATGGCATCCTTCCCCCCGTTATCCCACTCCTTTGGAATTCCTCTAACCCACTCTCCTCTAGATCCTCCCAAAAACTGAAACTATCTTTCCCCTCTACAAAAGGTATATCCCGCGCAGGAAAACTTGGAACATATCTCCCCTTTAGAGCCACAGAACTCTGGAACAACCTCTCGTCCCCGCTCAGAAATGTTAGCTCCTTCCAATCCTTCCGTCAACACCTGAAAACTTGGCTCTTTTCAAAAATCTAATCACCCCCCCCCCCCCGTTCTCTAGTACCCTGTTCCCTCCCTATCTTCTCAGTCCCTCTCCTATATCCATCTTTGTAGTTCCTTTTCCTCTCAACCTCTGTAAACCGTGCCGAGCTCTGCACTTGCGGAGATGATGCGGTATACAAACCTAAGGTTTAGTTTAGTTTAGTTAGATTCATCCCAAGTGACAAAGGAGGAGAAATGATGTAAGGACTCTAGCAAGTAGAGAGCTGCATCCTCTGCTTTACCTGAGAGTGGAATTCGGTCCTGGCTGATGGTGCATATATTTCCTTTAGAAAACAGGTTCAACATTTGCATCTCTGTGCTTTTGACAGCCTAGGCACACTATCTTAAAATTACCTAAATTATGCACAAATAGCTTCTTTGCAGTCTGCAAGTATTCTGCATATTTAACCATTTGAAAAAAATGAGACATACTATAAAGAAGACAGCGAGGAGATGGGATTTTGAATTTAGTCGATGCTTGTTTTCAGCTGTAGCTCAATAAGATACATATTTAATTTTAAGAACTTAAGAAGTGCCATGCTAGGTTAGATCAATGGTCCCACAAGCCCAGCATCATTTCTCCAACAGTGATCAATTCTGGTCACCTTGGAATAAGTAATCCACAGATCTACAGGAACATAAGAATTGCCATACTGGGGCAGACCTGGTCCCAAGGGTTCATAGACAACGTCGCGAAAGACAAAGGCGCACCCAGACAATTGAGCGCAGCGCGGAGGCACGCACCGCACTAAATGATAGTTTTTAGGGGATCCGACGGGGGTTTTTGTTGGGGAGCCCCTCCAGTTTACTTAATAGACATCGCACCGGCGTTATGGGGGGTTTGGGGGGTTGTAACCCTCCACATTTTACAGTAAACTTAACTTTTTCCCTAAAAAACAGGGAAAAAGTGAAGTTTTCAGTAAAATGTGGGGGGTTACAACCCCCAACGCCCCCACAACGCGGCGCGATGTCTATTAAGTAAAGTGGGGGGGGGGGGTTCCCCCCATGCCCCCCCCACCGGAGCCCTAAAAAACAGTAATTTAGTGCTGCGCGCGCCTCCGCGCTGCGCTCAATTGTCTGGGCGCACCTTAGTCCCGTTGCGCTTTTGACCTGACACCGGTCCCAAGTACCTAGCTAGATCCCAAATAGTAAAACAGAGTTTATGCTGCTTTTCCTAGGCATACCGTAAGCAGTGGATTTTCCCAAGCTATCTAAAAAAATGGCCTTTGGACTTTTAGACATCGCACCGGCGTTATGGGGGGTTTTGGGGGTTGTAACCCTCCACATTTTACAGTAAACTTAACTTTTTCCCTAAAAAACAGGGAAAAAGTGAAGTTTTCAGTAAAATGTGGGGGGTTACAACCCCCCACACCCCCAATGCCCCCACAACGCGGCGCGATGTCTATTAAGTAAAGTGGGGGGGTTCCCCCCATGCCCCCCCCCGTCGGAGCCCTAAAAAACAGTAATTTAGTGCTGCGCGCGCCTCCGCGCTGCGCTCAATTGTCTGGGCGCACCTTTGTCCCGGCGCGCTTTTGACCTGACACCGGTCCCAAGTACCTAGCTAGATCCCAAATAGTAAAACAGAGTTTATGCTGCTTTTCCTAGGCATACCGTAAGCAGTGGATTTTCCCAAGCTATCTAAAAAAATGGCCTTTGGACTTTTGTTTTAGGAAATTATCCAAACCTTTATTAAATCCCACTAAGCTAACTGATTTAACCACATTCACTGATAATGAATTCCAGTTTAATTACACATTGTATGAAGAAATATTTTCTCTGGTTTGTTATAAATCTACTACTTAGTAACTTCATCACATGCCCCCTAGGTTCTAGTATTTTTGAAAGGAGTAAACAAGCGATTCACATCTACCCTTTCAACTTCGCTCAGTGTTTTGTAGACCTCTATCATATCACCCCTGAGCCCTCTCTAGCCGCTTTAGCCTTTCCTCATAGGGAAGTCATCCCATCCCTTTTATCATTTTTGTTGCCCTTCTCTGTACCTTTTCTAATTCTGCTATATCTTTTTTAAGATATGGCGACCAGAACTGCACACAGTATTCGAAGTGTGGCCGTAACAGAGAGCGCTACAAGGGCATTATAAAATGTTCGTCTTTGTTTTCCATTCCTTTCCTGGTAATTCTTAGATCCAATGACACCTAGATCCTTTTCCTGGGCAGTGACTCCTAACACAGAACCCAGCATCATGTAGCTACGGTTTGGGTTCCTCTTTCGTACATGCATCACTTTGTACTTGCTCACATTAAACATCAGCTACCATTTTGATGCCTAGTCTCCCAGGCTCACAAGGTCCTCTTGCAATTTTTCACAATCGTCTTAATGATTTAACAACTTTGAACAACTTTGTGTCATCAGCAAATTTAATTACCATAAGAACATAAGCAATGCTTCTGCTGTGTCAGACCTGAGGTCCATTGTGCCCAGCAGTCCGCTCACGCGGCGGCCCAACAGGTCCAGGACCTGTGCAGTAATCCTCTATTAATACCCTTCTATCCCCTTTTTCCAGCAGGAAATTGTCCAGTCCTTTCTTAAACCCCAATACCGTACTCTGCCCTATTACGTCCTCTGGAAGAACTTCCTATTCCCATCTTTAAATCATTGATAAATATGTTAAAAAGCAGCAGTTCCAGGACAGACCCAAGGGGAACCCCACTATTTACCTTTCTCCATTTAGAACAGTGGTTCCCAAACCTGTCCTGGGGGACCCCCAGCCAGTCAGGTTTTCAAGATATCCCTAATGAATATGCATGAGAGAGATTTGCATACCTGTCACTTCCATTATATGCAAATCTCTCACATGCATATTCATTAGGGATATCTGGAAAACCTGACTGGCTGGGGGGTCCCCCAGGACAGGTTTGGGAACCACTGATTTAGAATATTGACCATATAAACCTGCTTTCTGTAGATCAGGGGTGTCCAATGTCGGTCCTCGAGGGCCGCAGTCCAGTCGGGTTTTCAGGATTTCCCCAATGAATATGCATTGAAAGCAGTGCATGCACATAGATCTCATGCATATTCATTGGGGAAATCCTGAAAACCGACTGGACTGCGGCCCTAGAGGACCGACATTGGACACCCCTGCTAGATCCTGTCTCATTCCCCAAGTCTGTAAGATTAATAGTAGTTAAGCAGCCTCCCTCCAGGAATTAGCTCAAACCTTTTCTAAACTTATGTACACTATTCTGCCCAGAAAAGCCAGAGAACAATAACTCAAATTTTTGTCAAAATTAAGCATACTCACCAGATTGGGTGTCATTGTAGACAATGCGATCAAACCTTCCGCCCAATGTGCGGCAGTCAAGAAAGCAAACAAGATGCTAGGAATTATTTAAAAAGGGATGGTTAACAAGACTGAAATGTTATAATGCCTCTGTATTACTCAATGGTGCGACCTCACCTGAAGTATTACATTCAGTTCCGGTCTCCTTATCTCAAGAAAGATATAGCGGCACTAGAAAAGGTTCAAAGAAGAGCGACCAAATGGTAAAGGGGCTGGAACTCCTCTCGTATAAAGAAAGGCTAAAAAGGTTAGGGCTCTTCAGCTGAGTAGAACGGGTACAAGTTGATTGGTTTTTCTCTCCATCAAAAATTACACAGACTAGGGGACACTCGATGAAGTTACAGGGAAATACTTTTAAAACCAATAGGAGGAAATATTTATTTCACTCGGAGAATAGTTAAGCTCCGGAACGCGTTGCCAGAGGTTGTGGTATGAGCGGATAACGTAGCTGGTTTTAAGAAAGATCTGGAAAATTTCCTGGAGGAAAAGCTCGTAGTCTGTTATTGAGAAAGACATGGGGGAAGTCACTGCTTGTCCTGGATCGGTAGCATGGAATGTTGCTACTGTTTGGATTTTTGCCAGGTACTAGTGACCTGGATTGGCCACCATGAGAACGGGCTACTGGGCTTGACGGACCAATGGTCTGACCTAGTATGGCTATTCTTATGTCCTGTTGTTACTTTGTATTTCTTAATATGGAAATCATTTAACAGCTTTCTACAAGATTGGTGCGTCAGAAATCACCTTGGACATTTCTGGATCTGTATGTTCATTCTACTAAATATATTCTATCTGGCTCTTATATTTATAACCTCTCTCAAAGTCAAATAGTATAGTAGAGTAATCAGAGAGGCTTTAGTATCTCATGACTCACTGACCTCAGCAATGCCTGGGGATATGTTCGTTAATCTTTAGAGAACATATAGACCCAAATTGGCACCCATAATCGTCATAGGTCAATTATAATATTAAGTAAATAGTTTATATATATTTAAAGTATTAGAAAGTACTCATCTGTTAGTTTTGCTTTCATCTACGCGGGTGGGGGTGGGCACTCCGACATAGACTATGTTTCGCCCATACGGGCTTTATCAAGGAATCCCCCTGCAATAATAACATTTCATTCTACTAAATAGACACTCCTGTCTTCTTCTTTTTCTCCTATCTTCTTCTCTTCCTTTCTTCATTTCCTCTTTCTTTTCTTCTTCTCTCTTCATCTTCTATATTCCATAGCAGTTTCAGTACCTTGGATTCTTTATAATGATTTTAGTTGTTTTTTTTTCTATGCTGATTGTGGTTCTCAAGATCTGTTTATACTGATTGTATTGCCTTGGCATGTGATCATTGTTCATTTTTCTTTGTCTCTTGTACTTAAACTGCTTTTTGTAATTTTTCAATACTTAATAAAAAACATTGAACTAAAAAAAAAAAAAAAAAGGTCCAAAACATAGTCTCTCTTGATAAATGGGAGATATTGGTCTAGTGGTAGAGCTGCTGCCTCTGTACCCAGAGGTTGTGGGATTGAATCCCAGTGCTGCTCCTTGAAGCCCTGGCAGTGAGCAAGTCACTTAATCCTCCATTGCTCACTTCTTTGAATGCGTAACCACAAAAAGATGGTCAATCCCATTCCCTTCCCTCTTGGTCAAGGCCTAGAAAATGACACGGGGACAGAATTTGTTCTGTCCATGTGGTTAACCGTGGGAAACCATCCCCATGTCATTCTTTAAGGAGAGAGGGAAGAATCGGAGTATGAATGGCCACAACCACTGACCCTCAAGCCTTGCACTGAAGAATGTGGCGTAGAAAGATTGAGGTTGAGATAAATACTAAGGAATGACACGGGATGGTTTCCCACGTTGATCCGCGGGGACAGGGACAAATTCTGTCCCCATGTCATTTTCTAGCAAACATTACATCATGGGGATTTATTCAAAGAAATCAGTTATTTTGAACTTTCCTCATACTTTCATTCTCACAGTAAGTTCGTGTAATCCTTTTTCTTCTTCTCTACCCACTATTTTAAGTTCTTGTAAACCGTGTCGAGCTCCATTCTCATGTAGATGATGCGGTATATAAACTTAAGGTTTAGGTTGGATTAGATTAGTTATTGTGTTTGACTTGTTAGGGCTGTGTTCACCTCGATCGTATCTTCCAGTAACAAAGTTCACAGCATAATTGTGCATTCTTTTTAATTTGCCCTATCCACAAGAAGTTTAATTCAGAATTGCTGCTATAAATTAGAGAATGACACAGGGACAATTTCGTCCCCATCCCTGCAGGAACTCAATTTCCCCATCTCGTCCCCACAAGTTTTGTCGCTGTCCCCGTCCCATTCCTGTAAGCTCAGCCTTAACCACACAAATCTCAAACATTTATGATTTTAAAGTGTTTGAGGCTTGCGCAGATGAAGACAGAGCTTAGGCATTGGTGGAATGAGGCATTATGACATCACAATCTGAGCTCTAGAATGTTGCTACTTATGATTTTAAAGTGTTTGGGGCTTGCGCAGATGAGGACGGAGCTTAGGCATTGGTGGAATGAGGCATTATGACATCACAATCTGAACTCTAGAATGTTGCCACTTATGATTTTAAAAGTGTTTGAGGCTTGTGCAGATGAGGACGGAGCTTAGGCATTGGTGGAATGAGGCATTATGACATCACAATCTGAGCTCTAGAATGTTGCTACTTATGATTTTAAAAGTGTTTGAGGCTTGTGCAGATGAGGATGGAGCTTAGGCATTGGTGGAATGAGGCATTATGACATCACAATCTGAGCTCTAGAATGTTGCTACTTATGATTTTAAAAGTGTTTGAGGCTTGTGCAGATGAGGACAGAGCTTAGGCATTGGTGGAATGAGGCATTATGACATCACAATCTGAGCTCTAGAATGTTGCCACTTATGATTTTAAAAGTGTTTGAGGCTTGTGCAGATGAGGACGCAGCTTAGGCATTGGTGGAATGAGGCATTATGATATCACAATCTGAGCTCTAAAATGTTGCCACTTATGATTTTAAAAGTGTTTGAGGCTTGTGCAGGTGAGACAGAGCTTAGGCATTGGTGGAATGAGGCATTATGACATCACAATCTAGAATGTTGCTACTTATGATTTTAAAAGTGTTTGAGGCTTGTGCAGATGAGGACAGAGCTTTCAAGAATGGGGGCAGGGAAATGAGTTCTCGCAGGGACAGGGAAAAATGGGTCCCTGTGTCATTCTCTACTTAAATCACAGCATAACTCAGACAAGATAATCAGATGTGGTGCTTTTTCATTCCTCTGTATTTGAAATGTTTGTTTATTAAAATTTGATATGCTGCTAACTTTCCCCCCCCCCCCCTTTTACTAAGCTGCGGTAGAGGTTTCTATCATGGCCTGGAGTGCTAAATGCTCCAACGCTCATAGAATTCCTATGAGTATCTGTGTAGCATTGGAGCATTTAGAGATCTGGGCCACGGTTGAAACCTTTTATCATGGCTTAGTAAAAGAGGACCTTTCTTGGACCATAGCATTTTACAACATTAAAATACAACCAAAAACTGTATATGTGAAAGGACCTCTGTAAACGATGACAAGAAAGACCTAATACAATCACATAGAAAGATATCAAAAGATAACTATGACCCTTATTACAAGAAAAACTCATTATCCAAATGTTTAACAAATGAATTGCAAGGGTAAATATTAATGTGATTTCTGCTTTGCTGATATGCAGAGCATGCTTCCAGCACATAATTAATTCTGTCTGACTTAGCACAGATGGTCCTGTGGTGATCATCTCAATACAAATTGTTTTTTTTGTGTGTTTAATTTGTTATATTATAAACTCGGAGACTGTGTCTAAATACAATGTAGAGCAAGGAGGCAGTTCTTTGATTTATGAAGGTTTTTAAATCTACTTTTGAGTGCTGAATACAGCATTAAAGAACAAAGAGAATCCCATTTTTCAAGTTTCATTTTTTTTGATGTAATTTAAGAAAAAAAAATATGAACAGATGTATTGGAACCTCTGAATCTGAGGTGCATGGTGCTCGGAAACTTCATGATTTCAAACCGCACTCCATTTCTGTGAGACTTTGCCCATGGAAGCTGGTAACCATTAAATAAGATGATACTATATCAATTCACAATAACTAATCACCTTTAAATAATAAATTTCATAATAGCAGCAGGATTAGAAATTTATTTGCACATTAATAGAACTGGAGCAGTTATACAACGGGCCAAGGCATTTCCACCGTTCAGATAAATACGTTTCGTTTAAGCATTTAAGTCTACCTAATGCATACGGTGGAGAGAGATGGTGATCAGCTGTGAAGGTCTCATTAGCAACCAGCTCCGTGTTTACCACTAAAAGTTGGTCGTGGATCTAAGCTTTTCACATGTATACACGTATTTATTATAAAATTTATTATTTAAAGGTGATTAGTTATTGCGAAGACCATAAAACCATCACAGAAAAATGTTTCTTTTTTTTGCCTTCCAAAAATGTGTGTTCTAGGTATCTAAGGACTAGATTCACTACCCTTCGTGGGCGATTGGAGGCAGGCCAACGAATTCACTAAAGGCCAGCATGCAAATGGGGGAGATCAGAGGAATGTCCCCCACTGACCACACAGATTGCTAGTGAGCGATCCTGAAGCATGCACAGACCATCTTCTTTCCCGTGTAGATGGTCTGCGCATGCATTTGCTGTCCATGTCGCATTTAAATGAAGTTTTGCGCCTTCCATAAGTAAAGCAGTCTCCTGGAAATTTGACCAGCATCGGGAGTCCTGAATCTGAGAGAGCAGGTTTCTCTGCTAGGTATTGCCCCCAGATTAATAAAGGACGACAAATAAATTGGATTTGAGCACCCAAACTCTGCAATTAACATCTAAAAGTTACCTGAGACTGCCGTGTTACATTTGCAAAGCGCAAACTAGCAAATGGTGCCACTACAGCACAGTAACGAGAAGCAATGAGCTTGGCTTTTTTTTTTCATGCAAACATATTCCAAGCGTTCTCGAGATTTGTATAGTTGAGCTCCAGGAAAGGCGTAAACACCAGGATACCCCAGCGAAGCAGACCAGAGGGGTAATAATGAAAGCCTCAGAAAAGTGGGCGGGGTGATGCAAATATCAGCACATTGTCCGACTCGCAGAGAAACAAAAGGAATAAGGAAGTGTTTGGAAAAAAAAATACTAAAAAATGGAAACGTCAAGACCAAAATGGAAGTCTGTGCAGCCCCGACTCTCCTGCTCTCTGCTGCCCTTCCCCTCATTGTAGCCCCGCTTTAAACCCATGGGTTAAAACCACAGGCTCGCACTGCAGGGAAGGGCGGCAGAGAGCAGGAGAGTCGGGGCGGCAAGAGCAGGGCTCTTGAAGGGCTCGAAGTGCGGCGATGTATCCCTAGCAGAGAGCAGGGGCCTCTATGATGGTTTGATGGGCTACAGGGCTGGGATTTCAGGGCGAGGACAGTCAGAAAGGACGTGAGCGACTGGTCCCCAGCAGTCGCTTCTCCTGCTGATCGGCCAGCCCAGTCAGTGTCCCAGATTTGTTTAGTGAATCGCGTCCCTTCGTCTACTTTGCATGCCGTTCCCCCTCATTTGCATGCACGGATCAGAATTGGATCGGCACAGGGGTTAGTGAATCGGGTTGGAGGAAAATCGGGTCGCAAACCGATCGGTACACAGTTGGATTGCTTAGTGAATCTAGCCCTAAGTCACCAAAGCCATTTAAAAGATGGGCTGAAATCCTTTCTATTGTATTGCTTCAATACTGCTCACCAGGTTGGCTTTGTTTTGCCAAAGATCAGCTAATTATCTCACCTTTGATCTCACTGCATACATGGGCTTGGCATGCGGTTTTCCTGAGAAAGCTAGGCTACCAGTTCATGTCTGTCAAAAGATAAACCCAAGACCAGTTCAACCTGTCTTGAAAACCAAAAATAGATTCAGTTGCTAACCTACCTTTGCATTATAATACTTGATTAACCAGCAAAACACCTTTGTTTTATTGTCTGATCACAGCACCAAACAAAAGCATTTAATACAATGAAATTTGTGGCTTATTAAAATTTGACGTACCACCAATACTTTACCAGTTCAAAGCGGTTTACAATAATAAAACAAATACAAAAAAAAATGAAAGGAACTCCATCGGTCCTGGGCCCGATTCTATTTAACTTATTCATAAGAGATATGACGCAAGGACTTAGAGGAAGGGTATCACTGTTCGCCAACGACGCCAAACTTTGCAACATAGTAGGCAAAAGCTTATTACCTGATAATATGACACACGACCTACTGTTACTGGAACAATGGTCAACTACATGGCAGCTAGGCTTCAATGCTAAAAAATGCAAGATAATGCACCTGGGTAAGAGAAACCCGCGTAGAACTTATGTACTAAATGGTGAAACCTTGGTTAGGACCACGGCGGAACGCGACCTAGGGGTGATCATTAGTGAGGACATGAAGGTTGCCAATCAAGTGGAGAAGGCTTCCTCCAGGGCAAGACAAATGATGGGGTGTATCCGCAGAGGTTTCGTCAGCAGGAGACCTGAAGTTATGATGCCGTTGTACAGAGCCATGGTGAGGCCTCACTTGGAGTACTGTGTTCAGTTTTGGAGACCACACTACAGAAAGGACGTGCTGAGGATCGAGTCGGTTCAGCGAACGGCCACCAGGATGGTCTTGGGGCTCAAGGATCTCATGTATGAAGAAAGATTTAAAAAATTGCGGCTTTACTCACTTGAGGAAAGAAGAGAATGGGGAGATATGATTGAAACATATAAGTACATCACGGGACGCATCGAGTCAGAAGATGATATCTTCTGGCTCAGGGGACCCTCGACCACCAGAAGGCATCCGCTGAAGATCAGGGGAGGGAAGTTTCATGGCGACTCCAGGAAGTACTTCTTCACCGAAAGAGTAGTGGATCATTGGAACAGACTCCCACTCCAGGTGATAAAGGCCAGCAGCGTGACGGATTTTAAGAGAAAATGGGATACTCACGTGGGATCTTTAAGGGAGTAAATTCAGGGGAGGGAATACTTGGAATGGGCAGACTTGGTGGGCTATAGCCCTTTTCTGCTGCTTTTTTCTATGTTTCTATAAACTTGACAGGATAGCGCTAAATATAAACATTCCAATCAAAGAAAACCAGGACAAAAATACCTCCTCTTGTAAAATATCTCACTTTTTTCATCAATAAACCTTTCCCTCCCTGCCTGGCAAAATATTAAGGCCCGGATTCTTTAAATGATGCTGGTATTGGCGGCCGCCAAAAAATGGCAGCCAATCGTGCGTCAATAATACACCAGTAACCCACTATTAAATCACAGAACATATCTTTTACAATAATAATAAAATATATTAAAAAACATATTTTGTGAAGTGCTCAGACCCAAGTGCTTAAAGTGTAATGAACCAAGCAAGGGTTGCCAATGGGACCATCACAGCACCCACTGTCCCAACCGCCAGCATATAAATGTTATACAATCCAAGAACTTATTCTCTAAATGATGGAACTTATCTTGATCTTCATCGCAGGAACACTGCTTCATGTCCTTTACAGAATTTCGGTCCAGTCTCATGTCTACAGAGGCACATAGGAACACCTAAGGCCACTTCTGGCACAAACCATGCCCCTGCTGGCCTTAGGCATCTGTATGCATCCCCATGCTCCTCTGTAGGCATGAGTCTAGTGCCTTACAAAAGTGTCTTCAATTTTTTTTTTTTTTTTTTTAAACATGCCCCCTGATTGGTCAATTAGGAGGCAGTAGGGTGCCTACCACCGCCTAACTGCAGCACATCCTGTACAGAATTTTGGCCCCCAAAAATTCATTAAAAAAAATTGAATTGACTATGACAGACTGTGCTTCTGACCATATCTATAGGCTCTGTTCCCTAGTGCATGCATTATATTCTTTGCACATGCTCTTATGTGGGCTATATGTACACTCTTACAAGGTGGCAGCAGGTCCAAAACTGGGCAAGTTGAGTGCCAGCAGCCATTTTGAGTGTTCTCACACCTGCTACATTAAGATGTATGCTGCCATTTGTTATGGTATACATTCCTATTCTATGAAGGAATAGCCTGTCTGTATGCCCTTTACAGAATACATGCAATTTAGATGCTGCCATTGTGGCATACTCTTATTCAACCAAATGCCCTTTATATAATAGGTGGCAACAATTAACACATGCTAATTTTCACATTAATAATGATTCAGGAGCTTACCATGCATTAACATGCTACACAGCTTATTACATATATTTTAACAGGAAATAGTGTACAGTTTAAGATTAACTAAGGCAGTGTTTCTCAACTTCTTCAAGCCAAGTACCCCCTAAGTCTAATAATTATCAAACGAGTACCCCAACCTAAGCTCCGGCCCTGACCCCACCCCCATAATAATAGTACCAATTGTAATGCAATTTCTTCCATCCATTTTTCGTATGCACACATTATAATCTTAATACAAAATGGTAACCACAAAATTAAAAAACACACAAAGCACACTGTTTGCAGAGAAAATGTTAATTATCATTTATATTCTTTTTTTTTCCAAAGAGGTCAAAGCAGATGACTTTAAAATATGCAATGTCACCTCAGTAACAACTATAGAAAAAGAGACAAATATCGTGCAAAATATAGACAGAATATATAAATTCTCAAAACTGACACATTTTGATCACTAAATTGAAAATAAAATCATTTTTCCTACCTTTGCAGTCTGGTGATTTCATGAGTCTCTGGTTGCACTTCCTTCTGACTGTGCATCCAATATTTATTTCTTTCTGCCTCCTGCATGCTTCCTCTCCTACAAATCTCATTCCATTCCCCAACCAACATCTATCTCTGTTCCTCCATGAGTCCAACTTTTCTTCCTCTCTCCTCCATCCCCATTGGCAACATGTCTCCTTCTCTCACTGTCCTTCTCTCATTCCATCCCTTGCTGCAAAGGGAGTGGGAAAACAGAGAGAGAGATCCAGGGTGCATCTCTCCCACTCTACTGCCATATCCAACATTTCTCCCTCCTTTCCACCAGTCCATCTCTTTCTCTCTGCATCCTGCACACTTCCTCTCCTCCAGTCCTCATTCCCTCCATGAGTTCAACTTTTTACTCTGCCTTCTCCCCCTTCCTGAGTGTGACATTTCTCCTTCCCTTCTTTCTGCCCTCCCCCATCCATCTGTCAGTCTCTCTCTCTTCATGAGTCCAACACTTTCAGCCTCCTGCACACTTCCTCTCCTCTGGACCTCATTCCCTTCCTCATCTATCTCTCTCTGTCCCTCCATGAATCCAACTTTTCTTCCTCTCTCCTCCACTCCTATTGGCAACAAGTCTCCCTCGCTCTCTCTGACTGTCCATCTGTCTTGAGAGATCCAGGCATCTCTCCCACCCCCTCTACTGTCACATCCAACATTTCTCCCTCTCTCATCCCCTAGATCATTGCATTTTTCACCACTGCCCACCAGCCCCATGCCCATTTCTCCATCACCCTCACTTTAGCACAATGCCACATCTCTCCCAACATCACTATATCCAACATTCCTCCCCCTTGCATCACCTTCAATCTGTCCCTTTGTCCCTTCTCCACCACCATATCCAACATTTCTCCCTTTCATCCTTCTATTCCTCACTCCTCTCTCTCTCGATGTCCCCTCCCTGAGTCATAATCAATGGAAAACTAACATAACCGGGTTGGCTTCTACTCTTCCCGCCCTCCCCTGCCCCGACTTTATACCTAAATCAAGCAAACAACTTCCTCCTAAACAAATTGTCCTTTTACAACTTTATCACCTTTGTTATATCCTAGTTCTGTCTAAACTCATTCCTTGCTTTCATAGCTGTTTCTTCAGTGACCTTCTAGGTATCATCAGGCAGGCTTCTCTTTATTCAGGAGGCAGGACTCAGGCTGTTCCATTCATCTCCTCTCTCTTCCACGTCCTACCTTTTCTCCTCTAATCCAACTGCTTGATACAGAAGGTGAGAAAGTTCTGGAGCCTCCTGAACCTGTGGACAAACACCCTACCTCATAGGATTCCAGACCAGGGCTTTCCTCCAGCTCACTAGAATTCTAAAGGACTGGTGCTCCAGCCCCTAAAGCTTCCTAGGAATTGTATTTCCTCATCGATATCAGCCTTGCCTTCCCATGTCCTCCTACCTGGATCAATTGTCCAGAGCTCCCCTTGTGGCTCAATGCTGAAAAACACCCCTTTGCCAGCCACATGTGGATGCTGAGTTCCCTCCTGTGGCCACTGACTTGCACACAACAGACCCCTAGCCCTGTCGCAATATAAATATAAGAGAGAGAGAGAAGATATATACACACTGATCATTAGAATAAATGTCTATATAATAAATTTAAACCAAAGAATGTTTCACAAGAAATGTATATTGACAACTAATATGGTGGGTAAGAAAACCAAGAGGCTGTTACAGAAATGTAAATACAGGCAATACATACAGTATAAATAGAATTAAATATTTTAAAAGATTGAACATAGAAATAAAAATGAGAAATAATTATTTGACCCAAAGAGAAAACCATAAAAACAGAAGGAACAAATGTGTCTGTCATACTTTAATGCAATGCGCTCAGAGCTATATAATCTTTCAGAAAATTGATGAATGTTCAGAAAGATGTATGGTCTCAAAAATAGCTATGACATCTTTCCCATGTACCAAGATGGAATAAGTAAATAATATGCAATGCAGAATAAGGCTTAGATTTTCTCTTCCACACCTCTGGGACATTGTCATTTCCTGATTATTGATATGGGCTTCCTCTGAACCTTCCCTAGGCTCAAATCTGCCTTTCATACTTCACAGATTGCTGGATTGGCAACACGAGCAGTAGAGAGAAGCAGTGCTGAATTTCCCGAAGAAGAGGGGGATTTGCCTTTGAAACGGAGCCCAGTTGAACTGAACTCATAACAGCACGCGGAGTTTTGGGAAATTTTGGTTTTTATACCAATAAGTACATGCTTATTTAGATTTTCTCCAGCATTTTTGTGACTATTATCTCTCTGCCATTATTTGCAATGGCATGGTTTTAGATGCTGAATTTTTATACTATAGCAATGGCATGGTTTTTATACTATAGCAGTGTTGGATGCAGTATTCCAGGTGGGGGTGTACCATGGCCCAGTATAACAGCATGATAATCTTTTCTGATCTGTTTGTGATCCCCTTCTTAATCATTCCTAGCATTCTGTTTGCTCTTTTTGCTGCCACCGCACATTGCATGGAGGGTTTCATTGACTTGTCTATAAGTACTCCCAAGTCTCTTTCCTGGGGGCTCTCTCCGAGTATAGCACCGGACATCCTGTATTCGTGCATATGATTTCTGTTACCGACATGCATCACCTTGCACTTATCCATGTTGAACCTCATTTGCCATTTCGCAGCCCATTCATTCCTCATTAAGCCTCTCCATTCAGTGTATGTGCTTGTATAGTCCTCATGCTCATTCATAAAGTACAGTATTACTGCTGTCATACATTGGTGGCAGTCACTGGCTGACTGCCACTGGCTGAATATTAGCCCAAAGTAAACTACCAGGTTTATGTAATATCTTATATTGTATGAGACAATGCACGCATAATAAAATAAGCTTGACAGTGGAAATACATTGTTTAGAGCAGGATCTGTCCTAAAGCATTGCAATAAAGGGATTTACATGACTTTTCCCAAGATATATAAAAAATCAGCGGCCTTATGTAAATATGATTTTTGGGTGGGTTCAAACTGAATATATGTCAGAAATTAACCCCCTCTTCTATGAAACTGCAATAGCAGTTTCTAGCGCGGGGAGCTGCACTGAATGGCCCGCGCTGCTTCCGACGCTCATAAGAACTCAATGAGCGTCGGGATCAGCGTGGGCCATTCAGCGCAGCTCTCTGTGCTAGAAACTGCTATCACATTTTTGTAGAAGAGGGGGTAAGTCCCAAAAGTGGATGAATTGATCGCAAACACTTCAATACATTAAGGCTTTTTTTTCCCCAAAAGATTTTTATCATCAATTTCTCTTCATATAACTTTCTTTTTCCCCAGTAGCAATCATTCAGGTAAACACAGTTTACATATATAGCATCATATCACATTTATGACACACAAGACTGTGATCACACTGTACTCTATCTTTATCTATGCAGATGATATTACTATAGTGTTTCCACTTATGTCATTTACAGGGGAGATAATAAACCAAATTTCTTTATTATTAATCCATATTGAGCAATGGGCAATGAGAGCCAAACTCAAATTTAATCCGGAAAAATCAAATTTTTTTCTGGCTAGTCATTCAGATAGTATAAAAGAAAAGGAACTACATCTGAATAGTCAAACTTTTTAAATTTCTACTTCAATTAAAATCTTGGGTGTTATACTGGACCGTTATCTAACTCTGGATGATCATACAAATTTATTGACAAAAACATGTTACACAATTTTGTGGAAACTACGGATGATAAAATAAATTTTTTATAGTGCATCATTTAGATTATTAGTACAATCTTCCATTTTATCTGTTCTGGATTATTGTAATATAATATATGTGGGATCTCATAAAAAGCTTCAAAAGAGATCGAGACTTATACAAAACTTGGCTGTCCGCCTAATTTTTGGTCTGAAAAAATATGACCATATTACTTCATCTTTTTATTTATTTATTTATTTTTTTTTTTATTTATGCAATTTTCAAAATACATTTCCAAGCATAAACATCTTGAACAGAAAGAAACAGAAATAAAATCGCCAACAAATCATATTTCAAAAAATCGCCAACAAATCATATTTCAAAAAAATTTTCAATTAGTTCTATCATTCTCAAGTCCTCAACATCTAGAGATACTAAGATTCATTAAGTGACTAAACATAATATAGGAAACAAGGAAAGAAGAAAAAGACAGCCTATAATGGTAGGAGATTGATTCATTTAGAGGTTGTCATATCTATTCTTTATCAAGGCATTTTAGAGACAAAAACCCAGTCAGCTGGGATGGATCAAAGAAAACATATTTAAAGGATTTATATCTAATTATGCATTTGCATGGATAGCGTAAGAAAAAACCACCACCAATAGAAGTAACCGCTGGTCTCATCAACAAAAATTCTATCCTTCTTCTCTGAGTATCCTTGGAAACATCAGGAAACATTAATATTTTTTGTCCCAAAAATTTTTTTGACTTATTGTTAAAAAATAATCTCATTATCCAGTCCTTATCAGGCGCTAACGCCACTGTTACTAGTAATGTTGCTGTTTTCACAAGAGTTTCCTCAGGAGTTTCCAATAATTTGGAAACATCCAAAGGCTTATCCTGACAATTTTGATCTAATTGTTCCTGGCATTTCTTATCAGGAAGATAATACACTTTAGCAAGAGGGTGTAATAATTGTTCTGGAACATTCAGAACCTCCAAGAAATATCTCTTCAACATATCATGAGGAGTTATCATAGGGATTTTAGGAAAATTTATAATCCGTAAATTGTTTGCTCGATTATAGTTTTCAAGAGATTCTATTTTTCTCCGCATATTAATATTGTCTTTAACTTGGGCTTCTTGAAGATTTTTAATTGTTTTCAAATCTGTGTTCAATTTTTGAGTCTCAGTTTTCCTTATTTCAACTTCCTGCTTCAGCTGCAAAATTTCTTCCTTCTGTATCTTTAAATTCCCTTCAATTTCCTTGACTTGTGGGGAAAAAGTTTTTCCTAAATTCACCACTAAATCCCAAATGGTCTCCTGGGTGACTTTTGGGGATTTTACTAGCAAAGAAAAGTCTTGCAAAGGCAACACAGTCTTACCAGTTGCTAGTTTTGGTTCCAATGTCCCTTGTACCTGCTCCTCCAAAGATCTTCCGGCCTCAGTCAGCTCCAGGGACTCAAGTTCCCCCGCTGATTCCAACGGCAAGCCCTCATATGGATTATCCTCTTGCAGGGTGAGTCCTGCCTCGCCAGGCAAGCCCAATTCCTGTGGAGAGCTTGCCTGCTGTGGCTGTGGGGGCGGGATTCTATGGTCTGGGCTCAGCGTCGCATCAAGCCCCAAGTCGTCCGCAGCGGCGTCACTTGCCGGCATCAGCAGCAGACGATTCCCAGACCGGTCTAAACCTCCTGCAAGGCGCCGAAAAATCTCGATCGTGCCAGTAGAAGGGGTCTCAGGATATTGGGAGGCTCCACCAACTCCTTTTCCCCTCCTTTTGGGCATCGTAAAAGGCAAAAAAAGTATGTAAGGGGAAAAAGGTTCTTCGGCGTCTCTCCCATTAAACGGCTGCCTCAGCCATCTTGGATCTCTTGTTCCATATTACTCCATCTTATCGACAGTTGCACTGGCTGCCTTTTGAGGATAGAGTATTGTTTAAATTTGGTTGTATATGTTTTAAAGTGTTGTTTGGTATGGCGCCTATTTATCTGACGTCATGTTTTGAACGATACAAACCTAATAGGATTACTCGAGGGTAATATTTATTTGTTCTCCCGACTATCAAGTCTTGTGGTTACAAGAGATTTTTCAATAATTTACTCGGTTTTCAGGCAGGTAAAAGAACTTATGGTTAAGTACCATTCTCTCTCAAATAAGTCCTTTAGGAAACTACTAAAAATTGATTTATTTGATATATTTGTAAACTGATGTTTTAGAATTCTGATTGGTAAATGCATATTGTTTTCATAGCTTGCATATTTTAGTGGATTTTAATGTACTTTTAGTAAATTGTATTTTATTCATTGATTGTATAATTTTTACTGTTTGTGAATCGCCTAGAACTATGTGGTAGGGCGGTATATAAAAATAAAATAATTATATTATTATTTTAAATCACAATTTTATTTTACATGGTACACAATGTAAAATAAAACTACATAAAAAGCAGGGAATCCTAATTGTTTAAGCACAAAACAGATAATGCCAGACAACTGCATACTGAAACCCAATTTATCCAGACAGTGCATTAGTTTTACTGTTAGTGACATAGTAATATATTTGTCCTGGAATCAGAGTAGTGGCAAAAAATCTGTCCACTAAATCTTGTTCATTTATTTCAAGCAGCAGATCATATACCTGTCATTTCAACATTTATCATATGAAAAGTAGACATCAAGTAAAGCCCCTCTGGAGATCAAGATTGATATCATTCAAATACAAGGTCAGTAGAAGAGGGGTTTTAATATTAGGCTGTTTCTGATCTCCCAAGAATGGGGCTCAGCTCTGCAGAGGACCTGGGTTCAGATACAGGGAACACACGCAAACCACAGTACATGATGCCACTACTATATCAATTAAGAAAAATAAAGTTTTTTCACACATTCATAAAGAGCAAGCACATATCACAGCCAACAAGGCTGTTTATCTTATAGAGTTTTGACAGTGTCACACCATGTCTTATGGTTTACACGATGAGACCTGTCTTATGGTTTTTACACGATGAGACCTGTTTCTGGCCCAAACTGTGAAAAAGTCAAGTCGCAAAGGGTATGGAAATCATCCATTAATCTCTTTCAAGTGCCTTAGAGAAAGTGTTCCAATTTTCCCTGTTTGCTTGTGAACATAATTGTCCTAATAATGAAAATCATCAGTGCTGACTACAGAGTATCTTCAGCATCAGCCACATCTTGGGAGAAGCATACTGGAGCTAGTTTGCAGCATTAAAAGCATACTATTACTGTTTTCTGAATTGCAAATTGCAAGTTTTTTTGTCTCCCAATGCTAAACAACAAAAAGCCCTTTCCAACATGTAGCACACACTAACTCGTACTTGTTAAATGCATAGCATGGAATGTAACAAAAAATGGGCATGCACCATGCCTCCGTTAGGTAATTTGGAGGAGTTGCTGTACAGTGAGAGATTAGAGAAACTGGGCCTCTTCTCCCTTGAAATGAGGAGACTGAGAGGGGACATGATCGAAACATTCAAGATACTGAAGGGAATAGACTTAGTAGATAGAGACAGGTTGTTCACCCTCTCCAAAGTAGAGAGAACAAGAGGGCATTCTCTGAAGTTAAAAGGGGATAGATTCCGTACAAACATAAGGAAGTTCTTCTTCACCCAGAGTGGTACAGAACTGGAATGCTCTTCTGGAGTCTGTTATAAGGGAAAACACCCTCCAGGGATTCAAGACAAGGTTGGACAAATTCCTGCTGAACCAGAACGAATGCAGGTAAGGTTGGTCTCAGTTAGGGCACAGGTTGATGACCTAGGGGCCGCCATGTGAGCGGACTGCTGGGTGTGATGGACCACTGGTCTGACCCAGCAGCGGCAATTCTTATGTTCTTATTACCAATGCAGACAGCATAGATCACTTAATGTTGCCCCAAAAGGAAGCAGAAAGTACAACTCTACTGTTGGTTACCTTAACTTTCAACAATTAATAAATAGCCAAGGCAATTACCATTTGGTTAATGGCACAACTTAACTGTAAATGGACTCTTAAAGTTATATAGACTTCAAAAATATTTGGGAGGAATGTGACACACTGTTGATACCTGGAAGATCTCAAACTAAAATACCACAGCCTTACAAGTGTCACATCTGGTTAAAGAATTTCTATGTGCATATTATAAAAGAACCAATCTAACATTTTGTCACTGCATTAAAAAAAAAGTTAAGTGAGAATTCTTCTTTGGTTCAAATGATCATTGAACCAAAAGTAAATTAGAAAAAGAGAAAAGAAAATCCTCAGGTGAGTCACTGACTATGGCAGGGTATTATCAGACAGGAGAGTCTGACTGGTCATTATAAAATTTCAGAGCAATGGAAGAGTTTTTGCGTTAAAAAAATATCTGCTGTGCTAGATACGAACAACTTCTAAGCAATAATACTTAGTAAATGTGTGTAGTGTCAAGCAGGTCATTGTCTTTGCAAATGTTTGATTGAGAAATTTCTCTCGTGAGCTGTGAAAGTCGACATGGCTCCGAGATGGTGAGCAGTTATAGGATGAGACCGAAGGTTGGCTTGCTGGTAAGAGACTTATACAATCTGCTATCCAATTGGACAGTCTGTTTGGTTAGAAACAGAACATGATGGCAGAAAAGGGCCACCGGCCCAACAAGTCTGCCCACTCTAAGGACCCTCCCCCCTAAGCACTTCTTCGAAGTGAACCCACATGCTTATCCCATTTTTTCTTAAAATCGAGCACCTGAAGTGGAAGATCATTCCAACAATCAACCACCCTTTTGGTGAAGAAATACTTCCTAGTGTCGCAATGAAATCTCCCACCTCTGATTTTCAACAGATGCCCTCTTGTTGCTGTAGGTCCTGTAAAGAAAAAGATATCTTCTTTTACCTCAATACGGCCAGTAACATATTTAAACGTCTCTATCATGTCTCCCCTCTCTCTGCATTCGAGAGAGTATAACTGCAGCTTACCTAGACGTTCCTCATACAGGAGATCCTTGAGTCTTGAGACCATCCTGGTGGCCATTCGCTGAACCAACTCCATTCTCAGCACATCCTTTTGATAATGTGGCCTCCAAAATTGAACACAATATTCCAGATGAGGTCTCACCATGGACCTGTACAATGGCATTACAACTTCGGGCTTTCGGCTAACAAAACTTCTTCAGATGCAACCCAGCATTTGCCTAGCCTTGAATGAAGCTTTCTCTACTAATGAAGCTTTCTCTACTAATCTTCACTAATGATTACTCCTAGGTCCCATTCTGCAGCAGTTCTTGCCATTCAGTTCTCACTATTCAGAGTGTAAGTACTGCATGGATTTCTGCTGCCAAGGTGCATAACCGTACATTTTTGAGCATTAAAACTCAGTTGCCAAGTTGCGGACCATTGTTCCAGTAAGAGTAGGTCCTGCGTCATACTGTCGGGCACGGTTTAGTGTCATCGCCAAATAATGCAATTTTACCTTGAAGTCCCTGAGGCAGGTCCCGTACAAAGATATTAAATAGGATAGGACCCAAGACTGAGCCCTGCGGTACTCCATGATCACTTCTGATGTTTCGGAGGGAGTACCATTTACCACCACCCTTTGAAGCCTGCCACTGAGCAAGTCTTTAACCCATGCCGTCAATGTTTCCCCTACTCCCAACAAATTCATCTTATTCAATAACCTACGGTGTGGGACACTATCAAAAGCCTTACTAAAGTCCAAGTACACGACATTCAGGGACTCTCTTATGTCTAGCTTTTTTGTTACCCAAAGAAACTGATTAGATTGGATTGGCAGGACCTTCCCTTTGTAAATCCATGTTGGTGGGGATCCCTTAGTCTCTCATTGTTCAGGATCGTATCTAATTTGTGTTTAATCAATGTTTCCATAAGTTTACACACTTTTGATAGGCGATATGTTGGCCTCCAGTGACCACAACATGGTATGGTTTCACCTCAGGAAAGGTTTCACTAGATCAAACACATCCACAAAGATCCTCAACTTTAAGGGCACTAACTTCAAAAGCATGGGAGATTTCATCTATCAGGCGCTGCAAAACCAGGCCACAACAGATAATGTAGAGGTAATGTGGTCAGCTCTGAAATCTACCCTACACGAAGCAACCAACTCTAATATAAAAACAGTAAGTAAACGGCGGAGAAACAATAAACCTCAGTGGTTCTCTGCGGAGATCTCGGACTTCGTAAAAAGAAGAAAAGAGCATTTATCTCCTGAAAACAATCAGGAAAATGAGAGACTAAAGAAGACTATCTGGCCAAGTCTAGAGCTGTCAAAACAGCAGTCAGAGAAGCCAAACTCCGGATGGAAGAGAATCTAGCAAAGAACATTAAAAAGGGGGATAAATCTTTCTTCAGGTATATTAGTGACAGAAAAAGGAACACAGATGGGATAGTGCGCCTTAGGAAACCAGACGGGAATATGTAGAATCGGACTCCGATAAAGCTGAACTACTAAATAAATACTTCTGCTCAGTCTTTACCTGCGAGGCGCCAGGATCCGGTCCACAGCTGCAGACAAGAGAGAGCTCGGAAGACCTGTTTCGAGATTTTGAGTTTATGTCCAGCAGCGTCTACTAAGAACTTTCAAAGTTCAAAGTGAACAAAGCCATGTGACCAGACAAACTACATTCCAGGGTGCTTAGGGAGTTGAGTGATGTCCTGGAGGAACCGTTATCCGCACTCTTCAATCTTTCCCTAAGTACAAGAAGAGTCCCATTGGACTGGAAAACAGCTAATGTAATTCCACTCCACAAAAAAGGATGCAGGACAGAAGCTGCAAATTATAGACAGGTGAGTCTCACATCGATAGTGAGTAAAATTATGAAAACACTAATCAAACACAAATTAGATACGATCCTGAACGATGAGAATCTACGAGATCCCCATCAACATGGATTTACAAAGGGAAGGTCCTGCCAATCCAATTTGATTGGCTTCTTTGACTGGGTAATGAAAAAGCTGGATATGGGGGGAGTCCCTGGACGTCGTGTACTTGGACTTCAGTAAGGCTTTTGATAGTGTCCCACACCGCAGGTTATTGAGCAAGATGAGTTTGATGGGATTAGGAGAAACGTTAACTGCATGGGTAAAAGACTGGCTCAAAGGTAGACTTCAGAGGGTGGTGGTGAACGGCACTCTCTCCGAAACGTCGGAAGTGAACAGTGGAGTGCTTCAGGGCTCGGTCTAGGGTCCAATCTTATTTAATATCTTCGTAAGGGACTTGGCTCAGGGGCTTCAAGGGAAAATTACATTATTCGCCGATGACACCAAACTATGCAACATAGTAGGCAAAACCACAGTGCCCGACTGTATGATGCAGGACCTACTCTTATTGGAACATTGGTACTCAACTTAGCAACTAAGTTTTAATGCCAAAAAGTGTAAGGTCATTCACATTGGCAGCAGAAATCCATGCAGAACTTATACCCTAAATTGTGAGACCTTAGCAAGAACTGCAGCAGAAAGGGACTTGGTGATCATTAGTGAAGACATGAAGACTGCCAATCAAGTAGAGAAAGCTTCATCCAAGGCTAGAAAAATGATGGGTTGTATCTGAAGAAGTTTCATCAGCCGGAAGCCCAAAGTTATAATGCCGTTGTACAGATCCATGGTGAGACCTCATCTAGAATATTGTGTACAATTCTGGAGACCACATTATCAAAAAGATGTGCGGAGAATTGAGTCGGTGAATGGCCATCATGATGATCTCAGGACTCAAGGATCTCCCATATGAGGAATGGCTGGGTAAGTTGCAGCTATACTGACTCGAGGAACATAGAGAGAGGGGAGACATGATTGAGACGTTCAAATGTCATGGGCCGTATTGAGGTAGAAGAGGATATCTTTTTTCTTAAAGGACCTACGGCGACAAGAGGACATCTGTTGAAACTCAGGGATGGGAGATTTCATAGTGACACCAGGAAGTATTTCTTCACCGAAAGGTGGTTGATCGTTGGAATAGTCTTCTATTGCAGGTAATTGAGGCCAGCAGCGTGCTGGATTTTAAGAGAAAATGGGATAAACATGTGGGATCACTTCAAGGAAGATATTATGGGGGTCATTAGAGTGGGCAGACTTGTTGGGCCGTGGCCCTTTTCTGCCGTCATCTTCTATGTTTCTATTGATGTGAGACTTACCGGTCTGTAATTTGCAGCCTCCGTCCAGCATCCCTTTTTGTGCAACGGAATGACAGCTGTTTTCCAGTCCAATGCGACTCTTCCTGTACTCAGGGAAAGATTGAAGAGCGTAGCTAACGGTTCCGTAAAGACATCTCTCAACTCCCTAAGCACTCTGGGATGTAGTTTATCCGGTCCCATGGCTTTATTCATTTTGAGCCTTGATAGTTCTTGCTAGACGCTGCCGGTGGTAAACTTAAAATTCCAGAACGGGTCTTCTGAGCTCTCCCTTGCCTGCAGCTGTGGACTGGATCCCAGCGCCTCGCAGGTAAAGACTGAGCAGAAGTATTCATTGAGTAGTTTAGCTTTATCGGAGTCCGATTCTATATAATTACCATCGGGATTCCTAAGGCACACTATCCCATCTGTGTTCCTTTTTCTGTCATAACATACCTGAAAAAGGATTTATCCCCTTTTTTAATAGTCTTTTCTAGATTCTCTTCCATCCGAAGTTTGGCATCTCTGACTGCTGCTTTAACAATTCTAGATTTCGCCAGATAGTTTTCTTTAGCTTCTAGTCTTTCTGATTGCTTGTAGGATACAAATGCTCTTTTCTTCTGTTTCACGAGTTCCGAGATCTCCGTGGAGAACCATTGAGGTTAATTATTTCTCCGCCGTTTGCTCACTGTTTTCATATAGATGTTGGTTGCTTCCTGTAGGGTAGATTTTATAGTAGACCACAGTACCTCCACACTATGTGTTGTGTCCTGATTTTGCAGCGCCTCATAGACAAAATTTCCCATGCTCTTGAAGTTAGTACCCTTAAAGCTAAGGACCTTTGTGGATGTGTTTGATTTAGTGAAACCTTTCCTGAGGTGAAACCACACCATGTTGTGGTCACTGGAAACCAACGCTTCGCCCACCGAAACTTCTGTGACACTGTCTCCGCTGGTGAGTATCAGTCCAGTATCGCCTGATCCCTAGTGGGATCCTTCAATTCATTTACATAACACTAAGCGACCCAGGGCGTCCATATCATGCCTATAATGTAGGCAAATGAAAACCAGGTCTACTTTTGAGCTTAGTTTGGGCTTCAAATAGATGAGTTCTATGGATGGAACTTAGGCACTCTTTGAACGTTCTTAAGAGTACCAAATTTTTTAATAGTAGTACTATCCTCTTTAGCCTGGGATACAGTATCCTTTACCTAATCCCCAAATTAAGTTGTCACCCTGACATGAGGCATTAACTATACAGTCATGTAATTCATTGCACAAACTAAAAGCTCGCAATCAAGCAGTCCTTTAAGCTGTTATGGAGACATTGCACCAATTTGCGAGAGGGTACAGTATATGTCATATGCATTTTTAATTAAATTCAATGTACATTTTTCTATATCAGTGTCTCTCAAACTGTGTGCCACAGCAAAGTGGTGTGCCCCAAAGAGATTCCAAGTGTGCCACGAGAGATTCCAGAATTTTACTTTATTTTAAAAAATTCCCTTCATACACTAAAATAGATGCTATGTACATTGCGTACACAAGAGTCTTTCAATGTTATGAGTGTCTGTGTGTGTAAGCAAGCATCATTCTTTGACATGATTGGTCCTTGAAAACTAACAGCAAGTAATTTTAGTTTTATTTTTTATGCAGTAGCTATCCTAACTTGAGCAACAAAGCAATCAAGGCTTTATTACTGTTTGGATCTTTTTGTCTTTGCAAATTTGGATTTTCAGCTCTGACAAATTAAATTGAAAAAAAGGGAATGACTGCAGATGGTGGATGATGAAATGTGTGTTAGCTTGTTGACTATTGAGATGTATTTTGAGTTAATTTGCACTCAAAAACAAGCACATCCATCGCATTGTTTAGCAATTCTATCTACTTTAGTTTCACCGTTGTTACAATTACCTATACATAGCTTAAAGAACTTTAAATAAAATATCTCAAATTTAATTTTTTGTTGGTTTTAAATTTTTACAATTTGTGCAGACAGAGAACCTGCATACAAAGTGACATCCCCTTCCAAATAGGTTCCCAGATTTTCTCAAATTTCTTCCATTACCTGCACTTGGAGTATTCCATAACCAATAAATGTTTTGCCATTGTATTGAGTTCAGGGGCTTAGCAAGACCTTCAATTAATAAGAATCCCTTGCCTGACCAGCAGACATATCTATTCAAACAGCACCTCAGGCAATAGTTGAAAAGTCATCCAAAAGCCAGTTACTTCAGTGGGTATTTTAATGTGTAAAACAGTCTCCAGGTATTGGGCTATCTGTGCCAAATAACCCTGTTATCACCTAACAGCTCTAGAACAAGTGCTGCAAGGTAGAATTACACATCCCATACTTAATATATATTCCCACTAGTAGGCATCCTTAGCTTAACCTTCCTAATAGATGATATGTACATTTGTAAGAGGAATTAATACTGATTTTTTGTAATTCCACGTTAACTATATTTCAGATATTTTGAGATTGCTGGAATGAGGGTTCCTAAATCTGCCCAACACTCTTTAGCTACTTTCTCATCCTTGAATGGTGGAATACTAAACAATAATATTTTATGATATAAGGTCACCCTATAGTCCTTCAGCATTTATAAAGCTAAACTTTCCTCAATATCTTCCCTTCAATCTTCAGTAGACCCACAGGCCCTGATGTCTTTATTAGAGATTGACAAGGTGGCATTTACCCGTGGTTAGCCACGGGTAACCCACCGAAACGGTGTGTGTGTGTGTGTGTGGGGGAAGTGCTCACTTGAGGCACGGGGGCAAGGCCATCCACTGCCCCTTGGAGCGGTGAATGGCCTTGTCCCCGCAGTTAAGGCGCACGGTCATGGATCGCGCATGGCCCCCTCCCTCCATCCTTCTGGCCAAATCTATCTCCCTCCCCCTTACCTTTGCGGCGCTTTAGTAAAGAAACTTACTGAAGCTGGCAAAGCCTGCCTGCCTGCAGTCACGTGTGTGTGGGCGGAGGCTTTTCCTCTGACACAACTTCCGGTAAATGCTGAAGGACTATAGGGTGACCCTATATCATAAAATATTATTGTTTAGTATTCCACCATTCAAGTCTCCGCTGGCTTCAGTAAGTTTCTTCACTAACGCACCGCGAAGGTAAGGGGGAGGGAGGGAGATTCTCGGGCCGCTGAAGTGCGGTGAGGTGGCGAGAGGGAAGGGTGGGGATGCTGCGGGGATGGGGCAGTGAAGGGGACGGCAGGGACGGGGCGGTGAAGGGACAGTGGGGACGGGGCGGTGAAGGGACAGTGGTCCGGTGACGGGGACAGATTTTTTCCCCATGTCATTCTCTAGTCTTTATGTAATGGCTCACTTGTAAAATACAACTAACAACAGCTAACTGTAGAAAGGTGACTATAAAAGAAGACTACAAAAAGGAGGAGGAAAAAACCTGAGAGATCCACGGGTCAACCTTGTGTTCAAATAAAACACTGATTTTTATTTTATTTAAAATTTATAGCCCGCTGCATCCACAGTTCTGCACGGGTTACAAAAAACACATAAACTGTAACAAACAAACATATAATAAGATAAAACTCCTGTAAAATTATACTCAACTATCATCTCTACTCATTTTGCAGAAATACAATAAAATGAACCTGCCTGTAATAAATGAAGAGACTTGCTTATATTCTCTCTCAAACAGCAGTTTTCACACTTTTTGTAAATTGCATCACAGTGGAAGACTGCTCAATTTCAATTGGCAACAAATTCCATAAACCTGCACCCTGTACTGATACCATAGACTGACAAATTCTTACCAATTTCACCAGATTCAATGACGGAACTTCAAGGCTTCATCTGATTCTCAGACCGCAAAGCTCTCTTTGGTTGATAATGGCAGAACAGCGAACTCAAAACTACAGGATATTTGCCTATCAATACACTTCTCCCTCCGAATCCGCGGTTTCAGTATCCGCGGATTCGGTTATTCATGATTTTTTATTTAAAAAAAGAGAAACTAATTCCGGACCTTCCCCGCCATCCCAGGAGCAATCTTCCTACGCTCCTGCCCTGTGCAGATCACTCATAGAAAATGGCTGCCGTGAGTTCCCGTCGTAGTCTCGAGAGACTACGCGAACTCACTGCAGCCATTTGCTATGAGTGATCTGCAAGGGGCAGGAGCATAGGAAGATTGCTCCTGCCCCGAAAGCTGGCTAGACCACCAGGTAAGGTCTAGGATGCCGGGAGGGAGATGTGAAGGTCCAGAATGAGGCGGGGGTGGGTCAAAGCCGGCTGAAAACTTATTCGTGATTTTTCATACTTCGTGGTCCAGCTCGGCACCCAACCTCCGCGAACACCGAGGGAGAAGTGTACTTTAAAAAATCAAACACAGAATCTTAAACTCAACATGCTGGGCAACGGGTAGCCACTGCAAACTGCACAAAATTGGTATTATAAGGCTCGAACAATAATTCGGGCAGCAGCATTTTACGCAATTTGTAATGCATGTATCACTTATTTGGGCAGACCAAGGTACAGTGAATTAAATCAATCACACACTGGAGTTAGTAACATAGTGATTACAGTACAAAAATTTTCCATCTAAGATAGTCTCTCAATCTCTGTAACAAATGAAGCTTAAAAAAAGATTTGAGATATAACAGACTTAATGCGAGGTCTAACTATAATGTTGAGTCTAACACCCAAGTATTTTACATTGTTGCAGAACAGGAACAACCATCTTATCGAGCATTATTAGACAGAAATCTCTCCAATTCAGTTTTAACAGCATTTAGCTTTAACTGATTTTGATATAACCAAGTTTTAACAACTTGAAAACAATTCTGAAGGCGTAAAAGTGCATCAGACAGAGTCAACCACTGGTATCAAGAACTGTATATCATCGGCATATATTTTAAAATTCACATCCAACTTTATTAATTCCTGATGATGTCACTTAATCTTGCAGCCATTGACTCTAAACTTGATAAACTTATAAATAAATGGACATCAATGTTATTTGCTGTACAGTTGACTTGCGGTTGAAATATCCTTCTCTTGGTTGCATTTACTATCATCCTGTTGATGTGCATCATTTTATTGTATGTTCCATATCTTATTTTTCAATAAGATATCATTAACTCATAATTCCTGAAAAAGGCAATTCATTAAAATCTAGAAAATCCAATTTTGGGGGCTGATCATTTGTGAGAACCACATTCAGATCAAGACATTTTTTTAATGGCAGTTACTCTCCCAGATCTAGCACATTTGAATTTTGTTAATCTGGAGAGGGCACAACCCGACAAGAATGTCTTGCTGTAACAAAGCCCAAAACCATTTACAAAACATGGTAACATTTCTGGCAGTGTTCAAATCTAGGCTAAAAACCTACTTTTTCGAGGCTGCTTTTAACTCCTACTCATCTGTAAAATACCCCTGTCTGTTTTATCATTCCCTCTGTAAGAAATTCCCTAACCCCTATTTGTCCAGTTGATCTGTTTTGATTAGATTGCAAGTTCTATCAAGCAGGGATTGTCTCTTATGTGTTTAATGTACAGCGCTCTGTACATCTGGCTGTGCTATAAAATCAGTAGTAGTAGTAGTAACATTTGTCAGTGAAAAAGACCATTTAAAGAAATTCCTTCAGGACATATCTTAGTCTATTTAGATAGTGCTGCAGTCTTAGATGCAGAATATTAGCAGAACATTTGAGTGAAAAAATTCCCTAACCTTGATTAGCTTTTCCATAACTTTTGGAAATATCCAATAGAACATTCAGAGCATTCGACTGTAAAATGCAAAACAGTCTTGAAACAGCTTGTATAAACATCTGCTAATATTAATAACTAGAAAATGTTCTGCCATGCAGCAAATTTTGACTACCAGTAATAAAAGTTTGGCATGAAAAAAAATCTAGTGAACACAAGATTAATGCTCGTGCAAAAGTGTTATTCTATAGTAATTCAAATTTTAACATAATCTGGAGAACTGAAGCTCATTCTTCGCATTTCATGGAACCTTATGTCCTAGATTTCTTCTTAAAATGAAGATATTCATTGACCTGGAAACTCTTGACATGCAAGCTCTATAAATGAATGTTGCTTGGATTAAGTGCTCTGTATGCCAGTCTTCCTTAAGTCTTTACATTTTTGAAAAAGCTGTGCAGAGAGACCCAGCCAAAATGACGCAAAATGCCACGCCAAGAAGCACATAATTTTTTCGCCCCTGTAGAGTTAAAATAAAACAATTGATTATGAAGAGATTAAGTATCGCATCAGGTTTCTCTTAAAATTAAGAGCAGTAGGCCAAAGATTGCCATGGTTTTAAGTATGCAATAGTAATACATAATGTACATAAGTAAGTCACATCAAAATCTTGGGAGTTATTCTAGACCGACACCTAACGTTTGAGAAAGACACGGACTAACTGACTAAAAAATGCTTTGCTATTTTATGAAAACTAAAAACCATAAAAAAAATATTTTGACATGGTGTCCTTTAGGATACTAGTTCAATTCACCATCCTATCTACCTTAGACGATTGTAATATCACATAACTAGGGTCAACCAAGAAAATATTGCTATGACTTCACCTGGTTCAAAATGCGGCTGTATGTCTGATCTTTGGATTAAAAAAGTTTGACCATGTAAGCCCTTTTTATGTGTAACTTCATTGGCTCCCTTTCGAAGCTAGAGTTATTTTTAAATTTGGCTGCATTTGTTATAAAGCACTCTTCGGGCTACTACCATCATACTTATCCACCCAACTAAAACTATTCATATCAAATAAGAACACAAGAAACTCAGGCATGTTTATGTACCCCCCTCTGAAAGGCTGTTGTTTTAAAAGTTTTCTAGACAAAACTCTGGTTTTTCAAGCGGGGAAAATGAACTCTCGGATGTGTTCTCTAATTGCCCAATCCCAATCTTACTGAGTTCAGAAAATCGATGAAAACTTATTTGTTTGGCAAATTTATGCGATGATTTTACATTGTATTATATCGCATTGCATTGTATTGTATTGTATTGTATTCCACTGAATTCTACTGTATTTTGTGTCTTCGCTGAAATGTCTCAGTTCTCTTGCTGTGAACCGCCTGGAACTTCTGGAATTTATAAGAAAATAAATTATTATTATTATTCTATAGCTCATATCAGAAATGGCTTACATTTAGTAATAGATACTTTTAACGTATAAGAACATAAGAACAGCCATACTGGGTCAGACCAGTGGTCCATCTAGCTCATCTCCTGTTTCTAATAGTGGTCAATCCAGGTAACAGTACATGACAGAAACCCAAATAGTAACAACATTCCATGCTACCAATCCAGGGCAAGCAGTGACTTCCACCCTCTCTGTCTCAATAGCAGACTATGGACTTTTCCTCCAGGAACCTGTCTAAATCTTTCTTAAACCTAGCTATGCTAACCATTGTAACCACCTCCACTGGCAACAAGTTCCAGAGCTTAACTATTGTTTGAGTTAAAAAATGTTTCCTCCCATTTGTTTTAAAAAGTATTCCCATGTAATTTCATTGAGTGTCCCTTAGTTTTTGTACATTTTGAAAGGGTAAAAAAAAAAAAAAATCAATTCACTCCTACTCGTTCTACACCATTCAGGATTTTGTAGATCTCAACAATATCTCTTCTAAACTGTCTCTTTTACAAGCTGAAGAGCTTCAACCTCTTCAGTATTTTCTCATATGAAAGGAATTCCATCCCCTTTATCATTTTGGCCATTCTTCTTTGAACATTTTCTAATTCTATTATATGTTTTTTGAGATGTGGTAACCAAAACTTGCAAAAGTGAGGGCACGCCATAGAGCGATACAGATGCATTATAATATTTTTGGTCTTAATAATTCCAAGCATCCTATTTGCTTTTTTTTACCGCAACCACAAACTGAGTAGATTTCAGCATAATGATCTTTTTCTTGGGTGCTACCTCTTAAAAGTTGGACCCTGCCTAACTATGATTTCAATTATTCTTTTTTTTTTTTTTTATAAATTTTTATTGTTATATCATAACAAACTCAAGCAAAAAATACAAAATATAAAGAAAATAGTTCAAATTAAAATACATACATTGGCAAGCCCACATTATTGAGGGTTGACTAATCCTATCGCAATTTTATCCTCCAGAAATAATATAAGAAACTAAACATCAATATTCAATAAATTATAACACCAGGCAATAAATCTCTATATTCATTCCTTCTCAGCTTCTGCATTAGTAACAGGTAATATATCCAATTTAGGTTTATCTACAAGAAAATTCTCTAGATGAACTGGGTCTAAAAATATATATCTAGTATTCTGAAAAGTCACTAAACATTTGCAGGGAAACTTAAGAAAAAATGATGCACCCACACCCAAGGTTCTCGCCTTGAGTTGCAGGAATTGCTTCCTCCTGTACTGTGTCTGTCTAGAGACATCTGGAAAGATATTTATCTGTTGACCACAGAACAGGGCATTTTTGTTCAGAAAATACAATTTAAGTATATCTTGTTTCTCTATTTCAGTCATAAAGGTGACTAGTAATGTTGCTCTCTTGGCTATATAATCTTTTGATGATTCAAGAAATTGGGAAATATTTAAACTATCAGGAGATACTAATTGATCTTCCCCCCCTTCTTCTACTGATATCTTTTTAATGCTGGTAGGCAAATAATAAAGATTATCTGGAGAAAACTTTTCTAAACCTGTATAGGAAAGTATATCTTTAAAATACATTTTTAGTAGTTCTAATGGGGAGAGAAAATGGGAAATAGGAAAATTCAAAAACCTAAGGTTTCTAGATCTCATACTATTTTCCATTTTTTCCAACTGAAGATGTAATATAGTATTATCCTTAACATAAGATATAGCACTTGATTGTATTGCAACAACAGATGTTTCTATTTTATCCAATTTCTTGCCCATAGTTGCCAATTGAGAATCATGGTCAGCCACCTTCTTTGTTATTTCTGAGGAAAACTGACAAAGTTGAACTACAGTGCCCTGTAATGAGTTCTCAATTCTATTTACAACAGTCCAGACATCTTGCAACGTAATTTGTTTATTGCCTATCTCAGGCCTAGAAATAGGACCAATAGGCATTGAGACAGGAGATACCGTAAAAGATTGTTCCCCCTCAGATACATTTTTAGTGTCCAGTTCTAAAAGTAATGGAGAGGCTGGCTCTGACCCTAATATAGAAACAGAGTCTGCCTTCTCCTTTAATGCTGTAAGAGGCTGAGGTGGAGGCGTGGGTTCGCCAGAAGAGATAGAAGCAGATTGGGATCGAATTTCAAACCTACCTTCTGTAGGAGTCCCAGTTAAAACGGAAAGATGGCGATCCATCGGTCCAATCACGTTCAAAGAAGAAGATATGATCTTAGCTTTCCGTTTTCCCATGATATTCCCCCGAAATGCTCCTCACTCCTCGTGGCTTCGAAGGGGCTTCAAAGGGGCAGGACCTGCCCCTTTGGCCACGCCCCTTCGGACACACGGCCTTGGGCACGCGTCCGCGGGCCGCGTTCCGCGGCTCACACTGGTCTTAAATAGGGAGAGAGGACCTCCTCTCCGAATCGGCAAATGCCGGGTGGTGGCTGCAGGGGTGTCTGACCGGAGATGAAACGCTGGTAGGCTCAGTCAGCCCTCTTCTTCCGCGGCTCACACTGGTCTTAAATAGGGAGAGAGGACCTCCTCTTCGAATCGGCAAATGCCGGGTGGTGGCTGCAGGGGTGCCTGACCGGAGATGAAACGCTGGTAGGCTCAGTCAACCCTCTTCTTCCGCGGCTTACACTGGTCTTAAATAGGGAGAGAGGACCTCCTCTCCGAATCGGCAAATGCCGGGTGGTGGCTGCAGGGGTGTCTGACCGGAGATGAAACGCTGGTAGGCTCAGTCAGCCCTCTTCAATTATTCTTATCAATGTGCATCACTTTGCATTTGTCCACATTAAATTTCATCTGCCATTTGGATGCAATTGTAGTTCCCAGCCCATCTTCCTACTGCAACCACCAGAGAACAATTTGCAACCAAAGAATACTGCTCTCTCTGCTCCCCCCCAAACACTTACTGACACTCATTGTAAATTGACTACCTTGCTATGCACCCTGGAAGAATATAAGATTTACCATACTGGCATAGATCAAAGGTCCCATCAAGCCGAGTATCTTGTTTTCAACAGTGGCCAATCCAGGTCATAAGTACCTGGCAAGAGTCCAAGGAGCAAAACAGATTTTATACTGCTTATCCTAGGAATAAGCAATGAATTTTCCTAAGTCCATCTAAATAATGACTTATGGACTTTTTTTTTAGGAAACTATTCAAACCTTTTTGAAACCCTGCAGGTTTCACCATATTCTCTGGCAATGAATTCCAGAGTTTAATTACATGTTGAGTGAAGAAATATTTTCTCTGGTTTGTTTTCATTCTACTTAGTAGATTCAATGCATGCTCCCTAGACCTAGTATTTTTGGAAAGAGTAAACAAGCGGTTCATATCAACCCTTTCCACTTCACTCAGTATTTTATAAATCTCCCATCATTCTACCCCTGAGTTGCCTTTTCTCCAATCTGAAAAGCCCTAGCCACTTTAGACATTCCCCATAGGGAAGTCATCCCACTCCTTTTATAACTTTTGTCACCCTTCTCTGTACCTTTTCTAATTCCGCTATACCTTTTTTTGAGATACGGCAACCAGAATTGCACACGAGGTGCAGCCATACCATAGAGCAGGGCTGCCCAAATCCAGTCCTCGAGATCTACTGGCAGGCCAGGTTTTCTGGATATCCACAATGAATATGCATGAGAGAGATTTGCCTGCACTGCCTTCTTGGTATGCAAATCTCTCTCATGCATGTTCATTGTGTATATCCAGAAAACCTGGCCTGCCAGTAGATCTCGAGGACCGCACTTGGGCAGCCCTACCATAGAGTGATACAAGGGCATTATAACATTTTTATCTTTGTTTTCCAGTCTTTTCCTGATAATTCCTAACATTGCATTTGGTTTTTTAGATGCCACAGCACACTGAGCTGAGGATTTCAACGTATCCTCAATGATGAAACCTAGATCCTTTTTCCACGCAGAGACTCCTAATGTGGAATCCCAAACCCTGCTATAAGACCTTTCATGCCAGATTTTATTAAGGATTTACAGGGGGGAGGAGCTAAGAATGAAAATGTCCCTAGCTTCCTTTTCTGAGCCAGACCACTCAGACAGATGGCAAACTACCATGCACTTCTTTTTATTTGGCTGCTTTGACTTTGGAAGAGAGCATTTTATTTTTAGTTTTTGCTTGTTGCTTTGTGATTTAACACCAGCTGGGCACGAATAATTTTTCTGGGTACCATTCTTAAAATGGAAGGATAGTCTGTTAAGCCAAAAACAAGAAAGAAACTGCAGAATGGAATGTACAAGATGCAGAAATCTTTATTTAAAAAACATACAAAATTGTAATCCTTAAAAAATGGCTCTCATATACATGGAATATGGACCCAACCCAGTTTCGGAGAAACACTCCTTCCTCAGGGGTCCTATTGAGTAATTTAAAAGAAAACTTATTGAATGAGGTGGCTTGTGAACATAATGCCACCAGTGACAGTTAAAGTGTGTGAAGTGAAGTACACTTTCCCCTCCCCATTCGCGAGTTCTGCACTTGCGATTTCACATAATCGCGATTTTTTTCTGGGGAGGGGGAAAATAAAAAAAAAACATATTTTTTACCTCCCTGCCGCCTTCCCGGCCTTACCTGGTGGTTTAGAGGGCTTTCGGGGCAGGAGCGATCTTCCTACGCTCCTGCCCCGTGCAGATCGCCATGAGGAAATGGCTGTAGGGAGTTCCCGTCGTAGTCTCGAGAGACTACGGGAACTCACAGCAGCCATTTCCTCATGGCGATCTGCACGTGGCAGGAGCGTAGGAAGATCGCTCCTGCCCCGAAAGCCCTCTAGACCACCAGGTAAGGCCAGGAAGGCGGCAGGGAGGTGGGGGTGGGTCAGAGCCGGATAATCACGGCTTTTCGCCATTCGCGGTCCGGCTCTGCCCGTATCCCCCGCGAATAACGAGGGAGAAGTGTACATTCACTTTGATCAAATAAAATCTGCACATCAGCACATACAGCTAATTTAATAGAGCACCCCATCAAGACTTATACATACCTGTATTTCCTTGAATATTACAACTCCCCACAGAGCAGCAATAAAACCAGGACCCTAAAAAAAAAAAAAAGTCCAATTTGAATTTGTTTCTGACTGAATTTTTTTTTCAAGAAGCAATTCTCTCACAACCATTTCCAGATCAGATATAGCACAGTTACTTACCGTAACAGGTGTTATCCAGGGACAGCAGGCAATGGAAACTACTCTAAACCATGGAAAAACCCTTCAGGCGTACCTCAAGGTTCCCCCCTATCCCCCACACTTTTCAATATCTATATCGCCTCCTTAGGTCACCTACTACAAAAACTAAATTTAATATACTACATTTATGCGGATGACATATCCATCCTCATACCCTTAAACGACATCACAAAAGAAATTGTAGATAATCTCTCAAACACAATGACCGAAATCGATAAATGGACCACTAATTTCAAACTAAAACTAAACGCAGAAAAAACAAAAGTCTTTCTGGCTAGTCCCAATGACAAAATTACGAGAACATCGATAAAAATAAATAATCACGAATACGCAATTTCCAAAAACATAAAAATACTGGGCATCACTCTTGACACTCACCTAACTATGACCGACCACACAAACTCACTAGTGAAAAAATGCTTCTACACGCTATGGAAACTAAGAACCATAAAAAAATACTTTGACCCTTCTTCATTCAGGTTGCTGGTACAGGCACTGATCCTATCCCTTCTTGACTACTGCAACATCATCTACCTAGGCATCCCACAAAAAACAATAATAAAACTGAGATTAATACAAAACACCGCCGTTCGCCTAATTTTCGGACTAAGGAAAAACGATCACATCAGCCCCTACTATAAAAAGCTGCACTGGCTTCCAATAGAAGCGCGAATTCTATTCAAATTCGCTTGCACCTGTTTCAAACAAGCCTGGGGACTAGCACCTTCATACCTACAAACTCACTTCACCCTACACAACCCCACAAGAACGACCAGAAACAAAAACATCTTTGCATACCCAAAGATTACAGGCTGCAGATACAAATCCTTCTTGGACAGAACCTTCCAGTTCGAAGCGAACAGACAGCAAACCTGGCTGAAAAACCACATAAACGAACCAAACATGACTTATAATACTTTCCGCAAATCGATCAAAACCACCCTATTCGCTAAATTCTTTGGCTAAAACGGTCCCCTCCCCACTAAGACCCCTCTCATGGATGTTCTAAATCTTTCAGACACTCATTACCCTTAGACCTCCAATTAATATGTAAGTTACCATTCAGACTATTGTACTGCATCTAGACTCTTTATTCGGTACTGTATTTAAACTTATTGTATGATATTGAATTTGGACTCACTCTACTGTATTATATGTGGATTTATTGTATTGTATTAGTATTGTACTGTACTTGTTATTCGCTGAATGTCCAGCCTTCTTACTATGTAAACCGCCTAGAAGTCGCCTGACTATGGCGGTATAGAAAAATAAAGTTATTATTATTATTATTATTATTAGATATTCTTAACGTATGGGTGACGTCACCGACGGAGCCCCGGTACGGACACTTTTTACTAGAAAGTTCTAGTTGGCCGCACCGCGCATGCGCGAGTGCCTTCCCGCCCGATGGAGGAGTGCGTGGTCCCCAGTTAAGATAAGCCAGCTAAGAAGCCAACCCGGGGAGGTGGGTGGGACGTAAGAATATCTGCCTGCTGTCCCTGGATAACACCTGTTACGGTAAGTAACTGTGCTTTATCCCAGGACAAGCAGGCAGCATATTCTTAACGTATGGGTGACCTCCAAGCTAACAGAGAGGGGAAGAGGGATGGTTGGCCATTAGGAAAATAAATTGTGTAACACAGATTGGCCGAAGTGCCCATCCCGCCTGGAGAAGGTATCCAGACAGTAGTGCGTAGTGAACGTGTGAACTGAGGACCAAGTGGCAGCCTTGCAGATTTCCTCAATGGGCGTGGAACGGAGGAAAGCCACAGAAGCAGCCATAGCTCTGACTCTGTGGGCCGTGACAGCACCTTCCAGTGAGAGACCGGCCCGAGCATAACAGAACGCAATGCAGGCAGCAAGCCAGTTGGAAAGCGTCCGTTTAGAGACAGGACGACCTAGGCGGTTAGGATCGAAGGACAAAAAGAGCTGAGGAGACGAGTGGTGAGCCCTGGTACGGTCAAGGTAGTAAGCAAGGGCACGCTTACAGTCCAGCGTGTGCAATGCCTGTTCCCCAGGATGAGAATGGGGTTTAGGGAAAAAGACAGGCAACACAATGGACTGGTTGAAATGAAAGTCCGAGACCACCTTGGGGAGGAATTTAGGATGGGTACGCAGAACCACCTTGTCATGGTGAAAAACAGTGAAAGGTGGGTCGGCAACCAGTGCATGCAGCTCACTAACCCTCCTGGCAGAGGTGATGGCAATGAGGAAGAGCACCTTCCACGTAAGAAATTTGAGTGAATTTGAGGCAAGAGGCTCAAAGGGAGGTTTCATGAGGGCGGATAAAACCACATTCAGGTCCCAGACGACTGGAGGAGGCTTCAGCGGTGGTTTGACATTGAAGAGGCATCTCATGAACCGGGAAACCAGTGGGTGAGCCGTGAGAGGTTTTCCGAGGATAGGCTCATGAAACGCAGTGATGGCACTGAGGTGGACTCTGATTGAGGTAGACTTGAGGCCAGCGTCTGATAGAGAGAGCAAATAGTCCAGTACAGTTTCCACCGCCAATGAGGTGGGGTCGTGATGATGAAGCAGACACCAGGAGGAGGTCCACTTCTGATGGTAACATTGGAGGGTGGCCGGTTTCCTGGAGGCATCCAGAATACGACGGACAGGCTGAGACAGATTCTCTGGAGAGGTCAGCCCGAGAGAAACCAAGCTGTCAGGTGGAGCGAGGACAGATTGGGATGTAGTAGAGACTGATGCTACTGTTTAAGTAGAGTAGGAAACACAGGAAGAGGAATGGGCTCCCTGGAGCTGAGCTGGAGCAGGAGGGAGAACCAGTGTTGGCGAGGCCACCGAGGAGCGATGAGAATCATGGTGGCTCTGTCCCTGCGGAGTTTGGATAACGTCCGCAACATTAGAGGCAGTGGAGGAAAGGCATAGAGGAACCGATCCGTCCAGTCGAGCAGGAATGCATCCGGGGCCAGACGATGAGGAGAGAAGAGTCTGGAACAGAACTGGGGCAGCTGATGGTTGTGAGGAGCTGCAAAGAGGTCCACCTGAGGAGTGCCCCAGAGAGCAAAGATGGAGTGGAGTGTGGGAGGATCCAGGGTCCACTCGTGAGGTTGAAGGATGCGGCTGAGATTGTCGGCCAGGGAGTTCTGTTCGCCCTGGATATAGACAGCCTTGAGGAAGAGCCTGTGGGCCGTGGCCCAGGTCCAGATGCGGATGGCCTCCTGACAGAGGAGGGGAGATCCGGTGCCGCCTTGCTTGTTTATGTAGTACATGGCGACTTGGTTGTCTGTGCACAGGAGAAGAACCTGAGGGTAGAGAAGGTGCTGGAAGGGGGGTTTGGGAGGAGTGAGAAGCAGACTCTACGGGAGGATGGTCTGGGGGAAGAGTCTGGAAGTTGAGAGAGTAGCCATGGCGAATGATGTTGAGGACCCACTGGTCCTAAGTGATGACCTCCCAACGGCTGAGGAAAAGTTGAAGACGTCCTCTGATAGATTGAGGGAGAGGTAGCGACGGTGGAAGACTGGCTATGCTCTGGAGAAAGGAGTCAAAAGGGTTGAGATGGTTTTGATGAAGGAAGAGGCTTGGCAGGCTGAGTCTGCGGACGAGTCTGAGGCTGATGCTGGTGGCGAGGACGGCGAGACTGTTGTTGAGGCGGGTTGAGAGGTCTGGCCGAGAACCTGCATTGGTAAGAAGACTGTTGTCTGTAGGGGCGAGCAGGCGGAGTCTTCTTTTTAGGTTTGATCAGAGTGTCCCACCTGGTCTCATGTGCTGAGAGCTTCTGGGTTGTCGAGTCCAGGGACTCTCCGAAGAGTTCATCACCCAGACAAGGTGCGTTAGCCAGGCGGTCCTGGTGGTTAATGTCTAGGCCAGAGACTCTCAGCCATGCCAAACGGTGCATAGCCACCGCCATGGCAGATGCGCGAGAGGTCAGCTCAAACGAGTCGTAGATGGAGCGAACCATGAACTTCCTGAGTTGGAGGAGGCTGGAAATTTGTTGCTGGAAAAGAGGGACCTTACGTTCAGGAAGATATTTCTGTAAGGAGGAGAGCTGTTGCACCAGATGCTTCATATAGAAGGAGAAGTGGAAGGTGTAATTGTTTGCTCTATTGGCTAGCATGGCATTTTGGAAAAGGCGCTTACCAAATTTATCCATAGTTTTTCCCTCTCTGCCAGGAGGGGTGGAGGCATATACACTGGAACCCTGAGATTTTTTTAAAGTAGATTCCACCAGGAGGGATTTGTGGGGCAATTGAGGTTTGTCAAACCCTGGGATTGGGATAACCCGGTACAAGCTATCCAATTTGCGAGGGGCCCCAGGAACAGTGAGGGGAGTCTCCCAGTTTTTATAGAAAGTTTCCCTTAAGATGTCGTGGACGGGCAACTTTAGAAATTCCTTGGGAGGTTGCTCAAAGTCTAGGGCATCGAGAAAAGCCTGAGACTTTTTAGAGTCGGACTCTAAGGGGATGGAAAGAGCTGCTGACATCTCCCTAAGGAATTTAGAAAAAGAGGATTGCTCTGGTTTTGAGACGTTGTCGGTCATGGAGGGTTCTTCGTCGGTTGACGAAGCGTCCTCTTCGGTACCGTGTGGGGAGTCTTCCCACAAGTCTGGGTCTCTAACGTCGGGGTGTGCACGTTTGGACATTGGTGTAGAGGGCTCGGCATGGCGGGTCTTTGAGAGAGATTTGCCTGAGCGTATCGAGGCGGTACCGGGTGAGGAAGACCGATGTCGTTCCCGGGACCGGGCAGGATCGGCAGCAGCACGGGTATGTGCTGTAGGTGTTTCAGCCAAGAGCACCGGCATGGAGGTATTAATCGGTACCGAGGGGGTCGACACCGATGGGACAGTGCGAGGCTCAGATCGGTCCTGTACCGGAAGGTGCGGCGCCAGCAATGCCGGCAGCAGTTGTTGGAGTTGTTGCTGCAGCTGCTCTTATAACTGTGTTTGGAGTATGGCCGTGATGCCGCATCACGGCCATACTCCAAACACAGTTATAAGAGCAGCTGCAGCAACAACTCCAACAACTGCTGCCGGCGTTGCTGGCGCCGCACCTTCCGGTACAGGACCGGTCCGAGCCTCGCACTGTCCCATCGGTGTCGACCCCCTTTTTTCTTCTTCGGTACCAGAGGTGCCGCTCTACGCTCCGGCGATGAGGAGGCCGATGATGAGGCACTCACCGATATCGGAGCGGAGCGTTTGCGGGGTCGGTGCGGTGCCGGGAGGGCCGGTGTCGCAACCGTGGCAGGAGGGCGCTCGAGGGAAATGGAAGGCTTCTTAGCCGGCTTACCTGGGCCCAACGACCCCGAGGAAGGGTCCGGTGGTGTCGACGTCGTCGGTGCCAACTTTTGGGGTGCCGTTGACGTCGCAGCAGTTTCCATGGCAGATCTGGTACCAAACAAAATATTTTGCTGGATCTGCCTATTTTTTTAATGTGCGCTTTTTAAGCGTAGCACAGCGGGTGCAGGTGTCAGCCCGATGCTCTGGACCCAAGCACTGCAGGCACCAATTGTGCGGGTCGGTGAGAGAGATCGGGCGTGCACACCGCTGGCACTTCTTAAAACCCGGTTGAGGGGGCATGAAGGGAAACACGGCCTCCGCAAAATCAAAGCCGGAGGCCTGTATGGTAACAACAGGTCCCGCCGGGGCCGGCTCAAAAAAATAATGAAAACTCGACGAGTTTTTTTTTTTTTGAAAAGAAAATTAAAGGAATCCGAAGGGAAAAAATAGAAGAAAATCGAAAAAATACGCGAGCGGGAAGGCAAACTAAATAATTTCAACAGCCGTTGAAACACATGCGACTTCTTCGCTCCGCGGAAACGAAGAAACTGGGGACCACGCACTCCTCCTTAGGGCGGGAAGGCACTCGCGCATGCGCGGTGCGGCCAACTAGAACTTTTTAGTAAAAAGTGTCCGTACCGGGGCTCCATCGGTGACGTCACCCATACGTTAAGAATATGCTGCCTGCTTGTCCTGGGATAAATGTACTTGCAGCTTCCAAGTAAAGTTATTCAAATTAGGATACATACACAAGAATCTCCATATCATGACAACTCAAACATATGAAAACCAAATTATTTACTTGTAATGGGTGTTCTCCAGTCAGCAGGATACAAATCTTCACAAGATGGACAATACTGCCAATGGATTCAGGCACAGGAAATACTACTCCAGCTTATACAGTAGTTTCTAGAAGCTTTTGAGTATGCTGACCATGCAAACACACTATATCCTGCCTGTCACATGAGACTGTTTTATGACAGTTTTACAGCTTAAAATAGAATACACCACCACAGGAAGTGGGAAGTACATGAAGATTGGCATCCTGCTGTCCAAAGGAAAAAAAAATCTGCTACATGTAAGTAACTGCTTTTTGCAAGGACAAACATTACATTAGAGATTTCTATTCCGCCATTACCTTGTGGTTCAAGGCGGATTACAAAAAAGTTATAGGAGGGTTACAAAGTAAGATCACAGGTCATTTCCAAAGAGTAGATCAGGTAGTATCAGTGAGTTAGGGAGAAGATGGGAAGAAGGAAGGTACTCATGGTATTACGCCTTTTTCAGGGATTTCTTGAAGAGTATAGTTTTTATTTCCTTTCTGAACATCTTGTAGTCTGGGGTTGTTATCAGTAGATTGGAGATTTGGTTATCTAATTTTGCTGCTCACAACATCAGACCACCTAGCTATAGGCTTCTAACATGAAAGGAAAAATAATATAACTGAAGGCACTGAAACAGGCAGACATTTTTTGTAGCATGTAGACAAATATGGTTTAATGGGTTAGTATGAATTTTTTGTGAGCACTTTTACACTTTACACCGAATTATTTTAGATACTATCATAGTGTGATGGTTCTAGGGAGTTTATTTATTTTGTATTTTTTCCTTTTTCCCCTGGTGTGAATGTTTGACCATGACTTAAATGGGATTGTGATTAGATTGATAATATCAAAAAGGACAAAATGATGTATGGGGCAGTTCTCATTTAGACTTATGTCTGGTGCTGGTCACCTATGAGTTACTACCCGAGCCCATATTCCCTCATTTGTATACCAAGGGCTCATACTGATGTCCATTATTTAAAGAATTTCAGTAATTATTGCATTTTCCTAGTTCAAGCATTCTCCCGAAGGGATTAAAAGTGTTAGCTAATTATAGGTTGGATTTGTGATTGGACTTTATTGGCTTCAACATTGTCCAATAGGTTAGGGGGTTCATAATAAAAAAAAAACAAACGTCTAAAAAGTGTCCTAAATGGCTACTTGGATGATCAAAAAGCCTGATCGTCCAATCTCTCCTGCCGCGGGTTGTGGCAGTTCGGGTACAGGAGTGATCGCATCGCGGCAGGGGAGAAGGCCAATCTCTCCTGCCGTGATACATCACCCCCCCCCGACAATATCGGGGCAAGAGGGAGCCCAAGCCCTCTTGCCCCGCGGCACCCCGACTGCCCGATTATGTTCGGGGCAAGAGGGAGCCCAAGCCCTCTTGCCCCGCCGACTCCCCGACAGCATCGGGGCAAGAGGGAGCTCAAGCCCTCTTGCCCCGGCGATCGTGCTCCCCCCCCCCCACGTACGAGCAGGCCAGGAGGGAGCCCAAACCCTCCTGGCACCGGCGACCCCCCCGACTGGATTGGGCTAGGAGGGAGCCCAAGCCCTCCTGGCCCCGGCGACCGCCTACCCCCCACGTCCCACTAAAATACAGGCAGGAGGGATCCCAGGCCCTCCTGCCCTCGACACAACCCCGCTCCCACCGACCGCCCCCTCCAGAGCCCCCGATCGCCCCCCCCGCCACCCTCCCTAGCCGACCCCATGACCCCCCCAGTCCCCCTACCCCCCTTCCCCGTACCTGTTAAGTTGGCCAGACGGACGGGTGCCAAGCCCGTCCGTCCGGCAGGCCAGCCGGGTCCAGAATGGGGCCAATCAGAATAGGCCCGGGAGCCTTAGGTCCCTCCTGTGGGCGGGGCCTTAGGCACATGGACCGGTTTTTTACTCTTATCAAAAATTATAAGACTAGGGAACACTCAAATCAAGTTACCAACAGGAGGAAATATTTTTTTCACTCAAAGAAAAGTTATGCTCTGGAATTTGTTGCCAGAAGATGTAGTAACAGTGGTTAGCGAAGTTGGATTTTTAAAATGGTTTGGACAAGTTCATAGAGGAAGAGCCCATAGTCTGCTATTGAGACAGATAAGGGAGAAACCACTGTTTGCCCTGGGATCAGTAGCATGGGAATGCTGCTACCATTTGGGTATTAGCCAGGTACTTGTGACCCGGAATGTCCACTGTGGAAACAGAATACTGGGCAAGATGGACCACTGGTCTTACGTTGGTTATATTCTTTTTAACAATTTTGTAAGCAATATTGCTGAAGGACTGTCTGGGAAAGTTTGCCTCTTTGCAGATCACATCAAAATCTGCAATAGGGTAGACACTCCTAAAGGTGAGGATAACATGGGGAAAGATATAGCTGCCAAATTCCAGACCATTGTTCAAGCTTTGCTAAGATTTAATGCTTAAAAAAAAAAAAGCAAGGTCATGTATTTGGGCCACAAAAACCTGAGGGAACAGTACACTTTAGGGGGTTAAGAACTTTTGTGCACGTAAGAGGAGCAAGGCTTGGATGTGAACGTATGTGATGATGTTGCTAACCGGTGCCTCTAAAAAGTCTCCATCCAAAACATCAGGCCCACCTAAAGGATCTGGGAGGTCCTCCCCAAGATCCAAGTCCTCATCCAGAGAAAACTGATCAGCCATAAATGAATCCTCGTTCCAAGACACCCGGGGCCACTTGGACGATGGCTGAGGGGGCTGGACAGAGGCAGCTGTAGCTGAAGACTGAATGGGGGCAGCTGTGGAAGGGAAACACCCCCCGATGACCTAAGACCCCCAGCACTGAAGCAGGACCCCCAGCCACCTGTAAATAAGCCTTGCACATGGCTAACACAAAATCAAAGCAAAAAATTCCTAGTGGCAATATGGAATCCATAGCAATAGCAGAAGACACATTTAAGACCTGTTCTTGTCGTTCCAAGACAGGAGGAAGGTTGCCTGAGGCCGTGGGCAAAATGGACCCGCTTCCCGCTAAAACTGAGGGAAGGACCATCGATAAACTGTCAGCTGAAAGAATACGTGACATCAAAGCCTGACTCGACCCCACCGTAACAGAGAAATTGTCAGCCATCACAGCTGCAGTGGAAAGGGAATCCCCAGGTGTCAGACCGCCTGCGACTGAAGAAATCCCAGTGTGGGTGGCAGGGGCAATTTGGGCCTCACCACTGCCTCCCACCGATAAGCGATATGCATGCAAAAGAGAGCCCAGCATGCCGACACCCGAAGCCAGGTACCACCCAAGGCGGACGGAACATTTCGTGCATACGCCAGCCGCATCCACTGCTCAGTGCCCACAGAAAACGCACTTGTTCTACTTTTTTTTGAAATGGTCATGATGAATGCGTCAAAACCCACGCACAAAAACGGCGGCCTCAGGGCCTTTTTAGGAATAACTAGTGAGATAATTACATTTGCTGATGACACCTTTTATTTATTGTGCCTATATATATATATATATATATATATATATATATATTTATCTCTCTCTCTCTCTATATATATATATATCTCTATATATCTATCTATATAAAGATATATATATATATAGATAGATATTACTTCTTACAGCTCACCAGCTGTATCAAGAAAGCAGACCCCCCCACTGGCACTCTAAACTGTAGTCTGTGCCAAATAGGTGGCAAGACATATAGTTAAGGCTCCTTTAAAAGCAGAAAACCTGGGGAGTTGAGGGAAATGGGAGGAGGGACTTGACCCTTCTGAGTGTGGCACCCTGAGGTCAGTAGGACCCTCGAGAGGGTCAGTCCAGACAGACAAAAGGACAATAATAATAATAACTTTATTCTTTTATACAGCCATAACCAAAAGTTCTAGGCAATTTACACTAAAAAGAGCTGGACAATCAGCGAAATACAATACAGTAAAAAAATTACAAATATTTGTAAAATAGAATTTCAATAATAAAACTCGCTAAGTAATAAACTTATCAAACAAAGTGGTCTTAATTAATTTCCGAAAACTGCACTAGGATAACATAGCTTGCTGAATACATTTACCTAACCAAGATTGTTGCCTGCCAGATCCAACAGGCCTTAACAAACCTCAGCACAAACAAACCACTCTACCTGCTGGAGACTGAGAAAAGACCGACTGTAATAGGGACTGTTCAGCCTATTTATACTGAAGTCAAATGTATAGTGTCTCAGTCTCCATCTGCTGGCAGAGAAGCGTAAACCCGTCTGGAGGGACGCTAAAGAAGAAATATTTTCTATGGTTAGTAGCTTCATCGCATGCCCCCTAGTCCTAATTATTTTGGAAAGAGTGAACACGTATTTCACATCTACCCTTTCCACTACACTCAGTATTTTATAGACCTCTATCATATCACCCCTGAGCCATCTCTTCTCCTCCCAAACCTTTTATAATTTTTGTCACCCTTCTCTGTACCATAGAGCAATTATAGCATTTTCATCTTTGTTTCCCATTCCTTTCCTGATAATTCCTAACGTTCTATTTGCTTTCTTAGCCACCACTGCACATTGAGCTGAGGGTTTCAACGTATCCTCCACAATGACACCTAGCTCCTTTTCCTGGGCAGTGACTCCTAACATAGAACCCAGCATCACATAGCTATAGTTTGGGTTCCTCTTTCCCACATGCATCACTTTGCACTTGCTCACATTAAACGTCATCTGCCATTTTGATGCCCAGTCTTCCAGTCTCGCACGGTCCTCTTGCGATTTAATTTTGAACAGCTTTGTGTCATCGGCAAATTTAATTATCTCACTAGTTATTCCTACAAAAGGCTGCATAGAAAAATCATGCTAACAGAATACCCCGGTCACACACAAAGAACATAAATGCCAAATTCATAATAGCTGACATAAAATGATAAAACATATATTAAATCAAAATCCCAAGCCACATCTTGCATGTAGTACAAAACCTATACAGATATAGTTGATAAAAACACAAGACTGACAAATATGAAAGATGCTTTTGTCCGCCTTAGCGCTGACTTGCTTCTATTGGGGTTTGTGGGAAGATATTTGATAGATTCTGCTTTTTTTTAATTATTATTTATTTATAATTTTACAATAAGTATCAAGCATAACTTGTACAGAAAGCAAAATCCAAGCCAAGAACTTATCAATATAGGAAACATATAATCAAAAGTAAATCAAACAAATCTGCTTAAATTTCAGTTCAAGTCCTCATTGAGATCCAAAATGTAACCTAAAGCGAGATTTTTAATTAACAATATGTAAAGAAGAAAAGGACAACTAGTTATACTGAGCGCGAGGGTGCCCCATAAATATTCTATCTCGGGCTTGGCTTTATCCCCAAGCTACATCACCCCTCACTTTATCCTAAACCACAACTATAAGACCTCCCGCAAAATCCAACTCTTGGCCTACCCCTTCCTAAAACTATGCCACTCAAAAAAATTCCTTGACAAAACCTATGCCTTCCAAGCCGCCAAACTAAACCCTTGGCTGGCCCAAATGGTCCTCAAAGCCCACAACTACCTCGACTTCAGAAAAACACTTAAAACCCACCTATTCCGAGAGCAAGACCCTTAAAGTCCCTAATGCCCCTTCCTTCAATCCTCCTCCTCCCTCCTACCGAAAATTCTCCCCCCCGTCTCCCCCCTCTCCCCCCTTCTTCCTCCTTGTAGTTCGTAAATCTATGATCAATTTGGAAGGTAACCACTTGTAACCACTTTTTCCTTACTATTCGCAACTCTATGATCAATTTGGTATGTACCCATTTGTAACTTCTTTCTCCTTGCTGTTCGAAACTCTATGATCAATTTGGCATGTAACCTCTTGTAATTTGTTCTAACCAATGTGAACCGCCTAGAACTCTTCTGGGTATGGCGGTATACAAAAATAAAGTTATTATTATTATTATAAATAAAGAAGTCGAAGGTTTTATATACCGAATTCACAGCCCTGCTTGATACGTTAATTTAACTCACCTTATCACAACCATCTAGAGTTTATATATTTTTTCCCTATACCTATCTGTAGGCTTTTTGGATTATACTGCAGCTTCTTGCGACTCTGGGCAAGTCACTTAACCCTCCACTGCCCCAGGTATAAAATAAGTACCTGTACATAATATATAAATCACTGACTGTAAGCACAGAAAGGCAGCATATCAAATACCATTCCCTTCTTGAAGAAATTTGAATGGGGAATATCACACAATTTTATCATATTACATATGGGCCAATATGATCCCTATCTAAGCTGTTCTATCAGCACATTTTCTATCCTACATAATAAATCCCTAAGCACGCATGCGCACTTAAGGTTTCGTGATCTCTGCGGCCATGTTTTCTGTTCCATGGCCAGATTCTATTTTAGAACCCGGCCGCAGGGAACACTTTGGCCACTCCCCTCCTCCCGCCCTACTCACCAACCGCTGCTGCTGGAGGAAGCGCAGGCAAGCACTCTCCCAGCGGCGCCAGAGCCGCATCATTGCCGCCTGATTGCCGGCTGTGGTGGCCGCCGCTTCTGTGAAACTGGCCAGTACCGCTGCCAACGCCGCTCTTCAAAGGAGCCTGGTGAGGATAGCGGCCGGCTGTAGCAAACTTTGCAGGCTGCTCAGCACCTCGGTAGCACGTTTCCTCTGACTTACGCAATCGCATCAGAGGGAACTTGCTACTGAGGTGCATAGCGGCCTGCAAGTTCGCTACAGCCAGCCGCTATCCTCACCAGGCTCCTTTGAAGAGCGGCGTTGGCAGCGGTACTGGCCATATTCACATATTGAGTGGAGCTTTCCTGATCATAATCAACAAACTTTTTAGAACTTGGTACTTACCGCAGCTATTATTGGAAATGTGATAACAGCACCGAGATAATGATTAGCCAGGAACCAGCAGCAATTGCCTATTCCCCAGAGAATACCAGAGAAGAATCCTAAAAACAAACAGCATTGTTCTTTTACTGAAACTATATCTATGCCCACAGGGCATACAGTAAACAATCAGATCAAAAGCTATATTTATAGCTGGGTCCTTAACTTTCCAAAGGTGGGCTTTGGTGACTTAGAAATACCTCTGTATGAAAACATTTACTGCTGCTATTCTCAATTCCAAACTACCGATGTGTTTCAGTGTTTTTAAATGAACCTGTGTAGAGCCAATGTGGCAGGCATCCAATGCACACACACCCCTGTTGTGTAATATTGGGATTTCCTCTACCTGCTGTCCTACCTGGCTTTTCCAATGAGATGCATGGGAGCACCTAAGCTGCACTGTCTGACAAGAAGTCAATATGAACCTTGACTCCTTGCTGACATCTCCTGGCTAGCATCTGTAAGGGGCCATCCTTCAATCATGCTTTTCTATCTGACTTGAGTGTTGTTTAACTAAGGTCTTGGGTAGTTCGTAACTGAGCACATATGGAAGGCTTGGGAGACTGAGTACTGGAAAGGGAGGTATGGTTAGTATTGGGTGGATTTAAGAGCTATTAACCTATGTCTGGCAGTAATGTGGGTAGGCTGTTTGATAAACTTGTTTTTAAATGTAGTCAATCTTCTCTTCAAACCATATGCCATAATCATACACCTACACAAACACAAACCAAATTATCTGTGTCATGAACCCTAATAAAATAATGTAATCTCTGAATATGGCCAGGCTCTTCTAAATTGTAAATTGCATTGATCTCCTTCTGGTGCATATTAGTGATCCATAAATACTAATGTAATGTAATGGATAAAGCGAAGTTACTTATCTGTAGTAGGTGTTCTCCGAGGATAAAAGGCCAAATATTCTCACAGCTGAGTAACATAAATTAACATATTAAATGACAGCAGATAAAGGACCTGTAGGTCCATCTAGTCTGCTCAACATGATAAATTCGATGGAGCCCAGCACAGAGCTAACTAGCTATATTACTGTAGCACCCTTCCTCCCGAAGAATGCCTCTGCTGCAAAGATTCTTCTGGGAGTCAGCAAGTGCTGTGTGTGTATAGGGTTACCATATTTTTCTTGGCAAAATCCCTAGACGCCTGGCCTCATTCTGTCCCTGCCCACAATCTGTTCTGCCTTCAGCCCTGCCCCATTCCGCCCCAAACCCTGCCCACGAAAGCCTCATCTCATTATTTCTGACCTCCAGGCCTTGTCTGGGGGCCTCCAAGAATGCGCAGATGAGTGTGATGTCATCTGTGCATGCTCAGAGGCCCTCCACACATGCCCAGAGCTTTCCAAAACCTGGACAGCTGCTGGGTTTTGGAAAGTCTGTTCAGACATCTGGTAACCCTATGTGTATTGAGAATTAAGTTGGTGGAATTGGAGGACCCTAACTTGAGAGGGAAGGGGAAGTAGTGAATAAAAGGGGAGGTGTGGAACAGAAGCGGGGCTTTTGGTTATCCTAATCTGCCAGAAGATAGCATAGTCCCAGGATGAGGAATGAGAGTGGGACACAGAGTGGCTCACTAGGTGGATCAGAAGGGAACTTTATATTTCAAGGATATTGTCAGAGGAGGACGGAAAGACTGAGTGGGTACTTCAAGCATTTTCCCTATCTGTCCTGGTGGGCTCACAATCTATCTAATGTACCTGGGGAAGTGGAAGATTAAGTGACTTGCCCAGAATCAAAGGGAACGTTTTTGAACCCACAACCTCAGGGTGCTGAGGCTGTAGCTCTAACCACTATGCATATAGCAGAGACTCTGTGGAGTGTTTCAGCTTGGTGAGAAGATAGCATGGTCTCAGGCGGGACCTGGATCAGTCCACTGCACATACAGAAGGAATTGTGTGAAATTTTGGGAACACAAAGAGGGAACCTACATTTCCAGTACACAGTCACTTTAGTATCTGAAGAACTGGATTGCAAGACTCTCGTAAATAGTTTTAAAGTTGAAACTGTTAACTCAGATCTTTAAGTAAAGTTCAAGTTATCAATTTTTCATTAGGCTCAGCTTGATTTCTTTCAAATTAAATAAGAGACGCAGGAGTTTCGTCAGCCGTAAGCCTGAAGTCATTATGCCATTGTATAGATCCATGGTGAGGCCCAACCTGGAATACTGTGTGCAATTCTGGAGGCCGCATTACCGTAAGGATGTGCTGAGACTGGAGTTGGTCCAGAGAATGGCCACCCGGATGGTCTCGGGACTCAAGGATCTCCCGTACGAGGAACGGCTGGATAAGTTGCAGCTGTACTCACTCGAGGAACGCAGAGAGAGGGGTGACATGATCGAGACATTCAAGTATCTCACGGGCCGCATCGAGGTGGAAGAAGATATCTTCTTTTTCAAGGGTCCCGCGGCAACAAGGGGGCATCCGTGGAAAATCAGGGGCGGGAAACTGCACGGGGACACCAGGAAATTCTTTTTCACTGAAAGGGTGGTTGATCGCTGGAATAGTCTTCCACTTCAGGTTACTGAGGCCAGCAGCGTGCCTGATTTTAAGGCCAAATGGGATAGACACGTGGGATCTATTCACAGAGAAAGGTAGGAGAGGGTCATTGGGGGTGGGCAGACTAGATGGGCCGTGGCCCTTATCTGCCATCTATTTCTATGTTTCTATGAACCCCAAGGAAAAATTATCCTTCGGTCTACTGGAGTAAGTCTAGCCCTGGCCTACACCCAGCTTGAAATCAGACCATAGTCATGGGTACGTGACTAAAAGAGCTAACTGATGCCCAAAATGAGTGTGAGCAAGACCAGTGTTACATTATGTAGAAACTTCAAATAGCTCTGTACTGTGCATGTGGGGCTGCTTTCCTGCCCGAGATGCGAGCACAGGTCCCTCAGTCCTATAACATAACTTTCAGAATGCAACTCCAAGAGGAGGTGGAAGGGTATGAGAGAATATTCGGCCTGCTTTTTGGAAAACACCTGCTACAGGTAAGTAATTTCGCTTTCTCCGAGGACAATTCTTATAGCAGGGAATCCCTAGCAACCAGGCTCACCAAAAACAAGAAGGCTAGGACAATAGAGACTTTAAATGTCAAGGCCTGTTTACGATCAATCTGAGAAAATAAACATACTATTAGTTTAGTTTATTTATTTATGTCCCGTCCTTATCCAGAGCGGGTTACAAACTAACATATAAAAATGCATACAAAGATACATACCAGATCGACAATAAATACACCTACAAAACAGAGCAAACATACAAACAATAAAATACATAGGCGACCAGCACCTTACTGTCAAATAACTTGACTTACAGATGTACGCCAAACATATGGGAGATGGACAAGAACAACAACCTTTGGAGAAAAGAACACAGAAAGGAAAAAACAAAAGATAGGGGAAAAATACGGAAGAGAATTGTTTAGTCCTTAGAACAGGGGTCTCCAAAGTCCCTCCTTGAGGGCCGAATCCAGTTGGGTTTTCAGGATTTCCCCAATGAATATGCATGAGATCTATGTGCAAGCACTGCTTTCAATGCATATTCATTGGGGAAATCCTGAAAACCCGACTGGATTTGGCCCTCAAGGAGGGACTTTGGAGATCCCTGCCTTAGAAGGACAGTTATTGTCCAAAAGAGTCCTGGAGCAAGAACAAATAAAAGAGATGCAATTCCCAAACAATTTGGGTCAAAAGAAACAAAATGCTGGGTACACTGTCTATGGGCTTTAGTCTGCTCCAGAAAGAAGGCTAAGGCTCCCTTGTAGTCTAAAGCATGCAATTATGCATTCGCCAGAATAAGCATGTGGCTGGGGAAAAATGTTGGCAGAACAATTAACTGATTAACTTTTTCGGATGCGACACGGACAAGAGGTCACAGACTGAAACTGAGTGGCAGCAGGTTCAGGACGAATGTCAGGAAGTTCTATTTCACACAGCGCGTGCTGGGAATTTGGAATGCTCTCCCGGAGGATGTTATGACAGAGATAACTGTTCTGGGATTCAAGCGCAAGTTGGATGCACACCTTCTTGCAAATCATATTGAGGGCTATGGTATATCTGGGTCTCCAACTAGGAGGAGTACCTAAATGGGCCGCCGCGTGTGCGGATCACCGGACTGGATGGACCTCGGTCTGATCCGGTGAAGGCTTTTCTTATGTTCTTATGAAACTTTGTCATGACCTTTGGAAGAAACTTCAGGTGAATGTGGAGAACTACTCTACTGTGATGAAATTTAGTGTAAAGTGGGACAGCCACTAGAACCTGAAGCTCACCGACTCTTGCCACCAGAAATGCCATTTTCCAGGTCAAAAACTTCAGGTCACAGAAATCAAGTGGCTCAAAAGGAGCTTTTTATCAGCTCGTTGAGAACCTTGTTGAGATCCCATAAACAACAACAGGAGGTTTGTTGTCAATAATCTCTTAGACTCTGAACAGAGACTGCACAGAGATGGTTTCGGGGGTTGTTCCAACTAGGGCTTATTTTTGGGGAAACACGGTAGTCAGTGATGCCAAGTTTATTATTTTTTTTTCTAAACCACTATTGTCTTTGTTTGACTGACATGCATATTTTGTTTATTTCCTTTAGTAGAAAGAACACTACTGGGGAATGCACCGGAGCGACATGTTTAGGGGACATCCTTGATACAGCCGATATAGGCGAAACATGTCGGAAGAACTAGTCCTCAGTCGACATATAGACAGCACTCAGATAAGTGCTGTAGTCCTTTGCAAAGTGATATAAAGTTTTAAATAGTCAAATATATTGAACCAATGAATGTATGAGAAGTATTACATGAAGTTTTATACTAAACTAAAAAAGCTGATCAATGACGAATGCAGCACATCAATTTCATCAAGGTTGGGCTGCAAAATCCTGAGGGAACGGTACAGATTAGGGAGTGAAGAGCTTATGTGCATGACAGAAGAGCAGAACTTGGGTGTGATTGTATATGATGATCTTAAGGTGGCCAAACAGGTTGAAAAGGTGACAGCGAAAGCTAGAAGGATGCTAGAGTTGCATTGCGAGAGGTATGGCTAGTAGGAAAAAGGTATTGATGCCCCTGAATAAGACTTTGGTGAGACCTCATTTAGAATATTGTGTACAATTCTGGAGGCCGCACATTTAAAAAAATATAAAAAGGATGGAGTCGGTCCAGAGGACGGAACTAAAATAGTGTGTGGTCTTCATCATAAGGCGTATGTGGATAGACTAAACGATCTCAACCTGTATAATTTGGAGGAAAGGCGGGAGAAGGGAGATATGATAGAGATGTTTAAATACCTACGTAATGTAAATGCACACGAGTTGAATCTCTTTTCATTTGAAAGGAAACTCTGCAATGAGAGGGCATAGGATGAAGTTAAGAGGTGAAAGACTCCGGAGTAATCTAAGGAAATACTTTTTTTTACAGAAAGGGTGGTAGATGCAAGGAACAGTTTCCCAGAAGGGGTGGTGAAGACAGAGACTGTGTCTGAATTCAAAAGGGCCTGGGATAGGCACATGGGATCTCTCAGAGAGAGAAAGAGATAATGGTTACTGCGGATGGGCCGACTAAATGGGCCATTTGGCCTTTATCTGCCATCATGTTTCTATGTTTCTAGTATTTTAGCATGCAAAATTATACTTCTCCATCCACAAGAGTTCACTCTGTAGATGACTTTTTACTTCCATTATTTTACATATTTTGGACTCCTTGTTCTCTCTCCTGGCCTGCACTACATTACTGCAGCTTGTTGTCTGTGAGGTGTTTTTTTTTCTCCTGCTACAACAGTTAACACCTGATGGCTGGCTGAAGACTCATGACTGAAGTTCCAGAAAATTAGCACTCAACCAAGGACCAATGTTACAATGGCTGCACTACGAACTGTACTTAAAAAAAAAAAATAAAAAATTCTAAGTACAGTGGTACCTCGGTTTCGAGTGCACCGGTTTGCGAGTGTTTTGCAAAACGAGCAAAACATTCCCAAAATCGGCGCCTTGGAAACCGAGCGTGCCTCGATTTGCGAGCGGCGCCCACCCTGCTGTGATTGGGCGCCCCCCCCGCCGCTTCTTACTGTCATCTGAGCACCGGCATGTCCTGTGCATTGGTTCCGGTGCCCGAAGATTGGCCTCCTCTTCTTGCTGGGCCTTGAGCATCTGCGCATACTCAAGGCCTGCGAGTACACGCTCTCTCCGAGATTCTCGGAGATCTCGGAGAGAAAGTGAACTCGCAGGCCTTGAGCATGCGCAGATGCTCAAGGCCCAGCAAGAAGAGGAGGCCGATCTTCGGGCACCGGCACCAACGCATAGGACATGCCGGTGGGGTGCCGAATCGCAGGGGGGGGGGTCAGAGGGTGCCGGATCGCAGTGGGGACCTTCGGGGGGGGGGGGGGGGAGGGGGGGTAGAGCTGCGCCGCTGGCCTCGGGGGGTGGGAACGTATCAAAGCGAGTTTCCATTATTTCCTATGGGGAAACTCGCTTTGATAAACGAGCATTTTGGATTACGAGCATGCTCCTGTAACGGATTATGCTCGTAATCCAAGGTACCACTGAAGTTGCAAATAAAAGCCTTTGGTACAAATGAGCTGAAAGTCTGAACAGGACACTGCTGGGTCAAAAATATTAGCTTAACAGAAATCTTTTCATATCCCTCAAAAATGTAGCACAAAATCAAACATGAAAATTCAAAAAAGAGAATCTGAAGTTTCTAATGCTATACTACAGTATATTTTATGTTCTTATGAATTAGTGATATGATGCATACCTGGTAATATTGCTTCTGGGTATACTTTAGGATGATTTTTCATGGCTGTACAGTAGATCAGGAAGTAGACTGTACTCGTTAGAAAGATGCCACTGAAATGTGCAAATACATAGTCCAAATCTGGAAAAACACAAGTGTTAATCAAGGAATCAGTAATACAAATTCAAACTTACATTCCATAGGTGCTCGTAAATAGTCAGGATGGGGCCAGAATGAAATTTTACATATGCATAGTTCTGAGTAACGGCAAGAGAAGTGTGTACCGATATCGGCTTCACATTTAGAAATGCTGGAAGGAACAGTGCTTTTATCCTCACAAATGGTTCCTGCTATACTTATATAGACCAAAATTCACTGGCATTAACTGGGGTTTTCTAGTCTCCTACAATTGTCCTCAGGTATGGAAGGTGCAGAGAAAAAGTTTGTGAACCATTCTAGCATAGTCTATGTTTATTTTTCAAATATGATTAGATCCAAATCTAATCCCTGATTTTTTTTTTTTTTTTTTTGGTGTCAACTCTTTATTTAATTTGTAACCACACTGGGGAAAGGACAAGAGAAAAAAAACCTGTTGGAACATCAGTGCCATTAATTTTAATAACTGAACTGTGTGTAAGTGAATTATGCATGCCAAACACACAAGGAAAGAGTCAGTGGCCACTGGACTTGTGACTAGTCCAAGATCTTGATCTGGATTTAGATCTAGATACAGATCTGGATCTAGACCTAGATTGGGATCGTGATCGTGATTTAGATCTTTGTGTGTCTTTTTTTCTTGATTCTTTTTCATATCTTGAACTGCCTTTATAATGCGCCTTAGAATCATTTTTTGCTGCTCCTCTGGGCTTGGAGCGGGAGCGAGAGCCAGAACGCGACTTTGCTTTCATCTCTTTCTTTGGATAGGACTTGGATCGTGATCTTGAATTGGATTTTGATCTCGAATAAGATCGATTGCGTCGGCTGAACCGGTCATTGTCAGAATGGCTTCTACTATGCCTGGGTCGTCCAGAAGGTCGACTGTTTCTAGGGCTATAGGATCGTCTGTAGTCTTGTTCAAAGGAACGACTCCTAGATCGTCGTCTCTCATAGCTTCGGCTTCTTGATCGCCCATATCTATCATAGTCATCATAACGAGAAGAGCCATATACACTTCTCCCTTCCTTGGCTTTCATTTGATTTGGTGACAAGACTGAATAAAGATCTTTAGTCTGGAGGATACATCAGGCACGGCTCCTTTAATCTTGGCCATCATTGAACTTGGTCTTGATCTTTTATTTTAAGTGCTTGTCAAAAGAACTTGTATGAAGTGCTTGCCCAATATGAGAGATGATTTTAGCTTTTACTTTGAGGCAAAAAAAAAAAAAATAAATCCCCCTTTTTGTAGATAAACCGATTTATATATATATTTGTAGATAAATCCCTGATTTAAAAAAAAAATCTTTGACTAACTCAGACACGATGGATATATTCTTTTATTCAACAGAGATAGCCAACAAGCATTCTTGTATGAAAAAAACCCCAAGAATCTTATATTCAGTAACTGGTAGCATCTCCTTGAACAGCAATAACCTTTAACTGTTTTCCTGTTATTGTTGATCTATCTCCGATACGGCCTTCAAGGAAATCTGGCCCATTCTACCACACAGAAAACTGACATTTGCTATGTTGCACGAATAGCTCATTTCAATAGGGCTTTATATTTGTCTCCCTGCAAGGCCTACTTTAGATTGATTTCAGTTCATGGCTGCTAGAGAATATTCTGATAAAAAGCAGAATTCATGGTTCCATAAGCAAAGCCATTCAGATTCCGAGACAGTGAACAGTTTGCCACACTATGATATCTCCACAGGCATTGAAGGCACAGTTTGGGTTTTGCCCAACAAAATATTTGTTAGTGGGCAGAAAAAGTTCTATTTATGACTCATCCATCTAACCAACATTATTTTGAAAGTCCCACTGATCATTCAGAAGCTCTCTGCCAAACTTAAGATGAGCAGCAATGCTCTTTCAAAAGAGTAGTTTCTTCCTAGCTATTTCCCCATGAACATCATTCCTGTTTAGTTTTCTTTTGCAAAATGAAGGAAAATCAGATCTTTAGATGTTTGGAGAAAGTCCCTCCACCCCCTCACCCCCCACTGAATTCTTTATGACTTTGTGGATGATTTTTGCTCTTGGGGTGATGATGGCAAGATGAACTCTTCTGGGTAAAGACAGAGGTAATGTAGCTTTCAACTTTTTCCATTTACAAGCTGTCTGAAAATGGATGGATACAATACAATACAGTATTATACAGTACTTATATTCTGCCACTAAACCTCTCAGCTCTATGCGAATTACAAATTTAATATACTGAACAACAAGAGACATCCAGGAATTACATAAAAATCATAAAAACATTCATATATTTCTACCTTATACTTCCCAAATTCAAAGCAGTTTAGATATTCTTCAAAAAAATATTGCCTTGACTATCTTTCTAAATGTGAGATAGTTCATAATCTGTCCCACTTCCAGTGGAATGCTATTCCATATAACAACTGATTGATATTGGAAAGTGGAAGTAAATATTTTCTTATATCTGCTAATAGATCCTGTTTTTATTTGATTAGAGATTGGTTTAGCTGCAGACCACCTTGCTTTCAAAATATAAGGCTAACTATAAGACCACCTTGCTTTTACAATCTTTTTATATTGTACACCGTTTAGACATTTGTTTTGATAGACGGTATATCAAAAATAAACAAACTTGAAACTTTAAAAATATAAGGCTAAATTTTCAGCATTCGGTGCTATTTCAGATGAAGATGTCTTATCTTCTACTGATACCAATTGACTTGTAACCTTAAATATCTTCTCAGTGTCCAATTCTTCCAATCCCACTTGTTCAGTATAATAGTCCCTTTTCCTAATAGTAATTTGTAGTTTATAATGATTAACAGGAAGGCCGTTAAAACCTTCTTCTTTACTAACCCAGCGCCTTAATGACCTGCATCTCAGTGACTTAGTACCTCCAACTACCTGACCGACTGAGCTCAAATGCCATTCCTAGTATAACTTAAATGTGTTACCTACTGTACATAGTACATTTATCTAATAAACAAGAAGCAATTTGATTCCAATTATTAATTAAATCTAACGGAGACGTATTTTTATCACTAAATTCAGCGTCAATATCTTCCCAAAATGTTTCTAATTGGATTTTCTGTCTAAATTTAACCTTGTTTAACATTAAGATCAGTTTTTGTTCTTTCCAATTTAAAGTAAAATCTAAAAGGAAATGATCGACCATTGAACTAGGGACCAATATTACCTATTGAAAGAGAGAGATTTATTCCATCTTTTTTAGTTATTCCTATAACATCTAACTGATGACCTTTTAAATGTGTAGCTTGACAAGAAGGGAAGTAAAAATCTAAAGTACCGTATTTTCACGCAAATAACACGCACCCGTATAAAACGCGCACACGTGTATAGCGCGCAGAAATCACGACGATAAGCACAAAAACTTTGGTATAACGCGCTCACGATTATACCGCGCATGCTGCCCGACTCTCCGTTCACCCCCCCTGACTTCCATGCACTGCCCTGACTTTCCGTGCGCTGTCCCGACTCTCCGTTCACCCCCCCTGACTTCCGTGCACTGCCCTGACTTTCCGTGCGCTGTCCCGACTCTCCGTTCACCCCCCTGACTTCCGTGCACTGCCCCGCCTCTCCGTGCGCTGTCCCGACTCTCCGTTCACCCCCCTGACTTCCGTGCACTGCCCCGCCTCTCCGTGCGCTGTCCCGACTCTCCGTTCACCCCCCCTGACTTCCATGCACTGCCCTGACTTTCCGTGCGCTGTCCCGACTCTCCGTTCACCCCCCCTGACTTCCGTGCACTGCCCTGACTTTCCGTGCGCTGTCCCGACTCTCCGTTCCCCCCCCTGACTTCCGTGCACTGCCCCGCCTCTCCGTGCGCTGTCCCGACCCTCCGTTCCCCCCCCCCCCCCGACGTCCGATTCATCCCCCCCCGGCAGGACCATTCGCACCCCCACCCCGAAGGACCGCCGACTCCCCGACAATATCGGGCCAGGAGGGAGCCCAAACCCTCCTGGCCACGGCGACCCCCTACCCCCACCCCGCACTACATTACGGGCAGGAGGGATCCCAGGCCCTCCTGCCCTCGACGCAAACCCCCCTCCCCCCCAACGACCGCCCCCCCCAAGAACCTCCGACCGCTCCCCCAGCCGACCCGCGACCCCCCCTGGCGACCCCCACGACCCCCCCCACCCCCCTTCCCCGTACCTTTGGTAGTTGGCCGGACAGACGGGAGCCAAACCCGCCTGTCCGGCAGGCAGCCAACGAAGGAATGAGGCCGGATTGGCCCATCCGTCCTAAAGCTCCGCCTACTGGTGGGGCCTAAGGCGCGTGGGCCAATCAGAATAGGCCCTGGAGCCTTAGGTCCCACCTGGGGGCGCGGCCTGAGGCACATGGGCCCAACCCGACCATGTGCCTCAGGCCGCGCCCCCAGGTGGGACCTAAGGCTCCAGGGCCTATTCTGATTGGCCCACGCGCCTTAGGCCCCACCAGTAGGCGGAGCTTTAGGACGGATGGGCCAATCCGGCCTCATTCCTTCGTTGGCTGCCTGCCGGACAGGCGGGTTTGGCTCCCGTCTGTCCGGCCAACTTCCAAAGGTACGGGGAAGGGGGGTGGGGGGGTCGTGGGGGTCGGCCAGGGGGGTCGCGGGTCGGCTGGGGGGGCGGTCGGAGGTTCTTGGGGGGGGACGGTCGTTGGGGGGGAGGGGGGTTTGCGTCGAGGGCAGGAGGGCCTGGGATCCCTCCTGCCCGTAATGTAGTGCGGGGTGGGGTTAGGGGGTCGCCGTGGCCAGGAGGGTTTGGGCTCCCTTCTGGCCCGATATTGTCGGGAAGTCGGCGGTCCTTCGGGGTGGGGGTGCGAGTGGTCCTGCCGGGGGGGGGGGGGGTGTATCGGACGTCGGGGAGTCGGCCGGGCAAGAGGGCTTGGGCTCCCTCTTGCTCCGATCGTGGATGCGGGTGCGGGTGGGAGCGCGTGCGAGTGGTCGTTCGGGGTGGGGGTGCGAGTGGTCCTGCTGGGGGGGTGAATCGGGCGTCGGGCGGGGTGGGAACTATGTTTTAAAACTTTCGTATACCGCGCTCACGCATATAACGCGCGAGGGGTATGCGCGGTAGGTAAAAACGCGTATAACGCGCGCGTTATATGCGTGAAAATACGGTACTCATAAAAGAATACCATTCCTTAACCTTTTCATTAGAAAAAGTTTCTAAATGGAGATTCAGATCTCTTAACAATAATACAGAATGGTATTTAATACAGTATCGTGCAAGTTTCAAAAATATTTCTTTAACTTTCTCCCATTTACCTGGAGGGCAAAAAAAAAAAAAAAAGAGTACAGCAGAGAGAGCCCATAAAAGAAAACTGCTAATTTAACAAACTAAACTCCCCTTTTATCAAGCTGTGTTAGGATTTTTTATTTTCGGCCACTTCAATAAAAGTTCCGACACTCATAGAATTCCTATGAGCATCGGAGGTTTTACCGTAGTGGCCAGTGATAACCCCCCCCTAAACGCAGCTTGATAAAAGGGGGCCTATCTCAATTTCTGAGAATATAATACGTAGTATCTAATTTAGCAACCTTAAAAAAAAATCTTTATAAACCAATGCCAATCCTCCTCCTCTTTTACCTAATCGTGGTTAATATAAAACTCTATCCTGAAAAACAAAATTCTCCTGATTTAGGATCATCTGGCATGGTGAGCTATGTTTCTGTTACAAATTTAAAAACCTGGTTGATAATCTTCTAAAAGATCTCTAAAAAAGTGTCATTGTTTAATGATCTTGTGTTCACATAATAGCCTGGTACAGGTAAATAGGAGTTGTGAGTTGAATAATCTCGACTTAACTTGATCAACTACTCTTTTTTCAAAAATGCTCTGAAATTTTCTTTGACTATGCCATAAATTCTTTGTTAAAATTTTTCCCAAAGTGTGAATAATTTGTATTTCAAAATACAGTAGTCTCTGTGCAAATGAAACAAAACATTTGCTAAAAATGTTGATTTAATCTTACCAAACTGACTTGCTCCTGCGTACATGCTTTCATTTCTTCTAGCATGGTCTTTGATGTATAGGACTGGTATGAAACAGGATCCATACAATATTCCAGCTATTAGTGCCAGACTGCAGCCTCTTTTTGAAACAAAATTGTGAAGAGAATTTTTAAAGGCACCACATGAGAGAGTGAGAGTCAAGATGAATACGACAGTTTGAAAACCTGCAGTTATGTGAGCGATTGCTTATTTATTATTATTCACCTTTTTTCTTTTGTTTTGTAAATTAGGTTTTATTCTTTTTATTGATACTGTTATCTGTCTTGAACCTTAACTTATTTGGCAGAAGCAGAATATAGAATATCAAAGCAAGTTAACTCCTACTGCATCCAGAATGCCTACTACCCCAGATTCTTACACAAATAGCTACACACGTTGAAAAGTGACTGAAAATGGTATTTGAATTCTCTTAATATTTATAAGTCTCCAGTATTGGAACAGTTTTCAATGTCTGCTACTCAATGAGCTTTAAGATACACTGAGGGCTCCTTTTATTAAGCTGCGATAGCAGTTTTAGTGCAAGCGCTAAACGCTAACGCCACCATTGAGCTGGCGTTGGTTCTAGCCGCTTGGCGCGGGTTTAGTGCGCGCTAAAATTCTGCGTGTGCTGAAAACGCCATCGCAGCTTAGTAAAAGAGCGGGTGAGTTTTATTTAGTGAATTCGATATATGGCGCTATCAGATAATATTTCCGTGTTGAATTTTCAGCACAGAAAAGCGTTCTATCAGAAGGCACCAAAGAAGGCAGAAATGGCAGATCCATGTGAAAACACACTTGCAACCTGTTTATAAAACAGTACCTAAGCGTTTCCATGCATATCTACAACTGGGGTGTAATGATGGAAGGAACATGGATGGGACAGACTCAGAGGGGAACATGATAGAAACTTACAAGATCATGAAAGGTAGAGAGGGACAGATTCTTCAGACTGGCGGGGGCAACTAAAACAAGAGGGCACTCAAAAAAATGGAAAGGAGACAGGTTCAGAACAAATGCTAGGAAATTATTCTTCACTCAGAGGGTGGTGGACACCTGGAATGCGCTTCCAGAGGAGGTGGTAGAGCAGAGTACGATTTTGGGTTTCAAAATGGGATCGGACGATTTCCTAAAGGAAAAGGGGATTGAAGGGTATAATTAGAGGGATACTATACAGAGCAAAATGTTTTTTGAGTAAAGATCACTTAGAGGTCATGGACTTGAGATGGCCGCCGCGGGAGCGGACTGCTGGGCATGATGGACATATGGTCTGACTCAGCAGAGGCGATGCTTATGTTCTTATGTATGTGTGGGGAATTTGTATTTTCCTTCATGAGTTCTAATGTGGAAAGAATTATCAAAAGGAACACTCCAAGAGTGTTTCCCTTGAAAAATTAACCTGCATTAAGCTACGAGTGAAAAAGGCATGAGATAAACCCCAAACTCCTTCCCATCCATGGCCCATCCAACAGCATAATATTGTTGCAGTAGCTGGCCCTGTCAGCTGAAGATCTTCTTGAAGGCACCCAGAAATAAAGAATGACACAGTTACAAAATTTGTCCCCGTGGATAACCACGGGAAACCATCCCGTGTCATTTTTTAGTGCCTATCTCAACCTCAGTCCTTTTACACCAGCATTCTTCAATGCTTGAGGGTCTGTAGCTAAGCCCATTCATACTCTGATTCTTCCCTCTCTTCTTAAAGAATGGCATGGAGATGGTTTCCTATGGTTATCTGCGGGGATGGAAACAGTGATGAGTTTTGTCACCGTGTCACTCTCTACCTAGAAACTCCCGTGTACTGCTGAGCAGTTTCTTCCTGAGTTACTGTCACAAGAACAACACAGAGCATGCACACAGTACTGGTGTTAGCAGCTCAGAAAACAACTGCCAAATGCTGCTGTGCACAGGAGTTTCTGGGTGCCTTTATCAGCTGATGGGGCTTGGCGGATCCATACTAGCTCAGGAACTTATAGCTTGTTTTAAGTCGAGTGGGGGAGGAGGGGCAATGATAGAGAGGATAGTTAGTGCCCACCCAGTTCCCCCTTAGGGCCACCCAAAAGTTAATGAAGAGTGGTGGCAACAGGAGAGGACATAAGAACCAAAAATAGACCTTAAAAAGTACAAGGAAAAAAAATGTGTTTTTACCACACTGTTTTCTTCCTTTAACTAACAGAAGAATTCTAGAAAATTATGCTCTGGGCCTATGTCACCTTCTGTTTTTAAAAATAGGATTCTGTTTGTTTTCTTTACCAAAACAGAATATCAACATTTGATATCCTGATCAGAAGAGGATGTGGTAATCAGCTTCGACTTCCTTCAACTTACATCAATCTTTTCTTTGGAGGAGAAAGTCTGTAAATCCATGATTCAGTGGGAGGAATACAATCAGAATTAATGTCCTAGAGACACAACAAATCATGAAACGTAAAAACCTTAAAACAAATAGCAGCAGACCTGAAACATACTTATTTTATAGCTCAACTGGATTTCCTTCTAATTTAAACACCACACTTGCTTTCTTTATTTTATTTTTTTACTGTAATAACATTTCTTGAATGGTTTCAGTTTTGCAAATCTAACTTTCACCCTTGTCATCTTTACTAGTGAGAATTTTTCTTCTTTTGTCCCAATGCCAGCTATCAGTAGAGAACATTACAGCTTTCAGGTTTTTTTGTTTAAATAAATACTTCCCTCATGCTACTGAATGTTACTACTTGCAAATGTTCCCCACATTGCATTTACTTACATCATCACTCAGTAATGGTGAGTATTCCAGTGAAGGGGCAGCACTTTTAATGTCACTTTTCACAAACAGAAAAATGACAGCACTACAATGAAAAAGCATGGCTTACAATCAGTATGACAGTTGCTATCAAAAATTTAATAATAAAAAACAAACTTTATGGGACAAATTGTCAAATATGAGCAGTTATATGTTTGTACCATATATTTGTACCTATAGAAAGGCTGGCAGATTAATGAAGCAGCCACTAGCAGGTACGAGTCTCTTGGCTCACAAGATATGGCCAGTATCTTCTGCCTACTGTGTTACTACAGACCCAACTCCATCTCAGTTTCTCTCTCTGTCGCTTTCACCACTGCTCTTTCTCTGGATCCCATATGTGCTTTCATTCTGTCACTCTGCTCACAGACAATTCCAAGTACCCCACACTCTCTTTGCAAAGAAATATTTCCTCAAGAGCCTCTCTCCTTTTAGTGTTATATCATGAACCTTTATGTTTCAGCACCTCTTTCTGTGAAAATTGTGAGCTTCCTATACCTTATGGAAATCTGCAAGACAGTTACATAGTAACATAGTAGATGACGGCAGATAACTATCCAAATGGTCCATCTTGTCTGCCCAACCTGATTCAATCTAAAAATTTGTTGGGTTTTTTTTTTTCTTCTTCTCCTTAGCTATTTCTGGGCAAGAATCTAAAGCTCTGCCCAGTACTGTTCTTAGGTTCCAACTACTGAAGTCTCTGTCAAAGCTCACTCCAGTCCATCTACACCAGTTGTCTCAAATTCATGCAAAATTGTCATTTCTCTAATAAGACATTAACTATTTTTTCTGCGGCCCTCACAGTTAAAGTTTAACATCTTTCCTTTCTCAGAACTGACACATTTCAATCATTATATTGAAAATAAAATCATTTTCCCTACCTTTGTTGTCTGGTGACTTCATTTTTCTCTGCTTTTAACTGTTTCCAGGGCCTTCTTGTCCTTTGACTGTTTTTCTTTCCATCTTGTGGTATTCAGCCTATGCCTGCTAGGAGTGTCCCCAGAGCAGAGCACAACTCAAAGAGCAGACACTTCCAAACTGAACATTTTGATGACTTTCCTTCTTTGACCTCTAGAGGGAGCGGGAGAGCAGAGTTGCAGGTTTCCCAACCCCCACACAGATCTAGGTTAGTTCCCAGCAGTCACCTGCAGGCTGGAAGTAGAAACAGCTGGAAAACCTTTTCACCTGAGGGTTTGGGGCATGGCTGCAGGCTACTACACCAGCGAGCTGAACAGTTAGAGAGACAGAAGGAAAAGGAGCAGCAAGAGGAAAGAAAGGCAGAGAGACTCAGGGTTGAAAGCTCTGAATGGCAGTGAACACTTGGAAAGTATGGAGCTGACTGAGGCTAGTTTGTAGCCACCTAACTTCATGCCTCAAGATTTCCAGGCTATGGAGCTGGAGCCATATGCTGAGCCATGGAATGGAGTCCTGCCAATGGAGGTTTGCTGGACTGGGGGCAAGTAATTTAGACTGCCTAAATGCTTAACTTGAACACTGCTTAACTAAGCTGACTAAATGGGGTTTTTTGGTAACCCTGAAGAAGGTGTGGTGCTTGGAGGCACCTCTAAGAACTGTTTTGAATTTTGTTTTTTTTTTTCTTTTTACTCCTGGGTGGGGAAAGGGCTGTTACCAGTCCCAGGCAGTGGGGAATGCTCCGCGTTTTCTGTGGTAGGATTGAGGGCCTACGATGGGTGAATTGCGACTACACAGAGCACACTCCCTAGCCAGCACGTCAGCTGCAGGGGCCTAGTGTCGTAGCATTAGAACAGGCTGAGGATATCAGCCCAAAAGACTGGGATTTTTTTTTTTTGAACATTTGAAAGTTTGGACTATTAATCGGCTGGAGAGCCAGCAGCAGCTTTGGAAAAGTTTGAATTATGTGTTTTTGAACTTTGACTGACATTAACCTAGAGACTGTTTAGCAGTATATTGTTTATTTTGGGACTATATTTTATATCTGGAACATCCTGATAAGATTGTTTTTTTTTTTTCAATATGAAAGTGATTGAACTTGAAACAAGCAAGCTGGTTTGAATATTTTGTTTTGAAGAATAAACCCAGTTATTGCTTGATACAATACCTACCTGGTGTGATGGTGTTCACTTCTGCTAACCTTTTTTTTCTTCCTTGTGCTGCCCGCAGCGGTTCACAAGAGTTTTCTCTTGCCACTGGTGCCCTAGGACCCATCGCCCTAAGGCTGCTGGTGACAATCTTCACTTTCTGCCTTGCATCCAACTTTAATTACTGAATTACGTTCAGGGATACTGTTCGACAAACACCAGGTCAGAAAAGAGTCAAAATCCAAAAAATATAACTGACCATGTAATATAGACAAGCCTTCAAAGGCTTGTCTATATTACATGGTCAGTTATGTTTTTTGGATTTTGCATCCAACTTTGGCATGAATTTAACATTTAATTTTTCAATTTTTCTGCTTTCTTCTCCAAATCTACTTTTCCATGTCTTCCCTTCATATCTCTCTCACCTTCTCTTCCTATTTCCATGGTCTGACATCTCTCTCCTTCCTTCCTTTCCCCTGGCCTGGCATCTGTTTCTTTCCCTCCCTCCCCCCTATGCCTTGGCATCTCTCCCTCCCCCTTTATGATCTGGTATCTCCTTTCCTTCTTTCCTCTCCCGCCCTCGGACTTGGCATCTCTCATTCCTCTCATCTCCCTTGTCTTCCTCCTCCCTCCTTCTTTCTCTCCAATTGGGTGCAGCAGCAGCAGCATTTCCCACCGCCCCCTTCCCCAAGCAGCAGCAACAGCATTTCTCTTTCTCTTCCCCCCCTTCCCCCTTGCATCATCGGTGTTTCTCTTCCTCCTCCCTCCTTCCCCTGGACACGATGATCGAGAGTTGGCTCCCTTGATGTGGACTTTATTCTATTCAAAGATGCAGGTGGTGGCTTCTAGCACGATCCGCGCCTGTGTCGGAAGCCTTCTCTCTGATGTTGTGACGCTAGAGGCTTCCGACGCAGGTGCGGATCATGCGAGGAGCCGCCACCCGCGGCTTTGAATGGAAAAAAGACCGCAGCAAGGGAGCCGACTCTCGATCTTAGCATCCAGAACATGGGCCGCAGAATAGTACCTAGGGGGTCGCATGTGGCCCATGGGCCGTGAGTTTCAGACCACTGATCTATACCCTCCCAGCCATTGAAGACCTCCCCAGCCCATCCTCCCCAAAATGGCCATATACAGACACAGACCGTGTAAGTCTGCCCAATCCTGGCCTTAGTTCTTCAATATTTATTATTTTTTTCTGATTCTAGATCCTCTGTGTTCATCCCATGCATTTTTTAACTCCATCACCCTTTTCCTCTCCACCAGCTCTCTCGGGAGCGCATTCCAGGCATCCACCACCCTCTCCTTTCAGTACTTTCAGTGCATTCCTTCTTTCTTCTAAAACAGTGTATCACAAACTGTATGCCTCCTGAGATTTCAGGTGTGCCGCGACTGATGAAGAGGAGAGTTGTCCATGCCGGCTGACTGCCTACAGGACGTGCCTTTCGTGGCGAGAGGCACGTCCTGTAGGCAGCCAACCAGCGCAGATTACTCTCCTCCCAGATCCCCCTACCGAAGCGGTCACAGCCAGATGGGTCTCTGCACATGTGCGGACATCGACGCAATGATGTCATGCATACACGTGACATCATCGCGGCGACATCCATGCACTTTCGGATGCCTTCGGCCGGGGCACTGGGTTTAGTGTGCCACCGGCCAGAAAGTTTGCAAGACACGGTTCTAAAGCATGGATCCCCAAACTTTGACTTGTGGTGCATGCCTTTCTGGTATGCTATACTTTCAATGTCTATGGCCTGAATCTAGTTCATGGAGCAAGATTTTTTTTTTTTTTTGTTTTCTTTTAGCCCTGTCCATGTGTAGTGTCAACAGTGTTCTAAGCTGAGTATTCCCTTTGTGGCTTTTTATTCAGTATCATTTTTTTTATTTTTTTATTTATTTATTCGAGTTTTATAACATTATTACATATACATAATAATAAAGTAAGGAACATAAATAAAATTAATACATTAACCACAAAGCTATCACATAAATTCCTCTAGTCCTCATAACTATGGGAGGGCAAGTACTATATACTCTAGTAAATGTCACATAAACATGATCATATAGACCAAACATATTAGTGTTTAGAAATTCAAAACTCCAAATAATTAATTATGTGGTAGCAGAGGAAATACTAATGGATTCTTGATGTTGCAAAAATTGTTCTAATTGAGTTGAGTCCCAATAAACATAATCATTTTCCTTAAATTTAATCAAGCATTTACAAGGAAATTTTAAATAAAATGTGGCTCCTAAAGCCAACACCCTAGATTTCAAAGCTAAAAAGGATTTTCTTCTCAATTGTGTTGCTTGGGCCACATCTGGAAAAATCAATACATTATCTCCGCAAAATTTAGTCTGCTTATTCTGAAAATAAGCTTTCATTATCAAGGATTTATCTATCTCTCTAGAACAAGTTATAAGAAGTGTAGATCTAGTTTGGATTATATCCTGTGAGTCTTCTAAAAATCCAGTTAAATCAAAATCAATTTGTTCCAACTGATCTATACCTGATTCTGTGGGAACTTTTTTCCTCTGAGGGATATAATACAAATTTGTCAGAGGCAAATTTTCTACGTCCGTCATCCCCAAAATTTCCTTAAAATATCTTTTAACCAATATTTCTGGAGATAATAAATGTGTTTTGGGGAAATTAACTAGACGCAGATTTTTTGCTCTGTATAAGTTCTCCATTTTCTCAAATTTCATATGAGTGATATGAAAATCCTTAACTGCTGTTGTAGAAACTGCTTGTAGTGTAACCACTTGAGACTCAGTTGTTCTAATCGATTTTTCCATAATTTTTAAATTTGAATCAACGTTTGCAAACTTTTCAATCACCTCTTGCGAAAATTTTTCATTTTGTTGAACCACAGATTTTAATAACCCCTCCATACGAGTATTAATTTGCCAAAGATCTTTCAAAGTAACTTCCTGAGGTTCAGTCGGAGGCTCTCTGGCAAACAAAGCCTCACCTTGAAAAGATAAGGCTTTGGGCATCACCCCATTAACTAATGAAGGTGATCCCACCTGCCCAGAGAATTCCCCCGACTGACTATTGGAGCCTGTCTTAGGTTCCAAAACATCAGGATTATTTGGTGGAGGGGGAGGAGTTCTACCTGGGGGGCTAAGGGATGCCCCCGATAGCAAATCCGCTCCTTGACTGTGACCTAAGGTACTGGTTGGAATAAAGTGCCTATCAATGGGACCTAATAATATCGGTGTGGACACCTTTGCTTTACCTTTCCTTTTCCCCATAGCAGTAAATGTTAATACATACAGTTCCTCCCGTTCCTCCCAGTGTCTCCAAGGGGCTCCCAAGGGGCAAACGTGCCCCTTAGGGCATGCCCCTTTGGCCACGCCCTTTGGCCACGCCCTTTGGCCGCGCCCTGCGGCCGCGCGCCGCAGTCGCGGCGTCCTTTTAGCCCCGGAGGAAGGACCCGCGTGACGTCAGTGCTTCTGTCTCCACGGGTGCCCGACCCGAAAACCAGCTCCGACTCTCCAGCTTCAAGATGACAAAGAAGCGCTGCAGTCCAGGGCACACTCAAAGTCCACCAAGATGATAACACCCGAAACAACCTGCCTCTCCCTCAGTATCATTTTTTTTTTTTTTTTTTTTAAATGAGCCCTGGATTCCAGACCCTTCCTCTCAGCTTAACCAGTCACAAGTTGCCAACTGGTCCAGGAGATAGCCACATAAGACTAGACCATCACCATCTGCAGGAGACAGAGAAAACTGGCAATCTGCATGATGCCCTATGTAGAGCAGAGGTTGCAAGAAATTAGTCTACCTCCATCTGATTGTTGACAGGCACGACCCATTGGTTCCGAACTGGTTACATAAGAACATGAGTACTCATATTGGGTCAGACCAATGGTCCATCTAGCCCAATATTCTGTTTCCAACAGTGGCCAGTCTAGGTCACAAGTACCTGGCAGAAGCCCAAATAATGGCGGTGGCTTCTTCATGTCTATCTTAATAGCAGACTATGGACATTTCCTCCAGGAACTCGTCCAAACCTTTTATAAACCCAGGTACGCTAATCGCTGTTACCACATTCTCTCGTTTGGTGAGGATAAGGCATCTGCATTATGTGCTATATACATGTTTATTAAAAACTGTTAAAAGGACGGTACAGTTGTGAGAGGCATGCATAGCTGTCAATTCTGCACCACCATTATTTCACTAAAAAGAATTTATCACAACATTCTGACGTTTGCAAAAACATGGAAAATTTCATGCATGCAAAAGGCTGGAATTGGCACAGGTATGAAACTTGGGAGCAGGAGCATCAGTCATTAGCATTTCAACCCTCCCTGCTGTCTAGTTGCTTTTATCTCACAAGAATTAGTTTATAATACAAATGATACTGTATAATAAAAAAATTATATACCCCTACTGACTGCTTGGCTTAATCACACAGTAAGTATTAGCAAATAGGGGTCTAAATTAACTAATCAGATTTCAAACCTGTGCTTATTCTACCCTGTTCACATTTACAAAATGTGATACACTGCCCAAAGAAAAGAGAAAGCCATCAAAAGTTAAGTTTCTTAGTTACAAACCTCTCTAGTCACAAATATACAGATAAATATAGAATGTTATAATCTAAGGATGTGGTTTTATTTTAGTAAAGCAGTAGTTTCCCAATTTGAAGAAACTTCCACTGCTAGAATAAATATGCTAAGAACCAAAAAGACCAGATGTCTGAGAAAATACCCAACTCGCATCCTGTCCTTTTAAAATCATGATCCATGTGACAATAACCAGTCCCTCTGCAAAAAAATGTTGAAGAACCTTTTTAAAAGGTCTCAGCTCCCCTCTGTTTCTATTTGGGACAAGAATGTTGGATCTATAAGGGAGAGGAGGGGATAGTAGATGACACAGTTAAATAGACTAGATAGGCCCTTTGGTTTTCATGTGCCTTCATTTTCTCTGTTTCTATGTAACAAGGACTTGCTTTCAGTCAAGGCCCCACCAATTTACCAGTAACATTCATTCTATACCAGTGGTCTCAAACTAAAACCCTTTGTATGGCCACATTTTGGATTTGTAGGTACTTGGAGGGCCGCAGAAAAAAATAGTTAATGTCTTATTCAAGAAATGTATATAATCATATATTCACAGCTATGATCCAGTTAAAAAGTTAACCTTTTATGTTTATGCAAAATACATTGTTTAAAATATATTTGTGAGGTGCTCAGACCAAGAAACCCATTTAATAATGATGTCACTACAATGAGGTTTGCATGGGGACCATCATCGCCTTCACGAGTCCCCTACCCTCCCTGTGTACACTCTAAAGCCTATAGCCTAACTGATAGGTCCATCCTGCTTGTGGTACTTATCTGTATTAGGGAGCAATTGGTGCTGTTAACTCTCATTGGTGACTTGTTAAAATTAAAGTGCAAGTGCTTCAATAAAGTCCTGAAAGTTTTTTCTTTTCTGAATGAATTCCCGTCCTCCCTTCACAAATATATTTTAAACAATGTATTTTGCATAAACATAAATGGTTAACTTTTTAACTGGATCATAGCTGTGATTATATGATTATATAGTAATTATTGTCACAGAGTACAAAGAAATTTATCTCTCTAATTTGTAGTCAATTATTCAAGAAATGACCATTTTGCATGAGGTAAAACTCTTTATAGTTTATAAATCTTTCCTTTTGGCTAAGTCTTAATACATAATATTGTCATTTATAGCTAAAGAGAGATATGATCAAGAAACTGTTTTAGTTTACTTTTGTGGTTATGATAAACATACCGAGGGCCTCAAAATAGTATCTGGTGGGCTGCATGTGGTCCCCGGGCCGCGAGTTTGAGATCACTGTTCTATACTGTATAGTTTGCCCTAAGCACAAACTGGTCACATAACTTTGGCATTAAAATGAAAGTTACACACCAAAATGGGAGAAACAGCAGTTACATGCAAAACTGAACTCGGCCGCTATTCTAAAACGTGGTGCCTAGAACTTCTGTGTGTAACAGAGAATGACACGGGGACAAATTTTTCCCTGTCACCGCAGGAACTCAATTTCCCCTCGAGTTTTGTCGCTGTCCCTGCCCCATTCCTGTAAGCTCTGCCTTAACCACACAAGCCTCGAACACTTAAGAGTGTTTGAGGTTTGTGCAGATGAGGACAGAGCTTGCAGGAATGGGGCAGGGTCAGGAAAAGAACTCTCTGGGATGGGAAAATGGGGTCCCATGGGGACAGGGAAAAATGTGTCCCCGAGTCATTCTCTAGTGTGTAACTGCAAGGAGGCGTGTATCTGAGTGGGGCATGGGCAGGCTGTTCACACATGCAAAACTTAGGCCCTCTTTTACCAAGGTGCGCTAAGCGTTTTAGCGTGCGCTAATCGCTAACGCGTCCATAGGATAACATGCACGTGTTAGCGTTTAGCGCGTGTTTCGTGCACGCTAATATTTATCGCCTGCTAAAAAGCATAGCGTACCTTAGTAAAAAAGGGGGTTAGAGAATAGCATAAGTGCATGTGCCCAAATGTTGTTGTGCAAATATGAACTTACACTAGTACTCGATAACGGACTTGGCGCACAAAATTGCAGTTTCAGAATAATCTTTTAGCACTCGGATTTTTGGTGCCTAACTTTTAGTGCCCCTTACAGAATTGACTTCTAAAAGGTTTAAGAGTTCATTCAACTTAGGGCTGTAACAAGCTACAGTTGCGCCCTCTGCGCCTAGTTTCATTACATTACATTAGTGATTTCTATTCCGCCATTACCTTGCGGTTCAAGGCGAATTACAAATGAATTGTCAGGACATTAGAAGTCAGTGTTCTCCCTAGCGACTTTCAGCCGGGTGCTCCGCCCAGCTAATTTAAGTGAGCACTCGGCTGTGAATTTCAGACAGACAGTCTGGAACGGCACTTGTTAAATACTGAAACCACAACTACCCTTCAAAATCTAGTTGACGGGACAGTACTAGCTACAGTGGTTCTCATTACAAGAGCTCACAAATCTCTCCGCTTTATTGGGCTACTTTTTGGCTGGGTCCAGACCACCTATTGCTGAGGGGTTTTTTCATTGGTTCAGCTGCAGCACAACAGACCAATTACAAACGACCTTAGAACACTGAGGTCGTTTGTGATTGGTCTGTTGTGCCCTAGCTAAGCCAATGAAAATTCCGGTGCCGCGGCAGGAGCTTCAACTTTGAGAAAGAGCTGTGCCGCTGTCGGTACGGGAAGAGCGCCAACACTAGTGAGCCCGCCATGGCCAAAGAGGAGAGCAAAAAACCTTTGGACAGACACGCGCCGACTGGAAGTACTTAATTTACAACCCGTGGAGTGGAGAGGTCCTGGGGCGGACGGCCAACAGCTGGGGTAGGAGCCTGAAGAGTGAGGGAGGAGGTTTGGAGGTGAACTGGTGGGTTATTTATTTATTTTTTACCAGTAGCTTTCATCAATAGGTGTCTGTGTGTGCACGTGCTGCCGCCGACTGTATTGTCTGTGTTTCCTTCCCTGAACGGTGACAGCCTTCGTGTAATGAGAGAATGCGCTGGCGATTCAGATCTTTTTTTCCCATCTCCCACCAGTTTTGTTAAAAAAAAAAATCAAAATTCGCAGCATAGGTAAGCCAAAAAGAAAGTTGAAAGGGAGAGGGAGATGAGCTGAAGACGGAATGCAGGCCTCCTAAGGCAGACTGATGGGCCGCTGACTTAAGTCCGATCCTGCATTTATTTTAATTCTGTTCAAACTCCCCTCATTTTTATTATTTTGTATGTAGAGGGGTCGAATGAAAGATAATTGAGGAGGAGGAGCTAAGGTAGTGAAACTGTCAGCCACTCCCTTTATTTAATCCTGCGGGACAGCCTCAGCGGTTCGGTAGGTTTTGTAAAGTTCTCTAGAGTTGAACCTGCCGATCCATGTAAGTTATCCTCTCACTGTGCAGATAACCTCTCTTCCTCCACCTCATGAGCTCCTTTTTTTTTGGTGTGTATATTTGTATGTGTGTGTGTGTGTGTGGGGGGGGGGGGGGTAGTTATGTTTTGCTTGGATTGGAAGTATACTATACTTTATTCTTTTCCAAATGAGGGATGCTGTGTGTATACCCCATGTCTTTTTGAATTGCATAAAAACAAAAGAATAGCCTATTTGGGATATGTGCAGTGTATAAATAAACAATTTATATTTGGCAACCCTGACTCAAATCAAAAAGAAGTTGGACACTACAGCGAAGGAGTTAAGAGATCAGAGGTGCGTCTGTTGCTCAGTATAGGGTGATTGTGTGGTACAATTGGTTATGTTTCTTCGCTCAGGGAGTTTCAGAAAGAAGAATGTGAGTGAGTTGGGGGGGGTTATGGTTGATATTACAGGGGAAAGGGCGTATGAATTTGTCAGTAACTTTAAAAAAAACTTTTCAGAGATGCTGGATCTGGACATTGGGGGTGGGGGGGGAGTGGGGAGAGGAAGAGGAGGAGACAGAGAGATAGAATAGGACCTTGAGGAGGGGTGGGAAAGTAGAATTAAACCAAAAAGGAGGGGGAAGACAGGGCAGATGCTGGACTAGAGGGGTATAGAGGGAGAGAAAGAGACTGCAAAGAGGGGAAAAACCCTGAACCGAGGAGAGAGATATGCATATACCAGGTCCTGGGGAGGTGGAAGACAGTGAGAGTTACAGAAAGACCTGAAACAAAGGTGGGAGGACTCGAAAAGTTAGCAGAAGGAACATAGAGGGAGAAACCTGAAATAAAGGGGAGGCAGAATAGAGGGGGGCAGATGTTGAACTTGGGGGTGTATAGAGGGAAGAGAGAAAGAGATTGCAGAGATTCTGGATCAAGGAGGAAGGAAGGAAGGAGAGAGAGTCAGAGAAAGACCTGGAAGAAAGGAGAACAAATGCTGGAGATGGAGGGTATTTGTAAGCAACAGAGAGACAGAGGCCTGGACCAAAGGGGCAGACTGGATGGGCCATTTGGTCTTTATCTGCCATCATCTTTCTATGACATGAGGCAGATGCTGGACTATGGGAGATGCAGACAGAGAAGAGACGGGGAGGGGGGAAAGACCCTGAGGAAGAACAGAGAGATGCAAGATCATAACAGAGGAGGGAAAGAAAGGGAGACATGTTGACAATAGGGGTAGAGGAGAGAGGAAGGAAAGTTAGACTCGTGGAGGGACAGAGAGAGATGTTGGTTGGGTGAGGAATGAGGTCTGAGGAGGGGAAGCGTGCAGGAACAGAAAGAAAGAAAGAAATATTGGATGCACAGTCAGAAGGAAGTGCAACCAAAGACTCATGAAATCACCAGACAAAGGTAGGAAAAATGATTTTATTTTCAATTTAGTGATTGAAATGTGTCAGTTTTGAGAATTTATAATCTGCTATCTATATTTTGCACTATAGTTGTTACTGAGGTGACATTGCATATTTTAGTCATCTGTCTTGGACCGCTTTGAAAAATAAAACAAATATAAATGATCATTTTCTCTGCATACAGTGTGCTTTGTGTTTTTTTTAAAAAATTTGTTGTTACCATTGTGAATTAATCCTATATAATAAAAAGCTAGCCGCGCATGCGCACTCAGACCTGCGTGATCTGTCTTCCCTGATACGTAGGTCCGTGGCCAGAGTGCGTATGTGGCGGACAGATCGGGAAAGCACAGCACAGCCGGCGACTCCCCCCCACTCCCGCCCTCACTCACTGCCAAAACCACCACTTCCTCCTTCTCGCCGGCTCACCCGCTTTTAAAAATAAAGAGAAAAGCACTACACTGCGCTAACGCTGGCTTTGCTATCTTCTGTCCACTGCGGCCCGCCCTCTCTGACTACTTCCTGTTTCCGCTAGGGTTGGCCGCAGTGGATAGAAGACGCCGAAGCCAGCGGCTGTAGCCGCCGATCTCCATTCCTCCGGGGGGTCTGGGAGGAGAGGGTTCGCGGCCACTCAGCGCCCCTACTGAGGAGCCCTGCAACTTTCCGCTGCCCAGGACCCGAGTCATTTGCTGCCCCCCCTCGTCCCTTACTGCGGGACCAACTGGCGATTTAAGCAGCGTGTCAGCACTCTTCACACGCTGCTTCGGGCCCTTCTACTGCCCTGATTTGCTCCGGACGTGCCAGAGTAAATCAGGGCAGTAGAACGACCCGAAGCAGCGTGTGAAGACTGATGCACACGCTGTTTGAATCGCAATGTGTAGTCGGGCCCGCGGGAAGGGAAGGGGGGTAGAGGAGACGCTAATGCTGCTGCACAGGGAACTGGAGGAAGGGAGACAGAAAGACACAGGGGAAGGTGCACAGGGAACTGGTGTGGGGGGAGGGGGAGGGAATGCTGCTTCGGACAGACAGACAGAGGGAGGAAGAAAGATACAGGGGCAGGGAGATACACAGAAAGACAGACAGACAAAGGGGGCCAGGGACAGAGACAGACAGAAAGAAAGACAGCGGGAGTCGCGTCAGGAGGGGTGCGGGATGCCGCAGAGGGAACTTTTCCAATGGGTGCAACTGGGCGGCTGTCAGGAGCCTCTGATCAGAGGCAGAGCAAGGTAAGTGTATCATAGGGATAAGAAGGAGGAGAAAAAGGAAGGGACGCCTACTGCTGAACAGGGGGAGAAGGAAAGAGGTGCTGATGGACAGGGGGGGTGAAGAAAAAGGAACGGAGGCCTAATGTTGAACAGGGGGAGAAGGAAGGTGCTGCTGGACAGGGGGGAGGTAAAACAAAGGGAGAAGGGCTGCTGCTGCATAAGGAGAGCTGTGAAGGGGTGGTGGTGGACACAGGAGAGGTAAAAGGAAGGGAGAATGGACAGGGGGAGCAGGCAAGGGGTGGTGATGGACAGTCAAGGAAAAAGAAAGCAAGCGGCTAAGGAGAGAGAGAGAAAGAAATAGAGAGAGACACACACACATATATTCTAGCACCCGTTAATGTAACGGGCTATAAGACTAGTAAGATTATATTGTGTATGAATGGAATAAATTGCATTAAAATTAGTACTATTATAAATGGGGGTGGGGTAAGGGGCAGAGCTTGGGCTGGGGTACTTGGCTTGTATTTGTTAGACTTAGGGGGTACTTGACTTGAAAAAGTTGAGAAACACTGGTCTAGGTGACTATGGAGTTCAGGCAGTAAGGGCCCCTTTTACAAGGCCACAGTAGCAATTCATCAAAGTCCATTCAATTCCTATGGGCTTCAGTGCATTTGCTGTGGCAGAATTGCTATCGCAGCTTTGTATAAGGAGCCCTAAGGCAGGAACTACTGTCTCTGTGCTATGTCTTAAACAAAAACCATATTGCCGGGGATGCAAAGCATTAACTGATTCAACATGAGTTTGAAGTTGGTTGAATATCACTCTCTCAAGTAGGTAGCTTTGAAAGAAATGGAAGGTTTGATACTGGCCAGTAGTTATTCGGAATAAAAGGATCTGCATTACTTTTTCACAATGTTGGCTTAAATGCTACTGGAACACTGCCTAAGTGTCAACCCTTAAAAAAGGGAGTCATATTGAGCATTGGAAAATAATAATAATAATTAATAAAAATAGTGCAAATTTAATTTTCCCCACAACCAAATTTCCCCATCCATGCCACCCGGCTGGAAAAAATTTCTGGGGAGAACACTGGAAGTGTATAAGGAGTAGTTGCAGGTGATGCTTGGGACCATTCTGACTGTGTTAGTTCAGTTTTATGTGTTTTTTTGAATAGAAGGGTTTATTTCTTTTTTGAAGATTTTGTAGTCTGGTCGAGGTCAATAGATTGTAGAGGTGGAGGTCGAGTGTTGCAGCTTGAGTCTACCTGGCACCCCATTTGCTATACCCCCATTAAGGACAGGTAATGCTGAGCTGGGAGCAATTTTTGCACCCCTCCATATCTATACCCTTTGCAGCCACACCACTTGCAGAATCCACTGATTCAACCTGAAAATATACAATTTACTTTGAAATGCTGCCCTTGGCTATAAAGTTTTACTTCCTTTAAAAGAAAAAAAATGCACTAAAGATCAGAAAAAAATTTATTTATTTATTTGTTTTTTTTTTACTGCTTTTCTCATATTGTCAAATGTGGAGAAACTAAGGATTCATAAATTAGCAAGCGGTAGGGCAATGTTGAACAATTTTCCTCACTGGGGAAGCAAGTCTGTAATTGTGGCCCTATAATGAGGTGCCAGGTAGGAGCCTAGTCTTTAAAGGATCAAAGATGCCTTTCTTACTTTATAAAATACTAGCTTAAAAGGCTGGCTTAATTTAGGTGTAGATGCAGAATTCCATAAAATACGTGCTAAGATTTGTGCATAGTTACAGAAAAGCGCTTAGGTGGAATTTTGGCATATATGCACATACGTATATACTAGCATTCTAAAAATTTACATATGCAATTGGCATGTAAATGTTACCACTTATTTTGTAGAATTATCCCCCATCTGCTCTGACAATTTAACCCTCAACTCTTCCCACTGTAATGGTAGACTTCTAGTTTCTGCTATTTCAGCAGAAATCATTTGTGAGGGTTCAAGTACCATTGTAGGATGCAAACCAATGCTGTGATCTGTGGCAAAAAAGTTAAACTGCTTTTAACCCTTTAATTGGCAGATGGTGAAATGGCTACTTTACGCAACTTGATATTGAATGAAAGCAACAGTGTCGCGTAACAGGCATTTGGAGATGCAGATCTCCTATAAGAGTCATAGAAAACACATGTTGCTTCTGAGCAATAATGCCATATAAAGGATTAAGGGCAATACCAAAGGAGGAAATCAAACCAAACACTAAGGTCTATGCTGAATCAATTCTAGTCTCATCATAGGTTTTAAAAAAACCTCTACTGAATTTTATATTTGTGCATATACCCAAATTGTAAATGACTACTCAGTTTTTATTCATTTTACATATTACTGTATTTTTCGCTCCATAAGATGCACTTTTTCCACCACCAAAAAGGGGGTGGAAATGTAAGTGTGTCTTATGAAGCGAAGACACAAATTTGTTAAGCCCGATGGAGCTGCTGCATCTTTTAAACACCCCCGCCGCCGCATATTTTTAACCCCCCCGCTGCCGCATATATGTTTTTTAAACCCCACCACCACCCATCTTTAAAACCCATCTGCCCGCCCACTCGCTGCCGTCGTACTTGGTGGTCCAGCAAATTTCACAGCCAGCAGCGCCATAGGCCAGAAGCACAGAGATCAGGAGCAAGCCCTCTGCGCTCCCGCCTGGGCCCGCACCAATCTCCGAATAGCTGTAGTCAGCTCTCGCTGGACTCACAAGAACTGACTACAGCCATTCGGAGATCGGCGCGGTCCCAGGCGGGAGCGCAGAGGACTAGCTCCTGATCTCTGTGCTTCTGGCTTGTGCACCGCTGGCTGGGAAAGATGAGAGCCGTCTAAGGAGGGAGGAATTAAAAAAGGTACTGAGGGGGGTGTGACTAAAAAAGGTACTGGGAGTTACATGGGGGGATGATTTAAGGTACTGGGGGGCATGTGGGGGGGGATGATATAAGGTACATGGGGGATGGGGATGATTTAAGGTACTTGGGGCACGGGGCATGATTTAAGGTGCTGAAGGGCACAAGGTTGTATGGAGGGATGACTTAAGGTACTGAGGACACGTGGGGGTATGGGAGGATGATTTAAGGTACTATTGGGGGGGGCTGCCATAGGCCTCCCTGCCTACCATAGGCCTCCCTGCCTGCCACTAGGTCACTAGGCTTGCCTGCTCTGTGCCCTGTCCCGGCCTACCACTAGACCACCAGAAGGGGGGACAGGGTACAGAGCTTGGCATTGAGGGGGGAGGGGACACAGGGTACAGAGCCTGGCAGGGAAAATTTGGTTTAGAATGTTTTTTTCTTGTTTTCCTCCTCTAAATCTAGGGTGCGTCTTATGGTCAGGTGCGTCTTATGGTATTTACTTAAACCACAGAACACCATCACAACAAAAGATTTTAACAGCAGAGCACTTATCTTAAAGACTCAGTAGAAGCCACATTTCATCAATTAATGGCTTCCTCGGGGGGGGGGGGGGGGTTAAGTACTTCCAAACACTTCAATTGATCACTCTGTCTCACAGAAGTTGTTAACAGAGAGCACTATTTATGAATTTGATTCAGCATTGAGTCCTTATAGTGTCTGGCTTGATAGTTTCAGAGTTTTTCCCCCTCCCCTAGTGTGGCCCTTCAAAGGAATTTGTTTGCCACAGATCCACAGAACTGGTATGCAATCTACAAGGTTTAGTGGTTCTGACCATCTCTGCAGTGATCAAGTTTCAAGTTTATTAAATTTTGATTTTACGCAATATCCAATATTTCAATGCGTATTACATAATTGTAAAAGCCAGGAATGACAAATACAAATAAGACTATTATACAGACTAATCTTTATATTCTATTATTACAAACTGAAGCAAGTAGGTAAAAGGGAGAAATATAATTTATACAATTTTTTAAAATTAATTAAAAAAGAATAAAAAAGAAAAAAAAAATATATATAAAAAAAACATTTAAGGTTTGTACATAAGGGTAGGGTCAATTTAGAAAAAAGTATGAAGAAAATTAATTGATAGAAAGAGCTTCAGTTATTTTAAAATGATTCATGGAAACAGGTAATGTTAGAGATAATTAATCTGTTAATCAGAGGTTCATGCCTATAATCACCATAATTAGGTCTACTTAAACAATGACCGATGCACTGAATTCACAAATAACTTTAAAAATCTTCTTAGTTAACTATAAATCAGAATAAAAATATGTTCTTACCTTAATGCTGAAAGTCCAGCTCCAATATAATTTAGGTAAGGCTTGGCAGTCCTTTCAGAGTCTATTCCAAATATGCCAAACCTGGAATATTTGACCAAAGAGTTTATTTCACACTGAATTTTTAGAGAATAAACATGACCTACCATTTTGTTCACATCCAAAAACAGTCTGTCTTTTTTGCACATAGCTTTGCAATAATTTAAAAACAGCAACTCACAGTAGCAGGGCCATGGCCCAAACTTCTGATCTCCAAGGTCCCTTGTGCAGTTTTCAAGACACTTAGGTATGTTAACATCTGCACTTCCACAAGGACTTTTAGCATATCGGACTTGGCCACATAATTACTTGTATTTTCACTAGGATTTCTTATGCTTCATATTTATCACTTTGCTGGTCACTCTAGCAATTTCAGAACTAGTCAAGGAAATGTTTGACTATAAAGTAAGTATGTAAAATCAGTTTGTCTTTTGGATTCTTGCTCTCCAGCAATTATGACAGTTGCTTCTGTGGATTTTCAGTTAGATCTTCTGGATTGGTAACATAAGAATTGCTGCTGCTGGGTCAGACCAGTGGTCCATCGTGCCCAGCAGTCCGTTCATGCGGCGGCCCTTAGGTCAAAGACCAGTGCTCTAAATGAGTCCAGCCTCACCTGCGTACGTTCAAGTTTAGCAGGAACTTGTCCAACTGTCTTGAATCCCTGGAGGGTGTTTTCCCCTATATCAGACTCTGGAAGAGTGTTCCAGTTTTCTACCACTCTTTGGGTGAAGAAGAACTTCCTTACATTTGTACGGAGTCTATCCCCTTTCAACTTTAGAGAGTGCCCTCTCGTTCTCCCTACCTTGGAGAGGGTGAACAACCTGTCTTTATCTACTAAGTCTATTCCCTTCAGTATCTTGAATGTCTTATATGTTGGAAACAGGTACCTTTCCATTTGCCCAGGGACACATATTGATAACCCCAATACCTAAAAATCCTAAAGAATCGATATTATCAGTGACTAACTATAGACCAATCTAACCCATCCCTTTTTTTGTAAAATTCTTGAAGGTTTGGTCTATTTACAACTGTTCGACTATCTCGAAAGGCATTCACTTCTGCATGACTCACAATCTGGTTTTAGACCTTTATATAGTACTGAAATAATTTTGGCCTCTATTCTAGATCATATGTATGATTTGTTTAGCAGAGGCACAAGTGCATTGATAATGTAGTTGACTTGAGCAGTGCCTTTGATCTTGTAGATCACAAAAATTTGTTGGAGTGACTGGATGCCATGGGTATCCAAGATAAAGTCTTGGATTGGTTTCAAGGGATTTTTTTATCTTCACGTACTTATCAGGTTCATTTCAATGATTATTCTAACAGTTGAAGTAATCAATGTGGCGTCCTGCAGGGCTCTCCTTTGTCCCCTCTACTCTAACATTTATTTATCTTCTTTGGGTACAAAATTATCTCACTTAGGGATCAAGTTGTTTAGTTATGCTGAAGACATAAGCGCCTTGATCCCGGTTCTAATTTCAATTTCTCATACCAAACTTATAATAACTGAAGTATTTTCAATAATTGAACAGTGGATGGCTGAATTTAAATTAATGGACAACACTGGAAACAACACAATGGATTAAGTCCTCAAAGTAATAAGGCAAACGTATACGTTTGCCTGAATTTAAATTAAAACAATCAGGAAAAGGCAAAATTCTTTTATGCATTCCCTCGTCAAATTATAGACCGGTGAGTCTGACCTCGGTAACAGGAAAGATGGTAGAGGCGCTGATAAAGTACTGCATCATTGATCACCTTGACAGACATGATCTGATAAGGATCAGCCAACACGGTTCCAGCAAAGGCAGATCTTGTCTGACAAACTTGCTGTACTTCTTCGAGGGAGTAAACAGGCAGATAGACAAGGGCGACCCGGTTGACATTGTATATCTGGACTTTCAGAAGGCATTCGACAAGGTTCCTCATGAACGATTACTTTGGAAAATTGCGAGCCATGGAATCGAAGGTGAAATACTCATGTGGATTAAAAACTGGCTGGAGCATAGGAAACAGAGAGTTGGGGGTAAATGGACAATACTCGGACTGGAGGGATGCCGCAGGGTTCGGTGCTTGGACCCGTGCTCTTCAATATCTTTATAAATGATCTGGACATAGGTACAACGAGCGAGGTGATTAAATTTGCGGACGATATGAAGTTATTCAGAGTAGTGAAGACGCAGGGGGATTGCGAAGATCTGCAATGTGACATAATCAGGCTTGAGGAATGGGTATCGGCATGGCAGACGAGGTTCAACGTAGAGAGTTGCGCGGGGACAGAAATCCCACCCGTCCCCACCCGTCCCCGCCAAAGTCCCACCCGTCCCCACACGTCCCCGTGAGGACTCCCACCCGTCCCCACCCGTCCCCGCGAGGAATCCCTCCGTCCCCACCCATCCCCGCGAGGAATCCCTCCGTCCCCGCCCGTCCCCGCGAGGAATCCCCTACGTCCCCGCGAGGAATCCCCTACGTCCCCGCCCGTCCCTATAAACTACAGAAATAGTTATTTAATTTAATTATGCTACTGAATTAAAGGCTCTGGTAGAAACCCATTTAAAAATAAGCAAAAAGACTTTATTAATTTGGAAATATTAATTGGGAAGAATACATACTTTGTAAACGGGTTTGTACCAGAGCCTCTAATGTTTATAAATTTTTATCAACACAACTAATATACTACTTTATCCTTAAGCAAAAAAAAAAAAGAATTTTTTTCCTACCTTTGTTGCCTGGTTTCTGCTTTCTTCATATTCTCATTCAATTCCTTCCATCCACTGCCTCTCTTCTCTCTGTGTCTTCCATTTGCTCTGTTACTGTGCCTCTCCCTTTCTCCCCCATCCCAAATTGGTCTGGCACCCATCTTTTTCCTTCCACTCCCCCCATAGTCTGGCACCTCTGTCTTCTTCCCTGCCAGGGTCTTCTCCCCATTCCCTCTTCCCCATTTCCTTCCAGTGTCCTTCTCCCCCACCATCTTCCCCATGTCCTGTCAGGCAGCATCCTTCTCCCCCCTCTGCCTTTCCCATGTCCTTTCAGCGTCCTTCTCCCCCCTCTGTCTTCCCCATGTCCTTTCAGCGGCCTTCTCCCCCCTCTGTCTTCCCCATATCCTTTCAGCAGCCTTCTCCCCCCCTGTTTTCCCCATTTCCTTTCAGTGGCCTTCTCCACCCCTGTTTTCCCCATGTCCTTTCAGTGGCATTCTCCACCCCTTTGTCTTCCCCAGTGCTTTCAGGGTCCTTCACCCCCCTCTGTCTTCCACATGTGCTTTCAGCATCCTTCCCCCCCCTCCTCCCGTTTACCCCATGTCCTTTCAGCGTCCTTCTCCACCCCTTTGTCTTCCCCAGTGCTTTCAGCGGCCTTCTCCCCCCTTAAGCGTCTTTTCTTCTCCATTCCACCTTTCCTCCCTCCCTGCCTCCACCTTTGTGGCGCTTTTGCACCCGACTGACAACAGAACAGGCCCGGTCGGACAAATCTCCCTGTCCTGTAGCCGCGAATCTAAATTACCTTCTTACAGCAGCTGGAGTATTGAAGCTGCTGTAAGAGGTAATTTAGATTCGCGGCTACAGGCAGGGAGGTTTGTCGGCCGGGCCTGTTGTCGGTCGATCGGGGGACCTGACCAGCTGTGCACATTCTTCGGGGCGGACCGCCCCCTCCCCCCTCTTTCGTTCGCCATTGCCTTCTTCCTACCTGCCCTGCCGCACACAGCCGACCGGAAGTCTTCCTGATGTCAGCGCTGACGTCGGAGGAAGGGAGGGCTTTGCTTAAGCCCTCCCTCCGACGTCAGCGCTGACATCGGGAAGACTTCCGTTCGGCTGTGTGCTGCGACAGTGCAGGTAAGGAGGAGAAGACTACCCTCGCGGCTCGAATGCAGTGCACTGCGATCCAACCCCGCAGGAACCCCGCGACCCTCGGAGGCGTCCCCACGGGATCCCCGCGACCCTAGGGGGCGTCCCCATGGGATCCCCGCGACCCTAGGGGGCGTCCCCACGGGATCCCCGTGACCCAAAGGGGGAACCCGCGGGATCCCCGCGGGTCCCGCGGGATTCCCATCATCCCCGTTCCCGTGCAGCTCTCTAGTTCAACGTGGATAAGTGTAAAATGATGCATGTTGGTAACAAAAATCTCTAATTCACGAATACAGGATGTCCGGGGCAATACTTGGAGAGACCTCCCAGGAAAGGGACTTGGGAGTTCTGATCAACAAGTCGATGAAGCCGTCTGCGAAAAGGGCGAACAGAATGCTAGGAATGATAAAGGGGATCATGAACAGATCAGAGATGGTTATCATGCCACTATACCGGGCCATGGTGCACCCTCACCTGGAGTACTGTGTACAGCACTGGTCGCCGTACATGAATGACATGGTACTACTCGAAAGGGTCCAGAGAAGAGCGACTAAAATGGTTAAGGGGCTGGAGAAGTTGCCGTACAGCGAAAGATTAGAGAAACTGGGACTCTTCTCCCTCAAACAGAGGAGATTGAGAGGGGACATGATCAAAACATTTAAGGTACTGAAGGGGATAGACTTAGTAGATTAGGACAGGTTGTTCACCCTCTCCAGGGTAGGGAGAATGAGAGGGCACTCTCTAAAATTGAAAGGGGATAGATTCCGTACAAACGTAAGGAAGTTCTTCTTCACCCAGAGTGGTAGAAAACTGGAACGCTCTTTCGGAGTCTGTCATAGGGGAAAACACCCTCCAGGGATTCAAGACAAAGTTAGATAAGTTCCTGTGAATCGGAATGTACACAGGTAGGGCTAATCTCAGGGCGCTGGTCTTTGACCAGAGGGCCGCCACGTGAGCAGACTGCTGGGCACGATGGACCACTGGTCTGACCCATCAGTGGCAATTCTTATGAACACTGTGACCTATCCAGTCCTTCCCACAATTAAGATTTTAGATATAATTCTGGACCAGAATTTGACCATGAAAAAATCAGGTAGATGCCGTGGTGCGGAAAGGCTTCCATTTTCTATGGAAGTTGCATACTTTAAAAGCATATTTTGAAAATTCATTATTTAGATTATTGGTACAATCTCTGATTTTGAGTCAATTGAACTATTGTAATGTTGTCTATCTGGCTGGTACTCAAAAAAACCTCTAAGGATTGCGCATTATTCAGAATGCAGCAAATCCAACTGATTTTTGGATTGAAAAAGTTTGAACATATTACGCTTTTTTTGCGCAAACTGAATTAGTTGCCGGTAGAGGCACGTGTGATTAAGTTCAGATGTATATGCTTTAAGGCAGGGATGTCCAACCTTTTGGATTCCCTGGGCCGCATTGGCCAAAAATTTTTTTTCTGGGGCCGCGCAAACAATGTAGCAAGATAGAGGAGGGAGCCAGCAAGACGGTAAACACCCGGGGGCAGCAGAGGAAAACACTGCATTGCCCTTGACCGGAGATGCACAAAATACTTCACGGGGCCGCAGGTTGGACACCCCTGCTTTAAGGTATTATCTGACCTTATACCTGGATATCTCATGGATTCTTTTACATTTGTTAATGTAAAACATGAGGTGAAGAAAATGCAGTAGCTTACCTGTAACAAGAGGTCTTCATAGACAGCAGGGGAATGTAGTCACACTTGTTGGTGAAATCCTAGACTGTGTTGGTGCTTTCCCATAGCAAAAGTCTTACTGAGCATGTGCAGGGACTCCCACTTTCAGTGGCTCCTCCCCCTTGAAACTCAGTTTTGTTCCTAGCTGAACCAGACATACATACATATATGTATATGGAAGGAGGGAGTGTAAGTGTGACTACATTCCCCTGTCATCTACAGAGAACCCCTGTTACAGGTAAGCAACTACACTTTCTCTGGAGACAAGCAGGGGATATGCAGTCATACTTGTTGGTGAGTCCCTAGCTACTACTTATAGAAAATGGGTGGTGGTGATAGATTAAGGAGAAAATAGAGTTGAAAATTCATGAGTGATGTCATGACTTAGTCTGAGCTGAAAAAGTCTGTCACAGTAGGGACTGAGGACTAAGATTCCCCCATAGAAGGGTCCACGATGGAGGCCACTGAAGAAGTTGTGTGGAAGTGGTGTGTGTATTAAATCTATAAGGAATTGGCATGTTGAAGAACAACAGAACTTGATAGAATGGGAAGAAATTATACTGAAATGGTAGTGGAGTCTGCGGCTTTCAGTTCTGAGATTCTATGTTATCAGGAGCCTCAGTACCACTGTATACTTGGTTCTTACTGTTTTATGGCATGTTCTAGGACAGCTAAGTAGAGGTTTGACCTTTGTGGTTATGCAACAGGTTCGTTTGTTGCTCCTCAATAAGACTGCAATGTGATTCGATGATCAGCCTCAAGGTCCACTGGTAGCCTCTAAAGCCCAATGTATGTTTACGTCGGCACATATCTAGTGTCTGTTAATAGTATATCTATGTAGCCAAAAGCTATTCGGGACACAATGGCACTTTAACATACAGTGTTATGGTCAGCCTGTTGAATTAAAAAGTAATATGTCTCAGTTTTACAATTCTACTGAAAGGTTAGAGAAGGCATACATAGGTGTGAGTTGCATGTAATGACTGCCTATGTGGCAGCAGAGATGCTGTGTAGTGATGTGGCTACAGACAGGAGCTGCAGATGTGTTCCAAATATGAGAAATATGGGGTTTTCTTTGTTTTTATGTACCTCTAATCTACCCAATTACCTGCAGCATTATTTGTCTGCCTGTGGATTTTTAGGAACTGCCATACCACTGATCTTTGTACATTCATTAATATGGTATGAGCCAATTGAAACTATAAATTGCAAACTCTACTGTTATTGAAACAGGATCCATTCCTTCTGTCCAACTGGTACAAACTAATAAGGCATGATGGGAACCTGAATTGATTTGGAAGTCTACTCAGGACTGGCTTTTCTAACCAACTATAAGCAAGGTACAAATCTTAGAAGTGTGATAAGACTCCATATTTGTGTCTGAATTATGTAGTCAGTGAACATCGTTAAAGTAGATTGGCTACTTTGGTTTCCCACAGGATCCCTGAGCCTGCAGGCATAATGCTTAAGGCTGATGACAATGACATTATGATGAGAAATGTTACTAGTTTTCACTGGATGGTAAAATAGACATCAAGTAATGATGTACTTATTATCAGTCCATGCTTACTTTCCTACTCCAGTCACAAATACCAAAGCTACAGCTATGGTGACAATATTTGTTTGGGTTTTTTGTTTAATGGAAATGTCAGTGAGAGTGATGATTGCAGAGCATTTACCTTGAGGTTGCCCAGCCAGTTATCAAATTGAAAGAAGCCCACAGGATGAGACCCAGGCCTAATCCAATGGTTTTTACAATTGGGACCACCGTGATGTTACCTGTAACGTAAAACAAGAAAATTTTTAAAAGGAAAAAAAAAAAAAAAAATCTATTCTGAAAAGCTGACAGAACAGCTGACAATATTGACAACATATTAAGGGGCCAGTTTACTGAACTGAAGTTAGAAGGTGTGTGCAGTATCTGACCTGCACGGTTCATAGATGAAAACGCGCGGACAATCGTGTGTGGACAAATGAGCACAGACAAATGCATGCAGGACGTCAGCACACCAGATTAAAAGTTAAATTTTTTAAATTGAATCAGGTTGGGCAGACTGGATGGACCATTCGGGTCCTTATCTGCCGTCATCTACTATGTTACTATGTTAAATATAAAGCGGTTTGGGGGGAACCTTCCCAGTTTACTTAGAAGTGTTGGAGCTGCCAAGGTAAACACCCCCCCCCCCCAATTACAGAGGAAAGTGTAATTTTTCCCTGTAAGTAGTAGGGAGGGGGGTTCCCCCCACCCACCCCAAGAGCAGCGCCACACCTCCTCGGAGTGCTTTAAATTTAACTTTTAATCTGGCACACTGATTTGTCCGCGCGCGATTGTCCTGCATGCTTTAAGTCCCATCACAGACCTGCACATACTGTACAGGGCAGACACCTACTGCTCAGGCACAGATACACAGAATGCAGGCTCCAGTGTAAAAACAAAAGAGAGATACCAGCATGGAGCCACAGGATGAGTGTACACAAACCCCTCCCCATCAAAGCTCTCACCAGACAGTAGCACTACCTGAGCCCCCACAAGAATAACTCTCCCCATGATGACTCCCCCTTCATAAAAGCTCTTCTACTCTAAGGACCCCCCCTAACCCCCAATCACCAAACCAGGGATCCTTCCCCCATCTTCCATGTCCCTGGTAGTCTAATGGGCTCTTTTATGGCAGAATGACCTCTAGTAGTAGTACTGCAAGATTACAACTCTGGGTTGCATCCACCATTTTGACCCCAAAGCAGCTAGAAGGCAGTAGCAGAGGGAGACTGCACCTGCCCCATCCATGAGACTACCAGGATAACCCATGCATCAGTCTTGAGGATGGGGAAGTTCTCTGTATGGGGAAGAGAAGCATTTCACTATAGAGTCATGGCTGTTGCTTTAACCTATAGCAATATTACTGGCAGTCATGACGTCTAACATGTGATACCATTCTACATGCTAGCTGGCAATGCCAGCCATGCCATCTCTGCCCATATCCTGTCCCTACTCACAATAAATACTCTAACACAGGCAGTCCCCGAGTTACAAACATCCGACTTAAGTACAACTCATACTTAGGTACATGGTTGCAACTTCACTGAGCCAGAGGCATAGATTTCTACACTTCATCACGTTGATGTCTGCGCATGCACAGGTGTTCTCCAGTCGTGGCCCTAAGCCTCCTATTACCTTATGTGTGTGTGTGTGTGGGGGGGGGGGGGATGCTGCAGAAGGAGAGGTGAGGAGAAGGATGAGATATACTGGCTAACTGACCTCAGGACATGCCTCTCGCCACATCCTGTACACAGTCAGCTGGCGCCTCTCCTCCTCGCTGTCATCTTGTGGCACACAGTTTGTGATACACTGCCCTAACAGAACAGAAATGCTGAGAAGGTTAGCCCTCAGTCCGCGAGGGAACCAAAGAAACTAGGTTAGCTTAGGAAGAGGGACACAAAAAGATGAATTTTTTTTTTAAGATTCTGACTAGAGAATGACACGGTGAAAAAATTGGTCCCCGTCACCGCCCCGTCCCCGTCTCACCATCCTCTGCACCGCCCCGTCACCGCCATTCCCTTCACCGCCCCGTCACCGCCACTGCCACCCCATTCACCGCCCCGTCACTGCCACTGCAACCCCATTCACCGCCCCGTCACCGTCACCGCTGCATACATAAAAGCCTCAAACGGGTACGATTTTATATACTTTTCTTTATTTACGTATAAAGGAAACATTCTTTAAAACTTAGTTAAATATTAGTTAATAACTATACAAAAACAAACACGACATGTACTTTTAATGCTTACAATGTTAGCCTACATGGTAAGTAGACGCGGCCGCTGTACCTAATCGTGGCAAAGATCTCCCTGCCGTGATTAGCATAGTGACCGCGGCTACGGCTGCAAGTCTCCCCTCCCCCCAGCGTTCACGACAGGAGGGCACCCAACCCCTCCTTTATGCTTCTCCTCTGATCCTCCTTCCCTCAACCAAGCATCTCTCTCTCTCCCTCCATGAGTCCAACTTTTCACTCTCTGCGCTCTCCCCCTTCCCCAGTGTAACATTTCTCCTTCCCTCCTTTCTGTCCTCCCCATCCATCTTGCCCTCTCCATGAGTCCAACACTTTCTGCCTCCTGCACACTTTCTCTCTCTGTCCTTGCCTCTTCCCTCAGTGGTATCCCTCCTTCGCACCCCACAACCCAACATGCTCTCTCCCCATGCACCATCTCACCTTCCCCTCCAGTGTGTAGCACCTTTCCTTTCCCTCCTTTTCTGCCAGGTTCAGCAGTACCTCTTCTCCCTTCCTTTTACTTCCCCCTTGTCCAGCAGTACCCCTTCTCCCTTCCCTGTTCCCATTGTCCAGCAGTACCCCTTCCCTCCTGTCCAACAGTATCCTTTCTCCCTTCCTTCTTCCCCTCCTCCCCTTGTCCAGCAGTACCTGGTGTACACTGGGCAGGAAGAGAAGCTCCGGCATCAGCGTCAGCTGACTAGCAACTTCCTGCAGCTGCATCTTTTGCTGGGACTCCTGTCTTCGTGTATCCGGCAGATATGCGAAGGCAGGTGTCCCAGCATACGCGAATGCAGCAGGCAGTTGCTCAGATTTCGGGATCAGGTTGCCCAGTTGCAGTTGCCCAGATTGCAAGTTCGGGTACTAGACTGTGTATTCCTGTAGACCCCCCCCAACGGCCCTCCCGACAATCGCAGCAGAAGGGTACCCAACCCCTCCTGCCGGTCCTCCCAATGGCCTCCCCTAAGATCGCCGGCAGGAGGGTACCCAACCCCTCCTGCTGGACCCCCCCCAACGAACCCTCCCACCCCGGAACCCCCTTAGTCTTACTTTCCAAGTTGGACCGGACGGCTCCTCACACGTATGGCCAGCAGGCTTGCCTCCGTCCAAATGAGGCGGGCCCGCCCCTACCCTGCCCAACCCACAGGATCCTAGGGCCTGATTGGTCTAGGCACCTAAAGCCACTCCCGCTATAGGAGGGGCCTTAGGTGCTTGGGCCAATCAGGCCCTAGGATCCTGTGGGTTAGGCAGGGGAGGGGAGGGGTGGGCCCGCCTCATTTGGACGGAGGCAGGCCTGCTGGCCAGACGAGCGAGGAGCTGTCCGGTTCAACTTGGAAAGTAAGACTAAGGGTGGTGTTTCGGGATGGCGGGGTTTGTTGGGGGAGGGTCCGGCAGGAGGGGTTGGGCACCCTCCTATTGGCGATATAGGGGGCCGTTGGGGGGGCCGGCAGGAGGGGTTGGGCACCCTCCTATCAGTGATCATAGGGGGGCTGTTGGGGAGCTGGCAGGAGGGGTTGGATATCCTCCTGCCGCGATCGTTGGGGAGGGCTGGTTCTGTCGGCATGAAGGGCTGAGCACCTTCCTGCCGGCGATCGTCGGGGGGGGGGGGCGGGTTCTATTGGCAGGAAGGGTTGATCTGACAAATGCAAGTTGGATCGAGAGTAAATGCGGCAATGTGCGAGTTGGATCGAAAGTTGGAGGAGACAGACAACATGGCGGAGACATCTAACACCCGGTCACGAACACGGTGAAACACAGGTAAATAGCGGTTCCTAGAAGGGGGGACATTGGCCTGCGGGGACAAATCTATTCACCGTTTTTGCGGGCGGTGAAAGGATTTGTCCCCGCGTCTGCGGCGATTTGCTAATGAGGTCACCATAACCTGCAGCCAAACCGCAGCCACGCAGCGGTTCGCAGCGGGGATCGCTCCCCGTGTCATTCTCTAGTTCTGACCGAATCAGGCTCCTGCTGGGCTGTGGCCAATCTTATGTTGCCGTTAGAGAGAAATAAAAAAGGGGGATTGCTAATGCCAAGTGTCGGAAAACTCTATTCATGGCTGAAGATAATCAACATGACTATCAATACACAGACAGCTTTAAGAGTGGAATCCAGGTATTAATAGTCACCATGATCTTGAATAAAACCTTGTTTATAAGAAACAGTTCAAATATATTTCTTTGATATGGACATATTTGCATACATGTATAAGCTTGAAAACTTAGATGTTCAGATAAGCTTTTAAACTGCTATGAGACTGATGAGTTAAAATTTTGGACCATTAAGATTAACATCTGAGGCTTAACTTGGACTGAGATAGTATGATATTACCTCTCGGACAGTCAAATGTGATTTTATTTTTCCTTGTGTCTGCCTTTTTCCTTCATATTGGAAGAATTTTTGTTTTGCTACTCATTTCCTTTCCTACCATGCCTCTTCATGTTACATTAGGCTTTGTGTGGCCTGATCACCGTACCAATATTCTAGGTTTCAGTTGTTTAAAATACTGTATATTGCAAACCATTGCTGAAAGGCTGTCAAAGATTTGCCTCTGTGGACGATACCAAAATCTGCAAAAGAGCAGATACTTCTTATGGTATGGATAACATGAGGAAGGACCTAGTGAAGCTTGAGGACTGGTTTGGAATTTGGTAGCTAAGATATAAGCTAAGAAATGCAAGTTCATGCATTTGGGCTGCAAAAACCTAAGGGAACGGTACAGTTTAGGGGGTGAAGGACTTTATAGATGAAAGAGGAGCAGGACTTGGGTGTGAGTGTGTGATGATTAAAAGGAAGCCAAATAGGTTGAAAAGGCGATGGCGAAAGCTAGAAGGATTCTCGGGTACATAGGGAGAGTGATGGCCAGTAGGAAAAAGGAGCTATTGATGCTCCTGTATAAGACACTGGTGAGACTTCATTTAGAGCAGGGGTGCCCAACACGTCGATCGCGATCGACCAGTAGCTCAGGAAGGCAACGCGAGTCGATCGCGGAGCCCAACCCGGGCTCTGTGATAGATTCGTGTTGCCGTCCTGATCTACCGGGCCGATCAGCCTTCCTCTCCAATGTTCTCTCTAGGGCCTTTTAGCTGGGCGGTCCGCCCAGCTGTCATCTGCTGCTGCCGCCGCTGCTGAACATTAAAAAAAAAAAAAAAAAAAAAAAACCGGCTTGGAGATTTCAGCCCGTAGCAAACTTATGCTCCGTGGCTCTAACGTGTGCGTGCCGGCTTCCCTTCTCTTCCCTCCGAAACCGGAAGTTATGTCCGGGGGGGAGGGGGGAGAAGGGAAGCCGGCACGCACATGTTGAGAGCCCTGAAGCAAGCGTTCGCTACGGGCTAAGGCGGGAGACATGTTAGTGAAGCATTTCCTCTTCTTGCTGCCGGGTCCTGCCTACTTTGTTTCCGCGAAGGCAGGACCCGGGAGAATTTCCCCCAACAGCTCCTCGCGATGCTGGTTGGCCGAAGCAGGGAGAGGTTGGGGCGGCGTTGGCTTTTGGGCATGTTATTGGTGTCGGCTTTCGGGCCTGTTATTGGTGGCGGTTTGGGTCCTGGTCCCCGATCGCAGTGGCAGTGTCTTGGGGGAGGGCAGGGAGAAAGAAAGAAAAAGGGCAGGCAGGGAGACAGAAGGAAAGAAGAGAAACAGAAAAAAAGGAAAGGGAGGCAGAGAGAAAGAAAGGGCAGGGAGAGAGGAAGGAAAAGTTGGGGGAGGGAATGAGGTGTGGAGGAGAGGAAGCATACAGGCTAAAAGGGAAGAAAGATTGGATGCACAGTCAGAAGAAGAAAGTGCAACCAGAGACTCATGAAATCACCAGACAAGGTAGGAAAAATGATTTTATTTTAAATTTAGTGATCAAAATGTGTCTGAATTTATATCTGCTGTCTATATTTTACACTAAGGTCCCCTTTTACTAAACCGCAATAGAGTTTTTTAGCACAGGGAGCCTATGAGCGTCGAGAGGAGCGCTGGGCATTCAGCGCAGCTCCCTGCGCTCTAAAAACTGATATCGTGGTTTAGTAAAAAGGGAGGTTGTTACTGAGGTGATAGTGCATAGAGTCATCTGCTTTGACCTCTTTGAAAAACCCTGGAATAGGAATGATAATTAACATTTTCTATGCGTACAGTGTGCGTTGTGTTTTTAAAAAATTTTATTGTTGGTAGATCATTTTGACTTGGTCATTTTAAAAGTAGCTCGCAAGCCCAAAAAGTGTGGGCACCCCTGATTTAGAGTATTGTATACAGTTCTGGAGGCTGCATCTTCAAAAATATATAAACAGGATGGAGTCAGTCCATTTGAAGGCAACTAAAATGGCAGCTGGTATATGTCATATGGAGTATGGGGAAACACTCAAAGATCTCATTAAGTACACTCTGGAGGAAAGGTGAGAGAGGGGTGATATAACAGAGATGTTTATATACCTATGTGACATAAATATGCATGATAAAGTCTCTTACAATTGAAAGGAAAACTCCAGTGTGAGAGGGTACGGGATGAAGTGAAGGGGTGATAGGCTCAGGAGTAATCTAAAGAAATACCTTTTTACAGAAAGGGTGGTAGATGCGTGGAAGTGTCCCAGTAGAGGTGGTGGAGACAGACTGTCTGAATTCAAGAGAGCTTGGGACAGGCACATAGGATCTCTAAGGAAGAGGAGGAAATAGTGGATGGGGACTCTGAATGCCATTTGGCCTTTATCCGCTGTCATATTTCTGTGCTTCTCAGACAGTAGTATAGCACTGTAGGGGTGATTCCTGCCTCACACCCAAGGTTAGGCCTCACTCATATCAAGCAAGCCTGAACCATCTTTCCTGCATGAAACATCGTTGATGCCTGATGCATTCTGGATGTGTTTACAAGAACTGTGTGTTTCCAGTCAAGGACATCTGCCTATTCATACATGCCCAGCTCCTGTGAACCTGGAGGAGTTATGAACTATGTTATGATCTGTGTTCTGTGCTTATCATCTATTTGTTGCTGGTGAACTGGCTGTCAGCTGATGTTTGTTTTTGCCTGCCTAATACAGTTTTCTTGCACTCTGTAAACTTTATCTGACTGTTAATTGAAAATCAACACAAATACTAACCAGCAGAGGATTGAAGCAGTATCGATTGATGTTTGTTTTTTTCCAGCCTGGTACAGTTCTCTCCCACTCTAAAAACTTTATCTGACTGCTAGTTGAAAATCAGCACAGATACTGACGAGCAGAATAGTGAAGCTGAAGCCTGAACTAGAAAGACGCCGGAGCCGCACCAAAACCAAAGGCAGGCAGCAGAATCAGCGGCTGGGACTTGGAAGCACTGCTCTGCCCCTCCCCCGATCCAGCAGGGGATAGCGGTGAGCACAAGGAGACGCCGGGACCGCACCGAAACCAGCGGCAGACAGCAGAAGCAGTGGCGGAATACTTGATAGCACAGCTCCGCCCCTCCCCCAATCCAGCAGGGGATAACGGTTTCTCTGCAAATTCTGACCTTCCGCATGGAAGGCAAGAGAAGGAGTTGGCCGTCGTGGGAGACCAACTCCGCCCCCAACAGCCCTTGCTGAGCCTTTCTTCAAATCTGAAAAACTGTCATCTTTCCTGCTCAGCCCTTCTTCGGCTCCAGCCACCGCAAGGGAAGGAGTTGGCCGGCGTGGGAGACCAACTCTGCCCCCAATAGCCCTTGCTGAGCCGTTCTTCAAATCTGAAAAACTGCCATCTTTCCTGCTCAACCCTTCTTTGGCTCCAGCCACCGCAAGGGAAGGAGTTGGCCGTCATGGGAGACCAACTCCGCCCCCAACAACCCTTGCTGAGCTGTTTCTTCAAATCTGAAAAACTACCATCTTTCCTGCTCAGCCCTTCTTCGGCTCCAGCCACCGCAAGGGAAAGAGTTTGCCGTCGTGGGAGACCAACTCCACCCCCAACAGCCCTTGCTGAGCCGTTCTTCAAACCTGTAAAACTGCTATCTTTCCTGCTCAGCCCTTCTTCGGCTCCAGCCACCGCAAGGGAAAGAATTGGCCGACGTAGGAGACCAACTCCGCCCCCTAAAGCCCCTGCTGAACAGTCCGCTGCCTCCACTCTGCCTGCCTGGCTTAAGTCTCCCATGTTCAAATTCCATCGTGATCTGTACAGTTTACTTGATTGCATTATAAAGGCTCTTACCCAATTAGCCATCGCTAAGCCCCTCCACTGGAATTTGTCCAGTTACTAGTCTCTGCCCATTGCTAAGGCCCTTTTCTGACAAAAAAAAAAACCACAAAAAAACCATGAAGCCACCCCTTTGGGTCCTTATACTCCTGCTCTGCTCATCTCTCAACACCTCCCTCTGCCTGAACCCTCCCTCTCCCAACCTGCTCGACTCCTCAAATAGTCACAATTCTGGCCCTGGCACCAGAATCCCCACCCTGACCCGCCCCAGGAATCACCCCACCAGAAAAAACCCCCGCAAAGTCAATCCCACCTCTCTAAAGCCTGTCCCCCATGCTAACCTCCCCTGCCATGCCTCTAACTCTCTCACCCCTGTCCCGACCCTTTACTGCAACGCCAGATCCGCATGCAATAAAATTCAAATTCTGAAGGACCTCCTTGAGGACCTTGATCCTGGATTCCTGTGCATCACAGAATCATGGATCTCAAAAGACGACCTCTTCACACAAAACGAACTCTGCACCCATGGCTACCAAGGCCTCTTTTCACCCAGAATCAACCGCAAAGGAGGTGGCCTGGCACTCCTCTACAAATCCTTCTTTGATGTCCAGCTCCTCGAGAGAGGCACCCACGCTTCATTAGAATATATGCTAGCCTCAATCAATGATGAGCTCCGTCCTCACCCACTGGGCATCCTGTTACTATACCGTCCACCTATCCCTTGGTCCAATTCCTCTAACCTTGTCTTCGAGACCATAACTAATGCCTTTCTCAAATTCCAAAGATTACTAATCATCGGAGACGTTAAATCTCCACCTTGACGACTCCACCAGCAAGGACACGATAGAATTCAATGACTTCCTCATCTCCCTAGGTTTCTCCCCCCCCCACATCTGCTCCTACCCATGAAAAAGGGCACACCCTAGACCTCATCCAGTTCCTCGACCTCACCACTTATAAAACGTCTGCCGAAGACACCCGTTGGGAACACATCCCGTGGTCAGACCATCTCCTAGGGGCCTTCTGCCTCCCCATCTTCATGTCTCATCTCGGATCCCCACCCCGATCCCCCAATTCTATTACCTTCTGGAAAAAAATTTCGAGTGATCTGTTCTGGACCAAATTCCTCAACCTCCTCCCCTCCATTCCCAAGCTTGCAGACTCTGAAAACAATTGGCACAACTGGATCGCCCTTTCCAAGTCCACCTACCACTCCCTCGCCCCCCAAACCACTAAATCCATCACCTATCCCCATAAAGCCCCTTGGTACCTTCCACTCCATAGAGACCTGAAACAAAAATGTCGAGCCTTAGAGCGAAAATGGAAAAAATCCAAATCCTCATCTGACAGACAGGCCTGGAGAGTCAATATCAAACTCTAAAACTCAATATTAAAAAAAGCAAGGAAGAACTTCTATGGAGACAAGATCTCCAAATCCAAAAACCAGAATGGCACATTGTTCAACATTTGGCGCTCCCTAACCACTAAAAATGACTCCACCCTTCTTCCCTCATCTCCTTCAGCCGAGGTCCTAGCAAAATTCTTCAATGATAAGATCTCTACCTTAAGGCGCTCCTTCCCGCCCGCAATCTCCTACAATTCTCTGGTGCCCCCCGAACCCAACCCCACCCTAGCTGCTCTCAACCCCATCCCTGCCGACAGATCCTGGACTGTCTTCGAGCTCATATCTGATTCTCAGACCCTTAAACTCTGCCTCAAGTTAAAATCATGCAACTGCATCCTGGACCCATTTCCCTCCTACCTATTTGAGAAAATCCCTGCACAGGCCATCACATCTCTTACCAAACTCATAAATTCTGCCCTATTATCAGGCCTATTCTCCACTGAAATGGGACACATCGCATTGACCCCTTTACTGAAAAAAGCTGACCTAGACCCCTCCATACCATCCAACTACCATCCAATAGCAAATATCCCTCTCCTCACCAAACTGCTCGAGTCTATCATATCTACTCAGCTCTCTTCCTACTTAGAAAGATTCTCCATCCTCTTACCTTACCAATATGGCTTCAGACCCAACTTCTGCACTGAATCCCTATTGGCCTCTCTAATCTCTAAGGTTCAGCAACTGCATTCTCGTAACAAGTTTGCTGTCCTTCTACAATTCGACCTCTCCGCAGCTTTTGACATTGTCCACCACGACATTCTAATTTTCCAACTCTCCGAGATAGGCATTAGCTCCATAGTTCTTGATTGGTTCTCCAAATTCTTGCGCTCCCGCTCTTACATGGTTAACATGAGCGGCACCTCATCCTCCCCCTGGACCCCGACTTGTGGTGTCCCACAAGGCTCACCCCTCTCCCCAATCCTCTTTAACATTTACATGTCCTCTCTGAAACTACTCCAACTATCCCCCCTTGAAACTCTTTACACTTACGCTGATGACATCCTCGTCCTCCTTGAGACCGACTCGAACCTCACTAACCTCTCCACGAACATATCCTCATGCATAAAGAACCTCCAATCCTGGGCATTCACAATGCATATGAAACTAAACGAGTCCAAAACAAAACTCCTTTGGCTCGGCCCAAAATTAGACCATCTACCTTCCTCCATCCCATTGTCCTCTGGCCCCCCATTACAGCTCGAGTTCTCAAGCAAAGTTCTGGGTGTCACATAAGAACATAAGCAGTGCCTCTGCCGGGTCAGACCACAGGTCCATCCTGCCCAGCAGTCCGCTCCCGCGGTGCCCAAAAACAGGTCAAGGCCTGTCTGAATCATCAGAAGGGGCTCCCTTGCCACCTTGGTTTCCCATTTAAGTTCTGCCCTCCTATCGAAGTCCTAGCCCTCCGGTCTTGCACATGCACGACCAGGTTGGTTTACTCAGTACCCCACGATCCCTCTATCCCTCAGGAATCCATCCAATCCCTGCTTGAATCCCTGTACCGTACTCTGCCTGATCACTTCCTCCGGTAGCGCATTCCAAGTGTCCACGACCCTTTGGGTGAAAAAGAACTTCCTTGCATTTGTTTTGAACCTGTTTCCCTTCAGTTTCTCAGAATGCCCCCTCGTATTTGCTGTCCCCTTCAGTCTGAAGAATCTGTCCCTATCCACCCTCTCTATGCCCCTCATGATCTTGAAGGTCTCTATCATATCTCCCCTGAGTCTCCTTTTCTCCAGAGAGAAGAGCCCCAGCCTATCCAGCCTCTCGGCGTATGAGCAGTGTTCCAGCCCTTTTACCATTTTTGTTGCTCTCCTTTGGACTCTCTCAAGTACCGCCATGTCCTTCTTGAGGTGCGGCGACCAATACTGAACGCAGTATTCCAGATGCTGACGCACCATCGCTCGATACAATGGCATGATGACTTCCCGTGTTCCTCTATCCTTCAACGAACATCTCCAATCCCTGGTGAAGAAATGCTTCTTCAGCCTTCACATGCTAAGGAAAGTCAGACCCTATTTTCACCAAAAACACTTTGCAGTCCTAGTACAATCCATCATCCTCTCCAGATTGGATTATTGCAATTCTATCTACCTCAGCCTAACCAAGAAAAGCCTCCACAGACTTCAGCGGATTCAGAACGCCGCAGTTAAACTTGTTTTCGCGAAAAGCAAATTTGATCACGTCTCACCACTCCTGTCTAAGCTCCATTGGCTCCCAGTAATCCCCAGGATCCACTTCAAATGTGCGTGTCTGGCCTGCAAGATCCTACATGGCATCCTTCCTGCCGTTATCCCTCTATCCTGGAACTCCCCAACCCCTACTTCCTCCAGATCCTCCCAAATTTTTAAACTATCCTTCCCTTTGGGTCACGGGGATCCCGTGGGGACGCCCCCTAGGGTCGCGGGGATCCCGTGGGGACGCCCCCTAGGGTCGCGGGGTTCCTGCGGGGTTGGATCGCAGTGCACTCGAGCCGCGAGGGTAGTCTCCTTCTCCTTACCTGCCCTGTCGAGCACACAGCCGAACGGAAATCTTCCCGATGTCAGCGCTGACGTCGGAGGGAGGGCTTAAGCAAAGCCCTCCCTTCCTCCGACGTCAGAGCTGACATCATGAAGACTTCCGGTCGGCTGTGTGTGGCAGGGCAGGTAGGGAGAAGGCAATGGCGTACGAAAGAGGGGGGAGGGGGCGGTCCGCCCCGGAGAATGTGCACAGCCGGTCAGGTCCCCCGATCGACCGACAACAGGCCCGGCCGACAAATCTCCCTGCCCTGTAGCCGCGAATCTAAATTACCTCTTACAGCAGCTTCACTACTCCAGCTGCTGTAAGAAGGTAATTTAGATTTGCGGCTACAGGACAGGGAGATTTGTCCGACCGGGCCTGTTCTGTTGTCGGTCGGGTGCAAAAGCGCCACAAAGGTGGAGGCAGGGAGGGAGGAAAGGTGGAGTGGAGAAGAAAAGACGCTTAAGGGGGGAGAAGGCCGCTGAAAGCACTGGGGAAGACAAAGGGGTGGAAAAGAACGCTGAAAGGACATGGGGTAAACGGGAGGAGGGGGGGGGGGAAGGACCCTGAAAGCACTGGGGAAGACAAAGGGGTGGAGAATGCCACTGAAAGGACATGGGGAAAACAGGGGTGGAGAAGGCCGCTGAAAGGACATGGGGAAGAGCATCAGGCATCAGGCACAGCATCAGGCAAGAGGAGTAGAAGCAGCAAGGGAGAAAATTAGTTTTAGAAGCAAAAACGAACAGAGGAGGGAGACAGAGGAGAGCAGGAGGCTAGGGGCTGGGCGAGAGTTAGCTCCGCCCACCCCCACCGCGTCAGAAGAGTCAGCACCCGAACCCCCCATAAAAGGGGGCGGAGCCAATGACGAACGTGGTGCACAGCATCAGGCAAGAGGAGTAGAAGCAGCAAGGGAGAAAAGCAGTTTTAGAAGCAAAAACGAGCAGAGGAGAGAGACAGAGGAGAGCAGGAGGCTAGGGGCAGGGCGAGAGTTAGCTCCGCCCACCCCCACCGCGTCGGAAGAGTCAGCACCCGAACCCCCCCATAAAAGGGGGCGGAGCCAACGACGAACGTGGTGCACAGCATCAGGCAAGAGGAGTAGAAGCAGCAAGGGAGAAAAGCAGTTTTAGAAGCAAAAACGAGCAGAGGAGGGAGACAGAGGAGAGCAGGAGGCTAGGGGCTGGGCGAGAGTTAGCTCCGCCCATCCCCACTGCGTCAGAAGAGTCAGCACCCGAACCCCCCATAAAAGGGGGCGGAGCCAACGACGAACGTGGTGCACAGCATCAAGCAAGAGGAGTAGAAGCAGCAAGGGAGAAAAGCAGTTTTAGAAGCAAAAACGAGCAGAGGAGGGAGACAGAGGAGAGCAGGAGGCTAGGGGCTGGGTGAGAGTTAGCTCCGCCCACCCCCACCGCGTCAGAAGAGTCAGCACCCGAACCCCCCCATAAAAGGGGGCGGAGCCAATGGCGCACAGTCGTTAGACGCGCGGCGAAGGCGCTCGCCTTAGCGAGAGCGCCTTTGCGAAGGGCCTCAAGAAGGGCCAAGTCACTACACCCAAGAGCACAGGGAAGGACTGAAAGGTAAGGAAGCGGCAAGCAGTGCAGAAGAGACGAACACACAAGCAGCAGTAAGGTAAGGAAGAGAAAAGACAGCACACACAAGAAAGCAGCAAGGCAAGAAGCAGATACAGAAGGAACAACCACACACAAGCAAAAGTTAGGCAAGGTTGTGCAAAGGCACCAGGCACAGAAAGAACAATCACACAAACAAAAGTAAGGAAAGGTAGAGCGTAGGCAGTCCATACAAAGGCAGAAGGCAGTAAAGCAAGAAGCAGGTGCAGAAGGAAGCAGGCACCGAAGGAACACGTAAACTTATCTGTTTTCTTAAAGTAGTAACCCCGATGGAAGCAGAAGGTAACCAGAAGATGAGCTTTCCAGTGTTCTGCGCGGACTGTCATATGTATGACTACCTCCCCTCGGGGAGACAGTCATACGTATGCAGTCGGTGTCAGGAGCTGAAAAGCTTGAAGAAAGAAGTCAAGCGACTTGAGGACAAGATACAGGAGCTAGAAGGACTTTACACCACGGAGGACCCTACCAGGGCATTTGAAGACTTCAGGAGTGAGAAACACATCGAGAAGGAAGTCAGGGAACTCGAGGAATTCATTGAGGAAGCATACAGGAGGAGGGTGGAAGAGAACGAACTCCAGATGAGAGATGATGCAACACCAACATGGAAGGGGGAGCAAGAAGCAGATGACCTCAAAGAAGACACCCACAGAAGAATACCACACGAGGGGGAAGAATTGGCTAGTCGATGCCCAGAAGAAGAGAGAGCTAAGCACACCGAGGACATTGACCTGAGACCGATAAGAAAATTGAAGAAGGGAAAGTCAGCGATCCTAGTGGGAGACTCGATATTGAGGCATGTGGACAGCCACATAGCAGGAGGAAGAGAGGATCGACTGGTGACCTGCCTCCCAGGAGCGAGAACCAAGGACATCGTGGACAAAATTGGGAAGCTCCTGGAAGGAGCGGAGACGGAAGAGACCGCAGTAATGATCCACATCGGGACGAATGATGTCAGCAGGAGAGACTACAGAAGAGGCACGCTGATAGAACAGTTCAAGATTCTAGGAAGGAAACTGAAGATGAGGACCCAGAAGATAGCATTCTCAGAGATCCTACCGGTACCAAGGGCAGATGTGAAAAGGCAGGAAGAACTACAATCAATAAATGCATGGATGAGGAGATGGTGTGAGGAAGAAGGGTTCCACTTCGTGAGGAACTGGACAACGTTCTGGGGCAAGAGCAAGCTCTACAGGAGAGATGGACTGCACCTGAGCGTGGCGGGAACAAGACTTCTAGCAAACAACGTCAAGAGAGGAATAGAACAGGCTTTAAACTAAGAGGAAGGGGAAAGCCGACAGTCAACCTAGCGTCGACGATTCGGAAGACGGTATCCCATGAAGATACTAAGGGGAAAAAAGGCTGGGAAGAAACAAGGGACAAATTACAGGAGTCGACTAACCCAGAAGTGGAGGTTAGAAAGATTGTAGCAAAAGAGAAGACACCAAAGACCGAAGCACAGGGAAAGGAAATGAGAAGGACGAAATGCCAGGATCTAAATTGCATATATGCTAATGCAAGGAGCCTAAGAAACAAAATGGAGGAACTAGAAGCTATGACCAATGCAGAGGACATAGACATCATTGGAATCTCTGAAACGTGGTGGAATGAGGAAAACAGATGGGATACTGCACTGCCGGGATACAAGCTCTATCGCCAGAACAGGTCAGGACAGAAAGAAGGAGGAATAGCCCTATACATAAAAGAAAGCATACAATCGACAAGAATGGACACAGCGGAGACGACCAACAAACTGGAATCACTATGGGTTAAAATACCAGGTAGGAAAGGGCATGAAATAAAGATGGGCTTATACTATCGTCCACCCGGGCAAACCAGAGATATTGATAAAGAAATGGATGCCGAGATGAAGCGAAAATGCAAAAGAGGTTACACGGTTGTTATGGGAGACTTCAACTACCCCGGGATAGACTGGAGTCTTGGAAGCTCAAGATGCGCCAGGGAGACAGAATTCCTGGAGGCTATACAAGATTGCTTCATGGAGAAGCTTGTTAGAGAACCGACGAGAGGAAATGCAATTTTGGATCTAATCCTAAATGGGCTAATGGGACCTGCAAAGGAAGTGGAAGTAGTGGGACCGTTGGGAAATAGCGATCATAATATGATCAAGTTCAAGGTTGAAGTAGGAATACCGAACGGAAAGAGAACCATAGCGACAACTTTCAACTTCAGGAAAGGAAACTATGAAGCAATGAGGGAAATGGTAAGGAAGAAAATTAGGAACACTTCCAAGAAATAGCAAACGGTAGAACATGCCTGGTCTTTTTTCAAGGACACGGTGAGCGAGGCGCAAAATCTGTACATCCCCAGATTCAGAAAGGGGTGCAAAAAGAGTCGAACAAAAGACCCGGTATGGATGACTAAAATAGTGAAGGAAGCGATAGCCAATAAGAAAAATTCATTCAGGAAATGGAAGAAGGACAAAACTGAGGAGAACTGGAAAGAGCATAGGAAGTATCAAAAAGAATGTCACAGTGTGGTTCGAAAAGCCAAAAGAGAGTACGAAGAGAGGCTAGCCAGGGAGGCACAAAATTTCAAACCGTTCCTCAGATATGTTAAAGGGAAACAGCCAGCTAGGGAGGAGGTGGGACCGCTGGACGAAGGAGACAGGAAGGGAGCGGTGAAGGAGGAGAAAGAAGTCGCGGAAAGACTTAACATGTTCTTTTCGTCTGTATTTACAAACGAAGACACAACCAACATACCGGAACCTGAGCAAATCTTCAATGGAAATCAAGCAGAAAAATTAACATCCATGGAAGTGAGCCTTGATGATGTACACAGGCAGATAGAAAAACTTAAAACTGACAAATCCCCTGGTCCGGATAGAATCCATCCAAGGGTTTTGAAAGAATTAAAGGAGGAGATAGATGAACTACTGCAGCAAATTTGCAACCTATCCTTGAAAACAGGCATGATCCCGGAGGATTGGAAGATAGCCAACGTCACGCCCATCTTTAAAAAGGGATCAAGAGGTGACCCGGGAAACTACAGACCGGTGAGTCTGACCTCGGTTCCGGGGAAAATGGCGGAAGCACTGATAAAAGAAAACATCGATGAACATTTGGATAGAAACGAACTTCTGAAAACAAGCCAACATGGTTTCTGCAGGGGGAGATCGTGCCTAACTAACTTATTGCACTTCTTCGAAGGAATTAACAAAAGGATGGACAGGGGAGACCCCATAGACATCATATACCTTGATTTCCAAAAAGCCTTTGACAAGGTGCCTCACGAACGTCTACTCCGGAAACTGAAGAATCATGGGGTGGATGGAGACGTACATAGATGGATCAGAAACTGGTTGGCAGGTAGGAAACACAGGGTAGGAGTGAAGGGCCACTACTCGGACTGGATGAGGGTCACGAGTGGTGTTCCGCAGGGCTCGGTGCTCGGGCCGCTGCTATTTAATATATTCATAAATGATCTAGAAACAGGGACGAAATGTGAGATAATAAAATTTGCGGACGATACAAAAATATTTAGTGGAGCTGGAACTAAAGAGGAATGCGAAGAATTGCAAAGGGACTTGAACAAACTGGGGGAATGGGCGGCGAGATGGCAGATGAAATTCAACGTTGAGAAATGTAAAGTATTGCATGTGGGAAGCAGAAACTCAAGGTACAACTATACGATGGGAGGGATGTTATTGAATGAGAGTACCCAAGAAAGGGACTTGGGGGTAATGGTGGACATGACAATGAAGCCGACGGCACAGTGCGCAGCAGCCGCTAAGAAAGCAAATAGAATGCTAGGTATAATCAAGAAGGGTATTACAACCAGGACAAAAGAAGTTATCCTGCCGTTGTATCGGGCGATGGTGCGCCCGCATCTGGAATACTGCGTCCAATATTGGTCGCCGTACCTTAAGAAGGATATGGCGTTACTCGAGAGGGTTCAGAGGAGAGCGACACGTCTGATAAAAGGGATGGAAAACCTTTCATACGCTGAGAGATTGGAGAAACTGGGTCTCTTTTCCCTGGAGAAGAGGAGACTTAGAGGGGATATGATAGAGACTTATAAGATCATGAAGGGCATAGAGAGAGTAGAGAGGGACAGATTCTTCAAACTTTCTAAAAATAAAAGAACAAGAGGGCACTCGGAAAAGTTGAAAGAGGACAGATTCAAAACGAATGCTAGGAAGTTCTTCTTTACCCAACGAGTGGTGGACTACTGGAATGCGCTTCCAGAGGGCGTAATAGGGCAGAGTACAGTACTGGGGTTTAAGAAAGGATTGGACAATTTCCTGCTGGAAAAGGGGATAGAAGGGTATAAATAGAGGATTACTGCACAGGTCCTGGACCTGTTGTGCCGCCGCGTGAGCGGACTTCTGGGCATGATGGACCTCAGGTCTGACCCAGGAGAGGCATTGCTTATGTTCTTATGTTCTTAAGACAGAGGGGGGAGAAGGCCGCTGAAAGGACATGGGGAAGACAGAGGGGGGAGAAGGACGCTGACAGGATATGGGGAAGGCAGAGGGGGGAGAAGGATGCTGCCTGACAGGACATGGGGAAGATGGTGGGGGAGAAGGACACTGAAAGGAAATGGGGAAGAGGGAATGGGAAGAAGACGCTGGCAGGGAAGAAGACAGAGGTGCCAGACTATGGGGGGAGCGGAGGGAAAAAGATGGGTGCCAGACCAATTTGGGAGGGGGGAGAAAGGGAGAGGCACAGTAACAGAGCAAATGGAAGACACAGAGAGAAGAGAGGCAGTGGATGGAAGGAATTGAATGAGAACATGAAGAAAGCAGAAACCAGGCAATAAAAGTAGGAAAAAAATTCTTTTTTTTTTTTTGCTTAAGGATAAAGTAGTATATTAGTTGTGTTGATAAAAATTTATAAACATTAGAGGCTCTGGTAGAAACCCGTTTACAAAGTATGTATTCTTCCCAATTAATATTTCCAAATTAATAAAGTCTTTTTGCTTATTTTTAAATGGGTTTCTACCAGAGCCTTTAATTCAGTAGCATAATTAAATGAAATAACTATTTCTGTAGTTTATAGGGACGGGCGGGGACGTAGGGGATTCCTCGCGGGGACGTAGGGGATTCCTCGCGGGGACGGAGGGATTCCTCGCGGGGACGGGTGGGAGTCCTCACGGGGACGGGTGGGACTTTGGCGGGGACGGGTGGGATTTCTGTCCCCGCGCAACTCTCTAATCTAAACTTGGGTTTTTCTGTACACCACCGTAACAATAAGAAATGATAAAAGTTGCCTCTTGTGACCTGCTTTCGGATGAGAGTGAAGATGCAGATCTGGTTTAACAGATCTGGTTTCTATAGCAAAAGGAATTCTAGCTAAAATATATTACAGCTCTTCCTGTGACAAACGGACTTTTCTGACCAGAAGAAGTTCTATCATCTGCTATGCTGAGGAAACGGAAGAATTCCATCTCCCGGATCTGCTGAGGCAAAATCTAAAGGGTGAGAAAAGGAATTATCTCTTCTTTCAGCTGGGCTAGATAGAATTGTATTGGTTATGGATAGGAATGTTGGGTCCCCTTGGTGATAAGCTATAATAGATTGTTGCTATTATCAGGACTTAGTATTGTAAGGAATTATACCTTGTATCTTAAGAATTAGTTATTTTCTAATTTACTTAGGGATTAATGTGTAATAATTATGTGCTGAAATATATGTATGTATTCAGATACATTGTGAACAATAATGAGTTATTATTTACTGCTGGCTTGTGAATTATATTTTTATATCTATATTAAAATATTTCATATAGCTTTGGTCGTATAAGTTGGCAAAAATCTGAATCCTTGGGTGCAGTTATGGGCTATCCTAGAAATGAGAGTTGCACGTGACTTATTTATGTTGCACTAATTAGTTATACCCATAAAACTGCCTACAGCACCCAAGCTGATATAACCAGTTTCTCCTAAATAAATGTATTTTAACAAACAAAACTTGATAAACCTGTATTAGACAGCAAAAGGAATTACTTACCGAAACAGGTGTTATCCAGGGACAGAGCCCGGTATGGACAGTGCTAAGTGTACTGTCAATTTAAACTTCTTAAGAAGCTTTGAGACTGCCCGCACTGCACACACATGAGTGCCTTCCCACCCAACATAGGCTCGCTGGTCCTCAGTTTCGTAAACAAGCTAAAAAGCCAACCAGGGGAGGTGGGAGGGATGTGAGAATATCTGCCTGCTGTCCATGGATAACACCTATTATGATAAGTAACTGTGCTTTATCCTAGAGAATGACACGGTGACAAATTCCCCGCAGGAACTCAATTTCCCTGTCCCATCCCAACGAGTTTTGTCACTGTCCCATTCCTGTAAACTCTGCCTTAATTGCACAAGCCTCAAACACTTTTTAAGTGGGGCAGGGACAGGCAAAACTTGCGGGGATGGGATGGGAAAAATTTGTCCCTGTGTCATTCTCTATTTTGAACTAGCAGGCAGCATATTTTGACATGTGGGATTCCCTAGCTTACAGAATGGGATGGTGGGAGAGTTGGACATCAGGAAGAAAATAAAATAAATTCTGTAAAACTGCTTGACTGAAAAACCATCTCATCTGGAATAGGATGTAAATGTGTGAATTGAGGACCATGTAGCTGCTTTGCAAATATTTTCAATGGGAGTGGAACACAAAAAAGCCACTGATGCTGCCATAGGTCGGAGATTGTGTGCTGCAACATGTTCCTCGAACTGCAGCCCAGAAGGAAATGTAGGCTGCTAAACATGTGGAAATAGTTCTCTTGATTACAGGCATGCAGGGTAAAAAAAGATGAACAGGTTAAGGTGAAGTCCTGTGTGGCTTAGTTCTATGTGAATAGCAAGCCAAGGCACGCTTACAGTCCAATGTATGAAGAGCAGTCTCTCCAGGGTGAGAATGAGGCTTTGAAAAGAAGACAGGAAGCACAATGTATTGATTCAGAAGAAATTCCGTGACTACCTTTGAAAGGAATTTAGGATGAGTTCTGAGAACCACCTTGATGAAACAGGTGGGCCACAAACAAATGCTTGAAGTTCACTTACTCGATGAGCAGAGGTGACAGATCAAGAAGACCACATTCAAAGTTAAAAACTTAAGATGAGCAGATGCCACTGGTTCAAATAGCAGCTTCATCAAACTGGTGAGAACCATATTGAGTTCCCAGATAACTGGAGGCAGCTTTAGTGGAGGTTTTGAGTTCAAGAATCCTTTCATAAACAGGAAAACAAGTGGATGAGTAGCCAGAGGTTTATTGTTGAAAGGAGCATGGTAAGCATTAATCGCACTGATGTGAATTCTGACTGACATGGTCTTAAGTCCAAAGTTAGATAAATGAAGAAAGTAGTCCAATACTGAAGAAATAGAAGATGTGGCTAGATCCAGGTGATGGAGAGTATATCAGAAAATGAAATGTGTCCATTTGAGTCGATAGCAGTGCAGAGTAAAAGGCTTTCTGGAAGCAGTTATAATGGCGTGTACTGGTTCAGAAAGACTGAAATCTGTTGAAGTCTGGTCGAGAGATACCAAGCTATTAGGTGGAGAGATTGCAGATTGAGGTGTAACAGAGATCCTGGATTCTGACCGAGTAGAGATGGATCTGTAAATGGAACTGGATCCTTGTCACTCAATTGAAATAGAAGGGAAAACCAAGATAGTATGGGCCAACGAGAAGCCATTGGGATCATGGTAGCTGATTCCTGTTAAGTTTGACTAATGTCTTCAGAACTAAAAGGATTGGTGGAAAGGTACACAGGGACTTGGTGTGACCAAACCAGAAGAAATGCATTCGCTTCCAGATGATGAGGAGAGTACTGTCAGAGCAGAATTGAGGCAACTTGTGATTGTGGGGAGATGCAAACAGATCTGAGGTGTCCTCCATAGTGAAGATGCGATGTAAGACTTTGGAGTTGAGAGCCCACTCATGGGGCTGAAGAAATCTGCTGAGCCCGTCGGCCAGAGCATTCTGTTTTTCTTGCTCATACATGTACATGGTTTTGAGAAATTTGTTTTGAAGAACTGCCCAATTCCAAACATGCTCAGCTTCTTGACACAGAGGAAGAGAGCTTGTTCCTCCCTGCTTGTTGATGCAGTACATAGATACTTGATTGTCTGTGTGAACAAGAAAGACTTGATTTGAGAGACGATCTTCAAACGTTTTCACAGCATTGCGAATTGCACACAATACTAACAAGCTGATGTGGAATGTCTTCTCTTGAGCAGACCACACACCCTGAGTCCTGAGACAATCTAGGTGAATTCCCCAAGCATACATGAACGCATCTTCATGAGTATTTTGTGATGTGGAGGAATGTGAAACAGCAAACCTCTAGAGATCTGTGGATTCAACCAACACTGGAGAGATTGACAAAGAGGCGAGGTGACTTTGGGAGAAGGAATCAGTGGCCTAAAGACCACTGAGACACTAAGGTCCACTGAGCTGCTCTGAGATGAAATTGAGTGAAGGGAGTTACATGAACTGTGGATGCCATGTGACCACTGAGACGCATCATTTGTTTTGCTGAAATGAGTTACAGAGTGGACACATGATTGCAAAGGTGAAGCAAGGTGTATTGTTTTTGTTGGGGTAGGAAAGCCCATAGAAGGGTGGTATTGAGCACAGCTCCTATGAACTCCAAACACTTGAGAGGGTTGAAGATGAGACTTTGGAAAGTTGACGTCAAACCCTAGGAGCTGGAGAAAAGCTATGATCGCTTGAGTTGATGAATGCACTATTTGAGGTGATGCAGCTTTCATATACTAATCATCAACATACAGAAATACTTGAAACCCGTATGTATGGAGAGTTGCTGCTACCATCACCAGGCACTTTGGGGCTCATAATCGAAATGGAAATACATGTAAAAAACAGGCCTAAATTGGCACTTGGACGATCAGTAAGACAAGTCGTCCAAGTGCCGATAACCAAACCGGGCTTTAGACGTATCTAAAAACGACTTAGGCCTTTTCAGTGCTGCTGTACATCCAGAGCTAAAAGGGGAGTCATAGGAGGAGTGGTGAGGGTGGGATTTGGACAGGATATGGGCCAACCTAGACTTAGTCGTACTGCAAGTATAACCGAAAGTTTAATGAGGCTGCCTATACGGAACTTATATTTAGCAACTTAGGCGATTGAAAACCAGGTCTAAGTGCCCAGAAAGTATCCAAAGTGACCAGATAACCACTGTAGAGATGTGGTACAGACACCCACACACTCCCCCAGTGATCACTGACCTCCCCCGCCATAAAAATCGTAATAAAAACTTTACATATCTGCCTCCAGAACATCAGCACCTTGCATAGGAAAGCCTAGGAGAGAAGCACAGAGGTGTCTTAAGTAATCCGGGGAGTGAGCTAGTGAACCATAAAGAGGAGGACCCAGGCCCATAAGCCACTATCCACTGCATTCATGGTGAAAAATGTACACCCCCCAAAACCCTACTGTATTGCCATACATGTGGCACCTGCAGTCAAAAGGCTTTTGGGGTGGTAGACAGGTGGCTATAGTAGGTTTTGAGGGTGAAAAGAGAAGATGGAACTTCTATCTACGTGGGTGTAGTCTACAGACATCAGACTCAATCGCAGCAAATTGATAAGGATCTGATTGTGGATATCCAAAAGTTTGGAAGGAAAGAGGAGGTGCTGCTGTTGGGAGATAAGAACATAAGAAGTTGCCTCCTCTGAGGCAGACCAGAGGTCCATCTTGCCCAGCGGTCCGCTCCCACGGCGGCCCATCAGGCCTATTGCCTGAACAGTGGTCCCAGACTAATTTTTTTAATTTACCTCTAATCCTAACCCTAAACCTACCTCCACTCCTATCTGTATCTCTCAATCCCTTTGTCCTCCAGGTACCTATCCAAACCTTCTTTGAAGCCCTGTAGCGTGCTCCTGCTTATCACATCTTCCGGTAGCGCATTCCATGTATCCACCACCCTTTATTTCAGCCTGCCGAATGCGGACTGGAATGTTCTGTCTGTGGAATTGGAAAGAAGTAGGGAGATTGTGGATGCTTTTCAAGAGGCTCTGCTCAGACAAATGGTGATGGAACCCACGAGGGAAAAAGCGATATTGGATCTGGCCCTCACAAATGGAAAGAGTATCTCTAATGTTCGAGTGGGTGCTCACCTGGGAAGTAGTGATCACCAAATGGTTTGGTTTGATATAATGGCTAAAGTGGAGAGCAGCCGCACGATACTTAAAGTCATAGATTTCAAACGTATGGACTTTAATGCAATAGGAGAGTACCTGAAGAAAGAGCTGTTAGGATGGGAGGACATAAGAGAAGTGGAAAGACAGTGGTCTAAGCTGAAAGGAGTGATAAAAATGGATACGGACCTTTATGTGAAGAAAATAAACAAAAACAAGAGAGAAAGGAAGCCGATATGGTTCTCCAAACTAGTGACGGAGAAAATAAAGGCGAAAGAGTTGGCGTTCATGAAATATAAAAAAAACCCCAAGAAGAGGAGTGCAGAAAGGACTACAGGGTGAAACTGAAAGAAGCCAAGAGAGAAATACATCTGGCGAAAGCACAGGTGGAAGAACAAATGGCTAAAAATGTAAAAAAGGGAGACAAAAATTTTTTCAGATATATTAGTGAAAGGAGGAAGATGAAAAATGGAATTGCTAAACTAAAAGATGCTGGGAACCGATATGTGGAGAATGATGAGGAAAAAGCAAATGTGCTAAACAAATACTTCTGTTCTGTGTTCACAGAAGAAAATCCTGGAGAAGGACCGAGATTGTCTGGCAAAGATACACGAGAAAATGGAGTAGATTCTGCGCCATTCACGGAGGAGAGTGTTTATGAGCAACTTGAAAAACTGAAGGTGGACAAAGCGATGGGACCAGACGGGATCTATCCCAGGATACTAAGGGAGCTCAGAGAGGTTTTGGCGAGTCCTATTAAAGACTTGTTCAACAAATCTCTGGAGACGGGAGTGGTTCCTGGGGATTGGAAGAGAGCGGATGTAGTGCCTATTCACAAAAGTGGTCACAGGGATGAAGCAGGAAACTACAGGCAGGTGAGCCTCACTTCGGTTGTTGGAAAAATAATGGAAGTGTTTCTGAAAGAAAGGATAGTGTACTTCCTTGAATCTAATGGGTTACAGGATCTGAGGCAACATGGCTTTACAAAAGGTAAATCGTGCCAAACGAACCTAATTGAATTTTTTGATTGGGTGACCAGAGAGCTGGATCGAGAACATACGCTAGATGTAATTTACTTAGATTTCAGCAAAGCCTTTGATATGGTTCCTCATAGGAGGCTGTTGAACAAACTTAAAGGGCTGAAGTTAGGACCCAAAGTGGTGAACTGGGTTAGAAACTGGCTGTCGGACAGACGCCAGAAGGTGGTGGTTAATAGAAGTCGCTCGGAGGAAGGAAAGGTGAGTAGTGGAATCCCTCAGGGTTCGGTGCTGGGGCCGATCCTGTTCAATATGTTTGTGAGTGACATTGCTGAAGGGTTAGAAGGAAAAGTGTGCCTTTTTGCAGATGATACCAAGATTTGTAACAGAGTAGACACTGAAGAGGGAGTGGAAAATATGAAAAAGGATCTTCAAAAGTTAGAGGAATGGTCTAATGCCTGGCAACTAAAATTCAATGCAAAGAAATGCAGAGTAATGCATTTGGGGATTAATAATCGGAAGGAACCGTATATGCTGGGAGGTGAGAAGCTGATATGCACTGACGGGGAGAGGGACCTTGGGGTGATAGTGTCCGAAGATCTAAAGGCGAAAAATCAGTGTGACAAGGCAGTGGCTGCTGCCAGAAGGATGCTGGGCTGTATAAAGAGAGGCACAACCAGTAGAAGGAAGAAGGTGTTGATGCCCCTGTACAGGTCATTGGTAAGGCCCCACTTGGAGTATTGTGTTCAGTTTTGAAGAACGTATCTGGCGAAGGACGTAAGAAGACTTGAAGCGGTCCAGAGGAGGGCGACGAAAATGATAGGAGGCTTGTGCCAAAAGACGTATGAGGAGAGACTGGATGCCCTGAATATTTATACCCTAGAGGAAAGGAGGGACAGGGGAGATATGATTCAGACGTTCAAATACTTGAAGGGTATTAACGTAGAACAAAATCTTTTCCAGAGAAAGGAAAATGGTAAAACCAGTGAACATAATTTGAGGTTGAGGGGTGGTAGATTCAAGAGCAATGTTAAGAAATTCTACTTTACGGAGTGGGTGATGGATGCCTGGAATGCGCTCCCGAGAGAGGTGGTGGAGAGGAAAACGGTGACTGAGTTCAAAGAAGCGTGGGATGAACACAGAGGATCTAGAATCGGAAAATAATATTAAATATTGAACTAAGGCTAGAACTGGGCAGACTTGCATGGTCTGTGTCTGTATATGACCGTTTGGGGGAGGATGGGCTGGAGAGGGCTTCAATAGCTGGGAGGGTTTAGATGGGATGGGGTAGGTTTTAACGGAGATTTCGGCAGTTGGAACCCAAGCACAGTACCGGGTAGAGCTTTGGATTCTTGCTAAGAGAAAAAATTTAAATTGAATCAGGTCGGGCAGACTGGATGGACCATTCGGGTCTTTATCTGCCGTCATCTACTATGTTTTTTTTGTTTTTTTTTTTAGGGGGGGCTCACCATGACCTATAAGGGAGTTGTGGTGAGATGTTTATATGGCATCCTTTTTGAGAAGTTCGCAGCAGTGCCGTGTAAGGGGCCCCACTACTATGTTGCCATGTCTGGGTGTCCAGTCCATCACTTTGCTGGCCCCTCCCACATCCAAAAGGTCTGATTCTAGGCGTTTTAGACTTCGACAATTTTTTGGACAAGAATGGAGTATAAAGATAGACGACTTAGCGGTCTGGCCGATCAAACGGCTGGATGTATAATTAGACGATTTTCGAAAAAAGAAATATTTTGGATGTATTTTTCGAGAATGGACTTTAGACACTGCCAACTTTGGGCAACTAGTGATTTAGGCCCAAAATGGACTTAGATGTATCTTTTGATTATGCCCCTCCACGTGAATGCTCTTGGAGATGAGGCAAGGCTGAATGGCAGAACTTTGTATTGGAAATGTTGATGATCCACACGAAAAAGAAGAAACTTTCTGTGATCTGGGTGGGTGTATGGATATGTGCATGTAGGCCTCTAGGTCTAGAGAGCACAGCCAATCGTTTCATTCTAGAAGTGGGTATAGGGTTCCCAGCGATAACATGCAAAACTTTTCTTTGACTAAATATTTGTTGAGGGCTCAGAGGTCAAGAAAGGGATTAAGACCTCCTGTCTTCTTTGGAATTAGGAAATACCTGGAGTAGAACCCCCAATTAAGGTTGGTTCAGGCCATTATTTTATCTCAGTTGGACTATGGCAACTCGCTTTATGCTTGTTTAAGTAAATTTAATTTGAGGAGGCTACAACTTATCCAGAATATGGCGGCTAAAGTGATATACGGTAAAAATAAATATGATATTGTTAAACCTTTACTGAGATCCCTTCACTGGCTTCCTGTTTACTGAGGATCCAATTTAAATGTGCAACTGTAATTTTCAAAATCCTATATGGTACACAAGAAATCTCTCTAATTCTAGGAGCTCTCCGAAATATAAATTTGGCTTTCCCACTGTTAAAGGAATAAAAACTATGGCCAATTTTAGTCGATCATTTTCTTTATTATTCGTAAAAGTTACATAGTAATAGTAAATGACAGCAGATAAAGACCCGAGTGGTCCATCCAGTCTGCCAACCATACATGCTCCATAAATTAATTTAGTTTAAAATAGTCCTTTTTCTTAGATATTTATGGGCCAGAAATCCAGAGCCCTGCCCAGTGGTGTGCTTAAGTTCCATCTCCTGGAGAGCATTTTTGCAGTGTAGAATAGTGAATGCAAGTGTCCACTCGATGTTCCAGGCCCAGACACTGCATGCACCAACTGTGCAGGTCAGTGATGCAGATGTGCCACTGGTAACGAGTGCACTTTTCAAAACTAGGAGAAGGCCTTGACATGTGAGGGAAAATCTCGGTAGCTAAGTCAAAAAGCTCAATGGTTGCAGCATGAGGAAAAACCCAGTAAGAAAACACCAAAGAGAAAATTTTTTTTAAAAAAAGTAAATTTCTAAACGTTACTTTCTTTACGAAGAACAGAAGGAAGACTATTACTAGTAATAGAAAAATACAGAAAACTGAGTTGAAAGGCAAAAACTACATTGGGAAGGAAACACGATTTAGAAAAAAATCCAAAATCCAACTTCTTTGCTCCTCGGAGAAAGAAAAACTGAGGAACCGTGAGCCGACATTGGGCGGGAAGGCACTGGTGTGTGCGGGCAGTCTCGAAGCTTCATAAGTCCGTACCGGACTCAGTGGATGACGTCACCCACATGTGAGAATATGCTGCCTGCTTGTCCAAGGATAATGGCCCATTAAAGAACAGTAGGATTTATTTTTAAGCTAGTTCAGTCCTTACCTGTAGCCCATACACATCCTCCAACCATGGCAAGGGGCCAAAATTTAGGGCACCGTAGAATAAGATTGACCACTAAAGAAACCAGCCATATAGATGCACAAAGAATCCACTGAAAGAACATGCCTGGAAAATACATACATACATTGCTTAGAGGACAATATCACAGCTTGATTTTCTTTGGCTGTACACATTCTAGGACTAACAAATTTGATGGCAGCACTTCACGATGTGATTACATCTAAGTTATTTCCTTTAGTGTTTTCAGTGGCGTACCAAGGGGAGAGGGGCAGTCCGCCCCGGGTGCACGGCTTGGGGGGGTGCACAGCCGGCCAGGTCCGGGTTCTCCTGCCCTATTACTCGGGTCCTCCTGCCCTTCCTTTCTCCCGGTCCACGCCGCTGCAATCTTAACTCCCCGCTGCTGCTAATCGTCGACAAGAAGTCTTCTTTCCGACGTCAATCCAGGCAGTGATTGGCTGGCCTGGAATGTCCTCTCCGACGTCAGAATTGATGTCGGAAAGAAGACATCTTGTTGGCGATTAGCAGCAGCAGCGGGGAGGTACGAACGCAGCGACGCGGACCGGGGGAAAGGAAGGAGAGAGGCGCTTTTTTTTTTTTCCGCGGCAGGGAGGGAAGGATGTAGGCAGGCAAGCTGGCTGGCTTTAGCGAGGGTGGGAGGGAGATAGATAGGCAGGCAGGCAGACTGGCTTTGGGGGGTGGACAAAATCTGGAAGGCAGTGGGGGGACCTGAGGAGGCACTGGGGGCACATTACCTCTGACATACTTTCTCTGCAGCAGAGTCGGCAGCTGCGCTGAGGTGCAGGAAGGTCCTGCGATGACTCGTCTGCCGGCTCTGCTCCGGAAAAAGTAAGTTACGTCGGAGGGGGTGGACTCGGCAGACGCAGTCATTGCGGGACTTTGCCACAACTCCCTGTGTCTGCCGGGTCCACCCTCTCTGACGTAACTTACTTCTTCCGGAGCAGAGCCAGCAGACAAGCCATCGCGGGACCTTCCAGCATGCGGCTGCTGAGTCCGCTCCAGAGCAAGTACGTCGGAGTGGGGTGGACTGGTAGCCGGCAGCTACAGTCATCGTGGGACCTTGCTGCATGAAGGGAGAGAAAGGAGCAGGATTGCTGGAATGGAAGAGTGGTGGAGGGAAAGAAAGGGGGCAGGGTGGTATGGAAGGGTGGTGCTGATGGAATTGATGTACAGAGAAAGGGGAGAGACATAAGGGGGAAGGATATTGGAGGGAAAGAAAGGGGGCAGATGCTGATTGAAGAGGGGTGTATGGCGAGAGAAAGGGCAGACATTGGATGGTAGTGGGGAGCCTCTGCTGGATGGAAGTGCAGATGGGAGAGATAAGGGAGCAAATGCAGGAAGGAAATGGGAGGAGAGAAAGAGGGGAGCAGACGCTGCATGGAAGTGGACAGAGAGAGGAGAAGGTACTAGATGGAAGGGTTAGAGAAAGAGGGTACATGATGGAAGGAGGGGATAAATAAAAAGAGGGCACATGATGGGGAGAAAAGGATTGAGTTAGGGAAACACTGGAGGGGTGAGGGAAAGAGGTGGCAAGCTTTAGGTAGACAGTAAAAAAGGACATTGATGAGAGGGTAGTAAGAACGTAATCTAGACAGATGCAGAAAATAAACTGAAAAGGAAAATGAGGGAATAAAGAGAAAGGGATTGCAGAGGAGAGGTGTGGGAGAGGGAAGAAGAGGAGAGAGATGCCAGCCCAATGGGGGTGAAAGGAGAGATGGAAGCGGGAGGCATACAGTTTCTGGAAGGGGCATAGAAGGAGAGAAGATGCCATATAGGGGAAGAGAGATGGCAGACAGTGGATGGAAGGAAGAGAGTTACAAGAAGATGAGGAAAGCAGAAACCACAGAAGACAAAGGTAGAAAAAAGTTTTCTATTTATTTATTGCTTTAGGAGACATGTGTCACTGTTTCTGTGGTGCACTGTAGGCAGAGTCCAGCTTCTTATTGGTTCAATTCAACCTTTGTCTATATATTTCTATTTTATCCCCCCTTTTACAAAACTGTGGAGCATTTTTTAGTGCCAGCCGTGGTGGTAGCAGGTCTGATGCTCAGAATTCTATGAGCGTCAGAGCTGTTACCACCGTGGCTAAAATCCACACTACAGTTTTGTAAAAGAGGTAGGGGTTAGTTTGTGATTACATATTCCATACTAGGCGAAGGTGTTTTCTGTGTTCTGCGTGTTCGAAAGACATGGTTTTTTTGTTAGGACTGACTGCAGGATTGATCTGTACTAGTCTGGCTTATTTAGTTTTACAATGGGTGTATTGATGTTATACTGCTCACTGCAGTATGTAAAATGCTGCCTTTTCCTAGGTACTCATGTGTGACGTGTGGCTTGTTACTAAAAATCATGTTTTTCGTATAGATGGGGGAGGTGTGTCAAAAAATGATGCGCCCCGGGTGTCACATATGCTAGGTACGCCACTGAGTGTTTTGCATCCTGCATTTACTCAGTTTCTTCCCAAGATGTTAAAAAAAGGGCAGGTGCACCACAAAAAAATTATGTGCACAGAATAAAATAAAGCAAGGAAAAGGGCTTCTATATTTAATAAATACAAAACCCAAAATGCTTCACCAAACAGGCTATTTCAGGGTTTATAGTTACCTACCTGCTGTGTTATTGCTGTTTTGCAAAGTGGACAAGTATTAACTTTCATTTAAGAAGATGCATGACACTAACTCCTGAAACAGCATGTTTGGTGAAACTTAGTTAAATGTCCAGTAGAGTATTTACTATCAAACGTTTTCTTTCCAGCAAGATATTACACCACTAAAGTCTCAACAATACAACAAAGATGAGGAAGGAAGGCTGAACACAGCAAACAGGGCAGTAGTCAAATGTTGCTATCAAATCCTCATGGGTATAATCACAAAACACACCCATTTTTCAAATTCCTTATGATATAAGGTTAGACTGGATAAAATTCAAATATCTTCCCCCCCTTAAAAAAGAGTTACAGGAAAAGGTGGTAAATGCTTGGAGTTAACCTCAGTGTTCTCCCCCCCCCACAAAAAAAAAAAAAAAAGTTTTGCCAAGTAGCATAAAGGAGTGGCCTGCTGGGGGAGAGGGAGATCAGCACAGAATCATAAAATTTTCTGTAAGTCAGCTGGTGGTCAATAAAATGATCAAAAATTTTAAAAAAAACATCCACACCTCAACTTCATAAGGAAAAATTATGTCCTACTTGTTAATTTTCTTTCCTTTAGATGCAGCAGATGAATCCAGAGACTAATGGGATAGCACACATCTACCAGCAGGTGGAGATAGAGAACTGACTCTCGGGTGTCTATCTTGGATGGAACCCCTCCTGGCCCGTTAGTATCGTTCTTTGCTCAAGCATAAGGAACAATGCAGCTGCACACCAACATACTTCTTTCCCATAAGTAAAAAGAATAGAACATCCTAAACCAAACTGCGAGAGAAATCACCTCCGAAAACCTGATTGGGTGGGGTTCTGGATTAATCTGCTGCATCTAAAGGAAAGAAAATTAACAGGTAGGACATAATTTTTTCCTTCCTTAGCGCCGGCAGATGAATCCAGAGACTAGTGGGATGTAGCAAAGCAAACCTCAACCCGGGTGGGACGAACATACAGCTTCTGCAATAACCAAAGCACCAAAGGATGCATCCATGCGCTCCACCACATCCAAGTGATAATGCTTAGAAAATGTGTTTGAGGATGACTAAGTAGCCGCCCTACAAATCTCCTCCAGAGAAAATCCCCTGGACTTGGCCCAAGCCGTAGCCATTGCCCTTGTTGAGTGAGCATGGAGAGCCTCCAGCAAACGCTTGCCTGCCAACAGATAAGCAGAAGCAATAGCCTCTCGGACCCAACGAGCCACCAAGGCCTTGGAATCAGCCAGACTCTTCCTATGACCCAAAAAAAGCAAAAAGAGATGATACAACTGTCGAAAATCATTAGTAACCTGAAGATAGTGCAAGAGCACTCTACTCACATCAAGCAAATGCAAAGAATGAAACCACAACCACACAAATTCCATAAAAATCAGCAGTACTCATGTGCCTCCTGCTCCTGAAAGGCAGAGTCCTTGCACTGAAGCACAAACCCTGTGCTAACCTGGTTCGGGCTTTTTTTTTGTCTTTGGGAACCAAACCAACAAACTTCTTGTTCTCCAAAGGTGGGGAGGGTGGGGAAGGGACCTGGGGGGGCCCCAGGTGTTGCCCCCAAAGTTAGCACCATTTAGCACCCTAAACTCTACTGAAGCCTAAGCAACAGGATGAATTAGCCTTTCATTTCCAAGAGTCAGGAGCCAGTAGCTGAAGCCAGGAGGCAGAGGAATAGCAGCTATCTAACCTGCTGGAGATAGAGCATACTAACTGGTCAGGAGGGGTTCCATCCAAGATATACACCTGCGAGTCAGTTCTTTATCTCCACCTGCTGATAGATGTGTGCTATCCCACTAGTGTCTGGATTTATCTGCTGCCGGTGCTAAGGAATGTATCTTTTCTCCACAACGTGCAAAAAGTGCTCCGAACCAATAATAGGTAGAAAGATCACCAGCGGGGTTATTACCCCATAAGCTGTGCCTTTCACATTCAATCACAGCACTTAAAAGCACTTATATGGTCAAAAAACACATTGCCACATTTGCAAAATTCAGCAATAAGTTTTATTCATTTTTGAGCAGGTGTCCAATTACTCCGGGTTTCACACATTTCGCCAGACCAGGCTTCCTCAGAGAATCCGCCGTATACAAATTTAAATTCACTGTGATCATATGTCCTTCGCAATTCCATTGCTTCTGTGAAGGACATACGTATGATCACACTGAATTGAAATCTGTATACAATGGGTTCTCTGAGGAAGCCTGGTCTGGCGAAACGTGTCAGAACCCGGAGTAATTGGACACCTGCTCAAAAATGAGTAAAACTTATTGCTGAATTTTGCAAATGTGGGATCGTTTTTTTGACCATATAAGTGCTTTTAAGTGCTGTGATTGAATGTGAAAGGCACAGCTAATGAGGTAACAATCCCGTTGGTGATCTTTCTACCTATTATTGGTTCTGAGCACTTTTGCACGGGGTGGAGAAAAGTTACATTATAAAGTTGAGGTGTAGGTGTTTTTTTAAAATTTTTGATTGTTTCCCACATATCGCTCACGTGGTGTAAATTTCATTTTCCCATGTTTTGTTTTTTGGGTCAGTAAAATGAGCCAAGTGGCACATCCGACCAGAAGGTCTTGGGGAGAGCACCAACTTCTACTGAAGGTAATGGAGAATTCTACAGGGCATGGTGTAAAAGCTGAGTATCCCCAGCAACTGGAAAGTTTAAAGCAGAGGTGTCCAACCTTTTGGCTTCCCTGGGCTGCATTGGCCGAAAAAAATGTTTCTGGAGCCGCATAAACGCGCAAACACTGCAGCAAGACAGAGGAGGGAGCTGGCAAGATGGTAAACACCCGGGGGCAGCAGAGGAAAACACTGCATTGCCCTTGACCGGGGCCGCACAAAATACTTCACGGGGCCGCATGTGGCCCTCGGGCCAAGGGTTGGACACCCCTGGTTTAAAGGAAAAACAGAGCCAAAGTAGGCAGGAAAAACAACCAGGGTCTGACATGTTTTTTCCAAAGGTTGCACCCATGGATTGGTGAAAACTGGTCTCTGAGTGCTTTTGAAAAAGACACTCATCTATTTTTTAAATAATTTGCTTTCTTCTCTGCTTACTAGCAAATTGAGTCTCCCAGAATCAGCTTGTTTAGAGTGAAATATTTTGGGGGGAGGGGGGCTATCACTTGCTATCTGCACAGGATCCATTTTATTAAGAACATAAGAATTGCCATACTGGGACAGACCGAAGGTCCATCAAGCACAGCATCTATTTTCCAACCCAGGTCCCAAATAGCTAGATCCCAAGTAGATAACATGCACTAATCTTTAGCAAAAGACCCTCTGCAGTATCTGTTGATGATTTTTTTTCTTCTGTATGTAGCAGAATGGTTGAGTACAAGCATCATCCAAATACATTTTCTAATTTGAGACAGCTTGAATTGGGGTAAAATTAAAGGTTTACTTCTGAAACCCGTTTAATTCCATATTAGTTGAATTGGGCTTAGGGTAGGGGTAATAAGCTTTTCAATTGTTAATTTTTTAAAATACATATAGTTAAATCATGCTTTTGCTCCTCTTTGAGTCGTGTTATAAAGGTTTTTGTGTGTTATGATTGGAACACAAATATTTAGGGTGGCTTGGAATTCCTTCCTTAAGCTGCAGTTACTAAATTATGAGCACACACCTTTTCCTTATTTCCACAAATTTTTTTAAAAAAGATTAAAGTTATTTTTTTACAATTTTGTATTAAATATTAGTGATGATTTTCTTTTGATTAATGACACAGCAGCAAAGTATCTTAATAATTTCCTTACCATCACCAGTGTCAAATTTTTTGACTGGAACAAAGTTTGACCCAAAGAGCACAACAGATATCATAGAAGATGTGAAGCCAATAGCCAGACCAGAGCCATTGCTGCTGGTGTTGGTCTCTGAGATCCAACCATTCATTGTTACTCCAAGGGAACTACTTTCAATCCAACTGTATGGGGTTGCTCCAGGGCTGTTTGTTTCTGTGGTCCAACTGCTTGTTGTTGTTCCAATTGTTTCTGTGGTCTGATTGCTTATTGTTGTTCCAATTGTTTCCGTGGCCCAATTGCTTATTGTTGTTCCAAGAACAGTAGGACCTTCAGTCCAAGTGGCCCAACTGCTTATTGTTGCTCCAAGAACAGTAGTTTCTTTAGTCCAAGTGGTCCAACTGTTTATTGTTGCTTCAAGAACAGTAGGAGTTTCAGTCCAAGTGTATATATCTATATCAAAGCCAGTACCATCAGGCCAACCATATATATGTCCTTTAATGACATCATCTTCTGCAGCACGGATCCCGATATTATGCATTCTCCTATACATTATTAAAAAAAAAAGGCATATAAAGAACATTAACTGTGTTATGTACTAGTCAGATCAACTTTGCAGGCTTGGATGCTGCACACATTTTAGAAATATGCTTTTTCTATGACGTGGCTGCAGTTATGGAAATTTGGGGAAAACTTTGTAGAAAGCTGTATTATCACCCAGACTGAAGAGAAACAGGCAGCTTGATAAAACAGGTTAAATCAGGAATTAAAGGCCTTACACATAAAAGGCTAATTGAGAAAATGTCACCGCTACAGCACGCACACAAAACAGCTATTATACAGTATATTGTAGCTGATGTATGTTCAGCTACAATATATTGTATTTTCTTTCAAGGAAAAAGACCCCCCCCCTTAACAAGATATATTTTCCATTATCTTAGCTGCTCCTAGAGCTGACTACGGTCAAGGACAGAAATAGAGGCGAAACAGTAAATCTTTATTGTCAGAGCTATAATCACCATATCCACAAGTTGGGAGCCTGCCGCTGTTCTCTATCCCTTGCAGAATCAATCACCGACCGGCTACACTGCCTCGCAATCTTTCCCGAGCTTCTTAGCATCCCCCGGCTCGTGACACCTGGCAGTGCGCGACGTCACCGTGATAACGTCATGCGGCACGCGACCGACGTCCGCGCATGCGCAAAGGCCCTTCAAACGGGGCCCTGCGCCGGTAGCGGTGGGGGTACCTACGAGGAATCGGGCCGGCCAGAGAGGAGAGACGCTGGCAGCCGGCTGATTCACTAAGAGAGAGGCACGTGCTTTAGGTAGCCGGCGCCTCTCCTCCTCCCCAGTGTGCCGCGGCACACAGTTTGCGATACATTGTACTACAGGAAATAAAAAAAACCTTCCAGATATGCTTAGCAATGGCTTGGGGCGCCAATGAGAGAGCAGGTCACGCTTCAAATTAGGTTTATTGTATAGTTTTCAGGCCTATGGGTAAAGCATCCCAATTCACATGCCTCACATCGGTGTTCCTCTTTCTCTACCGCATGAGCTCTGCCAGTTCCACTGTTCAATATCTCTGTGACCACTTCTCACTTCTACTTCCCTCCACGTGGTGTATAGTCTCGCCATACTTCACTACCATGAAATTGCTACAATCCCCCCCCCCGGCCCCCCACCAACTAGAATCAGAACACAAAATTAAGTGCGCCAGTGCCACGGAAACCCTGTGTGTAAGATACAAAAATTATACACCATAATTTGACACTGGAAGCGGCACATTCTAACATTTTCGAGGACTGAGCCTTTATTTAATTGGACTTTTATTTTACTTCATGTTGCTAATTTGCTTAAATTTTCTTTATTTTTAAAGTAATTTTTTCCACCTGTAATTAATTACTTGTTAGGATATATATATATATATATATCTTGTATCTTTCTCTATCTCTACCTTTCCTATCTGAATATGTTCAATGGAGTTTCCTATTTTAATATGTTTTATGGAGTTCCTTTCTGTTTTTAACTGTTACATTGTAAGCCACTTAGGTCAGTAAAATGCGAGAGCGGTATATCAAATCCTGAATAAACATAAACCAAACAACCTATCTTGTGTGCAATGCAGAACTTTTTCATGGCTCTTAATAACAAAGTAATGACAACAGCAAGCAACGTCCCACAGTGACACTATGGTACCTTTTACATAGAGTGAATCAGGGTGACACACCTGTGATTTAAAGCACACAGCTAGATAATGGCAAACAAAAAAATCAGTACTATAAATATCCAAAAAACAAAGAAAAAGCACATATGCACAAAAGGGCAGATTATTTCAAAATACTCCAGCTCAAATCAGCCTCCCTGAGAGCATATCCAAGCCTGGGCAAAAACCCAACCACATCACGTCAACACAAGAGCAGAATGAAGAATGGAATGATCATTGTGACACAAAGATTCCAGAAAGGGATTCATACTTAGAATGAGAAGAGTGCCCAGCAATGGTTCTCATAATAACTGTTAAGCTGTACCTACAAAACTGGATTGATTTTTCACTCTCAAAAATTACAAAGACTGGGGGACACTCGATGAAGTTACAGGGAAATACTTTTAAAACCAATAGGAGGAAATTTTTTTCCACTCAGAGAATAGTTAAGCTCTGGAATGCGTTGCCAGAGGTTGTGGTGAGAGCGGATAGTGTAACTGGTTTTAAGAAAGGTTTGAACAATTTCCTGGAGGAAAAGTCCATAGTCTGTTATTGAGAAAGACATGGGGAAGCCACTGCTTGCCCTGCATTGGTAGCATAGAATATTGCTACTCCTTGGGTTTTGGCCAGGTACTAGTGACCTGGATTGGCCATGGAGAGAACGGGCTACTGGGCTTGATGGATCATTGGTCTGACCCAGTAAGTCTATTCTTATGTGACTAGCCAGCTCTCTAAAATCAAACTTTCACTATTGGAAAAGTTCCTATTGTTTATCATGATTCAAAAATCTCAGCACCTAAAAAATAATTCTTTATTATTAATTTAAATCTGCCTGGAGCTTTTCAACACTTAGACCCTGTTTTACTACTACTACTACTAATAATTAATTTTTTGTATACCGCTATACCAAAAAAGGTTCAAAGCGGTTCACCAATTAGCACTAACCGATTAGCGTGTGCTAATTGAATTTGCGCGTGCTAAACGCTAACACGTCTATAGACTAGTGTTTAGTGTGCGCTAAATCGATTAGCACACATTAATCGGTTAGTGCACCTCAGTAAAACAGGGCCTTAGTTAAAAAGGCAGGACGTAGGCTCACAGTTCTTCAGTTCCATAAGCAAGCTAAGAAGCCAACCAGGGCAAGTGGGAAGGATGAGAGAATATCTGCCTGCTGACCCTGGATAACATCTGTTAAGGTAAATAACTGTGCTTTATCCTAGGACAAGCAGGCAGTATATTCTCACATGTGGGACTCCCTAGCTTACGGAATGGGGTGGTGGGGGAGTTGGCCATTAGGAATAAAATAAATTCTGTAAAACAGCGTGGCTGAAATAGGATTCCAGATAGTAGTTTATGTTTATTTAAGATTTGATATATCGCTCCTGCACTTTACTAACCTAAGTGGTTTACAGAGTAAACTAAACTAAACCTTAAGCGTATATACCGCATCCTCTCTATAAAGATAGAGCTTGGCACGGTTTACATGAACATTAATATAAAGAAAAATACATAATAAAAATTAGTGAATATGAAGAGAGCAGCAAAATTTACATTTTTGAGAATAACCAAGTTTTCAGATGTTTTCGGAATAATTGGAAGGTTGGGTAGGAAGGTTATTCCAAAGCTCAGTGATTTTGAAGAAAAGAGATTTCCCTAATTTTCCAGCATAGATAACGCCTTTTAACGAGGGAAAAGATAGTTTAAGTTTTTGGATGGATCTGGTAGCATTCCAGTATTCCAAGATAGTGGAATTAGAGGAGGAAGAGTGCCATGCAAGATCTTGAATTTTATTTTATTTATTCTTTCAATTTTTTAGCCCGTTCTGCCAAAGGCAGGCACATTTAAAGTGAACCCTAGAAATTATTGGAAGCCAGTGAAGTTTTTACAGAAGCGGGGAGACATGGTCATATTTGCTTTTTGCAAAGATCAACCTAGCCGCAGTATTTTGGATCTGTTGAAGTCTTTGAAGACTTTTTTAGTTAGATTTAGATAGATGGAGTTACAATAGTTCAGTCTAGAAAGAATGATCGATTGTACAAGGGCAGCAAAATGTTGTTGGTGGAAACAGGATTTCACTTTTCTCAGCATGTGGAGACTAAAAAAACATATTTTTTTAAATATAAGAACATAAGAAATGGCTTCGCCGGATCAGACCTTAGGTCCATCCAGTCCGGCGACCCACACTCGCGGAGGCCAAGCCAGGTGTTCCCTGTTGAGAAACCTTGTTTACTCGTATCCCTCAATGTGATTTGCGAGAAGGTGTGCATCCAACTTGCCCTTGAATCCCGGAATGGTGGTCTCCATCACGACCTCCTCTGGGAGTGCGTTCCAAGAGTTAAGATAGTCATTAAATGAAAGTGCAGAGTCTATAGTGACACTCAAGATTTTGCTTGAGAATTCGATCTGCAGTGTGGGTCCAGAAAGTAAGGAAATGAGCGAGGGTAGCTGATCTAATTTTGGGTCAAGCCAAAGTAGTTTTGTTTTGGACTCATTCAACTTCATTTGTACAGTGAGGGCCCAGGATTGGAGTTTCGTTTTACAGGCTATTATATTCTCAGTGAGGTTAGTAAGATTCAAATCTATCTCAAGAAGGACAAAGATGTCATCTGCATATGTATATAACGTATCAAAGGGACATAGTTGGAATAGTTTCAAAGTAGACAAATAGATGTTGAAGAGAATAGGGGACAGAGGTGATCCCTGCGGGACTCTGCATAGCAGCTTCCAAGGAGATGACAATGCACCATTCATATTAACAGTGTATGAGCAGGATCATAGGAATTTTGAGAACCAGTCTAAGACTGTCTAATTAATGCCTATCTCGGAGAGTTGATGATTTAGAATATTGTGGTAGATGACATCAAAGGTCAAATTGTAATAGGATTTCAAACTTATTACAAGAATGTAGTTGCTGAACCTTTGAAATCAATGAAGTCAGTAGGGATTTGGTACAAAAATTGGGTCTGAAGCCATGTTGGCAAGGTAGAAGAATGGAAAATCTCTCGAGATAAAATGAGAGCTGAGTAGATATGATAGACTCTAGCATTATGGTCGGGAGAGGAATATTTGCTATAGGACGATAGCTAGATGGTGAAGACGGGTCTAGATCAGCTTTTTTCATTAATGGGGTCAGAGAAATGTGTCCCATTTGTGCAGAAAATAGGCCTGATAGTAAGGCAGAATTTATATGTCTGGTGAGAGATGAAATAGCCTGTGTAGGATTTTTCTCATATCGGTATGAAGGAAACAGGTCCAGGACACATTTGCAAGATCTTAATTTGTGGCAGTTTTGAAACCTGGGCCTCGGATACATAATCAAAGACTGTCCAGGTTCTGTCTACTGGGATAAGGTTTGTGTCACTGGACACCAGAGAATTGTAAGAGACTAATGATTGAAGGGACATGTATCATGTACCTTGGTAGTTTTCCTTAGGCATATGTTGTTTAAAGCTGTAAATCCAGACCCTGTTTGTTTTTCCTTCTCTGATGTTTGAGAGATATGTTCTTAACTTGTGAAGTGAATTCAATTGTTTTTATAAGCCGTATTTGCAAACAGCTTTAGATTAGGGGCTCTGCTGGCCAAGGCTTTTCTGACCTTTTGGACTCCAGTCTTGAGATAGGAAAAATGCTGATGTGTTTAAAGTTTCATGTGACCTGTGTCCATATATGGTTTGTGTTTACGTCACATGCTGACACATGCTGACAACACTGATTCATTTAGAATAATATAAAAGGGATGTAAAGCTCACAATAAAGCGGACATGTTTGAAAGATGGTTTCTGGTCTTTAAGATGTGTCCCCGGGTACCTGGCTTCCAAATGACAGAAACAGAGAAAGTATGGGGCAGGAATTAGGACCTAATCCTTTTCAGTTGGGGGCTCGTCCGGGATGGGCAGATGATATCACCAATATTTTGTGAGTATTTCTGAATTTTTTTCTGTCCTTTAATACTCACTGGGTATTGGTGACCTGTACCCACCCTTTTTTTTAAGTTCAAGCTTTGGGTTCTATTATGGAGTTTTTTGGAAAAATCTCGGGGTACTTTCGGTAAGCGCCCCTCGTGAATATAAGCAGCTGCCATTCTTTCGGGAAGAATGAAATTATTTATAGAACCCCCCTGCCCACTCTGTCATTTGTGAGGTTAAAACTTTTATAGAGTATAAGATTTTATTGTCTCTTATTACTGTACCTCGCTTATAAGGTAAGATAAGCGAATATTTTTGCATTGTTATATTGTTTTTGTAATGAGTCATAAAGGCACTTAGGATTCTCCCCCTCCTAGACAGATGAGACTTGTATGGCTGTGTGTGTATGACATTCTTCCTTCAGCTCACATCTTTCTGTGTCACCAATCCTTTCCCGTATATGTTTGCACTGTTCAACACTGAGGTAGGACGTGCTGTTATGTGGAATGAATTGAAAGTGCTGTTTGAATCAGTCTAAGATCTTTCCTTCGCAGCTTTCATTATCAGGGTCCGTGCATGAATGCTTTTGCCCCTCCCCCCAGACTTCCCGGTTTTGGGCTTCCACTGACCCCCCTATAGTGTTTCTTTGAAGTTACTCATTCTTGTTTTTATCAAGCAGTAGGGTGAGATTCCACTGCTTGTCACTTGTCTTTTCTCCGGCATTATCAAAACCACCATCTTTTCTTACAATACGCCCATCGCTCTTGTTGTCAAAGCTGATGGCATTCCCCGTTTCGTCCTAGACTTTAGGGCTGTTAATATTTTGGTAATTTTCATTGCACTTATGTTTCTTCCTCTCCTCCATTCCACCGGCAGCCAATGTTTTTTTTCTGTCATTGTCCTAAAGAATGTTTTATTTTAGTCCCTGTTGGTGAGGCTTTTCAGCTCTTTTTTGCCTTCACCTTTAAGCAACAGTATACCTGGTGTGGAATGCCCCAGGGCTATGTTGATCCCCCTTCTTCATTGTCCTCCGGACTATTCTGCAGTCATGCACTGCCCCTCATGGTCCTGTCCTCATTCTGTATCTCTTTTTGTGTTCCATAATTCAGGAGACCTGTCAGGCTGATAGTTTGCACCTTTTACAATTTGGTTGTCTGTGCGTGGTCACAAGGTGTCATGAAATAAACTGCACTGGTGTAAATCTGAAGTGAAATTCCTGGGTTTTGTCCTGTCTCATGGTCAGAGGAAAATCTGCACTTTCCGCATTGCTGCTGTTCTGGATCTGCCCCGCCCAGCTACCAAGAAAGACATGCTTACTTTTCTTGATATGATTGGTCACTGCTGCCAATGGATCTCTGCTTGTTTCTTCTATGACCAGATTCTGAGACAGACCCTGGTTTCTGAAATGACTGCTCTTATCAGATGGACTCATGAAATGTTGGACATTTGAGATGTGCTTTGGTTTCTAGCTCAGATCTGGGTTTTCCTGCTTATTCCCATATGTTTTATCTCTTTGTTTGGGACTATTGTAACACCATGAAGGGAGAACATGGCGGTAAGTTACGCTCTGTTGCCTTTTTTTTCTATAGTCACTCCTGTTCAAGAAAGCCCTGGCTGCTTGTGCTATGGTGGTAGAGATGGTTACTCCTCTGACCCTTGGTCACCCCATTACCCTTCACACTTTTCACGATGTCCAAGCCCTTCTTTTAAATGGGCTCCTGGGTCTCAAGGGTGAACAGGACAGTCTCAGTCCTTTGTTAGCCCCCCTCTGAACTTGATGCCTGGCGTTTGGCAGGTGCCCAAAGCCGCCTTTTTGGACGGACTTTGGTGCAAAGAGGGGAAACCCTGGATACCAGCTGCTAGCTCTCCCTTATTCATTGCCCAATATCATGGTATTGGTTATCGTAGTGCTCGCTCGACATTTTAACTTCTTGCTAGTGATATTTTCATTCTTGACCTTTTGCTCCTTGATACAGATATATATAGCTCGATAATTACAGCTGGCACGGTTGTGACTTGAAAAACAAATTGGAAAACACAATTCCTTTCTAGTGTTTTAGCTGAAATTAGGATGTTGCTAATTTAAAATGTTTTTTCCGGATGTATACATAGCCATCCCAGATCAGTTTTGGCACAGATATTTCTAATGTTTTCCAAGGGTCCTCTTTATCACTGCAGAGATAGAGACACTCCAAAGAGACATTAGCTTTATGCCTTTTTCCAAATATGAGATGGTTATGATATACATTATTGTTTCTTTGTTTTGGTTTTTTATATCAATGTGTTTATTTGCAGAGTTAAATTCAGCCCTGCACACTTGACAGATGGAGTAATAGCTCCACGCTTAAAACTTTATGTTTTGTCTGTGTCATGTCTACTTGTTTTAGTTTAGTGGGTACCCCTGGATATATAACATTGGCCATTTCTAGACCTCTTTTTCCACTTCTTACTAGCCTAACTGCGCAATGTTCTTTTACTTATAGCTTTTATATTTTGAATATAGTTTAGTTAGGGGTTATATGTTTAAGAAAAAGCTTTACTTTATACAGCGTTTATTTCGTGGTGTTCCCTACATATGATCCGTTCAGTATACATTTCTGAATACATTCAGTACATCAGTATGGTCTCTCTGAAGTGCATAATAGTTATATGCAGCACGCAAAAACATATCTTTTTGGATTGTTCAATTAAGAACCTTAAGTAACTGAGTATTGTCTCTCTTTTGCCATAGCTATATCAAGTAAATGAATTGGTATTGTTACATGTTGTCACATTCAGTACAGGCAACATGGTTTCTCTTGTTTTCTATCTCTTATTTGGATCACATTGGAGTACAGCTGCTGAATGATATTTGGAATGCTTTTCAAGCATCTCTTTTCAAGTATCTCTTTCTGTATGCACAGACATCTGGCTGCTCTCCCTTTGAGATTCTCACGGGATGACCTTTTCCCGACCCATGGGTAGACAAACCCTCAATAGTTGAGAGTAGTGATCTTCCTTTGATACAGGAGGAATACGTTCAAAAGCTCATTGAAATATTAGGGCTTGTTCAAAGAAACGTGTCTTGCACTTCTTTTTTCTCTCCACAGATTCCTACCCATTTTTTCCAGTCTGATGACAAAGTGATTGTCCAGAAGCTTTCCAAGGATAGGAAGCAGACGGATTTCCCCTTTGGCCTTCCCACTACTGTGATCGCTGTGACCAGGCCCGCTGCACTCACTGAGGAGTTTCCTGTTTGGATCCACGCAAGTCGCTTGAAGAGGGTTAACCTAAAACCCCAGAAGCAAGTCTTCCCTGCGCAGATTTCACCTCCTCCAGTGGAACGACATGATGATCTCATTGCAGCATTCTACCAACTTTATCATTCTCTTACTGGCAACGCTGCTGCTAGTTTTTCTCCCTGTATGGATCATTTCTAATTGGGTCTACAGGGATGATGTGTTCTGGGTCCACGACACTTTCTGCCCATACCCATCTGTAAATGACACTCCTGCTGTAAACAGCACCCCCGGCATCTCTTTGCGAACACGACATCAAGCTGGACTACTCCCTCGCAAAGGCTGTCCTTCAATTGGAATCCAGAAAGACAGACAGTATGCTACCTTTTGGTATAATTCCAGCAGTGTGCAAGTTGCCACCTTCTCCTTTGAGTATTGTGACATTGTGGACTGTTCATCAATTGATATCCCAAGGCTGTGTCATTGGTCCTCAGAGATTCCTAAAACTAAAGACATATATATATATATATATATATATATATATATATATATATATATATATATATATATATATATATATATATGTTACTGACTCACGTTGGGGGATAAGTGTGCATTCTGGGGAGCGGTAGGGTAGAATATTGATACTGACTGGGCTTATAAATCAGAAAATACTCTGAAAAAAGGTGGACCAAAATGGTAAATCACTGCTTACTTGTATGACTCTTCATAAGGTTGGAAACTGTTATAGGAAAAGTGTTCCTGCACAAATTATTAAGCTTTCTCTTACTATTGATAACCCTAGACCTACTGATGAAGGTATGTACATTATGGACATATGGTTTAAGGGTGGGTCTAGCTATCCGACCCATCAGTTTTTCTTACGGGATCTATCTACCTCCACTCATCCTCTTCCGCCATTTTGTGAGGGCCCCAAAAATACTAACCCACTGGCCCCATTCAATAAACTTACTGACATGATGGCTATTGCCAATCCCACTTTTGAAGATATTATGGCTGTTGAGGTAGGGTTTCAGAACATAACCTTTGGTTAGAATGGATGAAATTCACTGCTGATCAACATAATAAGAGTAATTGTTACATATGTGCTCAAGCTAGACCCCATCTAGGAACCGTACCTCTGGACATCCCTCCTGGTATCCAACCATGCTTTTTTGGGTTATTTACCAATATCTCCTCTAATTTTACCGATCCCCTTTGTGCGCTGTGGCGTTCTAAATACCCTTTGCTGCCAGGATAGCAAAAGCTTGATATTGCCGTTACCATCTATAAGGGTAATTACACATGTCATGTTTCTAATCTGACACAGGGTAGTTTTGTAGGTAATTTACCCCCAGGTTATTGTTCTGTCTTGGCTCATAGGTATGCCCCATTGTTGCTGCATCAGATTTTCAAGCTAGGTGATATTTACTGGCTTTATGGAGACTTTTGGCTCCCTGTTAAGCTACCCAGCCAGTGCACTTTAGCTAAGGTTATCATGCTCCTGCATATTCTTTCTGAAAGGCATCCTTCCTATTCACATGATTTTTCATCTTTTCTGTCTCGATATAAATCTGATCGCATGTATACATAGATGCTATAGGGGTCCCAAGAGGGGTCCCAGATGAATTTAAGGCCCGAGCTCAGGTTTAGGCTGGGTTTGAGTTCCTTATTCCCTTTATTACTATTAATAAGAATGTTGATCGGATTAGTTAAATTTATTATAATCAGCAACTCTTTGTGAACTACTCTAGGGACGCCTTACAAGGTATTACTGATCAATTAGGCTCCACTTTTCAGATGGTTTTCAAAATCGTATGGTCCTGGATATGATTCTAGCTGAGAATTCTGTTAAATTCTTCCTAGTACTTTAAGCTGTTGCACTTTTATTCCTGACAATATAGGTTCTACTATGGCCATTCAGAAATTAGCAGACCTCTTTGCTGAGCTCAAATGTAACTTTGATTTATCTAATTCTTGGGATCAGCACTTTAGTTGAATGCAGGGTTGGGTAAAAGACCTTTTTATTGTTATAATTTCTATTATTATCTGCACTCTTGTCTTTGACTGCTCATGTACTGTGTTATTCGTATTACAGCTCCTAAAAAACCCCTCCTCGAGAGACATATCTAGAGTATCACTCCCTTCCAGCTCATGCTGTGTATTTATGATGTCATTTTCATGACGTAAGAGGGGATTGAAGGGACATGTATCATGTACCTTGGTAGTTTTCCTTAGGCATATGTTGTTTAAAGCTGTAAATCCAGACCCTGTTTGTTTTTCCTTCTCTGATGTTTGAGAGATATGTTCTTAACTTGTTGTGAAGTGAATTCAATTGTTTTTTATAAGCCGTATTTGCAAATAGCTTTAGATTAGGGGCTCTGCTGGCCAAGGCTTTTCTGACCTTTTGGACTCCAGTCTTGAGATAGGAAAAATGCTGCTGTGTTTAAAGTTTCATGTGACCTGTGTCCATATATGGTTTGTGTTTAGGTCACATGCTGACACATGCTGACAACACTGATTCATTTAGAATAATATAAAAGGGATGTAAAGCTCACAATAAAGCGGACATGTTTGAAAGATGGTTTCTGGTCTTTAAGATGTGTCCCCGGGTACCTGGCTTCCAAATGACAGATACAGAGAAAGTATGGGGCAGGAATTGGGACCTAATCCTTTTCAATGATGGAAAAGAGCTTCTTATAGTAGCAACCTTTTCATTGAAAAATTTTGCTAGGTCTTCCGCTACTGGGGAGGAGGGGAGTATAGAGGAGTCGTTTTTAGAGGTTAAGGAGCGCCAGATGTTAAATAATGTACTGCTTTGGTTATTGGGTCTAGTGATTTTGTCACCATAGAAATTCTTCCTTATTTTTTAAATACTGTATTATAGAACCTAATATTATCCCTCCAAGACTGTCTATCTGCGGGGGATTTAGATTTTTTCCATTTACGCTCCAATACTCTGCATTTCTGTTTCAGTTCTCTGTGGTAAGGAAGATACCAGGGAGCCTTATGGGAGTAGGAGACAGTCTTAGTAGATAGAAGAGCAAGAGAGTGATAGGTAGTCTCAGAGAGGTTTATCCAGTTGTGCCAGTTGGCTTCTGGGGCATCAGGCTTAGGACAGGAGGAAAGCTGATTAAGAAATTGGGTCCAGAACTGTTCACTCATGATTTTTTTGTGGAAGGTAATAGATTTTGAGGCACGGGATTGAATCCCAAGGTGAGACATGAAAATGGGGAGACAGAAAGTACCTAAAAAGTGGTCAGACCAAGGGACTTGTTCCCAACGAACATCTTTGACTAAAGTTTTATAATCAGTAAAGTCAAGGAAACTGATGATATCTAGAGCACTGTTCTTCAACCGCCGGTTCGCGGACTGGTGTCAGTCCGCAGGAAATTTCTTCAGGTCTGCGCAGGGCTGGCAAGATTAAGGTGACCATAGGTCCCGTTTTCAGACCTCCTGTCCCGTTGTCCCCACACACAGTATGGGATGCCGAAATGTCCCGTTTTCAGGGACATCTTCCTGAAGGTGTGCTCGGAGACAACGGGACAGGTGATCATTTCCTGTCCCTACCTGTCGCGCAAAAAAAAAAGCCTCCCTCCTTCCTTTCACCCTGTCCGCTGCTATCTTACTGCCCTGCTGCTGCTGCTGCTAAAGTCACAGGAAGTCTTCTTTCACCTAAAACAATGCTCGAGAGTTTACTGCTCATGTTCGTAACAATTTCTGACCTGCTCCATTGTTGCTTTCTCACTATAACGCTCCGCCATTCTTACCACTCCTCACTGTGCGCTGCCAGTAACCCCTTCACATGATCTGGATGGCCAGACACACAGCGCTGATGTCACGCTTCCATGCCACATGTGCATCTGCTGAGCGCGTGGGCTGGTGTGTACAGCCCTGCAGCCGCTGAGAGGGTCTCTTGGAAGTTCGGGTGGCAGGATAAAGAGAAAACAAAGCAGTGTTGCTAGTTGGGGTGGGTTATACAGATAAATTGAGTTCCTATGAGCGTTGGGGGCAACGTGGGCCATTCAGCTAGAAACTGCTATCACAGTTTTTTAAAAGAGGAGGTAAGTTTTGCAGGTGTCAATTTCTGAGTGTAACTGCTTGTTTGTTACCTGTGAAATCAAGAGTGGTGTGAAAATGGGTTAAGGAATATGAGGTCTGCAAGAAACAAACTGCCAATAATTTATGATTTGTTAGAGGTAGATAATTATGATGTGTTATGTATGGTTCTTGCAAGCTGACCTTGTATTGGTGAGACAGTGTTGCCCCCCCCAACCCCGGATTTACTTGGGATCTGATTTGTAGAGTGAGGAAGTGGGGAGGGGGTGGTTTTTTACTGGTTCAGCTTCTTACTGGTTCAATTTAACCTTTGTCTATGTATTTCTATTTTATCCCCCCTTTTACAAAACTGTGGAGCGTTTTTTAGCGCCAGCCATGGTGGTAGCAGCTCTGATGCTCGGAATTCAATGAGCGTCAGAGCTGTTACCACCGTGGCTAAAATCCACATTTCAGTTTTGTAAAAGAGGGAGGGGTTAGTTTGTGATGACATATTCCATACTAGGCAAAGGTGTTTTCTGTGTTCTGTGTGTTCGAAAGACATGGTTTTCTGTTAGGATTGACTGCATGATAGATCTGTACTAGTCTGGCTTGTTTAGTTTTACAATGGGTTTATTGCTGTTGTACTTCTCACTGCAGTATGTAAAATGCTGCCTTTTCCTAGGTACTCATGTGTGACGTGTGGCTTGTTACTAAAAATCATGTTTTTCGTACAGATGGGGGGGGGGTCAAAAAATGATGGGCCCCGGATGTCACATATGCTAGGTACGCCACTGGTGTTACCTCCTTGACTTTGAATACTTTGTTGAGAGTTTTCATTAAAGAGCAACCAAGTGCTATTCTGTGGAGTATTTTCTCCCTGCTAGTTGCTTATTTGTTTACAAAAGAGTCCAGGAATTTAAAATCCTTTACAACTTCTATTCTATCGCCTTCAAGCTCAAAATCTTCATAATTTTCTGTGTTCATGATCTTCATTCTGTTGATGTTCAGTTGTAATCCCATGTTATGAATTTCAGCTTTGATTTTTCTCAGTAGATAAAGCATGTCTTCTTTGCTGCTAGTGATGAGCGTTGTATAGTCTGCATAGCGCAAGTTGTTTATATTTTGGCCACCAACTTTGAAACCGAAACTCTCTTCTTCCAAATTTGCTTTTCTGAAGATGGTTTCACCGTACTGGTTGAATAGATAAGGTGACAAGATGCATCTTTGCCTGACGCCATGTTTTATTGAAAACCAATCAGTGTTGCCGTATTTATTTCTCATTGCAGCTTCTTGATTTTCATTTAGGCTCTCTTTCAGCTGAGTTATGTGATTGGGCATTCTGATTTGCACTAGATTTCTCCATAGTTTATTGTGATTCACAAAGTCAAAAGCTTTGCTGTAGTCGATGAAGCAAAGGTATAGGGGTTTTGGTATTCTTTGCTCTTTTCCAATATCCATCTAACAGTGGCAATAATTTTTCTTGTTCCTTGACCTTTTCTGAAACCAGCCTGAACTTCAGGTAGTTCTTGCTCAAAGTATGATTGGAGCCTTTATTGTATTATTTCAGCAATATTTTGCTGGTGTGTGGAATTAATGCAATAGTTCTTGGCTTGTCTTTTTTCAGTATAGGTATAACTTCGATCAGTTGGCCATATATTTTCCTTCCAAATCTGTTGACACAGTCGAGTGAGGGCCATGATAGCACCTTTTGAGCCTTTTATTAATTCAATTGGAGTACCGTTGATATCTGGTGACTTGTTTTATGATAAAGTTTTAATCACTGGTATGACTTCTTCTTTTAAAATATCTGGCTCTTCGGCTTCAGTTTCCAGTTCAATTTCCCCAATGTTATCCTCATTGCCTTGTTTGTATAAATTTTCCGTATACAGTATTCTTTCCATCTCTTTTTAATGCTTTATGGATCATTCAATATCATTCCATTAGCGTCTTTAAGCATCCCACTCTAGGTTGAAATTTCTGCTGCAATCTCTTAATCTCCCGAAAAGCTAATCTGATTATTCCATGTACATATTCTGATTCAGTTTTCTGATAAATATCCTTGAGATATCGATCTGTGTCTTGCCAAACTCTTTTTTTTTAAATATTCTTTATTCATTTTCAAAATTACATTAAGTGTAAAATATATTCATTCACAGTAACAATAAATATATCACTTATAAACAATCATTGGTACATTATATAAATTTTTATCCCTTCCCCTTTCCCATCCCTCCCATCCATATCTTCCATTATTATATAATATATGTAATAATAAAAATACCCCCCTCCGTATATCCTGAACTGATAATTAAAAGGGAAATAATTTTACTTAATCCTTACAATATTTTGTTAATGGTTTCCACACATCCTGAAATTTCTTAAAGTATCCCCTTTGTAAAGCAATAAATCTTTCCATTTTATAGAAGATGCATAAAGAATTCCACCAAAAGTTATAATTTAATCTCCTCCAATCCTTCCAATTATATGTAATTTGCCAAACTCGATGTTGAAACATTCAGTTCATTTGTGATACTTTTTCTCTATCACCATATAATTTTGCTTGTCTTCTTTCTTCTGCTACTTTTCTGTTTTTTTCTGAGAACCAAGGTGATTTCTTGGCTTTCTTTTTCTTCTGGAGTGTTTTTTTTTAGCTTCATCACTATTTATAGTTTTGATATCATTCCATAACGCTTCAGGCTCTCTATCTCCTGTATCAAGCAAGGCAAACCTGTTGTTTAGTTTTATCCAATAGTCTGATGGAATATTTCAATGTCGTATTTTGGGAGGTCTCTATTGATCTTCTTCTTGCGAATCTTCACCTTGATCGTACATGTCAAAAGCTCATGGTCGCTTCCACAGTCAGCTCCTGGTTTAGTCCTTGCAGTCAAAACTGCAGATTTCCATCTCTGTCCTACACAGATGTAGCCAATTTGATTTTGATATATGCCATTTGGAGAGGTCCATGTGTACTGGCAACATTTGTGGTGTTGGAAATGCGTATTCTTGAATGATGATTTGTTTTACAAAACTGTATTAAGTTATCACCAGCTTCATTTCTTTCTCCTATGCCGTGCTGTCCAAACACTGCATCTTCAGAAGCACTTCCTACTTGTGCATTGAAGCCCCCCTAATGATCAGTAGATCTTGTTTCGGCATTTGATCAATTACATTTTGAAGTTATTCATAGAACAATTCTACATCCTCATCTTCTGTATCTGTCATTGGAGCATATATTTGGATCAAGGTGACATTGATCGGTTTTCCCTGCAGACGGATTGACATGACTCTGTCACTGATAATATTATACTTTAGTACTGTCTTTGAAAGCTTATTACTGTTTCTTATTAATGTTCTTTTAGACCTAGGGAATGAGAATGAATTAGAAGATGTATTGTCTATAATGATATTGGCATTGATGCCTCTGTTGGTGAGGGGCAAGACACATAAAGCAGGGCATAAGTTAGGTCTGATTTTTTTTAGCCCCTATTTGATGAAGTTAGTGGATGGAAAGATTATTGTGGAGGAAGCAGTGGCATAGTGAGGGTGGGTGCACTCGGGGTGGAGGCACACATCCGCATTTCCTCCCCTAGCAGCATGTGTGCCCCTTCTTCCCAAACCCCCAGATCCCTCTGCAAATACATTGCTAGGAGGTCATTAGTATTTAAATGAGCTCTCCCAGTGATGTGCAAAAGGGAATCCCCACTCGTTTCCAGTCGCTAATTTCGGTAACTGTTGTGCATGTGTTGTGTGCACACAGCACAGGTACAACAGCATTGAAAAAACCAAACAAAAATGCAGCCCTGCTGGCAAGCTTCCCAAAACTGGGACCCCCTGACACTAAACCTCCCTTCTGCTGGAGCTTGGGAGGAGCTCCTGGGCCCCCCAAACTTAATAACGTTCTGCTGCCTTTGTGCCCTTTGGTCCTGTGTGTCTTGACACAGGTATAATGAATTACCACTTACTTAAACTTGTGAAACACACTATCCACCTAAACAAAAGCACTGTCGCACAAATCTCTGTTGCACTCTCACAGGATCCTTAGAGATTAACAGGGGTCTCAAGTGCTCACAGCCAAAGATCTGAGATATTTTTCAAAAACAATGGCCAATATCATGAGCTATCATCGGTCCCGTTTTTATTCTCTATACCTATGATTCGTGCATATTTATTTATTCTTGATGTATTCTTTATAAAACTATATATTTTTTTTTCTCTAGTAATTTGCCATTCCCTCTTAGTCAGGAACGCTTGGCTTTTTATCATTCAGTTTCTTCCTTATAAATAGTTTATAAAATATGTAAATATAGGAAGTTGAAAAATAGCAGGAGAAAGAATAAAGAAAAAAGGAAAAAGCTAAGTAATCTTGAAGTAGATGAAATAGCAAAACACCGATTTACATATTTTATAAACTATTTATAAGGAAGAAACTGAATGATAAAAAGCCAAGCGTTCCTGACTAAGAGGGAATGGCAAATTACTAGAGAAAAAAAAATATATAGTTTTATAAAGAATACATCAAGAATAAATAAATATGCACGAATCATAGGTATAGAGAATAAAAACGGGACCGATGATAGCTCATGATATTGGCCATTGTTTTTGAAAAATATCTCAGATCTTTGGCTGTGAGCACTTGAGACCCCTGTTAATCTCTAAGGATCCTGTGAGAGTGCAACAGAGATTTGTGCGACAGTGCTTTTGTTTAGGTGGACAGGTATAATGAATACAGTACTTTATGTGCAAACTAAGAAATCTTGTTTCTCTACTGCTGGGCCTGTCCTCTGGAATGCTTTAACAGGCACATTGAGATTTTGTGTAAATCTGCTACAGCATTTCTCTGCATGCTGTATCTCATACTCCATTTATTTATCAAAAAAATTATATACCGCATATAATTATGCGGTTTCCATATCACGTACATAAAATCTTGTTTCCCTGCGATTACCACATATAACCACATATAACATTGATTATGTTGCCTTGTTAGAATGGGTTTCAGATGATGTTTACATTTTGACTTCTGCCTTCCTTTGCTCTTGTCTGCTATATGGATGCTTATTGACTTTGTATGTGTTTAAAAGTTGTGTATGTTAGCGGTAAGCCACTTTGGACTCCTTTTACTAAGCCACATTAGGGCTTTAACACACGGAATAGCGCACACTAAATTGCCGCCCACGCATTGAGCTGGTATTGGTTCTAGCCACGTAGCGCGGGTTTAGCACGCGCTAAAATGCTGCATGCACTAAAAATGCTAACGCAGCTTAGTAAAAGGAGCTCTTTGGTTAAAAGCAGAATGCAAATGTTTTATTTTATTTTTTATAAATCTTTATTGATTTTCCATTACTAACAAAAAGTGCAACACAATATTCATATCAGTAACAATAACAACTAAGCACTTAAATTTGATCAATATCATTGCAAATACAAATGAGTCCAAGGAAGAAACCCACAGTGGAATCCCGCAGGAAGGGGAGGCAAGGTCTTGCCGATACCTAGAAGAGGAAGCAGCGAAGTATACTGAGGACATAGACCTGCGACCAGAGCGAAAACTGAAGAAGGGAAAGTCTGCGATCCTAGTGGGAGACTCAATCCTAAGGCAAGTAGACAGCTACATAGCAGGAGGAAGAGAAGATCGACTAGTTGCCTGCCTCCCAGGAGCTAGAGCAAAAGACTTTGTCGACAAAATTGAAAAGATCCTAGAAGGAGCAGAGACGGAAGAGACTGCAGTGATGATCCACATTGGGACAAATGATGTCAGCAGGAGAGACTACAGTAGAAATGCACTGATCGAACAGTTCAAGATTCTGGGAAGGAAGTTGAAGATGCCGTCGGGGAGAGGAAGGCTGATTGGCCCAAGATCGCGATCAACCTATTAGGGGAAATGCTGCCGGGTCTTGCCTTCGCGGAAACAGAGAGTAGGCAGGACCCGGCAGCAAGAAGAGGAAATGCTTCACTAACCTGTCTCCCGCCTTAGCCCATAGCGAACGCTTGCTTCAGGGCTCTCAACATGTGCGTGCCGGTTTCCCTTCTCCCCCCCTACCACCCCCGGACATAACTTCCGGTTTCGGAGGGAAGAGAAGGGAAGCCGGCACGCACATGTTAGAGCCCCTGTTCGCTACGGGCTGAAATCTCCAAGCCGTTTTTTTTTTGTTTTTTTTTAATGTTCAGCAGCGGCAGCAGCAGCAAATGACAGCTGGGCGGACCGCCCAGCTAAAAGGCCCTAGAGAGAACACTAGAGAGGAAGGCTGATTGGCCCGGTAGATCAGGATGGCAACATGAGTCTATCACGGAGCCCGGGATGGGCTCCGTGATCGACTCGCGTTGCCTTCCTGAGCTACTGGGTCGATCGCGATCGACGTGTTGGGCACCCCTGCTGTAGAGCAAGCCTGGTCTTTATTCAAGGACACGGTGAGTGAGGCGCAAAATCTGGATATCCCCAGATTTAGAAAAGGATGCAAAAAGAGCCGAACAAAAGACCCGGCGTGGATAACTAAAGAAATTAAGAAAGTGATAGGAGATAAGAAACATTAATTCTGGAAAGGAAAAAGGACAAAACCAGGGAGAACTGGAAAGAGCACAGGAAGCATCAAAAAGAATGTCACCGTGTGGTTAGAAAAGCAAAAAGAGAATATGAAGAGAGGCTAGCCAGGGAAGCACGAAATTTCAAACCGTTCTTCAGATATGCTAAAGGGAAGTAGCCAGCAAGGGAGGAGGTGGGACTACTGGACGACGGAGATAGGAAAGGAGTGGTGAAGGAGGAAAAAGAAGTGGCGGATAGACTAAACATGTTCTTTTCGTCAGTATTTACAAAAGAGGACACATCCAATGTGCCAGAACCTGAAAAAATCTTCAAAGGAGATCAAGCAGATAAATTAACATCCATGGAGGTAAGCCTTGAAGACATACACAAGCAGATAGATAGATTAAAAACTGACAAATCTCCGGGCCCGGACGGAATCCACCCTAGAGTATTGAAAAAACTAAAGGAGGAAATAGCGAAACTACTACAGCAGGTTTGTAATCTATCCCTGAAAACAGGCGTGATCCTGGAGGATTGGAAGATAGCTAATGTTACGCCCATCTTTAAAAAAGGATTGAGAGGTGACTCGGGGAACTACAGACCGGTAAGTTTGACTTCGGTTCCGGGGAAGATGGCGGAAGCGCTGATAAAAGAAAGCATCGATGAGCATCTAGAAAGGAATAAACTGATGAAAACAAGCCAACATGGATTCTGCAAGGGAAGATCGTGCCTAACGAACTTATTGCACTTTTTTGAAGGAATTAACAAGCAAATGGACAAAGGGACCCCATAGACATCGTATACTTAGATTTCCAAAAAGCCTTTGACAAGGTATCCCATGAACACCTACTACGGAAACTGAAGAGCCATGGGGTGGAAGGAGACGTATATAGATGCATCAAAAATTGGCTGGCGGGTAGAAAGCAAAGGGTAAGAGTGAAGGGCCACTACTCGGACTGGAGGAGGGTCACGAGTGGTGTTCCGCAGGGATCGGTACTCGGACCGCTGCTGTTCAATATATTTATAAACGATCTAGAAGCAGGGACGAAGTGCGAAGTAATAAAATTCGCAGACGACACCAAACTATTTAGTGGAGTTGGGACAAGAGAGAATTGTGAAGATTTACAAAGGGACCTGAACAAACTAGAAGAGTGGGCGACAAGATGGCAGATGATGTTTAATGTAGAGAAATGTAAAGTCTTGCATGTAGGAAACAGAAACCCGAAGTACAGCTATACGATGGTAATGGGTAAAAGTATCCTAGGGTAATAGTGGACAAGACAATGAAGCCGTCTCTAAGAAGGCTTATAGAATGGTAGGTATTATCAAGAAAGGTATTACAACCAGAATGAAAGAAGTTATCCTGCCATTGTATCGGGCGATGGTGCGTCTGCATCTGGAGTACTGCATCCAATATTGGTCGCCGTACCTTAAGAAGGATATGGCGTTACTCGAGAGGGTTCAGAAAAGAGCGACGAGATTGATAAAAGGTATGGAAAACCTTTCATATGCTGAAAGATTAGAGACACTGGGGCTCTTTTCCCTGGAAAAGCGGAGGCTTAGAGGGGATATGATAGAGACTTACAAGATCATGAAGGGCATAGAGAAAGTGGAGAGGGACAGATTCTTCAAACTTTCGAAAATAAAAGAACGAGAGGGCATTTGGAAAAATTAAGAGGGGACAGATTCAGTACCAATGCTAGGAAGTTCTTCTTCACCTAAAGGGTGGTGGACACCTGGAACGCTCTTCCAGAGAGTGTGATAGACAGAGTACGGTATTGGGGTTCAAGAAGGGATTGGATGATTTCCTGAAGGAAAAGGGGATAGAAGGGCATACCGTATTTTCACGTAGATAATGCGCACCCGTGTAAAACGTGCACACGGGTATAGCGTGCGGAAAACACAAATTTATGTAAAGAAATTTTTATATACCGCACTCACGGGTATACCGCGCATGCCGCCCCGACTCTCCTCTGGCTGCCCTGACTCTCCTCTGGCTGCCCTGACTTTCCGTTCGCTGCCCCGACTCTCCGTTCGCTGCCCCGACTCTCCTCTGGCTGCCCCGACTCTCCGTTCACCTGCCCCGACTTTCCGTTCGCTGCCCTGACTCTCCTCTGGCTGCCCCGACTCTCCTCTGGCTGCCCTGACTTTCCGTTCACTGCCCCGACTCTCCGTTCGCTGCCCCGACTCTCCTCTGGCTGCCCCGACTCTCCGTTCACCTGCCCTGACTTTCCGTTCGCTGCCCCGACTCTCCTCTGGCTGCCCTGACTTTCCGTTCGCTGCCCCGACTCTCCGTTCGCTGCCCCGACTCTCCTCTGGCTGCCCCGACTCTCCGTTCACCTGCCCCGACTTTCCGTTCACTGCCCCGACTCTCCTCTGGCTGCCCTGACTTTCCGTTCACTGCCCCGACTCTCCTCTGGCTGCCCCGACTCTCCTCTGGCTGCCCTGATTTTCCGTTTATTGCCCCGACTCTCCGTTCGCTGCCCTGACTCTCCTCTGGTTGCCCCGACTCTCCGTTCACCCGCTCCGACTTTCCGTTCACTGCCCCGACTCTCCTCTGGCTGCCCTGACTTTCCGTTCGCTGCCCCGACTCTCCTCTGGTTGCCCCGACTCTCCGTTCACCCGCCCCGATTTTCCGTTCACTGCCCCGACTCTCCTCTGGCTGCCCTGACTTTCCATTCGCTGCCCCGACTCTCCGTTCGCTGCCCCGACTCTCTTCTGGTTGCCCCGACTCTCCGTTCACCCGCCCTGACTTTCCGTTCGCTGCCCCGACTCTCCGTGCGCTGCCCCGACTCTCCTTTCGCCCGCCCTGCCCTGCTCCCAGCTCTGTAAGCATGCGCAATGGTCTGAGCATGCTTGCCGCTTAGTTTTCTGCGCCGGGTTGTGGGGGCGCGCTTTTGACCTGTCACCAAGGCGGTTTTTCTGGCGGTGTGCTTTTCACCACGTGGCTGTGGCCCCCCTCTATCTGGCCTTGTAATTTGCCCAGTGAATACTATTTTGACTATACAACAGCATCTCAGCCTTTGGGTAAACCTATAAAAGATTAATGCTGCATGTAGAGCCCACATTTTAATTTGATCTCTTCAGATTGGTATTCTGCATATATCTACCCGGTAGTAGAGTTTATCAATTAAATTTAAATTTACCGCCATAATGGCAGGAATGAGACGAAAGTCATATACAGCGGACTTTAAGCTTCAAGTCGTTGCGAAAGCTGAAGAAATAGGCAACCGGGCCGCAGCGAGAGAGTTCGATGTTGGAGAAACATCGGTGCGTGAATGGAGAAAAGATAAGAAGGAACTGGAGAAATGCAATCCGCGAAAACGGGCACATCGTGGGGCCAAACCAAAATGGCCTCAGCTGGAGGATGACTTGAAGCAGTGGATTCTGGCGAGAAGGGAGCAAAATCAATCAGTCTCTACTGTTGCGATTCAGATGAAGGCAAAACTACTTGCCAATGGAAGAGGAATACCCGACTTCAAAGCTGGCTTCACATGGATCTCAAAATTTATGAAAAGGAACGGACTATCAGTTAGAATGAGAACAACTGTTGGCCAGCGACTTCCAGATGACTGGCAGCAAAAATTGATTGATTTCCGTGACTTTGTCGCCAAAGAAATATCTGAACTTGGCATCACTGCAAAGGACGTCATCAACATGGATGAAATTCCAATGGCATTCGACATTCCAGCGACAAGAACCATAGCCCCCACAGGTACTAAATCTGTTGCTATCACCACAACTGGGCATGAAAGAAGGTGTTTTACAGTCGTTCTTGGTTGCTCAGCTAGCGGGGTTAAGTTAAAGCCCATGCTCATTTTCAAAAGGGTCACTATGCCCCGTGAAAAGCTGCCCACCAGTGTGGTTGTGCACTGCAACAAGAAGGGATGGATGGACTGCAACATAATGAGATTGTGGGTAGATAAATGCTTTAGGGCAAGACAGGGTGGATTCTTTGCAAAAAAATCCTTGTTAATTTTTGATGCCATGGCTGCCCACAAAGAAAAAAATGTTCAGGCCTACATTAATTCTACTCGTGCCCACATCGCTGTGATACCTGGAGGCCTGACATGTAAGCTGCAACCACTTGACATCGCAGTGAATCATCCATTCAAGACTTTTATTAGAAAGGAGTGGGAGGAGTGGATGCAGAGCGGCATGCACGAGTACACACCCGCGGGGCGGCTGAAGCGGGCAACTTTCACAGAAGTCTGCAAGTGGGTGGCTTCAGCATGGGACAAAATAACACCAGATACCATTCGAAACGGATTTAGAAAAGCGTGCATTGTTTATGAAACCAATGACACTACGGGTACTACCAGTGCAGCGGAAGGAGGCAACAACATGGATATCAGCGATGATGATGACGATGATGACGATATTACTTCAGAAATAAACGAGGATCGTCTGCAGGCTGTGCTCACTTTATTTAATGACGATGATGACAATTCGGATTTTGATGGATTCAAGGATTCAGATGACTGTGATGATGATGACTGAATAAACCTGTAAACTTTGTTTATTTACAACTTTACCGTAATTACGGTAACTGTATTTAGATTATTTTGTCCTCGATACTTCGTTTGATCTACTGGTTAATGTTATAGTTTATAAGAATGAACATGTAATTTCTGTTCTTGTTGCTGAATTCATACTCACTAACTCTAGATTAAAAGTTATACGGTTGTTTATAAGAATGAACAGTTTTTTTCTTTTCACGTGTTTGGTTGGAGGGTGTGTGAATGGTGCGTGAGTTCTCCTATGTCTGGTTGAGGTGGATTGAATTACCGGTATTTAGCTGAAGAAATTATGGTAGTTAAACACCCCCCCCCCCCATTCCACACACATTACGGTAATTCTCTTCCATTTTTGTTCCCATTATAAAAAACACTGATAAGTTTCCAGAAAAAAATACATTAAAATAAGAAGTGAAAACAAAGGCCCCTACAGATGAGAACATAACATAAGAATAGCCTAACTGGGTCAGTCCAATGGTCCATCATGCCCAGTAGCCCATTCTCATGGTAGCCAATCCAGGTCACTAATACCTGGTCAAAACCCAAAGAATAGCAAACATTCCATGCTACGGATCCAGGGCAAGCAGACGCTTCCCCCATGTCTTAATAACAGACTATGGACTTTTCCTCCAGGAATTTGTCCAAACCTTTTTAAAACCAGCAACGCTATCTGCTTTTACCATAACTTAAATCTTTCCTTCCAAACAGAGACCTTGCTAGATGTCAAATACAGAAAGAACAAGGTAACTTCACAAGGACTTAGCTGTGCAGGAAATGTGAATCTCCTCATACACCCACCATATAGTGCAAAAATGTGCAAAGGTCTGTTTTTTTCTTTCGATCACTACATAGCCTAATGCCACACAAATATATTCTGAAGGTCAATGCTAAGGTTAACAAAGTTTCCTTCCTTGGACCACAAGGAGATACTGACAAACCACTAGAAGAGATCCCAAAACAACTACGCAGGCACAACACCACTCAGTGTGTGAACCAGTTCAGTGGAGTGGACTACGGTAACTGGGGGGTGGAAATGGACCCGGAGTTTTCTCAGCAGAATTTCCCAGAACATCTCTTCCTCTCAACACATTGACACGCTGGTGGGTTTATTTTATAGCTTTTTCACTCCCTTCGGTCTGCCTGTCCCCCCTTGAAGTCCTGTCCCCCCTTGAAGTCCTGCCTGTCCCCCCTTGAAGTCCTGTCCCCCCTTGAAGTCCTGCCTGTCCCCCCTTGAAGTCCTGTCCCCCCTTGAAGGTCTGCCTGTCCCCCCTTGAAGTCCTGTCCCCCCTTGAAGGTCTGCCTGTCCCCCCTTGAAGTCCTGTCCCCATCCTGAAAGCCTGATGCCCCCCCCCCCGATTCATCATCCGGAAGGACCGCTCGCACTCCCACCCCGATGGACCGCTCGCACCCCCACAGCCTCCCTCCCTCCCCCATGGAGAAGCTGTCTACCTTGTTTCCGGATGCCAGTGAGCCCAGCTGTTTCCTCTGCCAGCGGTCCTGCCCCTTCTCTGAGCCCTGCGCTACGCTGCTTCCTCTTCCGGCGGTCCTGCCCTTTCTCCGACGTCAGAGAAAGGGCGGGACCGCCGGAAGAGGAAGCAGCGCAGCAGGGCTCAGAGAAGGGGCAGGACCGCCGGCAGAGGAAACAGCTGGGCTCACTGGCATCCGGAAACAAGGTAGACAGCTTCTCCATGGGGGAGGGGGGAGACTGTGGGGGTGCGAGCGGTTCTTCGGGTGGGAGTGTGAGCGGTCCATTGGGGTGGGAGTGCGAGCGGTGGGGGTGCGAGCGGTCCTTCCGGATGATGAATCGGGCGTCGGGCGAGGTGGGAACTATGTAAAAAAAATTTTATATACCGCGTTCATGCGTATACCGCGCAAGGTTATGCACGGTTTGTAAAAACACGTATAACGTGCGCATTATATGCGTGAAAATACGGTAGATAGAGGATTACTATACAGGTCCTGGACCTGATGGGCGTGAGCGGACTGCTGGGCATGATGGACCTCTGGTCTGACACAGCAGAGGCACTGCTTATGTTCTTAAATGCTTTAAATAAATACATAATAGATTGTAAGTTCTTCTGAGCAGGGTCCGTCTCTTACATATACAATGTGCAGCACTGCATGCGCTTGGTAGTGCTATAGAAATAATAAATTGCTACTTAATGTGCATCACATGAAGGGTGTTACAGAATGTCTTCTGTATTTCTTTGGTGTGCAGTTTTATAATGTAGCTTTAACGATACATCACTGATGTACACTCTCAGCCTGAAAGAACAATTGAAACATTCAAAAAGTAATGAAAATACACTTCTCCCTCCGTGTTTGTGGTTTCAGCAATCGCGGTTTCGATTATTCGTGTTTTTTAGCTTGCTGGTCCCCCCCCCCAATTATATCAGCTTGCATAGAGAAATCGCTGATTCCAAGCGTTTACAGAGAAAATCGCTGATTCCCAACACTTTCTTCACTGTGTTTTGCCTCTCTTTCAGGAACAGGCCAGGTCTCCCACCATGTTATTTGCAGTTTCACCATATTCACGATGATTTTTAATAGAAAACAGCGGTTTTTCTGTATTCGGCGGTCTGTTAATCCCCTATCACAGCAAATACAGAGGGAGAAGTGTAATAATAATAATAAATATATTGAAAGCATAATTCTTCACACCCCTTCCATCAGTACATGGTGGAAATTTTTCATAGTAAAATCAGCTGTGAGTCCTTTAGGATAATTTGTAACACATTTGTAGTACTATAATAAAAATATTTCTGAAGTGACTCCTTTGGTTTGTGTACTTTTTTGGTATTATTGTTTTCTTTAATTATCCTTCTGTAATCATTGCTGTGTAACAATAGCACAGGGATGACATACAGATAATAGGCCACGTGGCAGCAGACCAGACCTCTGAACTAGCAGCAACCCTGAACAAATGTTTAGGCACTATTTCTGACTACTTAGATCATTGACAGACTAAAATTAAACCCTTTAAAGTCAAAATCTCTCTGGATGAGCTGTAGTCTTAGGCTGCTATTTAATACATCCTTTGGTGTTGGAGGTTAATGTATCCCAAAGAGTGGTATCTATTTTAGGTGTTAAGTTGGATTTCAAGTGTTCTAAGTGACACATGTATCTTCAGTAGTTAATTCTCTTTTTTTTTTTTCAAATGACAGAGAGACAATTAGGGCTCCTTTTACTAAGGTGCGTTAGGGCCTTAACGCGCAGAATAGCCGCGCGCGCTAGACCGTAACGCCAGCATTGAGCTGGCATTATTCTAGAAGCGTACTGCACAGTGTAGCGTGCGGTAATTATGTGCGTGCGCTAAAAACGCTAGCGCACCTTAGTAAAAGGAGCCCTTAATGTTCTTATAGAGAGCTTAGGGACCCGGCTCTCTTTTTTTATGCATTTATTTATAAACATTTTAATTGCATCTCAAATACAGTCAACCCTTGAAATTCACGGGGGTTACGTTCTTAGAGTGTCTGCGAATTGTAAAAAAAAAAAAAAAAAAAGCGAATATTATAAAATGAGAAGGTGGGTGGCATCTGAGGGCTTTAAACATGCAGCAAAACACTCGAGATAGCTTCTAGTGCGGGAATGCTGGAATACATCTCTGACTGGCTACTTTCAAACCTCCCGCCAGACCATTTCAAACCTCCCAATTGGCTACTATGCTTCTGAATCTTTGCAGAGAGGAAAAACTGCAAATGACTGAGGCCGCAAACTCTGAACCGCAACTTCACGTGGGGTATACTGTATTACGCATGAAACTGAAAAAAATGGAAGCCATCAAGTAATTAACAATTGAAAAAAAAAAGAAATAAGAAAATAACATATTAATATGACTAACATTACACAAATTTAAATTGGGAGGGGGTACTTAGAGGACCTGGCTTTTTTAATCCACATACTGATAATTGGCAGAATACTTTAACTCGAGGTATTGTGCATCCTTAAGAACCAGCCTCAGATGTTAGTTACAATTGCTCCAGAATACTTCAGAAAGGCTGCTAACTGGAACAGAAAGGAAGGTGTTTTTGACACTGTCCTTGTGGAATAGTCTTCTCCTTTCCCTGTCAAAACAGTTGAATTGTAAGTGTAGGTCGTACCTTAAGACTTTTTTTTTTTCCATCAGGCTTTTGCAGTACATTCTGGAGACCAGATATTGGAGCTGTCAGCCTCTGCTCAGATTGTGTTAATGACCGAGACGTCTAAGTCCTACTTTGGACGTATCCCGCAAGACGTCCAAATGTCAGGGTGGGGAAACATCCATTTTTTGAAACCGCTACATGTCCAATTTTTGTTTTTTGAAAATGACCTATTTGGACGTCTTGGCAGTACAGTAGGTTTGGATGGGTTTTGGTAGGCTAACACTTTCCACCAAAAATATAGTGGCTAGAGTGGCTTATGTCCTGGGTCCTCCTCTCTATGGTTCACTGGCCCACCCACTAGGCTACTTAAGATACCTGTGTGTTGCTGTACAAGGCTGTCCCATACCAGGTACTATTTTGGAGACATGTATGTACTGTTTCATTTACATCTTTGGGGGTGGGTGGGAGGGGGGGTCAGTGACCACTGGGGGTTTGTGGGGGGTATACATTGATCTCTCTAACAGCCATCTGGTCAGTCTGGATACCTTTATGGCCCTTATTCACTTTTAAAACAGGTCTAACTCTGAACATCTAAATGACTTCCTGGACATCTTGAAAAAGCTTTGATTATCCCTGCTAAGCCCACCCAAATCCCATCCCCCTTAACATTTAGATGTCCTGGAGGGTGAATGCCCTGCAATATGTCTAAAATAATTAGTTTTGAAAATTGGCACTTGGACGTTTTGGTGATTAAAACGTCCAAATGCCGTTTTAAAAAAAGTTTTTCTCTTTTGAAAATGAACTCCAGAGTGTTTGGACTAGTGCTGCATTGAATAACATATTTTACTATTTGGACAAATATGAGCACTAACTACCAAGGTATCAGCATTGAGCTTTAAACATAACAAATAATAAAAGCAGCAATGTGAAATCAGAGATCAAAAGCCTCAAATTGAACTGCAGAAGGCAACCTGCGATCCTGGATATTCAATCTGGGGCCAAGATCGGTGGCTCACACTTAGCAGTCCAAGCTGATTTTCAAAGGTAGATCAGCCTTTTTTAAGAATAGCACAAAGATGGTGAAGCACTACATAGCAGCAGTCTCCAATTCTGCCATGCAAATTTAGTAAAATGGGCTCATCGATATTCAAAGGAGTACTATGGGCAGTTATTATCACCGTGTGATTCCCCAAGCGTGGTGTTGGCTTTTTGCGACCAAAAATCACCAACTGCTCTGGAGGAGTTGCTACTGTGAAAATCGCATCTCAGGCATGTCTTTCTGGCTGTTGCTTATCATAAAATTTGACATTCAACAAAAATATAACAAGATTCATATGAATTATAGTAGGTTTTTCTTTTGTTGTGGGGGGAAAACAAAAGCATGCTTCTTGAGCATGTGTATTATAGGCATGTCTCGTGTTTCTGGCTGTGCTCATGATAAAATCTGCCATTAAAAAAATTACAAAATTCAAAAGCCCATGAATTATAGGCATTTGTGAGCCGCACATATTTTGTGCTACAATGATGGCATTACAGATGGTGGTTCTTATCTTCGCGCTTTCCATGTTGCCCTACTGAGAAGATATGCGATGAGACCCGTAGATGGTGATGACGGCATTGATTTTCCCAGCACATGTGCATGTTTAAGCCTCTTTTCATGGTGTATTCTGCGCTTGCGCTGATCGCTGTCACTAGCGACTCATCTATATATATAAAATCGGAGGTATGTATGTGTGTGTGTATGTGTGTATGTGCCGCGATCACGCAAAAACGGCTTGACCGATTTGAACGAAACTTGGTATGCAGATCCCTCACTACCTGGGATGATATGTTCTGGGGGTCTCGTGGCCCCCCTGCACACGTGGGCGGAGCTACAAACATAAAATCAGATTTCATCCATTCATGTCAATGGAAAAAATGTAAAAAGCTGCCATTCTCACAGTATTTCAAAAACGGCTTGACCGATTTGAACAAAACTTGGTATGCAGATCCCTCACTACCTGGGGTGATATGTTCTGGGGGTCTCGCGGCCCACCTGCACACGTGGGCGGAGCTACAAAGAGAAAATCAGATTTCACCCATTCATGTCAATGGAAAAAATGTAAAAAGCTGCCATTCTCACAGTAATTCAAAAACGGCTTGACCGATTTGAACGAAACTTGGTATGCAGGTCCCTCACTACCTGTGGTGATATGTTCTGGGGGTCTCGCGGCCCACCTGCACACGTGGGCGGAGCTACAAAGAGAAAATCAGATTTCACCCATTCATGTCAATGGAAAAAATGTAAAAAGCTGCCATTCTCACTGTAATTCAAAAACGGCTTGACCGATTTGGTCGAAACTTGGTATGCAGATCCCTCACTACCTGGGGTGATATGTTCTGGGGGTCTCGCAGCCCACCTGCACATGTGGGCGGAGCTACAAACAGAAAATCAGATTTCACCCATTCATGTCAATGGAAAATATGTAAAAAGCTGTGGGACCGATTTGAACGAAAATTGGTATGCAGATCCCTCACTACCGGGGGTGATATGTTCTGGGGGTCTCGCAGCCCACCTGCACATGTGGGCGGAGCTACAAACAGAAAATCAGATTTCACCCATTTATGTCAATGGAAAATATGTAAAAAGCTGCCATTCTCACATTAATTCAAAAACGGCTTCACCGATTTGAACGAAACTTGGTACGCTGATCCCTCACTACCTGGGTTGATATGTTCTGGGGGTCTCGCGGCCCACAACTCTATGTTGCTTGCTCAAGGGTGGGTTCACCCAAGAATTTATATGTTCTTGCTCTAGGAGGTGAAACTAAAATTGTTGTTTATAATCACGTTTTGCGTTAGTTGTATTGTATTCATTTTGTCAAATATTTCCCATTATTATTTGAATATTGTACTTTTTATTAAGCTGTAAAAAAATACTTTCATTCACCACTATAAAGTATCTTTATTTGAATCCATTTACAGTGTTATTGCTATAATTAAATACCCGTGCAACGCCAGGGCATCAGCTAGTAATGTATAAATTTAGTGACCCTTCGCAAAACTCTGTGAACCTCATTTGCATGCGTGGTTTTTTTGAGAGTGACTCGTCGTTTTGAAATTGTTACAATAACGACTGCGGCAGCGACCTGTCAGATTTTACCAAGAACATTAGAGAATCTTCCCCTAAGTGATTAGGGTAGGGTTTTTGATTAAAGCTGTGAGATGGACTGCAGAAATGTGTGGAGGGGTGATATCTTAAAGAACCTAAAGGAATTAGGAGGTAGTTGAAAAGGGCAGAAGGCTACAGAGGAAGTGAGAAGCAAAGGGAGGGGACAAGTTTTTGAAAGAAAAGGTAGAAATGGGGGGAGATAAAAGGAGAAATGGGAGCCTGGATAGGGGGTAATGGATAAGTCCTACGAAAGGATTAGAGATGGTGAGGGAATAGGTGATAGGAAAGGAGCTGGTCTAATGAGGGGAAAAAAGTAGCTGAGGTTTGAGAGAAGATAATACAGAGGGTGGAAATGGGGACTAGAAATGGGCGAAACATGAAGAAATAGGCTGGGGAAGGAATGGAAACTTAGCGAAGATAGAATAGGAAATGGAAATTTTAGTGCAAAGGGTAAAATAGTCTGGAAAAATGGGTGCTTTCCCTTTAACCGTAAGGACTGCAGAAGTCATCATCTACATTTTCAACACTGCCTCCTTGTGTCCCTGGACAGTGCCTCAGTTTTTCCTTCTGCAAGCGAGTTGTGAAGGTGTCTTTTCTTCTGCTCTGCATCTGATTTCTTATTTTCAGGTTTTTATCTGGCCTTTGAGGTTTCCTGGTATTACAGAGGTTCCCAGAAATTCTAGGACTGCTGTTCCTGGGAGAAGATAAAACCTTTGTGTTCAGAGGGCTGTAACTGAGGGAGGGGGGAGGGGCAACCCATTAACAGGGAACCTACCTAGCTGGCCTGCACTAACTTTAAAGCAGCTAGGGGAGAGTTCCCATGAGTAGCCCTGTGTTGGTCCAGAGGATTGTAGTGGGAACCGACTACTTCCTTCCCCCCCTCAGAAGACATGTGAGGAGCTAGTGGAATCGAGGGCTTCAGACACTTGGGGTCTGAATAAAACAATTGAGCCCAAAGAGACAAGCCCCTGGAATCTACAGGCTTATTTGAGGCAGAAATCTTCTCCAGTAGCGAGAGCCGATGCAGGCGCAGCACCTTCCAGTTCTATGCATTATTGTCTATGGGAGACATCAAGGTGGTTTAAGAATTGAATTTTTAAGGGTCTCTGGGCTTCTTTTAGGGTCCTCCAACTCTAAAAACTCCCATTTTCAATTTTTGGAAGTTTTTTGTAGCTGTCCTGGGCTGTTTTTTTTGTGCCAAAATGCTGCCACTGCAGCCATCTTAGATTTTCTGATTTTATTTTAAAAGCCTCTATCTGCCTCAGAACACCTCCATTTTGATTATAATCAGTTTCTGTGGACTTGCCAGGCCTTTCTACCCCTGAATCATGCCAGTTTTGTGCTGGCTGGCTGAGAAGCGTCCATGTGCTCTGTGCTACAGGGCACTTGAAGGGGGTAGGGGTACTGGTCTTAGCCCCATCTAGTCCTTCTGGGGCCTTGAAGTCACTGGATGCTCAATTGTTGGGTCAAAAATCATTTCTGGAGGCCTTGAATTGTGACTTGGCATTGTCAGTGAATCACAAGTGTGCAGATGCCTCTGAGCCCATGGGAAGACCAGAGGGTTCCTGCAGAGATCCTAAGGAGATCCAGTGCAGGGCTTTGACTCTGATTTTGTGAGTCAGGAGTTACGCCAGTGCTTGAGTATACTTCGCTCATGGAATGTTTCTCCACAGGAACCAGAGGTTCTTGACTAGGGGTCAAGATCAATTCCATTGCTTCCTCAAACTGATTCCTCAAGTTTAGAAGATTCTGGATCTCAGGTGGGTGCTACCAGACAAATGTCTGTGGCAGCCCTGGACCAGGGAGAGGACCCAACGGTGTGCACACTGGTTAAACCAGTGGATTTAATGGAAGTCATTACAGCTTCTCTGCATGAATTAATTATGGAACCCCACAGGCTTCCACTACTCATATTTCACTTATGAACAGTTCAAAGACCCAGTCCACAATTTTTTCTTCAAATCGAGAGATCACATAGAAACATGAGGGCAGATAAAGGCCAAATGGCCCATCTAGTCTGCAATCTGCAGTAACCATTATCTCTTCCTCTCTCTAAGAGATCCCACGTGCCTATCCTATGCCTTCTTGAATTCAGACAGTCTCTGTCTCCACCACTTCCTCTGAGAGACTATTCCACACATCTACCACCCTTTCTGTAAAAAAAAGTATTTCCTTAGATTATTCCAGAGCCTATCACCTTTTAACTTCATCCTATGCCCTCTCATTCCAGAGCTTTCTTTCAAATGAAAGAGACTTGACTTATGCGCATTTACGCCACGTAGGTATTTAAATTTCTCTATCATATCTCCCCTCTCCCACCTTTCCTCTAAAGTATACATATTGAGATCCTTAAATCTGTCCCCATACACCTTATGACAAAAGCCACGCATCATTTTAGTAGCCTTCCTCTGGACCAACTCCATCCTTTTTATATATTTTTGAAGGTGCGGTCTCCAGAATTGTATGCAATATTCTAAATTAAGTCTCACCAGAGTCTTATACAAGGGCATCAATGCCTTCGAGTCTTCCCGGGCGACCAATTCACTATGAGTCAGCATGTAAATGAATGTGATCGGAGGCACGCCTCACAGCGACCCCACAGATCACTGCAGAGTGATCCTGACGCATGCGTAGACCAACTTCTCCGCACAAGCGAGGTCAAAACAAGGGGGGGGGGGGAGCTTTAATGGAACAGAACACACTTTAGCCAGAGCTATATGGAACAGAACACACTTTTAGCCTGCGGGTTAAAACCCGGGTTAAAACCACGGGCTCGCACTGCAGGGAAGGGCGGCAGAGAGCAGGAGAGTCGGCAGAGCTTGCCTTGTGCTTTTTGCACAAGGGAGATGTGTTTAAAATGTTTTCTTTTGTTAGTTTATTTTTGTTTTGATACTGGGATTTCAGGGTGGCAGAGAGCAGGACAGTTGGCAAGGACGTGAATGACTGGTCCTCGGCAGTGGCTTTGTTTTGGATCGGTCAGCCCAATCGGTGTTCCTTCTTCTGTTTAGTGAATCGCTGCCTTCCTACTTTGCATGCCATTTCTCCTCATTTGGATCAGGCAGAAGCTTAGTGAATCGGGTCGGGGTCGGAGAAGGCTCACAAACTGGTCGGGACACGATCAGTGAGCTTAGTGAACCTAGCCCTAAGAAAATATGGCCCTATAACGTTATTAAAAAACAGAAGTGGTATTTTAAAACCACATACTTTAACTGTCTTAAATATAAAAATCAACAAAGAAGCAAAAAGGAAATCACAGATGTAAAAAAAAACTAAAATGTATGCAGAAAAGAGAACCATTTTAAACATATTAGAAAGTAAGAAAACCTCCAGTGCTACAAATGTACACACATGACTCACCTGTAAAATGCATGTGTGAAAAGGGGACAACACTCTGGTATTTCAGAAGAAGAAATGAAGGGCATGCACAAAACCTATGCCCAAAAAGCACATGTGGGTGCTATATAGTTATGAACTTTCAATAAATAACACAAACAGAGTAATATTCTTAAGGAACACATGCAAGAAAACCAAGGGCTCCTTTTACAAAGGTGCGCTAGCAGTGTTAGCGAGCGCGTAGCATGCGCTAAAATGCCCCGTGTGCTAGCCGCTACCGCCTCCTTTAACGCAGGTGGTAATTTTTCGGCTAGCGCTTGCTATAGCGCGCGCTAAAAACGCTAGCGCACCTTTGTAAAAGGAGCCCTAAAAACCAAAGAGAGCTAACTGAATCCAATGTCAGCTAATGCCCCCCCCAATGTCAAGATGGGTAGTGCAGAGGCAGTTGGGATAAATAGATGGTTAACAAGGAACTGGTCTAAGTTACACTAGTTCAGGTGCGCAATGAATGTATAGTCAGCCGTCCTATGGCTTGGGAGAAGAGCTTGGCTTTCGCTTGCTTTCTGAAGTATTCTTGAGTTACATGTGGCCCCTCTGAATGCAAGCTCCAGCGCATGGGGATTACTCCTGAGAAGGCTTTTCTGGCAGGTATCACATCTTACAATTTCTTTTGACGAGCGTGCAGATAGTGATTTATTTTTATGTACAGTAAAACCTTGGATTACAAGTAACTTGGTTTGCAAGTGTTTTGCAAGGCAAGCAAAACATTTTATTAAATTTTAACTTGACATACAAGCAGCGTCTTGCAATACAAGTTCATACAGTATCCACACATCACAACTGAGCCGATGGTTCTTCTCTCTCTGATGCTGCAGGAGTGCAGTGACTGTTCTAAATGAGCAAAGTCTTGCAATACGAGTACATACAGTATGCACGTGTCACGTTGTCACAACTGAGCCGATGGTTCTTCTCTCTCTGACGCTGCAAGAGAGTAGTTACTGTTCTAAACGCGTGAGGTCTTGCAATACGAGTACATACAGTATACACGCGTCATGTCGTCACAACTGAGCCGATGGTTTTTCTCTCTCTGACAGTGCAGGAGTGTAGTGACTGTTCTAAATGAGCAAAGTCTTGCAATACGAGTACATTCAGTTTACACACATCACAACTGAGCCGATGGTTCTTCTCTCTCTGACACTGCAAGAGTGCAGTGACTGTTGTAAATGAGCAAAGTCTTGCAATACGAGTACATACAGTATGCACGTGTCACGTTGTCACAACTGAGCCGATGGTTCTTCTCTCTCTGACGCTGCAAGAGAGTAGTTACTGTTCTAAACGCGTGAGGTCTTGCAATACGAGTACATACAGTATGCACGTGTCACGTTGTCACAACTGAGCCGATGGTTCTTCTCTCTCTGACGCTGCAAGAGAGTAGTTACTGTTCTAAACGCGTGAGGTCTTGCAATACGAGTACATACAGTATACACGCGTCATGTCGTCACAACTGAGCCGATGGTTTTTTCTCTCTCTGACAGTGCAGGAGTGTAGTGACTGTTCTAAATGAGCAAAGTCTTGCAATACGAGTACATTCAGTTTACACACATCACAACTGAGCCGATGGTTCTTCTCTCTCTGACACTGCAAGAGTGCAGTGACTGTTGTAAATGAGCAAAGTCTTGCAATACGAGTACATACAGTATGCACGTGTCACGTTGTCACAACTGAGCCGATGGTTCTTCTCTCTCTGACGCTGCAAGAGAGTAGTTACTGTTCTAAACGCGTGAGGTCTTGCAATACGAGTACATACAGTATGCACGTGTCACGTTGTCACAACTGAGCCGATGGTTCTTCTCTCTCTGACGCTGCAAGAGAGTAGTTACTGTTCTAAACGCGTGAGGTCTTGCAATACGAGTACATACAGTATACACGCGTCATGTCGTCACAACTGAGCCGATGGTTTTTTCTCTCTCTGACAGTGCAGGAGTGTAGTGACTGTTCTAAATGAGCAAAGTCTTGCAATACGAGTACATTCAGTTTACACACATCACAACTGAGCCGATGGTTCTTCTCTCTCTGACACTGCAAGAGTGCAGTGACTGTTGTAAATGAGCAAAGTCTTGCAATACGAGTACATACAGTATGCACGTGTCACGTTGTCACAACTGAGCCGATGGTTCTTCTCTCTCTGACGCTGCAAGAGAGTAGTTACTGTTCTAAACGCGTGAGGTCTTGCAATACGAGTACATACAGTATGCACGTGTCACGTTGTCACAACTGAGCCGATGGTTCTTCTCTCTCTGACGCTGCAAGAGAGTAGTTACTGTTCTAAACGCGTGAGGTCTTGCAATACGAGTACATACAGTATACACGCGTCATGTCGTCACAACTGAGCCGATGGTTTTTCTCTCTCTGACAGTGCAGGAGTGTAGTGACTGTTCTAAATGAGCAAAGTCTTGCAATACGAGTACATTCAGTTTACACACATCACAACTGAGCCGATGGTTCTTCTCTCTCTGACACTGCAAGAGTGCAGTGACTGTTGTAAATGAGCAAAGTCTTGCAATACGAGTACATACAGTATGCACGTGTCACGTTGTCACAACTGAGCCGATGGTTCTTCTCTCTCTGACGCTGCAAGAGAGTAGTTACTGTTCTAAACGCGTGAGGTCTTGCAATACGAGTACATACAGTATGCACGTGTCACGTTGTCACAACTGAGCCAATGGTTCTTCTCTCTCTGACGCTGCAAGAGAGTAGTTACTGTTCTAAACGCGTGAGGTCTTGCAATACGAGTACATACAGTATGCACGTGTCACGTTGTCACAACTGAGCCGATGGTTCTTCTCTCTCTGACGCTGCAAGAGAGTAGTTACTGTTCTAAACGCGTGAGGTCTTGCAATACGAGTACATACAGTATGCACGTGTCACGTCGTCACAACTGAGCCGATGGTTCTTCTCTTTCTCTGACGCTGCAGGAGTGTAGTGACTGTTCTAAACGAGCGAGGTCTTGCAGTACGAGTACGTAAAGTATTTTGTATTAAAGTTTTTGGGTTGTGGAACGAATCGTCTGAGTTTCCATTATTTCCTTAGGGGAAATTCACTTTGATGTACAAGTGCTTTGGATTACAAGCATGCTTCTGGAACGAGTTATGCTCGCAAACCAAGGTTTGACTGTATTAGGATTTATTTACCACTTTTTTGAAGGAGTTCACTCAAGGCGGTGCACAGCAAGAATAAATCAAACATAAGCAACAGACAATTAGAGGAGTAAAAAATAAAAAAATTCAGATAACAATACAAAGTATTGGCACAGTATATTACATTTCAGTGTCAACACAATGGGGTCCTTATACTAAGGCACAGTAGTTATTTTAGCACATTCTAATCACTAACACGTCCATTATAGTCTATGGATGCGTTAGCGTTTAGCGTGCACTAATATTTAATGTGCGCTAAAACGGCTAGCGCCCCTTAGTAAAAGGACCCCAATATGCAATAAAATAATTTAATAGACAGCATAGAGTATAAGCACTATCCTGGACTTCCCACAAAATATCAGATTTTGACTTTAGTAGTTAAAGGGGATATTCAGCAACACTATCCAGGTAAGAGCCATTGAATATTCCCTTGGGGGAGGGGGGAGGGGCAGTCCACACGAGTTAACTGGATAAGAGTGTCTCTGTCCTGGGTAACTCACTTTGAATATCGACCTCAAAAAAGACAGAGGAGAGCAAAAAAACTAGGACCAACAGCATTAGAAAAATTAAATGACTAGTAAACAAGAGTAGAAAAACGAATTTTCCTCCTCTTTTACAAAGCTGCGCTAACAGCTGCTGTTGTGGTAACTGCCCCAAAGCCCATAGGGACTTAAAGGGCTTCGGGGCTTTTGCTGCATGGCAGCCACTAGTGCGGCTTTGTAAAAGAAGGGGTTTATTTATTTAAATCTTTACTCATTTTTAAAACTTTCAACAAGTGTAACATAAGATACCATCATTTTTTACATTAATATCACTTAATATACCATCAAATTCTAACTCACATCAAATATCACCCTCCCTTATACCCAACAATTGTTCTTAAGCATAAGAAATGATATAATATTCCCTCCCTCCTCCCCACCCTGGCCGTGTATGAACAAAGGGAGAAAATAATAGGGAAAAGTAGTGTTAGTCTACTCTAAAGGTTAATAAGTAAAAATAAAAAAACCCCAAACAAAACGGAAAATAAAATAATAACTTTCTATTGGACTAAATTCATTTTTTCAGCTAGTTTTCAGAAGCCAAAACCTCCTTCATTAGGTCAGGACAGTACATCATACTGTCAGGGGTTCCTGAAATTATAGCACCCTAACTGACTGAGGTTTCTGCTATCCAGCAGGGTTCCAGACACTGTGACTCAGGGATCTCAAAGTCCCTCCTTGAGGACCGCAATCCAGTCAGGTTTTCAGGATTTCCCCAATGAATATACACTGAAAGCATATTCATTAGGGAAATCCTGAAAACCCGAATGGATTGCGGCCCTCGAGGAGGGACTTTGACACCCCTGCCTACAGAGTCAGCTAATTAGGACACTATGGAGGGAATGGTTCAGGAATTTGTTATATACTTGTAGACCACAAAACTGATTTCAAATCATTCCTTGTGGTGTGACTTAAAGGCATGTTATCCTTTACTTAGATTTTCAAAACGCAAGGGTATCTGCATATGGGAATCCATTGGAAGAGACATGGTGAAGCGCATTTTGGTAGAGTGGTAGGTGAGTGATATTGTGTATAAATTTGTGTCTATCTTGAGAAGATAGCGGTGAATGTTGAAGTTGAGGGAAGGGATGTGGCAGGAGAATAGAAGAGAGCAGGTGGGAAGAAAGACTGAAGTGAGAAAGGATCCTGACAGATCATCCTGCACACGCTTATGTTACAAAAAAAATCTCTTTGGTATAATATTAACTATTTTAAACCAAATCAGGAAGCTAAAGCCATTTACGGTTTATTCAGGATAATTTTTTTTCCAAGTATATTTGTATTATAAACACCAGAGGGCCCTCAAGAGCTTGACACCGAGGGTGCATAATGCTTGCCGTAGATGAGCTGTGCATGTTACATAGGACATTTGTTCCACATTTCAAAACAAAATTCGCTTGGGAACATTTGCAATAAGTAAAAGTTTGTGCAGTATACTGTAGCAGCTCTGATGTCAAAGCCTACCCAGTTAACCAGGTTATATAAAATGTCAAATCATATGGAAGAATGCCCTACCACACGAACTTGTAAGCAGGGCTTGTAAGCACTTGAACTTTTCCAAGACTTCTTGCATCAGTATAAGACATGCCAGCATGCTGATGCTGAAGGAGAAAATGAAGAATTGGACCAGTTAAGATTATTCAGAAAACACTCTAATTTTGGGAAAAGTGGGAGCTCAGGGAATTTTAAGTTGCTTTTTTATGAACAATTTCACAAGGGCGTGGTTAGCAAGTGTTACATGCCAGACTATGTAGCTGATCCTTCAGATCATTATATCCCACGATTAAAAAGCAAAGTTAAATTTTAATCCTCATATGCAGAACCATTCCACATTTTGAAGCATGGACGTATTCCAAAATTCTTTGGCTTGCTATGGCTATGCCGTTGAAAGCATTAGAACATAAGAGTTGTCATATTGGGACAGACTGAAGTTCCATCAAGCCCAGTATCCTGTTTCCAGCAGTGGCCGGCCTAGGTCACATGTACCTGGCAAGATCCCAAGGAGTAAAACAGATTTTATGCTGCCTATTCTAGGAATAAGCAGTGGATTTTCCCAACTCCATCTTAATAATGGCTTATGAGCTTTTAGGAAATTATCCAAACCTTGTTTAAACTTTGCTTTTACCACAGTCTCTGGCAATGAATTCCAGAGTTTAACTACACATTGAGTGAAGAAATGTTTTCTTCAGTTTGTTTTAAATCTACTACTTAGTAGCTTGATTGCATGCTCCAGTCCTAGTATTTTTGCAAAGAGTAAACAAGTGATTAGCTACTTGTTCCATTCCACTTAGGCCCTGCTTTACTAAGCTGCACTAACAAATTAGTGCACGCTAAACGCTAACGCATGTTAGTCTGTGGATGCGTTAATGTTTAGCGCGCACTAATATGATTAGCATGCCTTAGTAAAACAGGGGGTTCTTATTTTATAGATCTCTTTTCCAAGCTCTCGTGCCCTAGCTGTCTTAGGGCTCCTTTTACTAAGCTGCGATAGTGGTTTTAGTGCACGCTTAGCGCGCGCAGAATTGCCCTGCGTGCTAGATGCTAATGCCAACATTGAGCTGGTGTTAGTTCTAGCCGCGTAGCGCGGGTTTAGCACGCGCTAAAATTCTGCGTGCGCTCAAAACGCTATCGCAGCTTAGTAAAAGGAGCCCTTAGGCTTTCCTCATAGGGAAGTCGTCCCATTCCCGTTAGCATTTTTGTTGCAGTGCGCAGCGGCCTCTAAGAAGGCGAACAGAATGCTAGGTATGATCAAGAAAGGTATTGCAACTAGAACGAAAGAAGTTATCCTGCCGTTGTATCGGGCGATGGTGCGCCCGCATTTGGAGTACTGCGTCCAATATTGGTCGCCGTACCTTAAAAAGGGCATGGCGATACTCGAGAGGGTTCAGAAAAGAGCGACACGATTGATAAAAGGGATGGAAAACCTTTCATACGCTGAGAGATTAGAGAAACTGGGGCTTTTTTCCCTGGAAAAGTGGAGACTTAGAAGGGACATGATAGAGACTTACAAGATCATGAAGGGCATAGAGAAAGTGGAGAGGGACAGATTCTTCAAACTTTCAAAAACTACAAGAACGAGAGGGCATTCGGAAAAATTAAGAGGGGACAGATTCAGAACCAATGCTAGGAAGTTCTTCTTCACCCAAAGGGTGGTGGACGCCTGGAATGCGCTTCCAGAGGGTGTGATAGGACAGAGTATGGTATTGGGGTTCAAGAAAGGATTAGATAATATCCTGAAGGAAAAGGAGATAGAAGGGTTACTATACAGGTCCTGGACCTGATGGGCCACCGCGTGAGCGGACTGCTGGGCACGATGGACCTCTGGTCTGACCCAGCAGAGGCACTGCTTATGTCCTTATGTTGCCCTTCTCTGTACTTTTTTAATTCCGCTATATCTTTTTTGGTGATGCAGTGACCAGAATTACATAGTATTTGAAGTGCAGCCGCACCATGAAGTGATGCAAAGGCATTATAACATTCTTATTGTTGTTTTCCATTTCTTTCTTGATAATTCCTAATATTCTATTTGCTTTCTTAGGGACCACTGCACACTGAGCTCAGGGTTTCAACATATCCTCCATGACAGTGGTTCCCAAACCCTGTCCTGGGGGACCTCCAGCCAGTCGGGTTTTCAAGATATCCCTAATGAATATGCATGAGAGAGATTTGCATACCTGTCACTTCCATTATATGCAAATATCTCTCATACATATTCATTAGGGATATCTTGAAAACCCGACTGGCTGGGGGTCCCCCAGGACAGGGTTTGGGAACCACTGCTCCATGATGACGCCTAGATCCTTTTCCTGGGCGGTGACTCCTAATGTGGGTTTTTCTTTCCCACATGATCACTTCACACTTGCTCACATTAAGGCTCTGTTTTACAAAGGTGCGCTAAGCGTATTAGCGCATGTTTAGCATGTGATTAACGTGTGCTAATATTTACCGCGCACTAAAAAAACAGCACACCTTTACAAAAGAGGGGGTAAATGTCATCTGCCATTTTGATGCCCCATCTCGCAGTCTCACGAGGTCCTCTTGTAATTTTTCACAATCCGCTTGTGACTTAACAACTTTGTGTCATCAGCAAATTTACCACCCCTTTTATCACGCTGCACTGCCAAGCAGCGCATGCAAAATGCCGAACAGACCACAGGAATAGAATGGGTGGCATGGCATTTAGCTCATGCTATTCAGCAGTGCAGTTTGATATAAAAAGGGGTTATTTAACTCACTAGTTATTCTCCCTCCTGGGAGATCTTTGTACCTTGACCCTGTGAGCATCGTATGAGCCTTGAGTGCTTTGCTTCTTTGCATCTCTCAGCTTGGCTGTGGGGACCTACCCCCCACCCCTGCGCAACACACACACAATTATGTACAGTGAAGACCTATTTCAGCTCTCCAGGGAGAACACTGCTTTTGCAGATGGCTGTACTTCTGCTCCTCCACCTTTGCCTTCTGCTTCAGGGTGCAGATACTGTTGGTGAGCTGCAGAGACTTCAGTGATGCTCAAAAGTCTAGAGACTGTCAGAATTCTATGTAAGTTATGTGGGGCAGCCAAAGGCGGCGACGTGGGTGAAAAGTATGGAATAACTTGTAAGTTTCATGGCTCCACATCATTCTCTTCTTGGTTGGGCTGAGAACTTTTCAGTGGCCCCTCGCATGTTTGAATCGTCTCGTTTCTCACTTACCATCAGTTTCGAAAAGATCTTAAAACCCATGTATTTAAACAATATAATATACAGTACTGATTTTCATATTATCACGTAGTTATAATATACTTTTAATCTTTTTATCTATACTTATTTCAGTTTATATTGTGTTTTTTTAGTCATTAGTTTTAATGCTTGTATTAGTTACTTAGAATTTATTATGTACTAGTATTTTAGCCCGTTACATTAACGGGTGCTAGAATATATGTCTGTCTGTCTTTATTTCCGTCTCTCTCTCTCTCTGTCCTGCTGTCTTTCTTTCTGTCTGTCTCTCTCCCTGGCCCCCTTTGTCTGTCTGTCTTTCTGTGTCTCTCCCTGTCCCTGTGTCTTTCTTCTTTTCTTTCTGTCTCTCTCCCTCCCTGGCCCCCTTTGTCTGTCTGTCTTTCTGTCTCTCTCCCTGCCCCTGTCCCTGTCCCTGTGTCTTTCTTCCTATCTCCTTCCCTACTTCCCTGTCCAGCAGCCGCAGCATTCCCTCTCCCTCCATTTACCGCGAGAGGAGCCTGCACGGACCTAACAGCCCGAGCCCCCAGGAGTGTAACTTCCCGGCGGCTCCTCTCATGATCGCCGCCTTCTCCGACGCAGGAGCGGCTCGTGAGAGGAGCCGCTGTAGTGTCTTTGAAGTTAAAAAAGAAACTTCGGCCCGGCTCCGTGCTCGGCCGCCGCAGCCTGCAGCCACCAACAGCCACTGCGGCCTACAGCTGCCGTGGCCTGCAGCCGCCGATAGCTACGACGGCCGACATCCGCCTTGAAGAGAGAAAGATTTGCGCGCATGCGCATTCCTACCTGCCGTGCCCTACAGCGCACGGAAAATGGAACATGCGGTGGGAGTGCACATGTGCGGCTTAGGCTTTTATTATATTAGATGATGCTATTATTATATTGTATGCTGAGTACCTATTGTGTAAACCGCTATGAACTGCTGGTTAGGTGGTATATAAAAATAAATTATTATTATTAACTCCAATTTATAGATCAATATTTGATTCCATATGAGCCTTCCCGTATCCTTAGATCTTCGATTTGAAATTACTCACAGTTCCCTCTCTTCGCATAATAGGGACTAAGAGGCACGACATCTTTTCAGTGGTCGCCCCCCCAATTATGGAACACTCTCCCAACCCCAGTAAGAGAAGAAAATAATCTAAACCACTTTAAAGGACAACTTAAGAGCCATTTATTTAAGGATGCTTTCAGCATTTAAACCCAAATTTCATTTTAGTTTCTCTTTTAAAGAAGCAAGTTTCAGCACCCCTTACCTATTGTTCCTACCTTGTTTGTTTCCTATCATTTTTCAATTGTATTTCTTCCCCACTTCTCTTCTGTTTCCTGTAAGGTCTTAGTTGATGCCCTTGTCTAGTTACGCCATTTGATTAATATTGTTTTTTTGCTCTTTTTAATTTTGTTATTGGAGCTTTTTTATTTTTATCTGTTTCCCCCATATTTTAACTTAGAAGTTGGATAAGTGACATTATCAAATTGTAATAAAAACTTGAAACTTGAAAAATCTTGCCCTTCTTCATTGAGAATATTGACCATTTAATCCTACTCTCCATTTTCTATCTTTTATGCAGTTGTTAATCCATAATAGTACATTACCTCCTATCCCATGACCTTCTACTTTCCTCAGGAATCTTTCATGAAGTTCTTTGTCAAATGCATTTTGAAAATCCAGATACATAATATTGATTGGCTCATCTCTATCCACATGTTTATTCACCCCTTCAAAGACCTGTACTAGATTGGTGAGGCAAGACTTCCCTTTAATAAATCCATATTGATTTTGGAGCTCATTTTCAAAAGAGAAAAACATCTACAGAGTGGTATAAAGGGGCAGATGGACATTTTTTCCCCTCAAACCCTTCCAATCTGGTATTTTCAAAACCTGTCATCTAGACCAGGGGTAGGCAAATCTGGTCCTCGAGAGCCACAGGCAGGTCAGATTTTCAGGCTATCCACAATGAATATGTATGAGATGGATTTGCATGCACTGCCTCCTTGAGATGCAAATCTATCTCATGCATATTTATTGTGGATAGCCTGAAAACCTGGCCTGCTTGTGGCTCTCGAGGACCAGAATTGCCTACCCCTGATCTAGACAGTTTTCTGTGCAATGTATCAATTTCAAGAGGAATGATAGAGGTGTGGTGTGGGCGGGACTAGGATGGACTTATGACTTGAACACTTTTCAGCTATAATCAAACATTTAAATATAATAAGTCCAGGGCAAATTTGGATGCTTGGGGCTAGACCTGTTTTAATCAAAAAGGTGCCCAAACTCACCAGATGACCATTGGATGGATGAGGACATGGCCCCCCTATACTCCCTCGGCGCTCACTGACCCTCTTTGCTATCCCCCAAAGATGTGAATGAAACTGTACATACCTGCTTATATAACGGTTTCAAGTGTTCTAATCTAGGCAAACCTATTAGAGCAGCAAGCAGGTATCTGGAGTACATTTGTGGCGGGACATGTGAGCCCACCAAAACCTACCCAAATCCCACTGTAGAGAGAACGAGAGGGCACTCTCTAAAGTTATAAGGGGATAGATTCCGTGCAAACGTAAGGAAGTTCTTCACCCAGAGAGTGGTAGAAATCTGGAACGCTCTTCCGGAGGCTGTTATAGGGGAAAACACCCTCCAGGGATTCAAGACAAAGTTAGACAAGTTCCTGCTGAACCAGAACGTACGCAGGTAAGGCTAGACTCAATTAGGGCACTGGTCTTTGACCTAAGGGCCGCCGCGGGAGCGGACTGCTAGGCACGATGGACCACTAGTCTGACCCAGCAGTGGCAATTCTTATGTTCTTAAAACGTGTTATACCGCTTGTTAGTACGACTGGTCCAAGCGGTTTACAAATATATATAATTAATGAAAAAGAACTCCATCTTAAGATAGGATAGACCTAAACCATGCAAAACCAAGCATACAGAGCGACATTCACACATTTACACTGTATAGTAATTACCCCAAAATATCATGTACAAGTTTCAAGTTTCAAGTTTTATTGAATTTGATAAATCGTCTATTTTGTACTAAGCGAGCAACAATTAAAAAAGAAATGCTGTACATAGCTTTAGAAGAGGTACATAAAAACTTCGGACAGACAGTACAGACAAACTAGAGAAAACAATGGGAAGGGGTAAAGTAGGTTAAAGTTACATATTGCGTTTCTCAGAGGAGAAGAAAGTGAAAATATGATAGAGGAAAAAACATTAGGGTTGGGGGTTTGGAAAGTCATGAAATATCATATCGTAGGAAAACCAACCGAGAACCCGAAAGTCCATTAGAAAATATGAATAAGCTCAGATTCAATTGAATCTTGCCCAAAGGCTTCACAAAAAAAAGGTCTTCAACAGAATCTTAAAGGCTTTACATTTTTCTTCCAGCCTGAGATCATAGGGCAGAGCCTTATTTCTTGTAAATTCCCTCCTTGCCCTATTTGTGGATGGAAGCTCTAATCTATTGTCCTGAATAGATCTTAAGGTTCTTGTTGGTGCATAAGGAACTCTTAAAGAGTGTAAATAGTTAGGCTGCTGAGAATAAAAAGCTCGATGTGTAAGAATTAGAGCTTTGAAACGGGTTCTATAATAAACTGGCATAAGGACTATTGGGGTGGTGTACTGTCATGTCCAGTAGGTTTCGCATGGAGTTTGCAGGGCTCATCGTACTCTATCAGGAGGTTATAATGAGATGTGTACCAGGGTCTAGGGTCTTTTCATATGAAGTTCACCGCAATGCCCTCTGAGGTGCCCCACTGCTCTGATCGGATGTCTGTGGAGCCAGTCTACTAAACATGCTGGCTCTTCATACATCCCAAAGGCTTGTTTTGTGAATTTTTCTTTTGGACTTTTTGTTTCGGTTTCTCTGACTCATCAGTGTTCTTAAATGTCATTTAGTTCGGCATTCTTAGCTATGGAGATTTGTGGAAGTAAAACATGAATCGGGTTGTTTATAATGAGAAGGCAGGCAGATAATCAATATTGAAGCAACCCTTACCCAGAATTTTGAAATCTTGTTTCAGTAAAATCCTTATTGCGTGTATTGATCAGTTAAGTAATAGTAATTTTATTTTCAGTTCTGGACACTTTCTTTTTGCTCTTTTATACTTTCTTTTCAATCAGAACCAGGAGCTGGTGTCTGAGCCTTCATTCACAACTAGTTGTGCATTTTCCCCTTGCTACGAGAGGCCGCTGAAAAGTTCTCAGCCCAACCAAGAAGTGAATGATGTGGAGCCATGAAACTTACAGGATATTCCACACTTTGAAAAGAAAAGGGTCAAGAAAAGTGTGGAATACCTTGTAAGTTTCATATTGTGATGTCATAATGCCTCATTCCACCAATGCCTAAGATCCAACCTCATTGGTGATGTCACAGTGGCTTGGTTTCCCTATACTTGTGCCCATTTACTAATTGTATTGCCTCATTGAAACGAAGTGTCAAGAGAAGTGTGGAATAACTTGTAAGTTTCATGGCTCCTCATCATTCTCTTTTAGGTTGGGATGAGAACTTTTCAACAGCTCCTCATATTGTGATGTCATAATGCCTCATTCCACCAATGCCTAAGAGCCAACCTCATTGTGATGCCACAGTGGCTTGGTTTCCCTATACTTATGCCCATTTACTAGTTGCATTGTCTCATTGAAACGAAAAGTGTCAAGAGAAGTGTAGAATAACTTGTAAGTTTCATCATTCTCTTCTTGGTTGGACTGAGAACTTTTCAGTTGTCCCTCATATATATCTTCCTCCCTTAACACACCTAGGACTCCTTTTACTTAGATGCACTAATACAGTGTTCTTCAACCGCCAGTCCGTGGACTGGTGTTGGTCCGCGGAAATTTCCTGCCGGTCCACAGGGTCGGTACGTGCATGGAGCCCAAGACAGTGTTCTTCAGCTGCCGGTCCACGGTGTGATCAATATGGCGTTGTCTTCGGGGCGGCTCCCTCTTCCTGAGTGCTGCAGTACACAAAGCCGTGGGAAGAGGTTCCTACGCGCATCCTATGCCTGAACAGGAAGCCTTCTCTCTGACATTGCAACGTCAGAGGGAAGGCTTCCAGTTGAGGCGTGGGATGCACAAGGAGCTGCTGCCCACAGCTTTGTGCACTGCAGCACTCAGGAAGAGGGAGCAGGCCCGAAATAACATCGGGGGGCAGGCCAGAAGGCTAGGCACAGCATGGAGGGAGGGAGACAAGAACGGTAGGGGGAATGATTTTTTATTTTATTTTTGTGATTGATTTACATCTGCTGTCTGTTCAGGAAGAAATACATTTGTTTCTTTTCCTCTGGGGTTGTACTGCTTGCAGAGTCTTGCATCTTAGGGTTTGTCTGTATATATTAGTACTTTTAGTTTTTGTATATATTAGTACTTTTAGTTTTGCATGGGGTTATCTGTTTTCCGGTAGGAATGAATGCTGAGAAGCATACAGTGTGCTTTGTGTATTTAAATTTTGTGGTTAACCATTAAGTGTTGTTAATAAGATTATATTGTGTGTATATATGAAAAATGAATGGAAAAATGGTGTTACAATTAGTACTATTATGGGGGCAGGGTCTGGGGTGGAGATGGGTGGGGTCTGGCTCACGACTTAGCCCAGTGTTCTTCAACTGCCGGTCCATAGGTGTCAAAAGTTCGAAGAACACTGCACTAATAGATGTAGGGCACACTAACAATTGGAATGCGCTAAATGCAAAGAAGCTCATAATAAAATGGTATTCTTAATATTTAGTGTATGCTAATTAGCATGTGCTAAATCTGTTAGCACACCTTAGTAAAAGGAACCCCTAGTTTGGTGATTGCAGGGAGAGTCTCGGACAAGAGGCTGGGAGCCACCTTCTAGGACTCCTTTTGGAAACTTGCAATCGTGGACTCTGAATCTAGCCACTATCACTCTTAAAAAGGACTACAACACCCTATTCCTGCTCCTCTAGCTTCAAATTTGCAGCAGCCCCAGTCCCAGCTGACTCCAGGAGGAGAAGACTTGACTAGGACCTTCTGTTTGGTAGTGCACTACCACTGAACCACTAGTGCAGCTCTAATAGTAATTTTTTGCACTGACCCCCTCTTTTACTAAGGTGCGCTAACCGATTAGTGTGCGCTAATTGAATTAATGCACGCTAACGCATCCATAGTGCGCACTAAATTAATTAGGGCACGCTAATCGGTTAGCGCACCTTAATAAAAGAGGGCCTGAGTATTCTAGTAAAATTTTTTTAAAATGCACCGCTACCCATTTTTCAAACTGGAAGAATACCATCATGAGAGAACATAAGAATATAACATAAGAATTTATTTCTAAGCCGCAATTACCTTAAAGTTCAATGCCGTTAACAAAAGATTAACTAGAAAACATAATTCAAAATGATGGATACATTAATATTAAGAACCAAGAAACTTAGGGCTCCTTTTACTAAGCTGCGTTAGGGCTTTAACGCACGGAATAATGCGCACTACATCGCCGCACATGCTAGACCTTAACGCCAGCCCCTTAGCGCGTGGTGTAGCGCTGCGGTAATTTCCTGCGTGCGCTAAAAAACGCTAGCGCACCTTAGTAAAATGAGCCCTTAGAGACCAAGAAAGTCTTGAGTTGTTTCCTATAGTGAAGATAAGAAATAAATGAGGATAAGAGCCGCTTAAAATCTTTGTCCCGAAATGCAATCTGAAAAGAGAGAGTTTTATCGTGATATCTTTTGTACCTACAGCTCTTGAATGGTGGGAAAACAAAGAAAGCTTTAGTAGTACGTGAATAATGCGTAGAGGAATAACAGAACAAGTCATAGTAACATAGTCCGTCATGTAAGAAGGGACCTGACCCTTCAGTACCTTATAATAAAGACATCCTAATTTTTTAAAAAGGGAGGGGGGTCTATCTTTGGTTTTGGTATTATTCCTGATGGTAATGATGGATGGGGAGGGAATTTTTATCTTTTGTATAGATAGCTGATTGCTTATAAGTGCTTCGTTGATTATCATTATTTGTTGGCATTAAAAACAAAATAAAGTAAAAAAAAAAAAAAAAATTGTGCTTCCAAGGACAACCGGTGTGATGTGGTCAATGTGTGATGTGGTCATATTTCCGCAGTCCGTAAATGAGCCTAACTGCAGTATTTTGGATTATTCATAGCTTTGTTAGGTTTTTCTTAGTATTTGCTAAGTTTGGGGGTCTTTTACTAAGGTGCGCTAGCCGATTTAGCACGTGCTAAATGCTAACGCACCCATTATAGTCTATGGACGTGTTTGCACTTAGCGCGCCTTAGTAAAAGATCCCCCCTAAATGATATTACAATAATCCTGAAAGCTGAAAAATCAAAATAATTTCTGTGTGCGAAGTTTCCATAACATGCTGAAATGTTTTATGTTTAGTCTGCACTTGGGATTTAATAATGAAAAGATTCTATTAAAAAATTGCTTAAGATGATTTGTCCTCTAAGGGCAGATAGATTAAAAGAAAAATCAGGTTTTTTAAACGTTATTACTATTGGGGCTAGCTAAATGCAAGCTTCCATTCTCTTCTCATTTACAGTCCCGGGAGGAGTTCAACATCCTGGACAGTGGCTGCCTTAGCTGTGTTTACACAGTTGTCTCCATTCATTCTCTGAAAACAAATCGCTCTGCCCGTGCTGGCCGATAAGAATTTTTATTTTTTTTTGGACCTTTTCGAGCTGGAGTGTCAAGAATCTTTTCGGTGCACTGTGCAGTAACATTCCTGACCACGTCCGTGTGACTCTTTGCACGCCGAAGACTAATATTTTCTTTTTTTTCAAGAACAGATTTGGGAAGCCTGGAAAAAAAAAATCATGCGTCTCCCTGAGAGTCAGCTGGAGACTGTCAGCCCCGCTCAGCATGCTGATTCAAGGGAGAAATGACCGTGGCTCAGCCAGGAGCATGCATAAACTGGTTCGTTTTCTCTCTCGTCGCTTGGATCCTGAGGGCATGGGGCAGGAGACTCCCAAAGACTAGAAGGAACTTTTTGATCGGCGCTGCCTGTGTGATCTATGTGTTTTTTCTGGTCAGCCATGTGGGCCGTGTCTTGCCCGAGCGCAGGGAGTCTCGGAAGGCTGCTGAGACAGAGCTCCCGGGAATCTCTTTGGATGATCCCATGCTTTATGACACCGAGGTCCCGAGGCACGCGCTCCTCAGCAATGGGACAATGACGCTGAAGCCAAACGTAGTTTACATAACCCTTCGATCCAAACGAATCAAACCCGCCAACATCAGAGGGACAGTGAAGCCTAAACGGAGGAAAAAGCAGGTGCCCTCTGTTCAGCAACGAAACCTTCCAAATGGCTTGCAAAATTTTGACAGCCGAGAGACAAAAAGCATGGCGAAGAGGCAGCAAAGGTCTGAGGGCGCAGCAGACAGTCAAACCTGGAAGCAGGGGGCCAAACCGAAGCTTGCAGACCCGAAAGATCAGTGGAAATCCACTGACCGTGGCAGCAATATCAGAATATACAGTGAAAGCGCTCCTCCTTGGTTCAGTAAAGAGGACATAGAAACGATGCACTTATTAGCAGATGGCAGAATCGCAAGAATCATGCAAGCACCTTTTCACCACGGAGGTCTGATCCTGTTTGAAAGTGACCGTGACCCGCTCGTAAACTCGTCCTTGGCGCAGGGTCCCCGCAGAGCATCGGCCTGCCAAGGGAAATGTGCACGGGTTAAGAGACCTCTGGATACGAGCGAAGTGTTCGCTTTCCATTTGGATCGCATCCTGGGACTGAACAGAACGCTTCCGTCTGTAAGCAGAAGGTTTCAGTTCGTCCAAGGTAAGATCTCGGACAAAACTTTATCTGCAGTGGAAAGCATTAGTCTGGCATTCACATACGACTCTGAAACGGAATGCTAGCAAATTAAAAAAAAAAAACAACAACAAACCACTCCTGTCACTTAGATACGAGTATTCCTTTCAGAATCAGCTTAAAAAAGAATCATGAGAGAAAAGGCAAAAAGCATGGGAAGAAAGGAAATTCCAGAGAGAGGATTAAGCTTATTAAGTGTCCTGGGAAAACACTGAATCGTAATCGAGTGATGGGGGAGTCTCATGCCTGAGCTCAGACGTTCCAGTCCTAGGTTAAGTCACAGTTCACTGCTGACAGTTGTGTGTGCTTATAGCAAGGGTGTCAAAGTCCCTCCTGGAGGGCCGCAATCCAGTCGGGTTTTCAGGATTTCCCCAATGAATATGCATGAGATCTATTTGCATGCACTGCTTTTATTGTATGCTAATTGATCTCATGCATATTAATTGGGGAAATCCTGAAAACCTGACTGGATTGCGGCCCTCCAGGAGGGACTTTGACACCCCTGGCTTATAGGAAGTCTCATTGCTGAACATGTCCTAGGCTAGGGAATGCTGATACTCAGGGATTGAGTTGGGAATTTCCATTGCTGGGTGAATCACAGGGAGTCCTGAAAGCCCTGAATGGAGTTAGGAAATTACATTGCTGAACGAGTTACAGGGAGTGCTGACAGCTGTGTATTGCACTTAGAACCATTCCTGCTTGAGCTGCATTCAGTATTGGCAGTCGTGGATGGAGTTAGGCAGTAGAGAATGACACGGTGACAAAATTCATCACCGTTCCCGCCCCCGCGGATAACCGCGGGAAATAATCCCATGTCATTTTCTAGTGTCTATTTCATCCTCGGGCCTTCTACACCAGCATTCTTCAAAGCAAAGCTTGAGGGTCAGTGGTTGTGGCCATTCATACTCTGATTCTTCCCTCTCTCCTTAAAGAATGACCTGAAGATGGTTTCCCGCGGTTATCCGCAGGGACGGGAAAGGTGATGAATTTTGTCACCATGTCATTCTCTATTAGGCAGTTCGTTGATGGATGCGTCACAGGGAGTTTTGACAGTTAGAGTTCAGATAGGTCTTTTGAAGGGGTAAGGTACAGATTGAACTGAAAGTCATAGATGGAGTTAGGTAGTTCTATTGCTGGGTGATTAATAGTAAAAGTTCATTTTAGAATAGTTGCATAGGGGAAGGGGTAAAACGTGGACCTCATGGACCTTACGGACCTCGCGGATCTAAAACTGCACGTCCTTAAAAATCCGAGGTCCGTGCATTGACAAGTCCGCCTTCGCTTTCCCTGCAGCTCAGCTCAGGCCCCCGGCTCCCTCGCGGACCTCATGGATCTGAACTGCACGTCACATCCTTAAAAATCCGAGGTCCGCGCCACTTTTGAGGTCCATGCCACTTTTAGTCTCTGGCTCTGACAGAGCTCTATGACAATTTAACTCTGACGGATCCTAGCATCGGGAGGGAAAAGCATTAGGATCCGTCAGAGTTAAATTGTCATAGAGCTCTGTCAGAGCCAGAACTAAAAGTGGTGAGGACCTTGGATTTTTAAGGATGTGATGTGCAGTTCAGATCTGTGAGGTCCGCGAGGGAGCCGGGGGCCTGAGCTGAGCTGCAGGGAAAGCGAAGGCGGACTTGTCAATGCACGGACCTCGGATTTTTAAAGACGTGCAGTTTTAGGTCTGTAAGGTCCGTGAGGTCCGCGTTTTACCCCTTCCCGTTGCATAGCATCTTCATGCCTAAATGAATATGTAAATGGAATACCAAGAAAATACTGTATAAATATAGAAACATGAAGGCAGATAAAGGCCAAATGCCCATCCAGTCTGCCCATCCACAGCATTCATTATCTCTTCCTCTCCCTAAGAGATCCCATGTGCCTGTCCCATGCTTTCTTAAAGTCAGACACAGACACAGTCTTTTGTCTCCACCACCTCTACCGGGAGACTGTTCCACACATCTACCACTCTTTCTGTAAAAAGTATTTCCTTAGATTATTCCTGAGCCTTTCACCTCTTAACTTCATCCTCTGCCCTCTCCAGTGGCTTACCAAGGGCAGGGCGGGAGGAGCTGTCTGTTCTGAGTGCACGCCCTAAGGGGGGGGGGAACCATCTGGCACACCGGGTTTGGAACCTCCCGCCCTACTCTGCCGCGGGACCTTCCTGCAACTCCCCATGGCTGCAGGTCCACCCCCTCCGACGTCACTTACTTATTCCGGGTCTGGAACAAGTGATGTCAGGGTGGAGCGGCAGATGCGCAGAGGTGCAGCAAGCTCCCAAGATGACTCTGGCTGCCGGCTGTGCTCCGGTACAATTAATTGATGTCAGAAGGGGTGGGTCGTCAGCTGCAGTCATCGTGGGGACCTTGCTGCACCTCCCTACGGCTGTCGGTCCACCCCCTCTGACGTCACATACTTGTTCAAGAGCAGAGCCGGAAGCCGCAGTCATCGCGGAACCTTGCTGCATGGCTTTGGTATGGAGGGCGAGAGAAAGTTCTCTGTCGGCACTGACGGTGCAGGCTCAATCTGTACTAGTCTGGCTTGTTTAGTTTTACAATGGGTGTATTGATGTTTTTCTAATTTTTAATATTGTAAACCGTCCAGATACATAATAATAATAATAATAACTTTATTCTTATATACCGCCACAATCTTGCGACTTCTAGGCGGTTTACAATGAAGAGAAACTGTACAGACAGCGAATTACAGAGTATAGCATTGAACATCTAGTGATAGTAACAGGAGAGTTACAGGGTCTGTGTATTACACGGTTTCACAATGAGTAGCATTATACAGTCGACAATATTCAGAGCATAAGTAGGAGAAGAGAAAGGAGATTGCGCTTTGAGTTACAAAGGTGCAAGACTGTGAAGGTGAAAAAGATAACATAAGATGTTGATGAGAAGTAAGTTGTTAACTTGGTACATTTGAACGAAGGACGGGCACCAGTGGGAAAAACTGGTAACAATTAAAGATAGAAATTTTGGCAGTAGAGGGTAGATGGACTCCTTGGGATGGGAGGAGGCTCCGATTTTAGGGGAGAAGTCTGGTTAGGTTATAAATTTCTTAAACAAGGTGGTTTTTAGTTCTTTCCTAAAGATACTATATGATTCTCTGGCGGCATCGGTGAAGTAGCCTGTCCAAGTTTGCAGTCTACCTGCTTGGAATTTGAATGTTCTATCAAAGGTGCGATATCTACAGCCTATGATATTTGGGTAGGTAAAGAGATGACGGTTTCTGGTAGGCCTAATAGAGGAGTGGAATTCGAAGTGAGGTCAGTATATCAAGCCATAAATAAACTTGAAACTTGCTCACTGCAGTATGTAGGATGCTGCCTTTTCCTAGGTGCACACTTGTGCGACGTATGGATTGTTACTAAAAATCATGTTTTTCAGACAGATGGGGAGGTGTGTGTCAAAAATGATGGGCCCCAGGTGTTACATATGCTAGTCAAGGGGGAAGCTGGTCAAGAGGGAAGCTGAAGATAAGTTGAAAAGTTTTTCTTCTATCTTTTGTTTTTCATTAGCGAAGCACAGCATATGGCTTTTATTTCTTTGAAGGTTTTTTGCCAATGAGGTGACCGCTCAACCACCTTAAAAACCACTTCGGTGGTGGTGGGAGGGCCCTTATCTGAGGCTTTTCCTTCATTTGTAGTCATTTAATAGCCCACGCTGTCCTTGTATTATACTTTAGGACATTACAGCATCAACCACCATTGAAAGTGTTTATTATTTTAATGTACATATGCTAGGTACGCCACTGGCCACTCTCATTCTGGAGCTTCCTTTCGAATGAAAGAGACTTGCCTCATGAATGTTTATCAACAAACTTCTATTGGAATCCAAAAATATAACCTACTAAAGAAAAAAAAAACTTGTACAATAAAATAACAAATGCAAAAAATATTAAATAAATAATATAATCGTGCTCAGTCCGAAACACCCATCTTGCACCGGCAGCGCTGTAACATCATAGCACGCCCCTACCTACCAATCACTGATGATAATCAAATATCAGCTCAAACGTAAATCCAACTTTATGTGTGTATGCACTAATGAAGATAAAAATGAGACTATTGCAACGCGCTATTTAAAGGAATTGCCCAAAAAGAAATCCGACGTTTACAGATCGTTCAAAATGCTTCAATTAAACTCATAAGGAAAGCTAAAAAATTTGACCATGTAACACCTTAGATGAAGCCTTCTCCACATGAACAGAGAAGGCTTCATCTAAGGCAAGACAGTTGCAACCTAACAACTGTCTTGCCTTAGATGAAGCCTTCTCAGATCATGTGGAGAAGGCTTCATCTAAGGCAAGACAGTTGTTAGGTTGCATCTGCAGGAGTTTCGTCAGCCGGAAGCCTGAAGTCATAATGCCATTATACAGAACCATGGTGAGACCTTATTTGGAATACTGTGTGCAATTCTGGAGGCCACACTACCAAAAAGATGTGCTGAGAGTAGAGTTGGTGCAACGGATGGGCACCAAGATGGTCTCGGGGCTCAAGGATCTATCGTACGAGGAAAGGCTGAAAAATTTGCGGCTGTACACACTCGAGGAACGTAGGGAGAGAGGAGACATGATTGAGACGTTTAAGTATATTACTGGCCGTATCGAGATGGAAGAAGAGATTCTCTTTCTCAAAGGACCCTCAGCCACAAGAGGGCATCCACTCAAACTCAGGGACGGGAAATTTCATGGTGACATCAGGAAATATTTCTTCACCGAGAGAGTGGTTGATCCTTGGAACGAGCTCACGGTGCAGGTGATCGAGGCAAACAGCGTGCAAGAATTTAAGAGCAAATGGGATGCCCATGTGGGATCCCTTAGAGGGTTAAACCAAGGGAACCTGTCACCAGGAGTGGGATCCCTAGGATAGTAGACTTGGGGGTGGGTCAGTAGAGTGGGCAGACCTGATGGGCTATGGCCCTTATCTGCCGTTATCTTCTATGTTTCTATTGGCTTCCAGTTGCACACCGCATAACATATAAATTAAGTCTATTGACTTTCAAATCTCTTCTCTATAAAACTCCCGCCTTTATTCATAGACTATTGATTCCCCTATACCTCTCCAAGATTACTCAGGTCTACTGACCAACATCTTTTAATAGTTCCCTCACTTAAAACCATAAATACACGGCTGCAATTTATTTTCTCCGTCACAGCACCCCAAACATGGAATTTACTCCCAATTTATGTACGGGAAGAACATAATTTAGATAGATTTAAGAGCAAGTTAAAATGCTTTCTTTTTAAAGATGCTTTTGACAACTAATAAATTAGGTTAGGTATATCAACTAGAAAATCAGATTAGGTGCATCAACTGAATCTTAGTTCTTAATTTCCTTGAAGCTCACCGCTTTCCCCCTTCCTATTGTTTTTTCCCTTACTCATCTTACTTACTATCATTCACTTGTATTTCTTTCCCTATTTTTTCCTTTTGTACCATATGTTTTGACAAGTCAGTCGTATTTATCTGGTTGGTTTCCCCTTGATAATTGTAATTCATTATTTTACTCCTTTGTGCATCGCTTAGAATTTTGAATAAGCGATTAATCAAATCCATAATAAACTTGAAACTTGAGATAATCCCGCTTATCTTTCTGATGACCCGCTGAAATGTCCCGGTAGTTGGGCGTCTTCTCCGTTAATGTCACTGTGCAGCGCTGCCGGGATAAACTGTGTATTCAATCCAGTGTGAAACCCCCCCAAAAAAAACTCCATCTCCCAAATGGTGAGGGAGCATTGATCTTGGACTGTTTGATATATTTTTTTTTATAGTCATTATTTTTGGTTATTTCATCATTTGGGAGATGGAGGGTTTTTTTTTTTTTTTGTTTCACATTGGATTGAATGCATAAATATCAGCAAACTGTTAGGGCTCTTTTTACAAAGGTGCGCTGGCATTTTTAGTGCACGCACCGGATTAGCGTGCGCTACCGAAAAACCTACCGCCTGCTCAAGAGGAGGCGGTAGCGGCTAGCGCGCACGGCAAAGCCCTAATGCACCTTTGTAAAAGGAGCCCCCTAGTGTCAGCCAGGGATTTGAAGAGTGATTGAGGAGGTAATTTTGCTTAACTTTCTGGTATTTAAACTCTCCTTAAAAGTATGAAAAGTTTGCCTTTAGGTGCCTGGCTGCTGTAATATGTATATTTATGTAGGATACAATGCTTATAGATACATATGCCAACACGTGCTGGGTTTTTTTAAAAAAAGGCTTGGACAAGTTCCTGGAGGAAAATTCCATAGTCTGCTGTTGAGACAGACATGGGACAGTAGCATGGAATGCTGCTACTAGTTGGGTTTGTGCCAAGTACTTGCGACTTGGATTGGCCTTCACGAAGACGGGATACTGGGCTAGATGGACTATTGGTCTGACACAGGAAGGCTCTTCGTAGGTTCATATTGAAAAGCTATATCAACACTTATATACCTATGTTTATAAGTGCTTGCACTTACACATATGGGGGATATCTATAAATGTTGCCTAAAATATTGGCGTGGAAAAAATAGCACTTAGTGTTATTCTATGAACTGTGATTATAGTTAGGCTTGGTTCATAGAAAAGTGGTTAGCGCTGGAACTGTGACTTCATTTAGACACCCAAAAAAAAAAGGCAAATGAGATGTCTGTATCGACCAACAGAAAAAAATCTAAACAGTCCCAAGTCAAGTAATTCTATTAGGCCTTTTGTTGCAAATAAATGTAACTGTTGGTCGGTACAGACATCTCTCTTGCCTATTTTGTTTGTTTGTTTGTTATATAGGCCCTCATTTACAAAGCTGCACTGGCATTTTTAGTGCCGGCCGTGGCGGTAGAGAATGACACGGGGAAAAAATTTGTCCCCGTCCCCGCGACCACCATCCCTGTCACTGCCCCGTCCCCGCGACCACTGTCCCCACCCTGTCCCCATCCCCGCAGCATCCATACAAGCCTCAGTACTGCAATATTTAGCTTATTCCTTCCTTATAAATCAAAGTTCTGGCTGCTGAACTAGAGAAAGAGATGTTCAGCTGGCAGGGCTTTGTTTATAAATTTTTATCAACACAATTAATATACTACTTTATCCTAAAGCAAAATAAATAAATAAATATAAAAATTTTTTTCTACCTTTGTTGTCTGGTTTCTGCTTCCCTCATCTTCTCATTCAATTCCTTCCATCCACCGTCTGTCTACTCTCTGCGCCTTCCATTTGCTCTGTTACTGTGCCTCTCCCTTCACCCCCCCCAATTGTTCTGGCACCCATCTTCCCTCTGCTCCCCCATAGTCTGCCATCTCTGTCTTCTTCCCTTCCAGTGTCTTCTCCCCACTCTCTCTTCCCCATTTCCCAGCGTCTTCTCCCCACTCTCTCTTCCCCATTTCCCAGCGTCTTCTCCCCACTCTCTCTTCCCTATTTCCCAGCATCTTCTCCCCAATCTCTCTTCCCCATTTCCCAGCGTCTTCTCCCCACTCTCTCTTCCCCATTTCCCAGCGTCTTTTCCCCTCTCTTTCTTCCCCAGTTCCCTTCAGGCTGCTTCAGCGTCTTCTCCTCTCCATTCCCACACCCCCAGCACTCTTCATGCGGTCCAGCAGCTCCCTCCCGCCGGCCAGCCGTGCATCTCCCTCCCTCTCTTCCCCTTACCTTCTCTTTGTGGCGATTTCTATAAGGCTATGCCTTGTATTACAGCTGGACTCTTGAAGTTGCATCATGTTGGCTGCTGAAAAAGTCTCCTCTGATGCAACCAGAAACAGGAAGTTGCATCAGAGGAGACTTTTCCAGCAGCCACACACAATGCAACTTTAAGGCTCCGGCTGCAATACTCTGAAAATAAGCCCTAGCAGGATTTTCGGGGTAGGTCTTAATATAAGCCCTACCCCCAAAATAAGTCCAAGTCCCGGGATTCGCCGGCAGTTTCCCTTCCCTCTCTCCCATCCCTTGTGCAGCAGGACCCTTGAGAGAGCACCCCCTCCCTCCTCCCCGAGCACCTGCACCTGCCATGCAGCTGAATCCCCATCCTTCCCTACTTACCTGCCGGCCCGGCACTGCTTATATAGGGCTCGTGGCGGGGTTCCGATGGGAGGGAGAAAAGGATGGGGATTCAGCTGCATGGCGGGTGAGGGGGCTCGGGTGGAAGGGGTTGCTCGCTCAAGGGTCCTGCTGCACAAGGGATGGGAGGGAGGGAAGGGAAGCTGGGCAAGGGTCCTGTTGCACGAGGGATGGGAGGAAGGGAAGAGAAGCTGGGCAAGGGTCCTGTTGCATGAGAGATGGGAGGGAGGGAAGGGAATCTGGGCAAGGGTCCTGTTGCATGAAGGATGGGAGGGTAGGATAGAAGCTGGCCAAGTGTTCTGCTGCACAAGGGATGGGAGGGAGGGGAGGAAAGATGCTGCACATGCGGGGGAGAGAAAGGAAAGAGGAAGAATTGGGGTGAAGGAGAGGAAAGGAGAGATGATCATGTGCATACCCCGAAAATAAGACCTAGTGCCTTTTTTTGGGCCTAAAATTAAATATAAGACACTGTCTTATTTTCGGGGAAACATGGTATACTTTATTTAGGCACAACCATTTACACCAATGTAAACCTGGTATAAATCCCTGTGTGTAAATCAGGTGCGCATAAATTGTAGGAACGCCCCTGCTTCACCCATGACCCCTTCCATGGCCATAGATACATAGAAGCCCTATGCAAAATCAAGCTCCTTGAATGCCAGCAGCTGTGTGGAGAGTTAGAAAGTTCCATTGCTGAGCTAAGACAAAGGGACTACTGACAGCCTATGTGGAGTTAAAAAGGTTCAATTAGATGGTGAGTCACAGGGATTGCTGACTGCCATATGTGGAGCTGGAATATTCTGTTGCTGCAGTAAATCATAGTGAGTGTTGACAGGTTTTGGCTGAAGAATATGTCATTTTAGAAAATATTTGTGATGATGCAACTTTTAAAGTTATTCATGTGGGTAAATTTAAATACTGAGTAATGTATGTAGTAGATTGGCATTCTGAAAATTGCTGTCCCTCAGTGTGGCTGAAAAGATGCTAATTGTTCAACAGTGGACATGCTTTTTAGCTACGAGGGTCATTTCATAAATAATGCACATTATTTTTTAAAATTTACATGTTTTATTTTTTTTTTTCAAGTATTTCTTTAAAATCCTTCAATTCCTGCTCTGCAATGACCGAGTCCCAACGTCCGGGAAGCTTCATTATTCTATCCAAGACACCATTTTTGTTCCGTTGCTGAATGGCTCTGGTACTGGCGGAAGAAAGCTCTTCCAGAGATGCAAAACGATGTCCACGCATAGGTTGTTTCAACTTTGGAAAAAGGTCGAAGTCTGGACTGTAGGGAACATGAGGCAACACCTCCCAGCCGTATTCGCGCAGTTTTTCAATGACGAGAGGAGTGCTCCATCTTCCCCACGACCAAAATAATTTCGACAAGCTCAATCAAAAGTCAAACAAATGATGATTTTTGCTTATGATCATGAAGGCATCATCATCACAAAGTTCCATGTGGAAGAAGTGTCACAGCAGTGTATTATTGTGATTTTTTTTGCAAAAAATGCATAGGAAAATGCACAAAACCCAACCTCAGTTGCTCTTGGCTGAGCCAATCATTCTTCACGACAACGCTCGCCAGCACATAGGGAATGCCATTGAAAAACTACATGAATATGGCTGGGAGGTGTTGCCTCATGCCCCCTACAGTCCAGACATGAGACTATCAGACTTTGACCTTTTTCCAAAGTTGAAACAACCTATACGTGGACATCATTTTGCATCTCTGGAAGAGCTTTCTTTTGCCGGTACCTGAGCCATTTGGCGACTGAACTAAAACGGTGTCTTGGATGGAATAATAAAGCTTCACGGACATTGGGACTAGGTCATTGAAGGATTGTAAAGAAATACATGTAAATTTAAAGTCTGCATTATTTATGAAATGACCCTCATATGTTAGATGAAGCGTTCTTGGGTTTCTTTCGACCTGGGGTAGAAAATACACCAAAGGTTGCATTTTCAATCTGCTTGTGTGATATTCCATGAAGAAAGCATCTGCACAAAAAGCATGCAGAATGTCTGTGGGTACTTTGCTTTAAAACTGTTGTAAAGTCTGAGGGCAAAAAGCACCCATGAATTTTGTTGTCTAAACTTTCTCGTCTGTAAAGTACAATTTGCATAAGGAATCTAAATGGGAATTGAGATATGCAATCGTTTATGCCAGCCCCAGGTCCAAATGAACAATTAGTTGACGTCCCTGCCTGAGAGCAGATGTAAATGCTGGACCCATGCTAATGGCTACTGCATGCTAAAACCAGCCAGCATGGTTAAATCCTGGCGTAGTTATTTAGCACAGGTAGGGGCAGAGCTGAGGTAGGACATGAGTGGTGAGAAGGTGTGGCCAGCACAAATATCTAGCATGCAAGGTGGCTGAACTTCAAGGACGAGAGCAGTCCCCCTTTGCTCCCACTCTGGCACTTCTCTGGGTTCAAAACGATACATAGTAACATAGTAGATGACGGCAGATAAAGATCCGAAAGGTCCATCCAGTCTGTCCAACCTTACCCACTCTTTAAATTACTGATTTAATTTTTACATTTTCCTTCTTCTTAGCTATTGCTGGGCCAGAACCCAAAGCTCTGCCCAGTACTGTGCTTAAGTTCCATCTACTGAAGTCTGTATCAAAGCTCACTCCAGCCCATCTAAACCATCCCAGCCATCGAAGCCCTCCCCAACCCATCCTCAACCAAACAGCCATATACAGACATAGACCGTGGAAGTCTGCCCAGTACTGGCCTTAATTTTTTTTCTGATTTGAGATTCTCTGTGTTCATCCCACGCTTTTTTGAACTTTGTCACTGTTTTCCTCTCCACCACCTCCCCATTTAATGGTAATCTTGTGGTACTATTGGTAGGAAGTAATCCTAAATTGTTAATAATCATCAGGTCAGCATTCATACATAATACCACATTGCCAACATTTTTATTATATCACTAATATTTAATCCCGTTACTTTAATGGGTGCTAGAATATGTCTGTATGTCTTTCTTTATTTCTGTCTTTCTTCCTCCCGCTGTCTTTCTTTCTGTCTGTCTCTCTCCCTGGCCCCCTTTGTCTGTCTGTCTTACTGTGTCACTCCCTGCCCCTGTGTCTTTCTTCATTTCTTTCTATCTCCCTCCCTCCTGCTGTCTGTCTTTCTATCTGTCTCTCTCCCTGCATCAGAGCAAATCAGGGCAGTAGAAGGCCCCGAAGCAGCGTGTGTAGAGTGCTGCGGATGCTGCTGGAGTCGGCAGGTTTGTCGGGACTGCGGGAAGGGGGTGGCAAGGGACTAAGTGAGCTAGTCAGACGGCGGGAAAGAGGGTCAGACCGCGATGGGAGGATCAATGAGGTTTCGGGTGGTTCTTTTTTGAAGTTTATTTTTAAGTTCAAAGCCGCCGTGGCGGCTTCTCTCTCGATCCCTGCCTGCATCGGAAGCCTTCTCCGACACAGGTGCGGCTCGAGAGGAGTCGCTGTGGAGGCTTTGAACTTCAGCCATGTAAATAAAGAGGGGGTAGTGTCTCTGCTGTCCAGTTTTTTGCCTCCCCCTTCCCTCCGGCTCCGATGGAGGAAGTGCGGTCACTGGAAAGCTAAGCGCGCATGTGCACTCTGCCGACCACAGAACTACAGATCAGGGATCAGGGAACATGGCGGTAAGAGTGCGTGCATAGCATTTTATTATAGTAGATTAGTTCACTCACTGATGGATTATACATGGCTTCTTAACTTAACTAGACACTCAACTTAATAGTCACATCTTTTCATTTTCATCCATTAATTCATTCACTACTATATTTACATCAAAGGCTTCTCTATTTTCATTCATTCATCCATTTCCATTCTTTTCATTCACTTTCTCATTCCTTTCATTTGATTTATTATTTAATATTTATTTTTTAAATTCATCTTTGGTATATCATCAATATATATTTTTTATGTCTATTGTATTTATTTTTATTTTGTGAAAGGATCCCTGAGGAAGGCAAAGTTCTGCCGAAACACGGCCAATGTAGGGTCCAGTTTTCATGTCAAATCCTGGGAGCTTTGTGTATATGTAACTACCTTGACACAAACTTGATGTACCCAAGATGTTTTAATTCTGTGGTTTCTATATGACATTTTGAAAGCAATAAATATTTGTACCAGGCGTTTCCTTAACATCCCGGAACTTTCTGTTCCACCTTTTGGTTAGGAAGTAATCCTGCTATATAAGAAGACCACTCCTACTCTGGCCCACTAGACTACCAGGACAACCTGGGAGGGGGGGGGGTGTAGAAATAAGGGTGATATTCTGCTTAGAGGAGCCTATTCTGAGGGGTACAGTTTCTGAGGGATCTCATTTAGGGGGGCAGTTACTGGCACTGCCAGGGAGGTCTGAATGGGTGGGGGAGTGTAACTGTCAGAGGGAATGGCTGGAGGATGATGTGGAGCCTTGGGGACTATGTTGGGGGACTGCATCAGGAAGGGTGATTTTAGGGGGGCTGTCAGGAGGGGCATTAGATAATGTGGCTTGACTGGGGGCTGCTTATTGGGGGGATCTCTTCTAGCTGATTTTCATTGGTATAAATGGCCACACCTAAATGTTAGTCTTGTGAACAGGCACAATGTGTACGTTATCAACCATGCTTTACTCCGTAGGCAGTTTATAGAAAAGCGCTAAGTGAAGATTTTTTAGCGCTGATGTTTTAAGTGACATTTATAGAATTTGGTCCAAACAGTAAAATGAAAATTCTCACGGACAACTTAGGAATAGATACAACATTAAAATATTTGAGATGCATACCCCTAATAATTAACTTTAAGGCCCTTAGACAACCACCCTTCTACCAAGACTGATAATTAAGCTCAGCAATCCCAATCACCTTAACAGCACCCCTTTCAGAACATCCTGTATAAATAGTGGGTGATCATCTGGCATCCAGTGATGTCCAGATGGTGTGGTTTGATTTTAAGATAAATGTGGACAGTGTTCATGCAAAAGTGAAGGTTCAAGACTTAAAAAACAAAACAAAAAAAACCAACCCCAAAAGCCTAACTTTGTTCAGATGGAGGATTACCTCAAGGAATTGTTGTCTGAATGGGAACATCTGGAAGAAGTGGGAAAGCAGTGGGAAAAACTGAAAGGGCTATTGTAAGTGCAACAAACCTATTTATTATTATTTTTTTTTGTAAGGAAAGTAAATAAAAATATGAAGAAAATAAGGCCACTTTTGTTCTCAAAAATGATAGCTGAAATGGTAAGGAAAAAGAGGTTAGCATTCAAAAACGATAGATCACAGAAAGAGGAATACAGGTGTCAATATCTGGAAAAGCAAAGAGAATTTGGTAGAGTAGTCGGGAAAGTAAAGATGCAAATGGAAGAAAAATAATAAATATATCCCCCCTTTTACTAAGCTGTGGCAGAGTTTCTACTGAGGCCTGGAGTGCAAAATGCTCCGACGCTGCTCTGATGTTCATAGCAATTCTGTGAGCATCGGAGCAGTGTCAGCATTTAGTGTTGTCTCAGCTGAAGGGCTGGGAACAGGACTACAGAAGAGAAACCCAAATAGGAATGGAGATATGTTAGTCCCTGAATGATTTTCAGAGGACTGTGTTTATGAGGAGCTGGCTAAACTAAAGGTGGATAAAGCATTGGGGCTGGATGACATACATTCGAGGGTACCAAAGAAACTTAGGGCTCCTTTTACTAAGGTGCGCTAGCGTTTTTAGCGCATGCAGGATTTTAGCACGTGCTAAACCCGTGCTACGCTTCTAGAATTAATGCCAGCTCAATGCTGGTGTTAAGGTCTAGCGTGCTCGGCAATTCAGCGCGTTAAAGCCCTAATGCACCTTTGTAAAAGGAGCCCCTAGGGAAGTTCTGGCAGCTCCAGTGGCTGACCTTTTCAGTGCTTCTCTAGAGTTAGGAGTGGTCTCGGAGGACTGGAGAAGGGTGGATGTGTTCTCTTTCCACAAAAGCAGAAGCAAGGAAGAGGCTCGGAACTACAAACTGATAAGTCTGGCTTCAGTCGTAAGCAAATTAATGGAAACACTTTTAAAATAGAAAATAGTAATGTTTTTGGAATCCAGTGGATTACAGGACCTAAGGCAACATGGTTTCACTAGAGGCAGGTCTCATCAGACAAATTTGATCAATTTCGTTGACAAGAGAACTAGATAGAGGGAGTGCAGTAGATGTGGTATATTTAGATTTGAGCAAACCCTTTGACATTGTTCCACACAGGCATCTAATAAATAAACTGAGTGCCCTTGATATAGACCCCAAAGTGACAGACTGGGTCAGGAACTGGTTGAGTGCAAGGCAATAGAAGGTAGTGATCAATGAAGATCGCTGTGAGAAAATGGATGTTGCCAATAGTGTTCCTCAATGTTTGGCTCCTGGGCCTGTTTTTTAAACATTTTCATAAGCGGTATTGCTGAAGGACTGTCAGGTAAGATTTGCCTTTTTGTTGGTGATACCAGAATCTATAGACTAGACACCCCTGATGTGTGAATAACATGAGGAAGGACCTAGCAAAGCTTGAAGAATGGTATGAAATTTGGCAGCTAGTATTTAATGCTAAGAAATGCAAGGTCAAGCATGCAAGGTCAAGGTCAAGCATCCTTCTAGCTTTCACCATTGTCTTTTCAACCTGTTGTCTACCTTAAGCTCATCACATACTATCACACCCAAATCCTGCTCCTCTTTCACACACAATAGTTCTTCCCTCTCTAAACTGTACCATTCCCTTGGGGAAGAACTATTATGTGTGAAAGAGGAGCAGGATTTGGGTGTGATAGTATGTGATGAGCTTAAGGTGGACAACAGGTTGAAAAGACGATGGTGAAAGCTAGAAGGATGCTAGGGTGCATAGGACGAGGTATGACCAGTAGGAAAAAGGAGGTATTGATGCCCCTAGGTGACCAGAGAGTTGGATTGAGGGATGGTGCTAGATGTAGTGTATTTAGATTTTAGCAAAGCCATTGACATGGTTCCTCATAGATGATTAATAAATAAGCTGAGTGCCCTTGATATGGGCCCTAAAGTGACTGACTGTGATAGGAACTAGTTGAGTGGAATGCAATAAAAGGTAGTGGTAAATGGAGTCAACTTTGAAGAAAGGGAAGTTACAAGTAGTGTGCTGCAAGGTTTGGTTTTTGGTCTGATTCTTTAACAATTTTGTAAGTGGTATTGCTGAAAGGCTGACTGGTAAGGTTTCCCTCTTTGTGGATGATATCAAAATCTAGAATAGGATAGACATCCCTGTTGGTGTGGATAATATGAGAAATGACCTAATGAAGCTTGAGGACCGGTCCGGAATTTGGTAGTTAAGATTTAGGGCCTCTTCTATTAAACTGCGCTAGCAGTTTTCTAGCGCGGGAAGCAGCACTGAATGGCCTGCTCTACTCCCAACGCTCATAGAGTTCCTATGAGCGTTGGGAGCAGCGCTGGCCATTCAGCGCGGCTGTCTGCAGGGTCATAAAAACCCAAGAAAGTGGTACAGTTTGGGGTGAAGAACTTTTGTGTTTGAAAGAGGAACGGGACTTGGGTGTAATTGTATGTGATGATCTTATTGTGGCCAAACAAGTAGAAAAGGCAACTGCAAAAGCTTGAAGGATGCATGGGTGCAAAAGGAGAGGAATGACCAGTAAGAAAAAGGAGGTGATGATGCCCCTGTATAAGACTCTGGTGAAACCTCATTTACAATATTGTGTTCAATTCTGTAGATTGCACATTTGAAAAGATATAAGCATGTTGTCATCAGCTCAGGAGGCAGCTACTAAAATGGTCAGTGATCTTCATCATAAGGCGTATGAGGACAGACTTAAAGATTTCAATATGTAAACTTTGGAAGAAAGGCAAGAGAGGGAAGATATGATAGAGATGTTTAAATATCAACGTGGCATAAATGCTCAGAAGGCAGTGGCGTACCTAGGGTATGTGGCACCCGGGGCCCATCATTTTTTGACACCCCCCCCCCCCCATGTAAAAAAAATTTTTTTTTTTTTTTTTTTGCAATAACCATGAAATGGAATAAATGGTCAGAATAGAAACAGGCAGTGAAAATTTTCTTTTATTGAACCTCATATATGTAACCATTATTCCAAACATAACATAACATAAATTATGTCTAAATTGTCATGACATTAGAAGTACATATGGAGTAGTTGCAGGTGATGCTTGGGACAGTTCTGATTGTGTTAGTTCGGTTTTATGTGTTTTTTGAATAGAAGGGTTTTTATTTCTTTTTGAAGGTTTTGCAGTCTGTGGTTGATATCAATTGGTTGTAGAGTTGGGGGTCGAGTGTTGCAGCTCGAATGGCTAGGAGGTTGTCGAACAGTTTTTTTCTTTTGACGTTTTTGGTTGGAGGGTGTGTGAATGGTGCACAAGTTCTCCTATGTCTGTTTGAAGTGGATTGAATTATTTAGCTGAAGAAATTAGTTACCCCCTCATCCCACACACATTAATTCTCTTCCATTTTTGTTCCCATTATAAAAAACACTGATAAGTTCCCAGAAAAAAAATACATTAAAATAAGAAGTGAAAACAAAGGCCCCTACAGATGAGAACATAACATAAGAATAGCCTAACTGGGTCAGACCAATGGTCCATCATGCCCAGTAGCCCATTCTCATGGTAGCCAATCCAGGACACTAATACCTGGTCAAAACCCAAAGAGTAGCAACATTCCATGCTACCGATCCAGGGCAAGCAGACACTTCCCCCATGTCTTAATAACAGATTATGGACTTTTCCTCCAGGAATTTGTCCAAATCTTTCTTAAAACCAGCTACACTATCTGCTTTTACCATAACTTCTGGCCACTTCATTTTTAAGTTTAGATCTTTCCTTTCAAACAGAGACCTTGCTAGATGTCAAATACAGCACAAGGTAACTTCACATGGACTTAGCTGTGCAGGAAATGTGAATCTCCTCATACACCCACCATATAGTGCAAAAATGTGCAAAGGTCTGTTTTTTTCTTTCGATCACTACATAGCCTAATGCCACACAAGCAGCGCTGTTACAAACATATTCTGTAGGTCAATGCTAAGGATAACAAAGTTTCCTTCCTTGGACCAGAAGGAGATAAACCACTGGAAGAGATCCCAAAACAACACCCAAAGACCAACTCAGTGTGTGAATCAGTTGAGTGGAGTGGACTAACTGGGGGGTGGAAATGGGCCCGTAGTTTGCTCAGCAGAATTTCCCAGACCACCTCTTCCTCTCAACACATTGACACGCTGCCACCATCACCACTAGGAACACCTCACTGGGTAGGCCAGCTATGCTATAAACTTTATAAAACACATTATTATATTTTCTTATAAAGCACATATTTTAACTGACCTCTCTGACATCCTCAGCCTTTCCATTCACAAAAATAGAAGGAAGAAAAGTTCCCATTTCCTGCTGTCTCATGTCCCCGGCCTATACAATATTTTTTTTCTGCAGACCCTTCAAAAGTCTGACCAAATCCTCGTTTCACTTGCATTATAAAGTACTGAGGATGCCATCTCTCCCCAATCCCAGGTCCTAAAGTCTAAGACAGTAGCGCAAACTAATGCTGCCAGATACAGGAAAAAAAAATTTTGATTCGATTCAGCCCTATTGAATTGGTTTTTCAATTCGATTTTCCTGCCCAGTTGGGTGATTTTTTTCAAAACTCCTGGTGGGTTTTATAGCTTTTTCACCCCCTTTGGCTTCTCCTAACCACACTGGCGCTGTGGTGTAAATAAAATAAAGAAACAAAAAGGACTTTTCCTCTTTCTGTTAAATCCTAGCTCACGTTTGCAGTCCAACACCAGCTCTGGCAGGATACACATTTCAAATCTGACATGTTATAATCACAAAACAGAAAATAAAATTAATTTTTCTACCTTTTGTTGTCTGGTTATATTTCAAATTTTGTTGGTCCAAGGCTCTGGTTTTCTTCTGATAACTTGCTTGCCAGGGTCTCCTTCTTTCTGCATGCTAACCATCCATCTGCCAACTCTGTCCTCCCTTTCCATTTCCCTTCCCTTCCCAGGAAGTCTGGTATCTTTCCTTTTTTTCATCTCCCTCCACAGATCCACCTTTTCTTAAATACCCTTTCATCCGGCATCTCTCCCTCCTTCCCCACCATCCCAGAGTCCACCATCTCTCCGTTTCTTTTCCTAATTACCCTCCTATCCAGTATCTCTATCCCTCCTCCACACCATCCCTTGTGTCCAATTTCTCTCCCTTTCTGTTCCTTCCCTCCCTAAATCCCATGGTCCATCATCTCTCTCCCTCTCCTCTATTTTCAGACCCATTATTTCTTCCCCCCCCCAAAGTTTGGCATATGCATGTCTCTTTGAACACCCCCTTCCCTCTGTGTACTTCTAAATCATGGTCCCCCCCCAAAGGCCTGTCCCCCCTTAAAGGTCTGCCTGTCCCACCTTGAAGGCCTGCACCCCCCTTGAAGGCCTGTCCCTTCCCCTTGTAGGCCTGTCCCCCCCTTGAAGGCCTGCCTGCCTGTCCCCCCCTTGAAGGTCTGCACCCCCCGAAGGCCTGCACCCCCCGAAGGCCTGTCCCCCACTTGAAGGCCTGTCCCACCCCCTTGTAGCTTCTCCCCCCCCCTTGTAGGCCTGTCCCCCCTTGAAGGCCTGCCTGCCTGCCTTTCCCCCCTTGAAGGCCTGTCCCCCCTTGAAGGCCTGCACCCCCTTGAAGGCCTGCACCACCCCCCTCGAAGGCCTGCACTCCCTTGAAGGTCTGCACCCCCCCCCCGAAGGCCTGTCCCCCACTTGAAGGCTTGTACCACCCCCTTGTAGCTTCTCCCCCCCTTGTAGGCCTGTCCCCCCCTTGAAGGCCTGCCTGCCTGCCTTTCCCCCCCTTGAAGGCCTGCACCCCCTTGAAGGACTGCACCCCCCCCGAAGGCCTGCACTCCCTTGAAGGTCTGCACCCCCCCGAAGGCCTGTCCCCCCCTTGAAGGCCTGTCCCACCCCCTTGTAGGCCTGTCCCCCCCTTGTAGGCCTGTCCCCCCTTTAAGGCCTGCCTGCCTGCCTTTCCCCCCCTTGAAGGCCTGTCTCCCCCTTGAAGGCCTGCACCCCCCTTGAAGGCCTGCACCCCCCCTTGTAGGCCTGTCCCCCCCTTGAAGGCCTGCCTGCCTTTCCCCCCCTTGAAGGCCTGTCTCCCCCTTGAAGGCCTGCACCCCCCTTGAAGGCCTGCACCCCCCCTTGAAGGCCTGTCCCCCCCCCCTTGTAGGCCTGTCCCCCCCTTGAAGGCCTGCCTGCCTTTCCCCCCTTGAAGGCCTGCACCCCCTTGAAGGTCTGCACCCCCCCCCAAAGGCCTACACCCCCCCCCGAAGGCCTGCACCCCCCTGAAGGCCTGCCTGCCCCCCTTGAAGGCCTGCACCCCCCCCCCGAAGGCCTGTCCCCCCTTGAAGGCCTGCCTGCCTGCCTGTCACCCCCTCCCCCTTGAAAGCCTGCTTGCCTGCCCGCCCGCCCCACCCTGAAGGCCTGATGCCCCGACCCACCCCGAAGGACCGCTCGCCCCCCTGGCCTCCCCGCACCACCTATGAACAGCCGCAGCAGGATCGCGAAGTCAGCGTCAGCGATCCCTGCGCCACGGTCCCGCCCCTCCTCTGACGTCAGAGGAGGGGCGGGATCGCGGCGCAGGAAGCAGCGCAGGGATGCTGACGCTGACTTCGTGATCCTGCTGCGGCTGTTCATAGGTGGTGCGGGGAGGCCAGGGGGGCGAGCGGTCCTTCGGGGTAGGTCGGGGCATCAGGCCTTCAGGGTGGGGCGGGATCGCGGCGTAGGAAGCAGCGCAGGGATGCTGACGCTGACTTCGCGATCCTGCTGCGGGCTGCTTCACAGATGGTGCAGGAAGGTCAGTGGGGCGAGCGGTCCTTCGGGGGTGGCGGGGGACTGAACGGCAAGGCCGGGAACACCCCCTTAGGGCTGGTACCCGGGGCGGCCCGCCCCCCCCCCCGCCCCCCCCTAGGTACGCCACTGTCAGAAGGTGAGTCTTTCAATTAATATGAAACTCTGGAATGAGGGGACATAGGATGAAGATAAGATTGAATAGACTCAGAAGTAACTTGAGGAAATACCTCTTCATGGTGAATTTGTGCAACAGCCTCCCAGTGGAGGCGATGGAGGCAAAAACTCTATCTGAATTTAACAAAGATTGGAACCTCTACCACGGCTTTATAAAAGGAGCCCTATGGTAGGTAGTCAATTTATTAAATAAAATAAAAACATAGAAACATAGAAGATGACGGCAGATAAGGGCCATAGCCCATCAGGTCTGCCCATTCTACTGACCCACCCCCAAGTCTACTATCCTAGGGATCCCACTCCTGGTGACAGGTTCCCTTGGCTTAACCCTCTAAGGGATCCCACATGGGCATCCCATTTGCTCTTAAATTCTTGCACGCTGTTTGCCTCGATCACCTGCACCGTTCCAAGGATCAACCACCCTCTCGGTGAAGAAATATTTCTTGGTGTCGCCATGAAATTTCCCACCCCTGAGTTTGAGTGGATGCCCTCTTGTGGCTGAGGGTCCTTTGAGAAAGAGAATCTCTTCTTCCATCTCGATACAGCTGGTAATATACTTAAACGTCTCGATCATGTCTCCCCTCTCCCTACGTTCCTCGAGCGAGTACAGCCGCAAATTTTTCAGCCTTTCCTCGTATGATAGATCCTTGAGCCCCGAGACCATCCTGGTGGCCATCCATTGCACCGACTCTACTCTCAGCACATCTTTTTGGTAGTGTGGCCCCCAGAATTGCACACAGTATTCCAAATGGGATCTCACTATGGTTCTGTATAACGGCATCATGACTCCAGGCTTCCGGCTGACGAAACTGCCTTAGATGAAGCCTTCTCCACATGATCAGCAGTTTTCATGTCTGCGCTGATGATCACTCCCAAGTCTCTTTCTGTTGAAGTTCTAGCTAAGGTCTCATGGATTTCTGCTGCCGAGGTGCATGATCTTGCGTTTCTTAGCGTTGAAGCCCGGCTGCCAGGTCGAGGACAAAGCTCCAACAAATGTAGGTCCTGTGTCATACTGTCGGGTGAATTGCCATCTCTCACTATATTGCATAGTTTGGTGTTGTCAGCGAATAACGTTATCTTACCTCGAAGCCCCCGAGTCAGGTCCCCCACGAATATGCTGAAAAGGAGCAGGCCCAAGACTGAGCTCTGCGGTACTCCACTGGTCGCCTCCGATGTTTTAGAGAGGGTACCGTTAACTACCACCCTCTGAAGTCTGCCACTCAGCCAGTCATTGACCCATGTAGTTAGTGTTTCTCCCAGCCCCATTGATTTCATCTTGCTCAACAGCCTGCGACGCGGGACACTATCGAAAGCAAGGAAAAATACATTTGGAGGATGGAGGAAATCATGACATTGACATTCTATCAAACTTGAAAAGAACAATTTACAGAGTAATAGAATAAACTCAAAAATCAATCTACAAAAATATTACTCACCAGAGATGGGCTATACACCCCCGATAAACATTTCATATAAAAAGTGGAGAAAAAGCCTCAAAATTTTCATAAACGTCAGCAGTCAACTATCAATAATGATTTAAAGTTCAAATCTGCTTCATTTAATATTATTCTGATTCAAACCAATATTCATTTAATATCATTGGCAAAAAACACTACCACCACAGAAATGTACTTATCAAAAGGGTAATATACCCATCACTGTGCACAGGAAAAGCATAAACAAAAAGTTTTACTTAGCTTGGAAACCATGGTCTGAAACACCTTGATTGATTGAAGATGTTTGGCCAGACCTTAGATGGAAACATCATGGCAATAATCAGATGAAATGTCCAGAAACCATGCCCAATTCCTCCAAGTGCCTCAGGGAATATGAATCTGCTGAAAACCCCGCTCCTCTTCCGTGCACACAGGCACAAGAATCGCCCGTTGCTAAAAAGAACCACAGGATCTGACTTCCGGTGACACTTCCGGGTTATGTCATCACAGCTGAGAAAAGGCTGCCATTCGTCCAAAAAACTGCCACTCATCCATAAAACTGCCAATCATCCAAAAAAATGCCCCACCCACTCCATCCGCTGATTAAGCCCATTGGGCCATAAAGTATCCAAAAAGAAAATCCAGCGTTGTTCATGCTGGTAGAAAAGCCTCTTCACATTGCCCCTCCGTAGGGTGACAGGAATGTGTTCTAAAACAAAACATACAAAAATCTTCAAAATTATGCCGTTCTTTGGCACAATGGCGGGTCAGGATGTCAGCTTCTTTTCTGTGAACAATGTTAGACCGGTGTTCAAATAACCGAGTCTTAAAACATCTGGCAGTGTGGCCAATATAGGATAACCCACAAGGGCACGTGATGGGTATATTACCCTTTTGATAAGTACATTTCTGTGGTGGTGGAGTTTTTTTGCCAATGATATTAAATGAAGCAGATTTGAACTTTAAATCATTATTGATAGTTGACTGCTGACGTTTATGAAAATTTTGAGGCTTTTTCTCCACTTTTTATATGAAATGTTTATCGGGGGTGTATAGCCCATCTCTGGCGAGTAATATTTTTGTAGATTGATTTTTTAGTTTATTCTATCAAACTTGCCATGCTGCCTAAGTTAGGTGCAAGTAGGCACCCTACCTATGCTTAAGTTAAGATGAAAATGCAGCGTAAAAGTGCTTTTAAAATAAATTACAAGGCACCTACCAGCACAAAAAAAAACAGCGGAATCACACCTACGGAGGCGCATTATGATTCCTAACACCACTGTAGGTGTGACTAACGCCATAAGTCAATACAACCTAACAGCTGACTCTATATGTTTTTAGATCTCCACTAAAGCCAGCCAGCATAAATATCAATAGGAGAATCTTAAGTGAGTTTATCTTAGTACTTTACAACTCACGGACCTCAGTGGTATCATCTGTATGCCACTAAACTTTTAGATCATACAGAATATCGATACCCCTAATCGTCATTGGTCTCTTATAGTCGTTTTATATAGTTTTAAATATTTTTTAATTATTTCAATAAATATATTAAATTGATATACTCATCTTATACTATGCGGGTGGGGGTAAGCACTCTGTCGTAGTCCTACGTTTCGCCCCTAAGGGCTGTATCAAGGAAATCCCCCTGCAATATATAATATTCAATATTCAATATTAAATCAAACTTTAAAGACTAAATTTTAACAAGATCTAAAGAAAAACAGTAGTATTAGATTAACGGTTACCTCAATTCAAACAGCTCATGCTCCCCGCGCTATAAGATTGATTCAGGAAACATGGCCACGGCGTTCTGGCATTTAAATAGCCCAACCCCTTTCACCCGAGGCGTCGTTTCAACAAGACGTGATGACCTCATTCTTAACGTAATGCATTCCCCCCGTAGTTCTACCGGCCTCATATTAATGTCATCCATTCGACTTTGGCATTTAGACCCATAGGGGTTACAGAATTTAACTTGAAAATCCATTTTTGCTCCTTGAAATTAAGTTTTTCTTTGAAATCGCCACCCTCCCACCCTACATGAACCTGATCTATGATACGCCATTTAAGATCTGAAATTTTATGTTTCTTCTCCCTCCAGTGTTGTACTAGGGGGGCTTCCATATTCCCTGTATTAATTCGAGATTTATGCTCTGTTAGGCGAACGTAAATCTTTCGACTAGTCCTACCTATATATAGAAGTTGACACGTGCACTGAATCATATAAATTACTAAAGAGCTTTGACAAGAGGTGTTGGAGATAGCACAATATATCTTATTGGTCCGCGGATGTCTCCAAGTTGGACCTGATATAGTGTGTTCACACCATTGGCATTGATTACAGGCTACATGATTGTAAATAGCAGAATCATCTTTTTCTTTAATCTCAAAGCGATGATGGGCCAATGATTCGCCCAAAGTTCTCCCTCTTCTATAGGAGGCAATTGGATAGTTTTGAAACTGCAAATTCAATTGTAATGCTGGCCAATATTGCTTCACGATATCAAAAAAAGCAACACTTAGAGAAGTAAATGGGAGTACCATAATAAGAGGATCGTTTCACTCTTTTCTTTTAACAAAAGAGGCCGTTGGGCATACTTCGCCCGTAGATACGCTCTACGGACCGATTTATTAGGGTACCCCTCTCATAGAAACGATCACTTAATATTCTAGCTTGTTTCTCAAACTCCTCTTGTGAGGAACAGAGTTTCCTAAGCTGCAAAAATTGGCTGATTGGAATATTAAATTTCAAAAAATATGGATGGAAGCTAGAGAAGTGGAGAAAATGATTTCTATCCACCTCTTTTCTATATAAAGTAGTTGTTATCTGTTGGTTTTTATCTCTCATCATCAGTATGTCCAAAAAAGGTATAGAGTTCATGTGATATGTCATAGTAAAAGATAAATGCGGGTTTAAGGAGATCAGCCAGATCAAAAAAGCATTCAGTTCAGATTCGGACCCATCCCAAAACATCAGAATGTCTTCCAAATATCTCTTCCAAAATAAAACATGTTGGAAATTAGAGGCTAAGTATACCAGTTGTTGTTCAAATTTCGCTACATAGAGACTTGCCACCGATGGGGCTAGTGTCGCCCCCATCGCGACCCCCTGCATTTGATTATAGAATTCTCCATCATACCAGAAAAAATTCTGATTAATCACCAGTCAAGCAAGTTCCATAAGCCAGTCCATATTAAATCTACCAAAATCTTTCTGCATAAGAAGCTCCTTGATCACTTCCAAAGCTGCCTCTTGGGGGATGCAAGTATATAGAGAAGTAATATCTAAAGTCACAAAAAAAGTGACTTTCCTCACGTCCCTCTGTTCTTCTAAGATTCGCAATACAAGAGCAGAATCTTTTATATATGATGGAATATTAGGGACTTCACCTTTCAAAAAATAATCAACAAACTTGGATAGAGGTTCGAGTACAGAATGTCTTGTGGAAACAATAGGTCGCCCTTTAGGTAGCATATAGATTTTAGGGGTAAGCGGGCAAGTCTCCAGCAAAAAATGAGCTTCCTTCTCCATGAGAAATTTCCTTTGTAGACCTTCATCCGTTAGTTGTTTAATTGCTAATTTCAGCTCTTCGGTTGGATCTTTAGAGAGCTTCAGATATGCTTTGTTGTTAGACAATTGACGGTAGACTTCAGCCTGATAAGCATCTCTATCCTGAATAGTAATTCAGGATAAGTGGCATTGGGCACCATAAATTGCCTCTGTAGGTGTGATTCATGTCGAAGGTAGCCACTTGAAATGTAGGCCTTGAAAACCTTGGTCTACATTTCTGGTACCTACCTTTTCCGAAATGGTGCCAATGCGTGATTGACATACAGTCGACAATTGCTTTTAAGGTGGCTGTCAAAAAAGGCACCATTTAGAGAATCCAGGCCCGAGTCACTTAATTTTTCCCAGACTCTATGGGGCTCATTTTCAAAAAAGATAGATGTCCAAAAGACATCACTTGCACGTCTTACTAGTCAAAATGTCCAAGTGCTCATTCTCAAAACAGCCTTCTAGACATCTTTCTGGTTGTTTTGTCTCCAGCGATGAAAGCAAAAAAGCTGTGGATCCTGATGTGTAGGGTCCGGTGGACTTTAACATTTGTATTATTATGTTTTTAAAGTGTAAGAGTGTACAATAAATTTATCACAGAACAATAGGATCCACAGCTTTTTTGTTTTCATCATTGGATTGATTTTACTGTGGATCATTGGGTCTCCATTCCTTTTTGGTCTCCAGTGCATCCAAATCTTAAGGGAGTGTGTTAGAGGCAGGTTTAGGGCATGCGTAGGACTTGGATGCTCGTCAGGCATATTCAAACCTTTAACAAAAGTTCCTGGGCTTTTTGTTAGATGTTTGGAGCTAGACCTGTTCTAAAAGTGTCTAAATACTAAAAAGGTGTCTAAATAAGAAAAAGGTGCCCAAACTGACCAGTTGACTGCTGGAGGGATTAAGGCATGACCCCTTTTACTCCCCTAGTGGTCACTGACCCCATCCCAGTTCCCAAAGATATTAAAAAAGCAGTAGATTCTAGCCTGTATTACGAGGGGGGTGCTGAAAAGTTCTCTGCCCAAGCAGCTTCAGATGTTAACACAGATATTTGAGCTCAGAGAGCAGAGGTTACTGCAGTGAATTTCACATTAAAAGTTCCAGGTACAGATGTCACCATATCTTGCTTATATTGTATGGTGAGCTCTCAAATATCTACTGCACCTACATTAAGATGACACCTGCAGGCATAAGGGCTATTGTGGTGGTGTACAGGCATCTGTACCTGGGACTTTTAATGTGAAATTCACTACAGTACTTCTGAGAAGAGCCCAGCTGTCTGAACAGTTTACTAAGAATGCAGGCTGCCTAGAGGAAAACATTTGTGCGTTTTTCATGTGGACGTATTTATATTCAAGAATGGCCAAAAGAGATAGTTGTACAAAGGACCAAAATGTCTACATAGGTCATTAAAAATAAAAAAAGATGTCTTGCTGTTTTGAGAATGGACATTTTCTCTACTGGATTTCTGAACGTCTTTCCCAAAATATCCAAACTCAGACTCAGACATCATATTGAAAATGCCCTTCTACGTATTTATTTCTACTCAGGGCAGGAGTAACTTGATGGACCTATCTTTTTGCTGTATACCTCTCGTTATGTCCTCTAGAAGGAAAACTGTCATATTTATTTTAGTTCCTTCCAAGGAAAGTCATGGAATGGAATATGAGAAAAATGTCAGGAAAGATATGGAAAGCTTTTGTGTCAGAGAAGTGCTCAGTGTTTTAAGAGAGACAATGTTGTATTGGCATCTTGTGAAGTGTGGTTTTCAGGGGCATAGTAAATGGGCGCCATCTTGGTGAAGGCATAGGCAGACGTCCTCCCCTCCGTGCCCCTGCTCCTTCCCCGTCCCCACACTGTCGCACATGCACGCTGCTTCCCTTCCTCCCGTACTCTGTAACATTTCCGGTGCGAACAGCGACCCCCGACCTGCTGTCCTGCCAGCGTCTGCTCTTCCTCTGTTGTCACTTACTGGACCCGCACCTAGGAAGTGACAGAGGAAGCACCGACGCTGGTGCAAGAGCAGCTTGGGGGTTGCTGGTCGCACCAGGAACATGACAGAGGTACGGGGGAAGGGAAGTGGCACGGGTGTGGCAGGAGGGGGAAGGGAAGGAGCATGTAGAGGTGGGGGTGGAGAAGAGGGCGGGGAAAGGGTACCACCACCCCAGGCAACTCTCACCCTCGCTACGCCACTGGTGGTAGAGAGAATGAGAGGGCACTCTCTAAAGTTGAAAGGGGATAGATTCCGTACAAACGTAAGGAAGTTCTTCTTCGCCCAGAGTGGTAGAAAATTGGAACGCTCTTCCGGAGTCTGTTATAAGGGAAAACACCCTCCAGGGATTCAAGACAAAGTTGGGCAAGTTCCTGCTGAACTGGAACGTACGCAGGTGAGGCTGGACTCATTTAGAGCACTGGTCTTTTAACCTGGGGGCTGCCACGTGAGCGGACTGCTGGGCACGATGGACCACTGGTCTGACCCAGCAGCGGCAAGTCTTATGTTCTTTGATTGTCTCATTTACAGTCCTACACTCAAACATTATTAAGCCTACTTATAGGAACCAAAATTAACCTGATTCAGCAATATGTTGTTTATTTATAATAATAATAATAATAATAATAATAACTTTATTTTTCTATACCGCCATAGTCAGGCGACTTCTAGGCGGTTTACATTGCAAGAAGGCTGGACATTCAGCGAATAACAAGAGGTCTCAATACAATACAATAGGTCAACATATAATACAGTACAATGAGTCTATGTACAATACAGTACAATGTAATGCAACATGTCTAGATACAATACAATATAATAGATCTAAATACAATACAATACTTAAGTCTTGATAAGTCTTAATACAATACCGTACAATGGGTCTAAATATAATACAATAGTGTAGAAGGAAAGTCCTGTACAGATTGGTGTTCAGAGGGTAAAGAATATCTGAGAATTTTTTTTTTTTTTTTTTTTTTTTTTTTAATTTCCATTTGAATTGGAGTTCTAGGGACAGCGAATATATGAGTACATGAGGAGCTTCTTGCGGGAGAGAAAGAAAGGCATTTTCAGGGAGGGGAGTCCTAAAGAGGGAGGGGATAATTTTAGTCAGTGAATTTTGCGAATAGGGCGGTTTTGATTGATTTGCGGAATGCACTGTAAGACAGATTGGGTTTGTTTATGTAGTTTTTCAGCCAGACTTGCTGTCTGTTTGCTTGGAACTTAAAGGTTCTATCCAGGAATGATTTGTATCTGCAGCCAGTAATCTTTGGGTATGCAAAGATGTTTTTGTTTCTGGTCGCTCGTGTGGGGTTGTGAAGGGTGAAGTGAGTTTGTAGGTATGAAGGTGCTAGTCCCCAGGCTTGTCTGAAACAGGTTGCCCTTCCTCTCTTGCTTACTTCCTGATAGGGAAGTGTGACAGTACCTAGATACTTTTTTTCCAGAGAAAACAGTGGCATTGGAGACTTCTTCCTGTTTCCAGAAGGGGAGGAACAATATCGCAGTTGGATTCACATAAGAAAAGGGTGACGAATGCATGGAATGGCTTCTTGATGGAGATGAAACGTGTATCTGAATTCAAGAAAGCTTGGGGCAAGTACATAGGTCCTACGGTCTTTCTCTGCCATCACTTTTCTGTCTTTCTAATGAAATAAGCAGCAAATCAGACGAAACAGAATGTAGTACGATGATAAGATCTAAAGGAGGCAACAATTGCAACAACACCTATACATAGGGCTTCTTTATCATTATGAGGTAAAACTCAGGCCATTGGTCCCTCCTAGGAAATGCACCTCCCCTTTGTAGAAAATACAGAATAATTTGTGCAGCTAGGAGAAGAAGTTGAAGAAGGAAGAAGGTAAAATGCAAGGTGGAAACATGAACAGAGAACAGCAATGAAAATGTAGATTGCAAAACTACAAAAGTGTCAAAGAGCAGCATAGCTTGTAGCCACAAGACAAAATTCAGTGAACACAGGAAATTGCTGTCTTTCTGTTGCATACCGAAGAGGATTATGCCCAAAGCGCAGAAATGAAAATAGACACCCCCCCCACCCCTAAACAAAGAAACACACACTATACAGAAACACGAGCGGTTGCTGTGACGTATCAAAAGTCAAATGAAGATGTACGCGCAGAGAAAATCACTCGGACACATCGGTTGCGCTCTTCTATTTAATTTCTCACAAAAGATTTTTTTTTTTAAAAAAAGCAGGACCAAAGCAGATAAAAACATGCATGATGGAAAGGAATGCCAAGGTAAACCAGCTTCAAAGGTGAGATTTACCAGTCCAAAGGGCTGAGAACCAGAAGAGCTTAGTTCCAGTCCTGCTGTAGCTTCTTTTTTTTTTTTTGTAAATCTTTATTAGTTTTCAATTATTAACAGTGCAATACAGTGAATTTAAACATAAACGAATCAAACAAAAGCACTTTAAATATGCAAATAATTCAACAACAAACATTTTCACCCCCCCTCCCCTTAACTAATGAAAATAAAACCACATGTATAATTTCAATAAAATATATATAATGAATAATAATTATAATGTTTTCCCATTCCCCTCCCTCCTACCCTGGATGTGTAAGGAGGACAAATAAGAAGAAAAGGTACATGACAACTATTGTGACTCAATAAATAATAATAATAATAACTTTATTCTTATATACCGCCAACAATCTTGCGACTTCTAGGCGGTTTACAGTGAGGTGAAACTGTACAGTCAGCGAATTACAGAGTATAACAGTGACCATCTGATATTAACAACATTAATAATAACAACAGTTTATATACTGCCGGACCGGGAAGTTCCGTGCTATTTACAATGAGTTAGAAAAGTTTCATTAATTGATTGGGACATTCATAGTTTAGAGATTAGAGGTTAACAGTTTGCAAGATCAGATATGGGTGGAATTACGAAGGGGGCTATTGTCCTTGTTCGTTACCTATGTAATTCAAGAACAGGTATGTTTTTAGGTGTCTCCTAAATTCGCTATAGTTGTTTGAGTGTGTGATTAGTTTTCCTAGGTCTTTGCCCCATAAGGCTGCTTGGTACGATAAAAGTTGTTGATGATGTCTCTTATATCTGCATCCTCTAGCCGGTGGGGAAACAAATTTCAGGTGTGTGCTTCTCTCATGTCTGTTAGTTGGGAATGAGAAGAGGTCTATTATATATTTAGGGGCTAGACCTGATAATACCTTAAAGCAGAGACATCCTAGCTTGAACTTTGTGCGAGCCTCCATTGGCAGCCAGTGCAGGAGTCGGTAGGAAGGGGTTATGTGATCGGACTTCTTCAACCCGAAGATCAACCTGACAGCTGCATTTTGTATAAGTTGTAGTCTCTGCATTTGCTTCCGAGAGATTGCCAGGGGAGATGTCAAGGGGTTCCATACCCTTCCAAATGCACTACTATCTGCCGTCTATTTCTATGTTTCTACTATATCCTAAAATTTCAGATTCATTCTTTCATATTTGTAGCTAGTATAATTAAGTCTATCATAACTCTTCCAGTTGCATGTTATAAATGATGTCAAGGGGTTCCATACCCTTCCAAATGCACTACTATCTGCCGTCTATTTCTATGTTTCTATGTTTCTACTATATCCTAAAATTTCAGCATTCATTCTTTCATATTTGTAGCTAGTATAATTAAGTCTATCATAACTCTTCCAGTTGCATGTTATAAATGATGTCAAGGGGTTCCATACCCTTCCAAATGCACTACTATTTGCCGTCTATTTCTATGTTTCTACTATATCTTAAAATTTCAGCATTCATTCTTTCATATTTGTAGCTAGTATAATTAAGTCTATCATAACTCTTCCAGTTGCATGTTATCATCTGGATGGCTATTCCTGTCATTATTAAGAAAAGCCGGCTTTTATAACAATCCTGCTGTAACATCTAATGATCTTGGACGAGTCACTTAAACATTCCATTGTCTCAGCAACTATATAATACATACAGTACCTGCAATGGTGTAGTGAGGGGGAGAGCGGGGGGGGGGCAGTCTGCCGCAGGCACCATCTTGTGAGGGCACAAGCAGCCGTCCTCTCCGCCCCCCCTCCCGCATTTCTCCCCCCCAATGCAGCGCATGCATGCCGCTTCCCTTCCCCCGCACCTCTGTAATGTTCCTGGCACGAGCCGCACCCTCCAACCTGCTGTCGTACAAGCGTTGGCTCTTCCTCTTATGTCACTTCCTGGGCCTGTGCTTAGGAAATGATGTCAGAGGAAGAGCCAACGCCGGCACGACAGCAGGTTGGGGGTTGCTGCCCGCACCAGGAACGTTACAGAGGTATGGGGGGAATGGAAGCGGCGTGTGCGTGGCAGGAGGGGGTGGGGAAGGAGCGTGTGGAGGTGTGAGGGCGGAGAAGAGGGCAGGGGAGGGGCACTCCTGCCCCAGGTGTCTCTCATCCTCGCTATGCCACTGAGTACCTGAATATACACCATCACAATAACTTGCAGGTAGCGAACAAGAAAATTAAAGGGGTACAGATAGGAGTAGAGGTAGGTTATAAGGATAGGATTAGAGGTAAGTTACAAAATTAGTCTGGGACCACTGTTCAGGCGATAGGCCTGATGGGCCGCCGCGGGAGCGGACCGCTGGGCAGGATGGACCTCTGGTCTGTCCCAGCGGAGGCACCTTCTTATGTTCTTATGTTCTTAAATAGACGAGAGAAGAAAGCAGTTCTTATCAGTGAGACAGGAGGTACAAAAGTTACAGGTTTTTTTATTTTTTTTACAGAACAGAGCAGTTGCTGTATCAGGAAATGTTACTTGTTGCCTAGTAAGGAGATTATTACTGTAACACCATAGCAGATCCACACAAAATTACAACACATATACATAAGTGGCTCTTATATATTGTTAATATATAATATAACATATAATTAAAAACATTTCTATTCCAAGACGCCTTTGGTTAAAAATGCCCTTTTAAGGGCTAAATTTACAATCCAAATTTTAAACTTCTGTCATTTTTACCCAACCGACTGTTTTATCCTTTTATGTCTCGCCTTTTCTATATCAATTTTGTAGTTATTCCCTACCATCCCACTGTGTGGCTGTATGTCTTTGTATGTTACCCTTTTTCCTTGTTGTTATATGTTCTAATGTAATTTTACAATTTGTTTTTATGTAATTTTATTTTGTTAACCGCTTAGAAACTAGAATAAGCGGTCAAAAAATATTTTAATAAACTTGAAACATTGGCGGGCGCTTTTAAGGCGGCAACCGATATCGGCGCCAGTTCGAGAATCCGGGCCTTAGACCAGTGATTTTCCATTTTTTTTCATTCCATATTTTTCCGATAGAATGAAAAATGTGGAAAATCACTAGACTAACCCCCCTGTTTTACTAAGGTGCGCTATGCGTTTTTGCGCACGTTTAGCGTGCCCTAAATGTACATGCGCGCTAACCGCTATCACATCCATAGATTAACATGTATGCATTAGCGTTTAGCGCATAGTTAGCGCGCGCTAAAATGCATAGCGCACCTTATTAAAAGGAGCCCTAAGTGTATAGCCGTGGATGGAAACTGTCCAAACTTTTTGGTTGGGCTGAGAACTTTTCAGCGACCACGGTATTATTAGTTGCCATTCCCATCATAACATTACTAATGTACAGATAAAAAACTATAGGCTGCTTGAAAAGTGCTGTGTGGTCACTGAATCTCAGTTTTGTTTATGGCTTTCTAGCTTTTTTAAAAAATCTTTTTATCTTGAAGGGAAGGAACCAGTGTGCTGAAAAGAAGGAAAAACAAGAAACTTGGCATTGTGCAGTTTGGATTCCATTTGAGATTTCAAGCTGGTGTCATTTCGATGGACTATGTGCCCGCTCTTGCTTATTTTTTCTGGCCAAAAACTACTAAAAGGAACAAATGCCCTTTGTATTAATTCCATATACAGTACATCTGTTGACTGAATACTGGTCATATGATATAGCTCAGATACATTAGTAACATCCAGATGCAGGAAAATGTACAATGCGTTTATGGGGTAAGAATTTTTTTATGATTAAGTTCCTCTTTCTTTTTTAAGTTCACTTTTTTTTTTTTAATTTTTACGACTTTATACTACGCTCACTTTTCTGTGAAAGGCTCTGAAAACTGTAAGGCTATTTTTAGCTATTCTGTATGCTGTTCAAGATTCTTTAATTTGTAATTTTTAAATTTCTATTTTGTATCTGTTTTATTGACTTGCAATTCTTTAATTTTTTTTATGGCTATATTTCAATTAAAATTGCAATCACGATTAATCAGGTAATTTAAAAGTAAGTTATTTATTTTCTTACGACAGCTCCTTGTGACTCTTTGCAATAATGGGTTAAGTAACTTGCCCAGAGTCACAAGGAGTTGCAGTGAGAAAAAAGAGAGCATACCTTTAAACATTTGGAGGGGCATAATCAAAAGGGACGTCTAAGTCCGTTTACGTCCATCATGCAAGTCGTTCAAAGTAAAAAACAGCTTAAGACACATTTTTGAAAAATACGTCCAACTTTTTTTTCGTTTCGAAAAACATCTAATTATACGTCCTGCCGATCTGATCATCCAAGCCGCTAAATCGTCCATCTTTATACCACATTTTCATCCAACTTTCCGTCCAAGTCCAAAACGCCTAGGACAAGCCCTGTTGGACCTAGGAGGGGTCTACAAAGTGATGGACTGCATACCCAGACATGCCACCTAAATAGTGGGTACCTTAAAGGGTACTGCTGTGAACTTCACCAAAAGGGTGCCATGTCTTCTCCTCTCTACAGCTCCCTTATAGGTTACGATGAGCCCCCCAAACCACCTCCAGAATCCCCTAGACCCACTTATCTACCACCCCAATAGCCCTTATGGCTGCAGGAGCCACTTATATGCCAGTACAAAAGGGTTTTGGGGGTGTATAGGGGAGTGTACATGTTTAAGTATTAATGCAGTGATTACAGGGGCTTATGGGCATGGGGCCTCCTCTCTATGGGTCCCTAACCCACCCCCAAGACGACTTAAGCTGCCTCTGGGCTGGACGACTAGGCTTTCCTATGCCAGGCAACCAGGTGATGATGGTCTGGAGGCTGGATTTTAAAGATGTGATTAATATTTTTATGGGGGTGGGGGTGGGGGTCGGTGATCACTGAGGTGGTGTGTGGGGGTCTGTATTATGTGTTTGCAGTGCTTATCTGGTGAGTTTAGGTAGATTTTTGTGACTTAGACCATGTTTTACATGGTCTGAGTCACAACGTCCAAATTCCGTCGATCGTGGGCTGTATAACTTTCGGTTATACATGCTGTACGACTAAGTTTAAGCTGGCCCACATCCCACCCAACTCCCGCCCTCGACACTCCTCCCAAAATGCCCCGTTTAGCTTTGGTCATTCAGCGGCACTATGAAGGCCTAGGTCGTTCAGAAATACATCCAAAATCCGTTTTTAGTATCGGCACTTGGACGTATTTGAGAAATGTTCGCCCAAGTGCCGACTTAGGCCGTTTTTTGGACGTATTTCTCTTTCGATTATGAGCCCCTTATTTATTTATTCAATTTTCTATACCATTCTCCCAAGGCAGCTCAGAACGGCTTACATGAATTTATTCAGTTACTCAAGCATTTTTCCCTGTCTGTCCCGGCGGTTTCACAATGTATCTAATGTACCTGGGGCAATGGGTGGGGGGGGGATTAAGTGACTTGCCCAGGGTCACAAGGAGTAGCGTGGGTTTGAACCCACAACCTCAGAGTGCAGAGGCTGTAAGGGAAGGGGTAAAACGCGGACCTCATGGACCTGATGGACCTCGTGGATCTAAACCCGTACGGCCTTAAAAATCTGAGGTCCGTGTCAGTCCGTGTCCGTGGCACTTGTAGTTTCTGTCGCTGACAGACCTTGATGAGATTTTAGCGCTGACGGATCCGTCTCAGCATAGGGAGGGAAAAGTGTTAGGATCCGTCAGCGCTAAAATCTCTTTGAGGTCTGTCAGAGCCAGAGACTAGTGCTGGAGCGGCAGAGCAGAAGCCAAGAGAGCGGGGACATAGGTTTTGGACGTGCGTTATGGAAAAGAAGTCTCCAAACTCCAGCACTAGTCTCTGGCTCTGACAGACCTCGAAGAGATTTTTAGCGATTACGGATCCTAACACTTTTCCCTCCTTATGCTGAGACGGATCCATCAGCGCTAAAATCTCATCAAGGTATGTCAGCGACAGAAACTACAAGCGCCACGGACACGGACCGACACGGACCTCTGATTTTTAAGGTCGTACTGGTTTAGATCCGCGAGGTCCGTCAGGTCCGTGAAGTCCGCGTTTTACCCCTTCCCGGCTGTAAGAACATAAGAATTGCCGCTGCTGGGTCAGACCAGTGGTCCATCTTGCCCTGCAGTCCGCTCATGCGGAGGCACCTAGGTCAAAGACCAGTGCCCTAACTAAGACTAGTCCAACCTGTGTACATTCCAGTTTAGCAGGAACTTGTCTAACTTTGTCTTGAATCCGTGGAGGGTGTTTTCTCTTATAACAGCCTCAGGAAGAGTGTTCCAGCTTTCCACCACTCTTTGGGTGAAGAAGAACTTCCTTACGTTTGTACAGACTCTATCTCCTTTTAACTTTAGAGAGTGCCCTCTCGTTCTCTCTACCTTGGAGAGAGTGAACAACCTGTCTTTATCTACTAAGTCTATTCCCTTCATTATCATGAATGTTTCAATCATGTCCCCTCTCAGTCTCCTCTTTTCAAGGGAGAAGAGGCCCAGTTTCTCTAATATCTCACTTCACAGCAACTTTTTCGAGTAGTACCGTGTCCTTCTTCATGTATGGCGACCAGTGCTGGACACAGTATTCCAGGTGAGGGCATACCATGGCCCGGTATGGTGGCATGATAACCTTCTCCGATCTCCGATCCTGATCGTGATCCCCTTCTTAATCATTCCTAGCATTCTGTTTATCCTTTTCGCCATCACCACACATTGCGCGGACGGCTTCATCTAATTGTCGACCAATAGTCCCAAGACTCTTTCCTGGGTGTTCTCTCCAAGTACCGCACCGGACATCCTGTAGGCATGTATAAGATTTTTGTTACCGACATGCATCACCTTACACTTATCCATGTTAAACCTTATTTGCCATGTCGCGGCCCATTTCTTGAGCATGTTTATGTCACGTTGCAGGTCTTCGCAATCCCCTTGCGTCTTCACTACTCTGAATAACTTTGTATCGTGTGCAAATTTTATCACCTCATTCGTCGTACCAATTTTCAGGTTGTTTATAAATATGTTGAAGAGCACAGGTCCAAGCACCTAATCCCTGCGGCACTCCACTCGTGACATTTTTCCAGTCCGAGTATTGTCCATTCACCCCCACTCTCTGTTTCCTACCCACCAGCCCCAGTTTTTAATCCACGTGAGTATTTCACCCTCGATTCCATGGCTCACAATTTTTTAAAGTAATTGTTTATGCGGAACCTTGTCGAATGCCTTCTGAAAATCCAAATATACAATGTCAACCGGGTCACCCTTGTCTATATGCCTGTTTACTCTCTTGAAGAAGTGCAGAAAGTTTGTCAAGCAAGATCTTCCTTTGCTAAAGCCGTGGTGGCTGGTCCTCATCAGATTGTGTCCGTCAAGGTATTCAATGATGCGGTCTTTTATCAGCGTCTCTACCATCTTTCCGGGTACCAAGGTCAGACTCACTGGTCTGTAGTTTCCCAGATCTCCCGTCGAACCTTTCTTGAAGATCGGCGTAACATTTGCCACCTTCCTGTCTTTGGAAATCTTTCCCGATTTGATTGACAGATTGGCTATTAGTTGAAGCAGTTCAGCTATAGTCCCTTTCAGTTTCTTGATTACCCTCAGATGGTTGCCATCTGGTCCCGGGGATTTATCATTTTTAAGCCTATCAATCTGCCTGCATACCTCTTCTAGACTGACCGTCAACTCAGTCAGTTTCCCGTCTTCGTTTCCAGCATATAGTCTGTCGGCTTCCGGTATGTTGTGTATATCCTGTTCGGTAAATACAGACGCAAAAAATACGTTTAGTTTGTCGGTGATGGTTTTGTCATCCTTTAGCACTCCCTTTATTCCATGGTCATCCAACGGCCCCACCACTTCCTTCGCGGGACGTTTCCCTTTGATATATCGAAAGAACGACTTGAAGTTTTTTGCCTCCTTGGCTATTTTTTCATCGGAGCCTCTTTTGGCCCCTCTTACCGCCTTATGGCTCTTGCTTTGATATTGTTTGTGCTTTTTCCAGTTTTTGTCCGTTTTTTACCTTATCAATTCCTTAAATGAAGTCTTCTTGTCTCTGATCGCTTCCTTCACCACTACAGTGAGCCACGCCGGTTCCTTGTTCTTTTACCTCTTGGATTCCTTGTTGTTACGCGGTATATATGGATTTTGCGCCTCGGTGACCATGTCCTTAAAAAGGGACCATGCTTGCTCTAGGGTTTTTACAGTGCTTATCCTCTTCTTAATCTTCTTTCCCACCATGAATCTCATCCCTTCGTAATTCCCTTTTCGGAGGTTCGGTGCAATGGCCATTTGGATCGATGTTTTGCCCCTGTGTCCAGATTGAAGCGGATCATATTGTGATCATTGCTTCTCAGCTTCCCTTCTACTTCTTCACCTTGCGCCGGTCCTCGTAGTCCATTTAGAATTAAGTCCAGAATTGCATTTCCTCTCATATTTCCATGACAAGTTGTTCCAGGAAGCAATCGCCTACAGCATCCAGGAACATGGTCTCCCTACCGGAGCTGGAGGTGCCTAGGTTCCAGTCTATCCCCGGATAATTGAAGTCACCCATGATAAGTGCATTGCCTTCCTTGCAGTTGCATTTAACCTCGTCTGTCATTTCTCCATCAATTTCTTCAGACTGCCCCAGTAATAGATGCCGATCTTCGTTTCCGTTTCATTCATTCCCAGAATTTTGACCCATAGAGACTCTAACTTATTTTTCGTTTCCGGCTTGTTCTCTCCGGTAGTCTCAATTCCCTTTTTGACGTATAGGGCAATATCCCCACCTTTTTGACCCACTCTGTCTCAGCGGTATAGCTTGTATCCCGTTAGCACAGTGTCCCAGACGTTTTCCTCGTTCCACCATGTTTCCATGATGCCGATGATGTCAAGGTTATGTTTTTGTGCCATAGCTTCAAATTCCCCCATCTTATTCCTTAGGCTCCTTGCGTTTGTGTACATACCCTTGAGTTTGCGGCCTATTACTTTCTTGCATTTCCTTCCCTCTTGTATCCCTGTCGATCCGTCAGGATTTCTGTCTTGCCTATGATCCGGTGAGTCTTCCTGCTATTTTCCTGCATGGTATCCTCTGGGAATACTGGTTCCCAAACCATCGACTCTCAGTCGACTGTCGGCTTTCCCCCTCTTCCTAGTTTAAAAACTTCTCAATTTCTCTCTTGATGTTGCTTGCAAGTAGCCTTGTTCCGTCTTCGCTGAGGTGGAGTCCATTCTTCGCTGAGGTGGAGCTCCATCTGCCTCTTCTCATCAGCCCTGGGTACCAGCAGGATCTCTGAGAACGCTACCCTTGGTGTTCTGGTCTTCAGCTTCCTTCCTAGCATCTGGAACTGGTCCTTCAGTACTTCCCTGCTGTAGTTCCTGTTGTTCACGTTGTTTGTTCCCACATGGATCACCATCGCCGTATCTTCCTCTTCCACGCTGTCGATGATCCTGTCGATGCGGCTCACTGTGTCTTCTATCTTGGCTCCTGGTAGGCAGGTCACCAGCCGATCCAGTCTTCCTCCCGCTATGTGGCTGTCGACTTGTCTGATGATGGAGTCCCCCATGACGATCGCTGTCCTCTCTTGCCTCTCCAGCCACAGGTCCATGTCCCCGGTGTATGTCCATCTCTTCAGCTGTAGGTTCGTGTCCTCAGTGTACTTCCATCTACCCTCAACCTAGTGGTTGCTTGCACCGGACTCATTTTCCTGTGGGTTTCCTTTGCTGTTTCCAGATGTCGCTGCTGTGCCACCCATTTTTTCCTTGTGGTTGTCCTCCAGGTTGTCCTCACTCAATGTGGGCGTATCTTTGTAGTTCCACTGTTGCTGGTGATTTTCCACAGCCTCTCTGTATGCCTCCTCGATGAACTTCTCTAACTCCCAGACTTCTTCCTCAGTGGTTTCCTCTGTCTTGAAGTTTTCTGCCTCTCTGTCCTCCTCCTCCACTGCTTGAAGTGCTTCTAGTTCCAGTATTCTGCCTTCCAACTTCAGGCCCTCCAGTTCCCCGCATCGAGTGCATACATAAGACAGCCTCCCAGAGGGGAGGTAGTCATACATATGGCAAATGGTGCAGAAAACTGGGTAGCTCAACATCCTGCTTCTTCTGTCTGTTGCTTCCATTGCTGTCCGCTTGCTGATGTGTTGTCTGAAGTGGCTTCTCCCTGCTTGCTTGTTGCTTGCGTAGCTGCTGTGGTCGCCCTCTGCTCTGCTTGCTTGTGTGGCTGCTGTAATCACCCTCTGCTCTGCTTGCTTGGCTGCTGTGGTCACCCTCTGCTCTGCTTGCTTGTGTGGCTGCTGTGGTCGCCCTCTGCTCTGCTTGCTTGGCTGCTGTAGTCACCCTCTGCTTTGCTTGCATGGCTGCTGTGGTCGCCCTCTGCTCTGCTTGCTTGGCTGCTGTGGTCACCCTCTGCTCTGCTTGTTTGAGTGGCTGCTGTGGTCGCCCTCTGCTCTGCTTGCTGGGCTGCTGTGGTCGCCTCCTGCTCTGCTTGCTGGGCTGCTGTGGTCGCCTCCTGCTCTGCTTGCTGGGCTGCTGTGGTAGCCCTCTGCTCTGCTTGCTGGGCTGTTGTGGTCGCCCTCTGCTCTGCAGTGACTCGTCCCTTCGCAAAGGCCCTTTGCAAAGGCCCACCCGTCTGACATCAGCTCCAGATCCAAGGGCTGATGTCAGACGGGTGGGCGGAGCTACCTCTCGCCACTGCCCCTCTCGCCTGCCTTCTCCTGCCCTTCCCCTTCTTGCTCTGTTCCTTCTTCTTCACTTGTTTTCTTCTCTTTCTCCTCCTGCCTCTCGACTTCTCTGGGCTGCTGCAGTGTTCTCCCGTTGGCCCCTCCCCTTTTAATGGGGAGCTCCGGATCCGAGGGCTGATGTCAAGGGGTGGGCAGAGCTACCTCTCGCCACTGCCCCTCTCGCCTGCCTTCTCCTGTCCTTCCCCTTCTTGCTCTGTTCCTTCTTTTTCTCCTCCTGCCTCTTGACTTCTCCTGGCTTCCTGCTTCTCTGGGCTGTAGCTTTAACCACTGCAGCTCTTCTTTATACATCAAATACATCTTGCAGCAAATGCCCATACAAGCACTTAGGGGCTCATTTCAAAAAGGAAAAATGTCTAAACTGGAGGGCGCTGAAAAGTTCTCATCCCAAACAACCAACTTCCTAAATTCTGAGCATTATTTTGCCACTGTAGCTGAAAAGAGTGTAATCTTATTTTGTTAAGTGCCAATTTGCAGAAATTAAATTCTATGTTTTGACATTGTTTCAGATCATTCCTTGAACCATATCCACATCATTCTCTTCTTGGTTGGGCTGAGAACCTTTCAGTACCCTCTTGCAGGGCAGGCTTATAATTTAGATGTTTTTCTGCCATAATTGGAACATTTAAAAATTCATGCAGTGCACAATTTGGACGTTTGTGACTAGACCTGTTTTAACAACAAATAAGTGTCAAAAAAAGTGCTCAAACTGAGCTGATGACCACTGGAAAGATGAAGGCATGGCCTCTCCCACATTCCCCCCATGTTCACTGACTCCCTCCCACCCCACCAAAGATGTGCATGAAACAGTACATACCTGCCTGTATGATAACTTCAGATATTATGGCCACTCCTAGTAGAGCAGCAAGCAGGCTCTTGGAAAAGCCTTGTGGGCAGTGTAGAGAACCATAAAGATGGGGACTCAGGTCCATATTCCACCCTAAGCATTACACTTACAGTGGAATTTGCTATCACAGAGACATGGTTCACTGATTCCCATGGATGGGACACCAACATACTGGGCCGCAGACGGAACATTCCAGTCCGCATCCGGCAGGTTGAAATCTCCCAACAGCAGAACCTCCTCTTTCCTTCCAAACTTTTGGATATCCACAATCAGATCCTTATCAATTTGCTGCGATTGAGTCGGAGGTCTGTAGACTACACCCACGTAGATAGAAGTTCCATCTTCTCTTTTCAGAGCAATCCATATCGCTTCTTCCTCTCCCCAGGTCCCTTGCATTTCGGTCGCTTGGATATTGATCTTTACATAGAGAGCTACTCCTCCACCTTTATGACCATCTCTGTCCTTCCTAAAAAGATTATATCCCGGTATGTTTGCATCCCATCCATGTGATTCACTGAACCATGTCTCTGTGATAGCAACAATATCTAGATCTGCCTCTAATATCAGGGCTTGCAGATCATGAACTTGGTTGCTTAGACTGCGAGCATTTGTGGTCATCGCTTTCCAGCTATTTTTCAGCGATAATCTCCTTTTTCGTATGGATTTTTGTGTCGTTTCACTTTCCATTGCAATACTAAGAAATGAGTTGCTGATATTGCTTATGTTGCAGCCTTTACTACTATCACATCTTTTCTTTTGCCGGAGGTAGTCTCTATAATTGACCTTCGTACATACACCACCCCCACCTTCTAGTTTAAATGCCTAGAAAAATATTGTCTAAATTTCTCTGTAAGGTTTCTTTTTCCTGCTGTAGTAATATGTAGCCCATCAGTGCAATATAGCTTCTTGTCCTTCCATGTATTTTCCCCATCCTCCTATGTACCTGAAGCCTTCTTGATGACACAGGCTCTGAGCCATCTATTAAAGTCCTCTGTGTTTTTCACTCTTTGCTCTCCTTTTCCATATGCAGGCAGTATTTCAGAAAAAGCTAAAGTCTTTACAAAAGGTTTCATGCCCTCACCAAGCTCCCGAAAAGCTTTCTGTGCTGCAAGTTTGGATTCTTGCCCAGAAATAGCTAAGAAGAAAAAAAAAAAAAATTTAAATTGAATCAGGTTGGGCAGACTGGATGGACCATTCGGGTCTTTATCTGCCGTCATCTACTATGTTACTATGTTAAGTGTGGAGTTGTTGGCCAGGTCATTTGTTCCCAGATGAATAACAACATCAGTGTTAAAATCCTTAGTTTCTTCCTTAATTATAGTCAGTATTTGCCTGGAACTCCTGGTAGCTGAGGATCCTGGAAGACATTTCACTATTTTGGTCTCCTCGCCCTGTGTTCCAAGGTTAATGCCTCTGATGATGGAATCCCCCAACAGTAATAGTTTTCTGTTTTTGGCTTTTTTATTTGTACTTAGGGTGCGTTTGTTCTCTTGAGTTACCTTCATTGGTTCCAGTCCCACCTCCCTTCTGTTTTCCTGAGTATCGCAGTGCACTAGTGGAGCAAAGGAATTCTGTAGAGGTAATATTAGTGAATGTGGATATTTCTGTGTTACATGTCGCAGTCTTCCTGAGCCTACTGTGACCCATTTATTCCTGGGCTGTTTTATTCTTTGAGGTAGAGGTGGTAAGTTGGTATGATTTTGTGGAGTGATGGAAGCTGCTTTAATTGTATTCAATTCCTGTTTAAGTTTGCAGAGCTCCTCCTTAATACTGGCAAGTTGAAGACAGATGGGGCAAGCCTTAAGCCTCCAAATAGTATGTCTTGGAATTAAAGCACCACAGTGATTGCATAGAATAAAGGTCATCTTGATTGGTTGTGAAGTGACGATTTGAGTAGTCCTGATTATATGGGTCTCTATATATGAATAGTGGTCCCTGGGGTTGGTGGGACTATAAGTAAGACTACTAGTAAGGCAGAAATATAGGCTCTATACTACCTAAAACACAGTATTTTAAACAAAAATGCAGGTTCTATCAGTGCTACCCTAAAACACAGGATTTATAACAGGATTTTCCCTACTTTAGTCACCCTGAACCACAGGCACCAGAAATATAGGCTCTATACCACCTAAAACACAGTATTTTAAACAAAAATGCAGGAAGAGGAAATAAGATTTAACAGAGGAAAGAGAAGGATTTATTTTTTTGTGCTTTTTTATATTTTTTTTTTTTAGTAAGAAACAGGGAGGAGAAGAGAAATTAAGCAGATATAATGCTGAAAACCAGTGAAAAGAGCAGAATATGAAATGCTGAGTAACTTAGCTTTTAGAAGTTCACAGGGCAGCCTTGTTTCAGCACTGTCCCAAAGATAATGCAATTAACCTTAGAAGTAAAACAGAGCCCCTCCCTTCTCCACCTAATCAGCAGAAAACAATGGCTGAATACTGGTAAGACAGAAATATAGGCTCTATACTACCTAAAACACAGTATTTTAAACAAAAATGCAGGTTCTATCAGTGCTACCCTAAAACACAGGATTTATAACAGGATTTTCCCTACTTTAGTCACCCTGAGCCACAGGCACCAGAAATATAGGCTCTATACCACCTAAAACACAGTATTTTAATCAAAAATGCAGGAAGAGGAAATAAGATTTAACAGAGGAAAGAGAAGGGTTTATTTTTTTGTGCTTTTTTATATTTTTTTTTAGTAAGAAACAGGGAGGAGAAGAGAAATTAAGCAGATATAATGCTGAAAACCAGTGAAAAGAGCAGAATATGAAATGCTGAGTAACTTAGCTTTTAGATGTTCACAGGGCAGCCTTGTTTCAGCACTGTCCACTGCCTCATTGATTTGTGCTGTCATACCCACTGTCTACCTCCCAACACCACTCCTTTCCTAGAAAATAAAAAATATTTTTAAGTGCACGGTGTACATCCCGCAGTATCTCTTTTTAAGCTGAGGCAAACACATGTTAGTGCTTACTGCAGCTTAGTAAAAGGACCCTTTAGTAAGTATTTATAAAATTCCTCAGGGACACAATCATAACAGTGCATTCTCTTGTGTAATATATGTGTAGCCATTCCAGCAAGGGATGGAGTCTAGTCGATATTAGGATGGGATTGACTCTTGCATGTGTATTTTATAAACTAACAAACTTTCAAAATGTCTCCTCTCACAGACCAATTCTCATAAAGAAAAATATGGTGGACCTCAGTGGCTATCCTCAGATGACTCAAATTGTCAGCACTGAGATGTAGTTAGCCAAACTCTTCAACAATATTTTAACTTTCAATAATACAACAATTTCATTGTTGTCATACATTACACTAAAATCAGGCACTCATCTTAATTTCAGATGAAACTGATGGGGACTCCTGACGTTTATTTATTCAATTTTTTAGCCTGCCCTCCCAAAGGAGCTCAGAATGGGTTACAAAGCCGGTCCAAGCATTTTCCCTATCTGTCCTGGTGGGCTCACAATCTATTAATGTACCTGAGGCAGTAGAAGATTAAGTGACTTGCCTGGGGTCATAAAGAGCAGCTTGGGTTTGAACTCACAGCTTCAGGGTGCTCTAACCACTACGCCATATTCTCTTTTAGACATTATCCTTCACCAGTAGGCTATTTCAGAGCTTGTCCCCCTCCCTCTATGGTTCTTTGGTTATTCAACAAATTGATTTGGCTGTATACCAGAAAGGCGGCATATCAAGAATCAGAAAACCATAATAAATTGAACACTTGCACTCCCAAATTTGCACATCTTGCATTGGATCCCAGTTTTGGGCACCATATAGATTCCAGAGATAGGCACATATTTTCACTTTTACCTCAGGCACCTGACTATAAAAATAACCCCCACCCCCCCTATACACATGTTTACTAGATGTTTGCCTTTTGTTTTTATCCTCAAAGAGAAGGGCTTTTAAACCTTAAGCTGGAAATTGTGATGTCATTGTTGCTGTAAACATACAGAATGAGAGGAGTCTTTTTGCCGATTCTGCCTGATGCAGGTCCCATATGCTTTCTAGCATGGAGAAAATGTGAAAACACAGGATATAAGTTACTGAGATTATCCACTTGTTTCCTGTAGGACAAAGGGCAATGGAAACATTCCTGACTCCAGTGTGCGAGCTTTTTTTGCTAGTTTAATGGTTGGCAGCTTGGAAGAGACTGAACCGTGTAATTTTGTACTGGCTGTTATTTTAGGACTCCCGATTTTAAGTTTTATCCAATAAACATCGATAAAACACCTCAGAAGCCAAAATAAATTAAACTTTTTCTAATCTGTAAAATAAACAAAGAATGGCTTCCTTATCTAATATAATAAAATGCTAGGCCGCGCATGCGCACTAAAAAAATCGTGTTCCCTGATCCTTCGCGAAAACACGATTGCGCATGCGCGGGTTTTACGTCACCACTTGCTCGCAGCGGCTTTCAAATAAAAAAAAAAATTACACAGCTGTGGCGGCCTTCCTCACCCCCGCCTCTCACTGTGAATGGTACCGACTCCTCTCTCGAACTGCATCAGGATCGAGAGAGGAGCTGCAGCGCCGGCTTTCAATTTAAAACAACCCCCCCCCAACTGGAGATCGCCGTTCTCACCTGGCTCCCACTGTGCAAACCCCCCCCAACTTGAGATTGCCGCTCTCACCCGGCTCCCACTGTGCAAACCCCCCCCAACTGGAGATCGCCGCTCTCACCCGCCTCCCACTGTGCAAACCCCCCCCAACTGGAGATCGCCGCTCTCACCCGGCTCCCACTGTGCAACTCCCTCCCCCCCAACTGGAGATCGCCGCTCTCACCCGGCTCCCACTGTGCAAACCCCTCCCCCCCATGGGAGGATGCGCCACAGCAAAGTGCTGCACAGGTACTGGAGGGGGAGAGACATATCGCTTCTGCACCGGTACAAACATCCCTCCAGCGTTGGTAGTCGCTGCACGTTAAACAGGCTGCTTCGGGCTTTCTCCTGCCGTTGAGTCCCTCTGCCGCATCACTGATGACGTCATCAATGACGCAACAGAGAGACTCAACGGCAGAAGAAAGCCGAAGCAGCCTGTTTAGCGTGCTGCGGCTGCCAACGCTGGAGGGAGGTTTGATATTAAAGTCATCTTGCTGGGAGGGTCGCAGAGTCAGCAGGGTTTGGGCTGGGAGGGGAGAGAAGCGTCTGCCTATGGTGCTTCAGGCAGCAGCAGCGTTTACAATTCGCTGCTGTTGCCGGCTTCAGACCTTCCTCTCTGGCCGGTCCTGCCTACTTCCTGTTTTCATGAAGACAGGACCCGCCAAAGAGGAAGACCTGAAGCCAGCAACAGCAATGAATTGTGAATGCTGCTGCTGCTGACCAATGAAGTAGTTAAATGAGGAAAGGGAGCAGAGGGGGAGAGAATGGCTTGGAGGGAATGAGGAAGGTATGCCAGACCAAGGCAAAAGGAAGGAGGAGATGGAGAGAGGCCATATGGGACAGAGAGAGAGAGGGCGGACACTGGATGGAAAGAGAAGAGAGGGCAGTGAATGGAAGGGGCAACATAGAGGGTGAACAGTATTCTAGCACCCGTTAATGTAACTAGTCCTGTATAAAGACAAATGTCGCTAAAAACGTAGCCCTAGTTACAATTTCCATTTGAGATGATTCTAGAAGCCCCGTAAGGCTCCAAAATTGCTATATTTCCTGACATGTCCAAATGGACGCAGTCTGGACGAAAGAAATTTCTGTCTTATCGTCAATCAGTATTAAAATTGGGAGCCACCTTCCAATTGCATTTCACCTGAAAATGTTGTATATTCTATCAGAATAATAGATATGTGTTCTATGAACCGGAACAACTACAATTCTTCTTAGAAGGGAAAGCTATCTCCAGAACCCCAGATGCTGATGTTAATGCTTAATAATATCTTGCTGGTCTTTTGAATTAGATTAACAGTTCTCTCCAAGCTTTTTTTTTTTCCTTCATTTTGTTTTGTTACCTATTTGAATCCACCTTTCTGTGGAAAGTGTTTGTTTCTTTCTCCCAGTTATGTGGACTGTATTAGTAGTGTAAATGACTTTACTTTTTCTTCTTTATAAGAATCCTGTATTTCCTTCAAGGTTTATCTTTGATGTATAATAAAATGTAATAAATTAAAAAAATCCAACACCACCACCCCAGAAGGAGAACAAATATTAGGGGGTAAATATTCAACTGGCACCAGTGATTTATTCATCACTGCCAGCTTTATGCCTGGATATTCAACGTTAGGTTAAGCCTGTGTATGTACATTTGGCTGGCACTTATCTGTAATGTGCTGATTTTCAGCTTTTCCAGGATAGGTTAAACCAGGCAAAGATCGGACTGCTTTTCTCTGCAGTCCTATTTGCCCAGATAAGTGCCAACTCTGCCCTGGACTGCCGACTGAATAGTCAAGTTCAGTTCAGGTGATCAGAGGGGACTTTTAGTGGCACTAATACAGTGGCACTAATACAGTGGGATAATACAGCTCCTGATAGGCAGCTGAGTGTCATTTACAGAAACTAGGTAGAAACCTTTCTTACCCAGTTAAGGAGGGAAGGTATCAATGTGGGTTACATTAAGACAAATTATTTTACCGTACCTTGTGCTACTTTAGCAGGGATTGTTTACATGCGATGAGACCTAGTTACCATGACAGAGTGTTCACAGTGGTTGTTTAGAGTATTTTGGTGGAGACAATTAAATTACAGGGTCCTTTTGCTAAGGCACTCGTAGAAAATAATGGTCACCTTAACATTTAGCGTGCACTAAATTGGGATAGTGTTCCTTAGTAAAATGACCCCTTGGAGGGACATAATCAAAAGAAACGTCTAAATCTGTTTTGGGCCTAAGTCGCAAGTCGCTCAAAGTCGGACACGGGAAAAGGTCCATTTTCGAAAAATACGTCCAACATTTTTTTTTAAAAATCATCTAACTGTACATCCTGCCAAGTCGTCCATCTTTATACCCCATTTTTGTCCAGAAATTCGGCCAAGTCACAAACGCCTAAAAAAAGACCTTTTGGGCATGGGAGGGGCCAGAAAAGTGATGGACTGGATACCCAGACATGGCAACAGAGTAGTGAGGTACCCTACATGGCACTGCTGTGAACTTCACAAAAAGGGTGGCACATAAATATCTCACTACAGCTCCCTTATAGGTCATGGTGAGCCCCCCAAAACACCCCCCAGAACCTACTAGACCCACCTATCTACCACCCCAATAGCCCTTATGGCTGCAGGAGCCACTTATATGCCAGTACAAAAGGGTTTGGATTTTTTTGGGGGGTGCACATTTTTCACCATGAATGCAGTGATTAGAGTGGCTTATGGGCTGGGTCCTCCTCGTCCAAAACCACTTAAGCCACCTCTGTGCAGCTCTACTAGGCTTTCCTATGCCAGGCTGCCAGGTTGCAAAAGTAAGAGATTTCTCAATCAAACTTTAGCATTCCAGGCAGCTTCTCACTACAAAGAATTTCGATCATTGTTGCTCACAGCTCATTCTTATACACATTTTAGAACACAGCTGAAGATTTATCTCTTTTCTAAATACCTGGGCTAACTTATCTATTATATTCTCCAGATTATGTTTCCTGTTAATAACTTTTTGTATACCATGTTGAACTAATGGTTATGCAGTTAATAAGCACATTGTTATGTCATGTGTCCTCCACTCCTTAATATTGATTTTTTTCCCCTAAACAGATGTTTAAAATAATGCATGGAGGAGAACTGCATGATGTGCTTGATCTAATACATTTGCCTCGAAGATGTAAGAGCTGAACTTTATAAAATCAATTGGCATTGCAGCTTCCTAATCCAAAAGTTATAAAAAAGATTTTCATGTGTTCTTTATGTATCACGAAGTAAAGGCCTATAATATTTTACCAACAGAGATTAGATTGATAAATAACTATAGAGCCCTTTTAATAAGCTATGTTAGATGTTAACACACCTAGAATCAACTGATGAGTTTAGCACAGACTATAAATCACAAAAATAGAATAGAATAAAAATGGAGCATCTTATGGTAACTTCCAAATCTCACGCTACAAAAAAAAAAAATGTTTTTGAGGGACTGTGTCTTGGGGCTACGAACTTCAGGCTACCCGAAGTTCAGACTGGTTTCAGAAAAAGTTGAGGAAGAAGAGACATTACCAATGTTAGATGGATATTGGAAAAGAGCAAAGAATGCCAAAACCCATATACTTTTGCTTCATTGACTACAGCAAAGCTTTTGACTGTGTGGATCTCGATAAACTATGGAGAACTCTAACACAAATGGGAATACCCAAACACATAGCTCAGCTGATAAAGAGTCTCTACAAAAATCAAGAAGCTGCAGTGAGAACAGAATATGGCAACACTGATTGGTTTGCAATAAAATGTGGCGTCAGACAATAATGCATCTTGTCACCTTACCTGTTCAACCTTTATGGTGAAGCCATCTGCAGAAAAGTAAATTTGGAAGAGAGCATTGGTTTCAAAGTTGGTGGCCGAAATATAAACAACCTGTGCTATGCAGATGATACAGCTCCCATCACCAGCAGCAAAGAAGACATGCTGTATCTACTAAGAAAAGTCAAAGCTGAAAGTCATAACATGCGATTAGAACTGAACATAAACAGAATGAAGATCATGAACACAGAAAATGATGCAGATTTTGAGCTTGAAGGTGATAGAAGTTGTAAAGGATTTCAATCTCTTGGGCTCTTTCATAAGCAAAGAAGCAACTAACAGGGAATAAATACTCCGTAGAATAGCACTGGGTCGTTCTTCAAGGAAGGCACTTGACAAAGTATTCCAAGGCAAGAAAATAATACTCCAAAGATCAGACTTGTCCATGCACTCATTTTCTCAGTGGTCAATTACGAATGCAAAAGTTGGACACTATGGAAACAAGACAGAAAGAAGATTGACTCATTTGGGCTTTGGTTCTGAAGAAAGATTTTAGCTTTCAAGTTCTTCTTTTCATAGATCATTGTAGAACTTTCTCATTAAACTTCTATGGCCTCAGCGGCTACGCTCGAGTGTTTTATTTCATGTAACACTGGAGCTTGTCAGTAGCCAGCCTCCTCATTGGCCTATAGAGCAATTTATTCAGCTTCATTTATAATATAATTTAAATAAATATATTAATAGATTTCATCAAAAACTTATCTCATCTTAAGACGATACACTGAATGGGGCTCCGATGTGAATTCAGCGTTTCGCATTGAATGCTGTTTCAAGGATAATTCCCATTTAAGAAAATACACCACTATCTCCGTGCATGTCTAAAAACTGGCTGGCTCGGAACTTCCTCTCCAACGTCAGAATTGACGTGTGGGGGGGAGGCTTTTAGGCCTTGCACTTGTGCAGTGCAGTTGCTGCACGCGCCTTGGTGTTGCTGCGTCAGGGAAGCAGGGTGCGTGGGGGCAGGGGAAGCAGGATGGCTTGGCCTGGCTTGTCGGGGGGCAGGGGAAGCAGGGTGGCTTGATTTGTCAGGGGCAAGGAAACGGTGGCTTGGCTTGTCGGGGGTGAGGGGAAGCAGGATGAGTTGGGGAAGCAGGGTGCCTTGGCATGGCTTGCCGGGGGGGGGGCAGGGGAAGCAGGGTGCGTCGGGGAAGCAAGGTGGCTTGGCTTGTTGGGGGAGGGGAGGGGAAGCAGGCTGTGTCAGGGAAGCAGGGTGACTGGTGGGGCAGAGAGAGAAAGAAAGAAAAAGAAGGAAAGAAAGAAATGAAAGAGAGGATGCACAGTCAGAAGGAAGTGCAACCAGAGACTCATGAAATCACCAAACAACAAAGGTAGGAAAAATGATTTTATTTTCAATTTAGTGATCAAAATGTGTCAGTTTTGAGAATTTATATCTGCTGTCTATATTTTGACAGGATCCAGGAAGGGGTGGGGGAGAGGATCCTTAGTGACTACCCTAATGATCACATCTTCCTCCCAGGTGGTCTAATGTTCCCAGATGGGAGTTATCTTCTTCTGCTACCATTATGGGTCATTGCTGCCATATTTGCATCCAGAGCTGGATGGGGCAGGAGCAGAAGGGACTACTAGGGATCAACTTTGTGTATGTTCCAGGACATCCATGGGGGAAGAGGCATAGTTTCTTTGGGAATATGGGTTTAGAATCTGGAGAGGAGCTAATTAGGGATCAATTTGGGGGATTGATCCTGGTTTCTCTTAAGGGGATCAGATGGGGGGAGGGAATCAGGAGGATCAGGGAAGGGGTGATCAGATCAGGGTAATAGGTCAGAGGGCATCTGTACATGCGCTGGTGGGATGCAATGATGTCACACACATGCACGCATACATGTGATGTCACTGCGTTGCATCCGCGCATGCGCAGATGCTGTCATGGCAAGTGAACAAGTTGAGGGGTGGGGCTGGGTGCATGACTCAGGCAGAAATGAGTGGGGCCGGGCAGAACTGGGCGGGCTTGGGGGTGGGGCCACGGGTCCGGATTTTACTTCCAGAAAATCTGGTAACCCTAATCCTGCCTCCTCCCCCGATCTTTGCACCTGCGATTACTACCACACAACTTTAAATGACTTCATCACACACAAAGAGAGTCAAGCAAACAAAAGGAAGAAGAATTAACCCTACTTCGAACCGAATGTCAAGAGGAGTATGCCAGGGATAGACCAAAGATGAGTGTTTGAGAACCACCTTAAAAGACTCGCATTTGCAGCGATGGTACAAGAGCGACTTGCTTTTTCTTACCAAAGATGTCCTGCCAAGACATATTAGCTCACACAGCACTGTGACAGCACCAATTGATCCCTTGTGTTTGCTCAGAGAATTAGAAGCATACAATGGAGTAATTTACAAGCTATTATGATTCCTGAGTCAGGCAGTTAACACCAAAACATGGCCCCATTTTGAGTCTTTTAAGGTGATTCTCAAATAAACAATCACCTGGCATCTACATTCTTTTGAAAGGTCATTTGTCTGACCCTACTCTTCTTGATCTTCTTCACAAACAAATATGAAAAACTTCACTAAAAACAGAACAAGGGATTACAAATTAGATATAGAAATAGGAACGCCAAAACTGAACTGGAACCTTAAAGGGGTTAAACTCAGCAAGTACTGCAATGCTGGAGAAATAAAAATAGAAATACATTTCATTTTGTATTGAACACAATCAGTGGCATAACCACAAGGGGGGCTGGGCTCCCCATTTTAGACTGAAGGTCCCCGAAATTAACTTCTCTCTTGCTATGACTGATGGGATCCCCAAGCCTCATCAGCTAATGATCACCTTCTCCTCTTCAAGTCCAGAAACCAGAACTCTCCAAGCTCTGCAGCCAGCAGTAGAATTTCAGAGCTGCTTCTGCCCCCCACCATGAACATGGGAGGTGGGGTAGCAGTGGAAGTTTGGGAATATTGCCATCACCTGCAGAACTTAAAGATTTCTGGCTGCCAGACCAGAGGAGGAGGTCTCAAGTTGGTGAGGCTTGGGGATCCCTGCCAGTTCAGGTATATATATTTTGTATTTAAGCCTGGAGGAAATTTGGTGCCCACCCATCTTGGGTGAGAAAATTTGGTCCCCACCCATTTTGGGCTCAAGCAAGCCAGTTAGCACCCCCGATCTGGCTATACCACTAAATACAACACAAAATCATCTGTGATACACATATCCCAAGCTAACATACAAGTATTTCACTTAATAAATTCAGAATAAAACACCTTTTTCTACCTTTGTTGTCAGGACATTTTGGTTTTCCATCATCTTGGTCCCAGCTTCTCTTTTGAGCTTTCTTTTCTATCTTATGCTGATTTTCTTTCCATTGTCTGCTTCCCATTTTTTCCCCTTCTTTTCTCTTGTTTGTTCCCTCATTACACCTCTCTCGAACATATTGATTTTTTTTTCCTTTCAGCTCTTTCTTCCTCTTTTTTTTTTTCTACTCTCTGACCATTCAAATTTCATCCTCTTTCTCACCTTTCTTCTTTTTGATTTTCAGCTATCAATTGTTCATATCCTCAGTCCCTAGTTCTCTAATTTCACATCTCAATCCTTTCCCAGCCTCCTGTTTTCTTCCATCTACACCACATTTCTACCTCTAGGTTCACTAGTCTCCTCTCACTCACCTTCTTACCACAACCTTTGATCTTTATTCCGGGGCTATCCATGCGCCATCATTTCGTCACCTCCTCTCCATTCCTATTTGAAATCTCCCTCACCTTTACATAGTACCTTTAAAATACAGTGTTCTTTGTGCGTGTGTGTGTGTGGTGCTGACACAATTGCCCGTGGCCTCCTCAATGTTTTCCCTCTGCCATGGTCCATCCTCCTCTGACTCAACTTCCTGTTTCCACTTAGGCAGGCTGCAGCAGAGGGAAAGCACCAAGGTGGCTGTGAACATCATATCAGAATCATTGCTGTTCCAGTGACCCCCTGCAAAGAATACTGCGTTTTAAAGGTAGTTAGTGAAGATAGGGGAGACATTGGATGGGGTGGAGAGAAGGGGAAGACATGCTGGCCCACTGGGGGGGGGGGTCTCTGAATCTGGGGGGCCCAGGACAGCTGCCTTATTTGACCCCCACCCTTGCCTATCCCTCTAGATCTTGGAATAATTTTGTTGAGCCAAGTGCTTGCTTTTACACAGTATATACTATCTATTGTCTTCTAGATATGTTATAGCGATGTTGTGAAAAACACCCACCATACTGACATATATTGAAAAGTGGGCAGACTAGATGGACCATTCAGGTCTTTATCTGCTGACATTTACTACGGATATTACTATGTTAAATTTGGGACACAGTATCTATGGGAAAATTTACTTAGTTGTTGAGAGGTGATCTGTAGTATGTTATTATATATGGATCTCTTTCTGGCCTCAAGCAAATGAAGTATATGGACATGTTAACGTGCTACAGCCTCAGCACCCTAGGGTTGTGGGTTCAAACCCCACGCTGCTCCTTGTGACCCTGTGCAAGTCACTCAGTCCTCCGTAGCCCCAGATACGTTAGATAGATTGTGAGCCCACCGGGACAGTTAGGGAAAATGCTTGAGAACCTGATTGTAAAAACCGCTTAGATAACCTTGATAGGCGGTATATAAAAAAACCTAATAAATTTAATAATAAACTTGTTAATAAGATTTACTTCCTGATGCTGTTTTTTATTTTTATTTTGATATATATTTTTAATTAAAATTGTCTGTTCTATACATAAGGAGAATAAAGGCAATAAACTATGTTCCAATAATCTGATTTTAAAAAGACAGAACATAAAAAAAATTATATCCTACAGTTCTAGGTAGATTATAAATTATTCAGGTATTCAAATATTTTCCCCTAACTGTCCTGGTGGGCTCCCACTCTATCTAATGTACCTGGGGCAATGGGTTTAAGTGACTTGCACAGGGAGCAGTGTGGGATTTGAACTCACAACCTCAGGGTGCTGAGGCTGTAGCTTTAACCACTGCAGCACACATCTCCCCACACCTTTTATGGAGCTGTGTTAGGCTTTTTTATTGCTGGCTATGACAGTATTAGCTCCGCCACTCATAGAATTCCTATGAACATTGGGGCTAATACCGCCACGGCCGACAATAAAAAAGCCTAAAAGGCTTTGTAAAAGGGGAGGGGGATATTTTTTATACCCATCTTGAGGAGAAGAGAGAAGATCATCACTAAAGAAGTCACAGCTAATGCTAAAACATTCCTGTATCTGAAAGAGAAACATTTTTTTTTGTAAAGAAACAAACACTTAGCCAGAACCAGAACCATTTCCAACTATTTCAACTGTATTCCTCAACTCATTTTCTAAACATAATGGATCTGTATGAGTTTGCACATATCTAAATCCCTAATAAGTCATTAAACATTTGCAAGGAAAATGCAAGAAAAAAAGTTGTTCCCAGTGCCAAGACACATGGTCTCAGTTGAAGAAACAGCTTCCACCACAGCTTCCTTTGAGCTTGAGTAACTCTTGAAACATCAAGGAGTATAGTAATCTTTTGTCCTCCAGAAAAAAGCATATTTCTTAGAAAATTTGCTCTTAAAATGACAGTTTTTTGTTGTTGTTTTTTTTACCTCAGTAGTAATGTTGCTCTGGATGATACAATATCCATTGATAATTCAAGAAAATTAGTTAAACCCTAACTTACTGAAGCTTTGCGAGAACACAGAAAACAAAGCTGAAACAAGAATTGAATTAGCTTTAGGAAGTGGCTAAATGTCTTTAAGATATTTTCCTTAACAAAACAATATGTGATAACAGATGCGACGTGAAGGGGAATTTTCTAAAGAACATCCAAGTCAGAATTGGGGTATCCTGCTCATAATGTTCAAAAAATCCCCATACATCTTATGAGCATTTTTCAAAAGGAAAAACACTGGGATTTCCTGTTTGAAAATATGTGAGGGCATTCTTGTACTGAAAATATCGAAAATGAACAGCCATTTTCCAAAATATGAACACTAAAATCTAGGCACAAAAATCTGTCTGGCACAATTTGTACAAACATGGCCACACAGATGTCCCTGCAGAGCAGAAGAGCAGCCTAGTTGTCAGTGCAGTGGACTTTAAATAATGGGACCCAAGTACAAATCCCCCCTTAATTCTTTTATATGTTATACCGAATAGAGAATGACACGGGAACACATGGTTTTAAAGTGTTTGAGGCTTGTGCAGATGAGGACGGAGCTCACAGGAATGGGGCAGAGATAGAAAAAGAACTCATGGGGACAGGACGGGAATATGAGTTCCTGCGGAGACGGGGAAAAATGGTGACGGGATAAAAGTGCATGAGACAAATGCTTGCCGACAAATGAGCGCCAACAATTCAGTGCAAGACTTCAGCGCGCCGCAGGAAAATCTTCTTTTAAAGGGCTCCGAGGGGTGTGGGGGGGATAACCCCTCCACTCTACTTAATAGGGATCATGCTGCCGTGTTGGGGGGGGGGTGGGGAGTGTGTGGGGGGTGTAACTATACTGAAAACTTAACTTTTTCCCTAAAAAATAGGGAAAAAGTTAAGTTTCCAGTATAATGTGGGGTTACAACCCCCCAAACTCCCCCCCCCCAATGCCAGTGCGATCCCTATTAAGTAAAGTGGGTGGTTCCTCACCAACCCCCTCTCGTCGGAGCCCTTTAAAAGAAGGTTTTCCTGCGACGCGCTGAAGTCTTGCGCTGAATTGAAAGCGCTCGTTTGTCGGTGCGCGTTTGTCTCGCGCGCTTAAGACTATGAACCGTGAAAAATATATCCCCGTGTCATTCTCTAATAGTGAGCTCTCCAGGAACAGATAAAAAAAACCTTATTGTATCTAAAGGTACAACGCTGCAATAGCCCTTGGGGTTGATTCTGTAAGCTCATTCTGCTTTGGCAGGAGCCTAGAAAACTGGCACCTGCTTGTGTTAATCAAGGACAGGCACTACTTTCAGAATTGGGGATACCAGTCAGTGGTGTAACCAGGGTGAGTAGCACACAGGATGGTGGTGCCCCTCCCCAACCCTCTTCTCTGTTCCCTGCTCCTTCCCGACCCCTCCCCGCCTCATGCACCCCCTTCCCTTCCCCCATGACCCTGCCCCCCAGGCCTGCCCTGTTCCACCCGAGTCACGCCCTGTTCTGCCCCCCCCCCCAGCCACACCTCCATCAACCTGTTTGCTTATCGGGACAGCATCTGTGCATGCGCTGGTGTGACACGATGATGTCATGCGCATGTACGTGGCATCATCGCGTTGCATTTGTGTATGCGCAGATGCCATCCTGACATCTGTCGTTGCTAGAAGCTTTTCAAAACACGGACAAAGTGCCGGGTTTTGAAAAGCCGTTCAGACCCCCGGACATGTCCTCGAAAAGAACTGTCGCTTCCTCCTCTATAATATTACCAAAATCCGTCCTCTTCTCTCTGAACACACTACCAAAACCCTTGTCAGTGCTCTCATCACCTCACGCTTAGACTACTGCAACGTACTTCTCTCAGGCCTCCCGCGCACCCATCTCTCACCTCTTCAATCCGTTCAAAATTCTGCTGCACCACTCATCCATTTCCCAATACAGTTGAAACTCCTCTTGCTGACTTACAAGTGCATTCACTCTGAAGCCCCCCAATATCTCTCTTCACTTATCTCCCCCTATGCTCCTCCCCATGATCTCTGTTCATCGGGCAAGCTCCTCTTATCTGTACCCTTCTCTTCCACTGCCAACTCCAGACTCCGTCCCTTCTTTAGGTGAAATCTGTTTTTTATTAAGCAACAAACTATAACAAATGCAAACAGCAGACAAAAAATTTCCAATAAAGAAGTCATGGCTCCCCTCCCCCCAAGAGGACTGGACTCTTATGTCCTCTCAGGTTACAAAGAGCCTTGAACCCCCAACCCCCCCAAAGCAGAGCCCCCCCCCCCCACAGAACCCCCACCTCCCAACCCCCCTCCCCCAGATCAGACAGGCGGAATGGAATACAATCGCAATCTATTCAAGATACGACTACGAACCCAGGAAGACAAACTGTCCAAATAGGGAGCCCAAATATGAACAAAGTCTGTGCTCCGTCGACGAGAGGAAGAAGCCAGATTGGCCTCCCAGCCTAGAAGTTCGTGTAATTTAGTCCTCCAGTACCAGAAGGAGGGAGGAACATCCGCCAATCAGAAATTCAGTATACACTTTTTCCCCAAAATATAACATTTGCTCAAAAACAATTTCTCTGCAGAGGTATACACAGAAAACAAAGAAAAATGAGCGAACAACATATGATACGCAGAGACAGGAACAGAAACCCGTAAGAGACCCTGAAGAAAAGAAGCCAAGGCCCCCCAAAAACTCTGAATACTCTCACAACCCCAAAGACCATGAAAGTAAGAGTTCACCTCTGCGTGACAGGTAAGACAGTATGGGGTATCGACACAGCCCATATGGTAGGCCCGGCTCTGGGAGACATACGCTCTCAACAAGGTCCGAAAGTGGCACTCTCGAAGCTCCGCACTATGCACCAAAGCAGGGATACAGCGAAGAGCCCGAAGCAGCAGCACCATATGCCTGGAACAGGCTGCCTGAATCAATACATCATGCTCCGTCCCTAGTAGTATTCAAATCCAAACTAAAAGCCCACTTTTTTGAAACTGCTTTCAACTCTTAACTCCCATTCACTGCTGTTAGATACCTATACCCACTGTATCATTTCCTCCACCAAAATCTCCCCAACCATGAGATGTCCTGTCTGTCTAAATTAGATTGTAAGCTCTTCTATGCAGGAACTGTCTATTCTATTTTAAAATGTACAGCACTGCGTCCACCTTTCAGCGCTATATAAATAATAAATAGTAGTAGTAATCTGGGAAAATCTGGACATCTGATAAACCTATTTCTTCCTCTTTAAGGATAATTCTGTAAACTGAACATTAATCTGCATTCCCATTGCACAAATGTTTAGATTACTAGTATACATACAGTATATGGAGATACATAGATATACACATAGGTGGGCACTTATGTCTGTGTATACCAGTGTGTTGTCTGAGCTTCATTTGTAAATACATGATTGGCTTGAATAGTGCTTATTTGCAATGGCATCATACATGTGGTGGGGCATGGGCAGGACATAGGCAGGACCACTTATGCATGTAATTTGCAGATTGCTATAAGTTAAACATTCGTCCCTGCTATATTTAGGCAGCTACATTTACAGCAGCTCTATGTCTGGTGTAAGTGGAGGAACCTAAATATTAGGTGTGCGTCACTGTTCCCTCTAAGCTGAGCAGGTGTCCTCCAACTGCATTGCTATCAGAAGGGGCTGATGCTTCAATTTTGCATTTTCAATCACTAGGGAAAGGCCAGTTCCCTGGAGTTCTGTAGAACTTGCCTGTCCCTCACTACTGAAAATGTGATAGTGAGACAGCACCCCCCACTGGCAGAACTGCAGATGGAGGACTCACATTCAGCCTTAGAGGGAATAGTAGGGCAGATATCAGATTGCTCTAGTATTCTATAATGAACGTAGACCAATTCAGGATCATTGTCCAATCCCTTGTGCTAAGTATTGTCGACTATTGCAACAGCCTCTACCTACCTTGCCCGACCAACACAATAAAAAAACTACAGACCATCCAGAACACAGCCCTCAGACTCATATACTCACTCAGCAAATACGACCACATTACCAATGCATACCTAGAATCTCACTGGCTACCAATAAAAGCAAGAACACAATTCAAACTCTACTGTCTCATTTTCAAAGTAACCCATGGCACGGCACCCAGTTACCTAATTAATCGTTTCCATCACTACCACCCACCAAGAAGAAGGAGAACACAGAACCTTTTCACCTATCCACCACTCAACGGAACTTGTCGTAAGAAACTCTACGACAACCTCCTGGGGACACAGGCAGCTAAAATAGACTCTGACATCTCAAAATTACTGACCAAAACAACAGACATAAAAGAGTTCCGCAAAGAAATAAAAACACTACTGTTCAAAAAATATCTCCCATCACTCTAACCACCACCCAACGAGTTCCCAACCAACGACTTCGGAAACACCCATCTATACTATCTCTTTGTCTGTGACCTAAAATGTAATGTAACTCTTCTACTTTACACCTGATTTAAACGATCGAGTTGCCATGTATTACCTCTGCAAAATGCAATATCTTCTGTCATATGTAATAACTTCTGTGACAAGTATTATCTTCTGTGAACTTGAAGTATCATAACTCTTTACTGTTACTGTAATCTACTCCTAACCTGAAATGTAATTCAACTGGAACTGTCCAGATATCTTCTATAATGTAATCCGCCTAGAACCGCAAGGCACAGGCGGAATAGAAATCCCTAATGTAATGTAATGTAACGTAGATGCCTAGGTTCCGGTACATAATAAGCTCCTATCATGTGGTCTCAGAGCTCCTAAATGGAGGCTCCCAGTTATAGAATTGCCCCCTGTGCCTTTATTTTGGGTATATTTTCCATCATCTTATACGTTATGCTCATTTTGTTAGGCACGTAAGTATGATCATCATCTTGTACTTGGAGATTTTAATCTCCATGCAGATTGTCCTCATATATACCCTAGCAGAGACTTCTTGTATATGAATGGCAGCACACAGTCATGGGCAACTGCCCGTATAGCCAAGGTGGCAAATTCATCAAGGGGCACCAACCATGTTGGCCTGTACTAACAATTGGCAAATGCTAATTTAGCATTTAACGTGTGCTCATGCTGTTAGCGCACCTTGATGAATTCTCCCCTAACTGTTCTAACTTCATCTGGATAATTATCCAGTTATTTTTATTTTATTTCAATTTATTTTTATTGATAATTAATTAATTAATCATCTTTATTATTAGGATTTTATATACCGCCTATCAAGGTTATCTAAGCGGTTTTACAATCAGGTACTCAAGCATTTTCCCTATGAAGAGATTCATCTGGAATGAATATTTCTACCACCTGTATAATTTCTGGGACTGCCCCTTTGGTTTGGTCATAGCACTTGAGTGGCCTCTAGCAATTTTCAGTGACAATATCTGGACTCTGCTGCTGAAAATCAATGACTGGCCCCAGTCAGCAGAACTTATCTGGGCTTTGAATATTGGGCCCCGAGTGTATACTAAATTGATTTCACATGTATTCATCTATGAATAAATATAATATATATTTAGTTAATTTGTGCATGTTAAAACACTAAAAAAGGCAACCTGAAAATAAGAACAAAAAAAAAAAAAGCAGCAAAACAGACAAAGTGAACCAAAAATGTTTACCCTGTGTAGTTTCAAGTTTTATTAAAATTTGATTAAATCGCTTATCTGGATTTCTAAGTGAGTTACAAAAAAAGTTGTAGAACTAAAATTAGACATTTGACTAATGGGAAATGCAAGGATGGAGGGAGTGAAGTGCAATTTCGAAAGGAAAGGAAGACGTTCAAGGTGAGGACAAAAGGATTGGGGCAAGACTGTCTTTCCTTGATAGTTTGTGGACAGAGTCTAGAAATGAGGGTTGTCATAGTGTAAATGCTTCTTTAAAGAAATTACTTTTAAGTAAATCCTTAAAGCAGTCAAGATTTTAACGGTTCTCAGATTGGTGGGAAGCAAATTCCAATATTGTGGCGCGACAACAGAGAACAGAAGAACATAAGAATAACCTTACTGGGTCAGACCAATGGTCCATCAAGCCCAGTATCCTGTCCTTACAGTAGCCAATCCAGGTCACTAGCACCTGGCCAAAACCCAAGGAGTAGCAATATTCCATGCTACCGATCCAGGGCAAGTAGTGGCTTCCCCCATGTCTTTCTCAATAACAGACTATGGACTGTTCCTCCAGGAACTTATCCAAACCTTTCTTAAAACCAGCTACGCTATCCGCTTTACCACATCCTTTGGCAACGTGTTCCAGAGCTTAACTATTCTCTGAGTGAAAAAAAATTCCCCCCAATTGGTTTTAAAAGTATTTCCCTGGTGTTTGGTACTAATTATTCTTAATGATGGAATAGTCAATAATTCAAGATCAGTTGATCTGAGTGTTCAGGATCATTAGGCTTTGCTACTGAGTCATTTCTGCTTTGTTTGCTCATTTTTACTGACCCTTCTTGGCTGTGGAGAAATGTCAGTTATTGGGATATGCCAGTCTGTGACTGGAAGAGATTGCAAGACATCAACAAAGAAATGGTGATAAGTAATCCTGCAAATCAGTATAACAAGATTTATCTTTTGACTTCCCATTTTCTGGACTCTGATATGTTTAAGTAGATAAGATTTCTTTACTAAAGGCCCTAGATCATACCTGCAATGTTTCCTATACGGGTTAATGTGTAATTGAAAATTCTTTATCTTTTCATTGCTTTTCTCTCTTTATATTTTTTGCAGTTGCCAAACACGTTTCTGTTATTTCTCCCTCCTGCTCCTCTCATTGTTTCTGCGTATCCCATGAACTATGATGTTTCTGGTTTTCTCCCAAAGGGTGGCGGCTTTATAATTCTGTACATAGCTATGGTGTCAGAATGTAGATTTTATATAACCAGTAAGTGCAACATAAGGAAAGATGGTACGAATACCACTACTACCATTATTACTTATCATTTCTATAGTGCTACCAGATGTGTGTTCGGGTTCGTGCTTTGTAATGTGAAAAGCTGAAAGATATTTAGCCCATAGCAGCAAGCAGCTTGTAAGCCTCTCTCAACTGTGTGCTGAACTGGGCATGTCGAGCCTCATGCAAGCAGCAATCTGGAAGTTAACATCTAATATAATAAAACCCTAAGCCGCGCATGCGCATTCCCACCTGCGTGCGCCCGTTTTCTGTGAGCTGTAGGGCACCGCAGATAGGAGTGAGCATGCGCGCAAAGCTCTCTCTCTCTCCCTCCCCCCTCGAGGCGGATGTCGGCCGCAGCGGCTGTCGGTGGCCCGAGACGGATGTCGGCTGTGGCGGCTGTCGGCGGCTGCAGGCCGTGGCGGCCGAGTCCAGACGGCATTTAAAAATAAAACAGGCAAGTTTTTAAAGGATGGCTTTTCAACCCCCCCCCCCACCACCACCGCCACCGCTGTACCTTTTAAAACCCTCCCCCCCCAGCTTTGTGGTTAAGGCCTGGCTTCTTCGGGCAGCAGCAGCGTTTAAAATTCGCTGCTGTTTCCGGCTTCAGGCCTCTCTGGCGGGTCCTGCCTACTTCATGTTTTCATGAAGACAGGACCTGCCAGAAGCCGGCAACAGCAATTAATTATAAATGCTGCTGCTGCCCGATGAAGTTGAAGGAGGAAAGGGAGCAGAGGGGGAGAGAATGGTAGGGCATGGAGGTAAGGAGGAAGGTATGGGGGTGGAGGAAAATGCTGCACAGGGAAGTGGGGTGGGAGGGAAATGCTGCAGCACATGGAAATGGAGGGGCAGAAAAGGAAGGGAGGTGTACTAATGGGCAGGGGGAGCAGGAAAAAGGGGTTGATGGACAGGGGGGGCAGAAAAATGAGGGCAGGCCTACTGCTGGACAGGGGGAGCAGGAAGGAGGTGATGATGGACAGGGGGAGGTAAAACAAAGGGAGAAGGGCTGCTGCTGGATAAGGTGAGCAGTGATGGGGTAGTGGAGGACACAGGGGAGGTAAAAGGAAGGGAGAATGGACAGGGGGAGCAGCCAAGGAAAAAAAAAAAAAGAAAGACAGACAGACAGAAATACAGAAAGCGGCTAAGGAGAGAGAGAGAAAAAAAATTTAAGACAGACACACACACATATATTCTAGCACCCGTTAATGTAACGGGCTATAAGACTAGTAAGAACATAAAAGCATAAGATTTGCTACTGGGTCAGACCAGTGGTCCATCGTGCCCAGCAGTCTGCTCACGCAGCGGCCATTAGGTCAAAGACCAGTGCCCTATTTGAGTCTAGCCTTACCTGCATATGTTCTGTTCCAGCAGGAACTTATCCAACCTTTTCTTGAATCCCTGAAGGGTGAACATAAGAACATAAGCAGTGCCTCCGCCAGGTCAGACCATAGGTCCATCCTGCCCGGCAGTCCGCTCCCGCGGCAGCCCAAACAGGTCACGACCTGTCTGAATCACCAGAAGGGGCTCCCTTGCCACCTTGGTTTCTCATTGAAGTCCTATCTTCCCATCGAAGTCCTAACCCTCCGGTCTTGCACATGCACGACCTGTTGGGTTTCTATACTTATTACCTGGTTAGCTTTCTATACTTGTGTTACATCCCAACTCCTCCCTCAGTATCCCACGATCCCTTTATCCCTCAGGAATCCGTCCAATCCCTGTTTGAATCCCTGTACTGTACTCTACCTGATCACTTCCTCCGGTAGCGCATTCCAAGTGTCCACGACCCTTTGGGTGAAAAAAAACTTCCTTGCATTTGTTTTGAACCTATCTCCCTTCAGTTTCTCTGAATGCCCCCTCGTACTTGTTGTCCCCTTCAGTCTGAAGAATCTGTCCCTATCCACCCTCTCTATGCCCCTCATGATCTTGAAGGTCTCTATCATATCTCCCCTGAGCCTCCTTTTTTCCAGAGAGAAGAGCCCCAGCCTATCCAACCTCTCAGCGTATGGGCAGTGTTCCAGCCCTTTTACCTGTTTCGTTGCTCTCCTTTGGACTCTCTCAAGTACCGCCATGTCCTTCTTGAGGTGCGGCAACCAATACTGAACGCAGTATTCCAGATGTGGACGCACCATCGCTCGATACAATGGCATGATGACTTCCCGCGTCCTGGTTGTTATGCCCCTCTTTATGATGCCCAGCATCCTGTTGGCTTTTTTCGAGGCTGCTGCGCACTGTGCAGATGGCTTCAGTGATGCATCCACCAGCACACCCAAGTCTCTCTCAAGTCTGCTGTCTCCCAACAATGCCCCCCCCCCAATTTGTAGTTGAACAACGGGTTCTTTTTCCCTATATGCATGACCTTGCATTTTTCCACGTTAAAGCGCATTTGCCATTTGTTTGCCCAATCTTCCAGCTTGTCCAGGTCCCTTTGCAGGTCCTCACACTCCTCCCTGGACCTAACTCTGCCGCACAGTTTGGTATCGTCTGCAAATTTTATAACCTCGCACTTTGCCTCCTTTTCCAGGTCATTGATAAATATGTTGAAGAGTAACGGCCCCAGCACCGATCCCTGTGGCACACCGCTTGTGACTCCCCGCCAGTCAGAATATTGGCCCTTCACTCCGACCCTCTGCAGTCTACCCGACAACCAGTGCTTGATCCATCTGTGCACATCCCCTCCCACCCCGTGGTTCCACAGCTTCCTAAGCAGCCTTTCATGTGGCACCTTGTCGAAAGCCTTTTGAAAATTGAGGTAAATGATGTCTATGGGTTCCCCATTGTCCACCCGACTGCTTATTCCCTCAAAGAAGTACAGAAGGTTCGTTAGGCACGACCTTCCCTTACAGAATCCGTGCTGGCTTGTTCTCAGTAGGCCATTCCTCTCGATGTGCTCGCAAATGCCGTCCTTGATCATAGCTTCCACCATCTTCCCTATAATTGAAGTCAGGCTCACCGGCCTGTAGTTCCCGGGGTCACCCCTCGATCCCTTCTTGAAGATAGGTGTGACATTCGCCAATTTCCAGTCCTCTGGTTCCTCACCAGTTTTCAAGGATAGGTTGCAAACATGCTGGATTGTGCCCGCTATTTCTTGTCTTAGTTCCTTCAGAACCCTTGGGTGGATCCCGTCCGGCCCCGGTGATTTACCGCATTTTAACCTGTCTATCTGTTTGAGGACATCCTCCTTACTTACCTCTATGTGCTCCAATTTTTCGGCCTGCTCCCCACTCATGAGCTCCTCTGAGTCCGGTATATTAGATGTGTCTTCGCTCGTGAAAACCGACGAGAAGAACGTGTTCAACCTCTCAGCTACCTCTTTATCCTCCTTAATCACTCCCTTCCTATCCCCATCGTCCAACGGCTCCACCTCCTCTCTCGCTGGTCGCTTCCCCTTTATGTAACTGAAGAATGCCTTGAAGTTTTTCGCCTCCCTGGCCAGCCCCTCTTCGTATTCCCCTTTCGCCTTTCTAACCTCTCGGTGGCATTCCTTTTGGCATTTCCTGTGCGCCTGGTGATTTTCCTCCGTTGGGTCCTTTTTCCATCTCCGGAAGGATACTTTTTTGTCATTTATTGCCCTCTTTACTTCAGTTGACATCCAAACCGGGTCCTTTGATCGCTTGTTCTTGCAGCCTTTCCTGAAACTGGGGACGTACATTCTTTGTGCTTCCTGCAGGGTGTCCCTAAATAGGGTCCAGGCGCTTCCCACAGTCTCCATCCTAAAGATGTTTCTGAGCTTCCTCCCCACCATTTCCCTCATAGCAACATAGTTCCCTTTCTTGAAGTTGAGCGCAGTTGTTGCGGTCCTCCTTACTATGGGTGCTTTCCCCTATGACAGCCTCTGGAAGAGCATTCCAGATTTCTACCACTCTCTGGGTGAAGAAGAACTTCCTTACGTTTGTATGGAATCTATTCCCTTTTAACTTTAGCGAGTGCCTTCTCGTTCTCTTCATCTTGGAGAGGGTGAACAATTCCTTTCAATATCTTGAAAGCAGACACTGAACAATATTCACACCAGTGCTTGTTTATCTTGATAGATAAAGTTAGGCCCCACTCAAACTCAACCTCTGTACTGCGCCTAACCTAGTGGCTCTTTTACTAAAGTTTAGTGGATGCTAATGAAATTAGTAGACGCTAGCTAAATGCCATGCATTCTATTTTATATGGCACTTAGTGTGCACCAGAATCCTCATTAAGCAGCTATACTCCCTCTCAATAAGCCAGTCAGCAACCAAGGCTGTTGTTCACAACCAGCTGTTTACTGAACTAAAGTCTTTTCAGGAAAACAAATATATTTTGCCTGTCTCTGTCACAAGAGGTTCCTGCCCAATTTAAATCGCTCATGACTGCCCAACCACTAATATTCAGCGGTACTTAATTGGACAGTACTACTTAATATCGACTCTGACAGACCAACAAAAAAGTAGGCAGGTTAGGGACGGGACAGGAGGCAGCCTTGGGGAAGAGCCTTCAGGTATGCAGGTGCTGGTAATATTCAATGCTGGTACCCATATAGCTAAGCTAGCAAATTTAGGACAGCTCAAAAACTGTCCTAAATTCACCCACTTATTTATGTTGGCCCTAGCACTGAATATCGGCTATGACCTGAATAACCTGAACAATTTTCAGAGGCCCTCCAATCACCTTTCTGATCCCAATCCTTCCCTGACATGGAAGTCCCCACCAATCCCCCTAGACACGTAATCCCTACCCCCTCCCACCTTTCCAACATGTAGGATTGGTTCCCCTGGAGGAGGTGGCTTAGTGGTTAGAACAATTGCCCTAACACTCAGGGGTAGATGGTTCAAATCCCACCAGTGATAACTATCACTCCGAGTTGTTCACCTCACTCCCTGTGGCTACAACTGTGTAATGAACATGCAAACAGTGATATGTTATTCTGCTAGCAGAAGCTTCACCATACGTTACTAGCATTGTACACTTACTTCCCTAAGTGGGGTGCCGCTGGGCTCAGTGCTTGGACCCGTGCTCTTCAACATCTTTATATCTTTATAAACGATCTGAACATTAGTACAACGAGTGAGGTGATTAAATTTGCGGACGATACAAAGTTATTCAGAGTAGTGAAGATGCAGGGGGATTGTGAAGATCTGCAATGTGACATAATCAGGCTTGAGGAATGAGCATCAACATGGCAGATGAGGTTCAATGTGAATAAGTGTAAAGTGATGCATGTAGGTAACAAAAATCTCATGCACGAATACAGGATGTCCGGGGCGGTACTTGGAGAGACCTCCCAGGAAAGAGACTTGTGAGTTCTGATCAACAAGTCGATGAAGCCACAATGTGTGGCGGCGGCAGTGGAAAGGGTGAAAAGAATGCTAGGAATGATAAAGAATGGGATCACGAACAGATCATAGAGGGTTATCATGCCGCTATACTGGGCCTTGGTATGCCCTCACCTGGAATACTGTGTCCAGCACTGGTTGCCGTACATGAAGAAGGACACGGTACTACTCGAAAGGGTCCAGAGAAGAGTGACTAAGATGGTTAAGGGGCTGGAGAAGTTGCCGTACAGCGAAAGAATAAAGAAACTGGGCCTCTTCTCCCTTGAACAGAGGAGATTGAGAGGGGACATGATGGAAACATTCAAGGTACTGAAGGGAATAGACTTTTGTATATAAGGACAGGTTGATCACCCTCTCCAAGGTAGGGAGAACGAAAGGGCACTCTCTAAATTGAAAGGGGATAGATTCTGTACAAACGTAAGGAAGTTCTTCTTCATGCAGAAAGTGATAGAAAACTGGAACGCTCTTCCGGAGTCTGTAATAGGGGAAAATATCCTCCAGGGATTCAAGACAAAGTTAGACAAGTTCCTGCTGAACTAGAACATATGTAGGTAGGGCTAGTCTCAGTTAGGGCACTGGTCTTTGTGTGATGGACTACGGGTCTGCCCCAGCAGCGGCGATTCTTATGTTTTTATAGCATGCAGTCAGTCTCTGCCATGCTTTCCGGTAGGAGTTCTAGGTCCTCTTCCTGTGCCCTGTCATAAAATTTTTTTTTTTTCATTGTCCATGAACAGGATGAGCAGAAGGAGAGTGTCTTGATCACTTAAGTTTAGCTGCCTCTAGCCAGTTTCTTTACATAAGAACATAAGTATAGCCTTACTAGGTCAGACCAATGGTCCATCTAGCCCAATATCCCATCTTCGCAGAGGCCAATCCAAATCACAAGTACCTGGCAAAAACCCAAACAGTAGTAATATTCCATGCTACCGTCCCATGTCTGTCTCAACAGCAGACTCTGGAGTTTTCCTCCAGGAACTTGTGCAAACCTTTCTTAAAACCAGCTACACTATCCGCTCTTACCACATCCTCTGCATTGCATTCCAGAGCTTAACTATTCTCTGAATGAAAAAAAAAAGTATTACTCTGTAACTTCATTGAGTGTCCCCTTAAGTTTGTTTGCCTTTAACCAGTTGCCTTCTTTCCTCAGTCCCTTCAAGGATGACATCATTACGCATTTTGAATTGACATCTGCGTGATGACGTTGGCATGGTGCCAAAATAGCATGGAATTATCTCACATGTAACAATCATTACGGATCTTTGAGCAAGTGCCAATAGGAGCAGAATTTAGGTATACTGCTCAGGTTGGGCACAGATATTTATGCTGCTGCTAGAAGGATGCTGGGCTGTATAAGGAGAGGTGTAGCCAGTAGAAGGAAGAAGGTGTTGATGTCTCTGTACAGGTCATTGGTGAGGCCCCACTTGGAGTATTGTGTTCAGTTTTGGAGACCATATCTGGCAAAGGACGTAAGAAAACTTGAAGCGGTCCAGAGGAGGGTGATGAAAATGATAGGAGGCTTGGGCCAGAAGACGTATGAGGAGAGACTGGAAGCCCTGAATATGTATACCCTAGAGGAAAGGAGAGGCAGGGGAGATATGATTCAGACGTTCAAATACTTAAAGGGTATTAACGTAGAACAAAATCTTTTCCAGAGATAGTAAAATGGTAAAACCAGAGGACATAATTTGAGGTTGAGGGGTGATAGATTCAAAGGCAATGTTAGGATTTTCTACTTTACGGAGAGGGTGGTGGATGGCCTGGAATGCGCTCTCGAGAGAGGTGGTGGAGAGGAAAACGGTGACGGAGTTCAAAGAAGCATGGGATGAACACAGAGGATCTAGAATCAGAAAATAATATTAAATATTGAACTAAGGCCAGTACTGGGCAGACTTGCATGGTCTGTGTCTGTATATGGCCATTTGGTGGAGGATGGGCTGGGGAGGGCTTCAATGGCTGGGAGGGTGTAGATGGGCTGGAGTAGGTTTTGACGGAGATTTTGGCAGTTGGAACCCAAGCACAGTACCGGGTAGAGCTTTGGATTCTTGCCCAGAAATAGCTAAGAAGAAAAAAATTTAAAAAATTAAAATTGAATCAGTGTGGGCAGACTGATGGATGGATGGATGGATGGATGGATGGATGAATGGATGGACCATTCGGGTCTTTATCTGCTGTCATCTACTATGTTACTATGAATAAAGGCACCTTTCATTGAAAACACATGTAGATATTTATGCCCATTTTTGAGCGATTACCTAATTTTTAAAGTGCCATTTATAGAATTCAGTCCTGGAAGTTTTGTAGGACAATTTATTTGTATATCTTTCACTCCTTGTTTATTTATGTTTATTAAAAGTCTTTATATACCGCTTAATTGGATCAAGGCAGTTAACAAAACAATTCTGAAATTATTGAAAAGAACTCCATTAAAACTGGAAAGAACCCCCCCCCCCCACAATATGCAAAATAACATAATTCTAACTTACTTACAATGCATCAATATGTGTGGCACAGTGGTTAGAACTATAGCCGCAACACCCTGAGGTTGTGGGTTCAAATCCCATGCTGGTCCTTATAACCCTAGGCACATCACATAATCCCCCATTGCCCCAGGTACATTAGATAGAGTGTGAGCCCACCAGGACAGATAGGGAAAAGTGCTTGAGTACCTGAATATAAATCACTTAAGCTACAAGTGGTATTTAAATAAATGTGTAAAATAATGTAATATAATACAGATTGAAACACTGAATTCAAGTCCCATCATTGTAAAGGAAAGGTCAACTGAAAATAATAGGCCTTTAAATGTCTTTTAAAATTTTAGAATGACTCTTCTTTCCTCAACTCCATTGGTAAATTATTCCATAAAAATGGAACCAAATAGAAAAATACACAGTTTCTAGTTGATTCAAGTTGGGTTCTAGCTACATGAGGTATAGCTACTCTGTTGTCATTCAGTGATCTTAATAGTCATCTAGAGCTATAAAATAGCACTAAATGGATCAGAAACTGGTTAGCGGGTAGGAAACAGAGGGTAGGGGTGAAGGGACACTACTCAGACTGGAGGAAGGTCACGAGTGGTGTTCCGCAGGGCTCAGTGCTCGGGCCGCTGCTATTTAATATATTCATAAATGATCTAGAAACAGGAACAAAGAGTGAGATAATAAAATTTGCGGACGACACCAAACTATTTAGTGGAGCTCGGACAAAGGAGGACTGCGAAAAATTGCAAAGGGACTTGGACAAATTAGGGGAATGGGCAGAGAGATGGCAGATGAAGTTCAATGTTGAGAAGTGTAAAGTATTGCATGTGGGAATCAGAAACCCGAGGCACAGCTATACGATGGGAGGCATGTTATTGAATGAGAGTACCCAAGAAAGGGACTTGGGGGTAATGGTGGACATGACAATGAAGCCGACGGCACAGTGCGCAGCGGCCACTAAGAGAGCGAATAGAATGCTAGGTATAATCAAGAAGGGTATTACAACAAGAACGAAAGAAGTTATCCTGCCGCTGTACCGGGCAATGGTGCGTCCGCATCTTGAGTACTGCGTCCAATATTGGTCACCATACCTTAAGAAGGATATGGTGTTACTCGAGAGAGTTCAGAGGAGAGCGACACGACTGATTAAGGGGATGGAAAGCCTTTCATACGCTGAGAGATTGGAGAAACTGGGTCTCTTTTCCCTGGAGAAGAGAAGACTTAGAGGGGATATGATAGAGACTTACAAGATCATGAAGGGCATAGAGAGAATAGAGAGGGACAGATTCTTCAAACTTTCAGAAAATAAAAAAACAAGAGGGCATTCGGAAAAGTTGAAAGGGGACAGATTCAAAACGAATGCTAGGAAGTTCTTCTTTATCCAACGTGTGGTGGACACCTGGAATGCGCTTCCAGAGGACGTTATAGAGCAGCGAACGGTACTGGGGTTTAAGAAAGTATTGGACAATTTCCTGCTGGAAAAGGGGATAGAGGGGTATAGATAAAAGATTACTGCACAGGTCCTGGACCTGATGGGCCGCCGCGTGAGCGGACTGCTGGGCGCGATGGACCTCCGGTCTGACCCAGTGGAGGCATTTCTTATGTTCTTATTTGAAACATGGAAATATAATGGCAGAAAAAGGTCAAACGGCTCATCCAGTCTGCCCATCCGCAGTAACCATTATCTCTTCCTCTCTCTAAGACAGTGTCTCTCAAACCTTTTTAGCTCCGGCACACTAAATGTTTTTCATGGCACATTATAACTGAAATTATAAAATGGCAAAACCAACAAAACATTAAGGGCTCCTTTTACATTCCCATACCCAACTCTTCCTCGCCATGACCCTTCCACCTCACCCCCTAATTCCAAGGCCCGAAACTAATTATACATTCCACCTTGAATCTCATGTACTGACATAATGTATCTTTATTGTAACCCACCTGCACCCCATGTACTGACAAAACATATCTTTATTGTAACCCATGTACTGACTAAATGTATCTTTATGGTAACCCACCTCTATCCCATGTACTGACAAAATTAATCTTTAATGTAAACCACTTGCATCCCATGTACTGACTAAACGTATCTTTATTGTAAACCGTTTCTATCCCATGTACTGTCAAATGTATCTTTATTGTAAACCGCTTCGAACTTCACGGTATAGCGGTATATAAGAAATAAATTATTATTATTATTAACGCGCGGAATAGCGCATGCTAAACTGCCGTGTGCGCAAGGTGCTACTGCCTCCTTTTGAGTAGGCGGTAGATTTTCAGCTAGTGCACACTATAGCGCACACTAATCCGGTGCATGCGTTAAAAACGCTAGCACATCTTTGCAAAAGGAGCCCTAAATGTGAAAATTATTTATTTAAAGTTCGTTAAGCTATATGTATGGGTCATTGCAACAACGGTGAAACTTAAGTAGATTGATTAGCAATTCTATTCCATCTGATGGATGTGCTTGTTTTTGAGTGCAAATTAACTAAAAATGTGGGTTTATTTTCGAGTCAACCTTTTTCCCTCCTCTTTTTTTTTTAGGGGGTCGGGGGAAAGTTTATATTCGGGTTGGCTTATATTTGAGTATACATAGTACATATCATGCTAGGCTAAGAAGTTATAGTAAAAAGAAACTGTAATACACACCAATTTGACTGTAATACACACCAATACACTGTAATACACACCAATACACTATAATACACACCAATTTTGACTGTAATACACACCAATTTCAAGAGAGTAAGTCTAATTTGAAGTACGCTCAGAGAAGTGAAACTCTGAAGAGAGAGTGACCTCCCTCTTGGGACAAGAGTTTACCATCCAGTCATTGCATATTTAATTTAAATAGGTCACGCTCTGAAAAATGGTGAGCACTGTTTTTATTTTTCAAAATTTTCTTATGATTCCAAAATCAACGTTTTTTCTTATGCTGCAACTTAGTTTCAATATATATCACTGGAACATTGATACGATGCATTTATCTTGTAAGAATAGTCCTATAGGTTAAGAAGTTAAGCAAGTCATTTTCAGGAAAAAAAGATAGATGTCTTGTGGTTTTGAAAATGGCCATTTTTTCCACCTGATTTTTGGTTGTGTTTCTCAAGATGGCAGACTCTGACTTAGACTTCCTGTTGAAAATGGCCCTCTAAGTCAGGGGTCCCCAAAGTCCCTCCTTGAGGACTGAATCCAGTCGGATTTTCAGGATTTCCCCAATGAATATGCATTGAAAGCAGTGCGTGCACATAGATCTCATGCATATTCATTGGGGAAATCCTGAAAACCCGACTGGATTCGGCTCTCAAGGAGGGACTTTGGGGACCCCTGCTCTAAGTGAATTACAATTAAAATGCACATACTTAAAATAGAAAACATCACATCAGAAAGCATAGATGCAGCTCAGCATCATCACAGAAGCAGCCTTTCACAATTCATGCCAAAACAGCCTGAAAAAATGTGTGCTTTAAATTGTTTCCTGAAACGTAATAAATCAGGAACAAGTCTCAGTCTCTGGCAACTTGCTCCACAAGAGAGGCCCTGCAATTGAGGGAACTGCTTCTCTAGACACATCATAATACAGCTTTGCAAGTTATGCCTTTTCTTCACTGCGATGTCTCTGTGATGTTGTTCTTAGTAAACCTGTTCCACAGACATTTGATTGTACAGCTGTTAGGGCTATAGCTCCTGTTTCTTGCAAGTATGGCCATTTTGCTTGTGCTTCATAGGACTGACAAGTACTGACTGATATTGAAGAAATTTTAGCTGTCTCCCTTTCAGCGAAGGATGTATTGCTGTAGTGTTTAGAGGATATTAGCTCATGGTGATATAGCTACTGGCTCCACTTGTTCTTGCATGCAATAGATCAGTCTTTGTGGTGCCCCATTTCATGCAGGGCAGCTTCATCTGTATCCTTAAATAAGGAAGGCTACGCAACCAGTATATGCAAACAGAAGTTTTACATTTAGTCCTGGAAAGTTACACAGTGAATGCCAGCAATTCACAGACTTTCCAATAAACTCCTCCCAAGCACAAAGTCCATTATATTTCCACCTTTTCCTTTTTTAAAGACGCTTTTGATTAATAACTTATAATCTGGAACACAATGATTCAATAGTTAAAGAAAAATAAATTCCTACCTTATGTTTTTACCCAACCTTCTTTTAATTATATTTTGTAGTTCTTATCCCTTTTTTCCCTATACTCATGTTGTGTCATGTTTTTTGTCTCTTTTACATTTATTTTTACGGTCATGTATAATTAATGTTTTAATTTTTGTTTTTAATATTGTAATATTAACTAATTCTATTTATATATATGTATGTTCATCGCTTTGAAAAAAAGACAAAGCGATTAATCAAAAATTTTAATAAACTTGAAACCTGAAACCTCAGCAACACCACTCAGGGCCCTCAACTTTACACGTCAACTCTTCATCGGTTCTTTTTTTTTTTTTAAATTATTCTTTATTGAATTTTCATATGATTTACAAGATAACTCTTTGTTCAGAAAACCAGAAGTAAATACTATAACATTAATAAAAATAGGAAAACGATATATCTTTTTTAGACCACAATTAAATCAGAGAGAGAGAGAAAGAGAGAGAGAGACCCTGAATATGATGAAGAGAAACTCAATTTAAAGAAAAGAAGGAACTGACATTAATAGGTAGTTCCTGCCATTTAAACTGCTGTTCATTTAGTGCTAAACATTCCCCGCAGACAATTTCTTCGTGGCTAGGGTGCAAAAAATACATATTTAACTCTTAGGTAAATATTTACATGGATAAGTTAATAGAAAAGTTGCATCCTGAGCCACTATTTCAGTTCTCTTAGCCAAGAAAAGTTTTCATCGTTCTTGTATTTGCCTGGTAACATCCAGATAGGTCCAAACTTTTCCCCCCAAAAAACAGAATTTGCAAATTATGAAAATATAGTCTTAAGAAAGCGTTTACATCTTGCTTGAAAACAAATGAAACTAATAAAGTAGCTCTATCCATAGTATCAGAAAACATATTTTCAAGCAAGTCCGTAAGATTCAAAGGATCTCCTACAATCTAATTTCTCACTTCTTCCTCTGGGTTGGCTCCTACCTCTTTCCTTACAGGTATATAGTATACACAATTAACAGGGGGAATATTTTCAGAGGAATATTTCAGCATATCAATTAAGTACGTTTTAAACATTTCCATAGAAGTCACCCTCAGAAACTTTGGAAAATTAAGGAGATGCACAGTCAGTGTATGATTGTAATTTTCTAATTGCTCTATTCGTCTATTAAGTATAACTTTAATCTTGACTATATCAGAAGACAAAGCCTGAAGATCTTCTACTTTCTCCTTAACATAACACCAAATTTCTAGACCGCATAACCATAAGTATTTTACTAATTGTATTCTGTAATTTGCTGACTGTACTGTGACATCTTCGCTATTTGTATTCTGTAATTCGCTGATTGTTCAGCTATCTTCACTGTAAATCACCTAGAAGTTGTAAGATTGTGGCGGTATAGAAAAAATAAAGTTATTATTATAAGTTCAATGCAGTTTACAAATGCTTACTAAAATAATACAATGAAAGATATTAAGTCAAGAATTTTGAAAAGAGAAAAGTTTTCAGTTGTTTTCTAAATTGTTCATAAGAACAAGATGTAAGCAATAGCTGTTGAAAATCTTTATCATAGAAGGCTGTTTGATACGATAGAGTGTGTTCAAGGTATTTCTTGCTTTTATATCCCTTGACTGATGGAAAAACAAAAAGGGCATGTGATTTTCTGCATAGGAAGCCAGTGCAACTCACAATAGAAAGATGTCATGTGATCATATTTCTTCAGGCCTTAAATCAGTCTGACCGTGGTATTCTGAATCAATTTCAGTCTGGCCATGTTTTTTTTGGTGCTCATCAGATCGTATTTTTAAATTTATGTCTTTAAAATTCTGGTTCAGTCACTTGATTAAGCTCTGAAGTAAGCTGTTCCTTTATACTTTGGAGTATTTCCACCTAGAATGTTCACTGTACTCAGGAGCATTGTGATTTCCTGAGAAGAATTGTCCACTGAAGATTTAAGCTTCTAGAGAGCCTTCCTGATGCTCTCTAAAGGCACCGCTGATTTTGCTGGTTGGGAGAGAGCACCCAAGTTCTCTCCAAAATCCTGTTGCTTCATGGTGACTCTCATGGCTTCTACCCCTGCAGTTGAGGTCTCTCCCGCTCAAGAAACATCACTGAGCTCCACCAACTTGGCTGCAACTTCTCCAGCTCCCCTCGCACCTACTACCTGAACGAACCAGCCAAGCCATGCCAAAAAATCTTGAGAATCCTGCTCTGAGGACTTCCTTTAGCTGAAGAGCCCCTCCTTGATGTAACTTCCAGTTTCGCAAAACCGGAAGATACATCAAAGAGGGACTCGGCAGAAGGAAGGCCTCGGAACAGGCCACTGAAGATTATTCATCATCAGCACGGCTGGCTCCTTCAGGTAAAACCACCGCCACACTGAAAAATTTTCTGAGGCCTGCTCCAGGCTTTCCTTCAGCTGACCAGTCCCTCCTTGATGCAACTTCCAGTTTTGCGAAACTGGAAGTTACATCAAGGAGGGGCTCATCTGCTAAAGGAAGGTCGCAGAGCAGGCTTCTCAAGACTTTTCAGCATGGCACGGCTGATTTGATCGGGTAAGGTAGGCGTGAGGGGAACTGGGGAGTAGATACTGAGCTGAGGGGATGTTGCTGTGCTGACCCTGGTTCAATTTTTGACGTGGGAACAAGGTTGTCTACCACTCTAGTGGGGTGGTGGAAGACCTTATTCCTATTCCTGCTGTAAATTGGCTACATTGTTTCCCATTTTTGCGGGCTAACCGTGAGTTGCCATGGTTCACCGTGGGAATCCTTCACTGTGTCATTCTCTACTCTGGAGTATTCTGATGGGCAGTGCAGTGCACTGCAGAGAAGGGAACCCAAGTGCATATGGCATCATAACTAGTACACTTGTGGTGTAAAGTGTGAGCCCACCAAAACCCCACTGTACTGCCATATAGATGACACCTGCAGGCATAAGGGCTATTGGGGTGGTAGATGGGTGGGTACAGTAGATTTTAGGGGAGTTTTGGAGGGCTCACCATATAATGTATGGGGGTTATGATGAGATATGTACCTGGCACCCTTAATTTGAAGTCCACATCAGAGGCCACTATGGTGCCCCACTGCTCTGCTGGCATGTCTGTGTGGCCAGTCCATTAAAAATGCTGGCCCCTCCTACATTGAAATGGCTTGTTTTGGATATTTTTAATTTGGACATTTTTGATAATGGCAAAAGAAAAAAAATTTGACATCTAGCGGGAGAAAACGTCTAGCCGGGCCATTTTTGAATTCGATAAGAACATAAGATTTGAATCAGGTTGGGCAGACTGGATGGACCATTCGGGTCTTTATCTGCCGTCATCTACTATGTTACTATGTTACTATGTTACTATGTCACTGCTGGGTCAGACCAGTGGTCCATCGTGCCCAGCAGTCCGCTCACGTGGCGGCCCTTAGGTCAAAGACCAGTGCCCTCTTTGAGTCTAGCCTTACCTGCGTATATTCTGTTCCATTCCTTCCACCCAATATTTGGATGTTTTGCAGGAAACATCCAAAATCGGACTTAGACGTTCTTTTGAAAATGGCCCTCATTGTCTAGTGGCTTTGCTTTTCCCAACCTAGATGCACACCTTAGCTTATAAATTTACAATAGTTCCAGTCTACCTCTCTAGCTAGGAAGAGTGCAAACATTTAAAATTAATGAACAATCAATAATGCCACATAGAAAAGTTATTGTAAGATACATAAAAAGTTGACATTTTACTGAACCCATAATATTTACTCTTAGTCGACACCAAAGGCCTGATTAAACAAATGAGCTTTTAATTAGAGAATGACATGGTGACAAAATTCATCCCCGTTCTCATCTCTGTGGATAACCATGGGAAACTATCTCCATGTCATTCTTTAAGAAGAGAGGGAGGAATCAGAGTATGAATGGGCACAACAACTGAACATCAAGCCTTGCATTGAAGAATGCTGGTGTAGAAGGACTGAGGTTGAGTTAGACAATAAAGCATGACATGATGTCATTCTCTATCTTTAATGATGATCATTCTGAGCACAGGAGGTAAGCAGTTCCATTCTAGAAGTCTAGGAAGAGACAGCTCTCTTCCCAGGACTCTACCAATTGAATTTTTTGCATAGGAAGAATCTTCTATATACATCACATGCATTGCATCAAATATTAGAAGCGAGGTCTTAAATCTAATGTAAAAGAAAACTGGTGATAGGAATCAAGATGGCAACGGAGTGAGTCGCGTATTTAGTGGCTCCTGCAGTTTGTCAGCAAAATTTTTAAAACTTTCCCCTTTAAAGTTTACCTGCTATATTTGATGATGCCAAAACGCAGGGATAAGCAGAAGAGTGATATTCCTGCCTCCTACTTCATTGACGCGACAGACAGCAATAACATCTTTTGCTGTCCCAGTTGGAGAGGGCATCTCTGCTGACCGAGGTGGGCAGACCTCGGTCTTGGAGGGCGATGTTTTGCTGAGCTCATTGGGGCCTACAGTTCTTCCGCATCCTGGGACAATGTCGGGGATGCCTACAGTTTCTCAGGAAGCGCCGGAATTGCTAGCTCCATCAATGCTTCAAGTTTCACCCCTGACCCCCGGATGGAAATTTCAACTCGCTGATTTCTCTGCAATCGGCTTCAGAAGCTAGAGGACCTGTAATCTGGAGTGTGGCAGGGATTGAGAACGCCTCTCAACATTCTATGTAGGTGATTCCTGAGGTGGAGTCTCCTGAGATTTCTCTCCCTGCTTCCCTGACTAGACCAGCGGTAATAGACATGGAAGCCATCTGGAGTGCACAAGGTATGGTCCCAGTTTATTTCTTCAGTTCAAAAAACTAATATTCAATTCAAAACTTTTGAAGAGAAATTTCAACAACAATTCATTAGAATGGACAAAGTTGAGAACTCGGTGGCAGAACTGAAGATTTCTAATAATTTGCAATTGATAGATAAAAATTTATTTCCTAGAAAAATTGAAAATCTGGAGAATACGAACAGAAACTTAAACTTAAGGTTTTTTAATTTCCTTGCCTCTAGATTTCAGTCTTCTAGGAATTTGTTTCAATCATTTCTAACTTCTGTTTTGAAATACACAGAAAATAATATGTCACCATTACAAAAGTTATATTACTTAAAGAGGATAAGGAAAAAGGGGACGAATAACCAGGAGACTTGGATCTCACTGGTATGTTGAAGTCATCTCAGGTAGAAAGTATGACCAGAGCCACTTTATTGGTAACTTTTGTTTTTCTTCAGGACAAAGAAACAATTCTTCGCCTATTCTATAGGACTAATAATGTTGAATTTCATAGATTCAAAATTTCAATTTTTCCTGATGTATCGAAGTGGACACAAGTCAGGCATAAGAAATTCCTGACTTGCCGTCAGTCTTTTTTGAATCTAGGAATGACCTTCCAGTTACATTTTCCCTGTAAATACTGCATTACATATCAAGCTACTAGATATATTTTTTATGAACCTGATCAGTTGCAATTTTTTTTGAAGGTAAAGCAACTATAAGAACTCCAGAGACTCCCGTGGAAATTGATAATCAGGCTAAATAATTGAATCCAATTGTACTCTGTAATTTGGTTTAATTTAGGAAATTTCTTAAAATCCAACTTCCCTTGGAATTGATTGATCTCTCTCTCTAGTGTGGACTTTAATCATAGTCATTAGTTTGGTATATTATGTTGCTTATATTTCCTTATTAGATTATTATATTTCCTTTCAAGTGAGTATTTTCAACTTGTAAATCAATATAAATAAATAAAAGAATAATTAAAAAAGTAAACGAAAACTGGTAACCAATGTAGGCCAATCTGTGTTGGGCAAAATGAAGAAGGCTAGCCATGAGTCTGGCAGCAGCATTCTAGGCCAATTGCAATACTTGAAACTGACTTTGTGAGTAAGCCCCCATAAAAAGAACATTGCAATAGTCTAAAACTGATAAAACAAGAGCTTGTCTCAGGCACATTAGATAGATTGTAAGGCCACTGGGACAGACAGGGAAAAAGTGCTTGAGTACCCAAATAAATTCATATAAACCATTCTGAGCTCCCCTGGGAGAACGGTATAGGAAATTGAATAATCAATTAATTAATTGTAACACCAACCAAAAATCAGCTTTGACCTACTAAGTAATCCTGCTTAGTAACCCATCCTCTCTATGAATGCAGTAGGTCCATGATCTCTCTAGAAGAATTGAATTCAGAATTAATGGCTAGCAGCAAGGTATGTTATTGATTCTTCTGTCTTTTTTTTCCTAGATGGGCACCCATGTCCTGTCGTTTTCTGGGACTCCTCTTTGTATCCAACAGATGACAACTTGCAGTCCTCTGTGAGGCTAAACTGGGGATCTTACCAGCACTTGCTGAGGCAGAAGTGTTGGCAGAATGGCAAAGTGCCCAAATCTGAATGGAACTGTACAGATATTCATCACTATGAATGGTCCAAGCTGGCCCTGTTTGATTTCCTACTGCAGGTAAGAGAATAATGCATGTAATTTCTTGTAGGAGAGAGTGTCAGGTTCTGGAATGTTTCACAGGAAGAATATAATGGTCTTTTCTAAAGTGTTTTTGAAGATAACAAGGTTTTTGAAGTTAATTTTAAAGTATGGGATAAAATTAACCCCCTCTTCTACGAAAATGCACTAGCAGTTTTTAGCGCAGAGAGCTGCGCTGAATGATCCATGCTGTTCCCAACGCTCATTGAGTTCCTATGAGCGTCGGGAGCAGCGCAGGCCATTCAGCCTAGCTCTCTGCGCTAAAAACCGCTAGAGCGGTTTCATAGAAGAGGGGGTAAGTTGCTGACTTTGATTTGTGAGGTTTAATAGAATGTTTATATGACTTATGGCATTATTTAATATATATGGATTACTTTGCATTGCATGTGTCCACTTTATTGATCAAACTAGGTTCAGCAGGAAAATGTTAACTTATAATCACTTTGTTAAATTTCATGGTGTGTGAACAGGGGAGAATGTCTACATCCTGGGAGCATTTATTTTCATGATCTCCTGTTCTGGAAAAATTTCTCGCTGATGCACATTCTGCTGACTGTATTGCAGTTATAATGCTGGCTTGGCCCTACCAAAAAAAAAAGAGAAAGAAATCCAAACAAAACTAATGACTTTCTACCATGTTAAAAAGCTATTTTAGGATAATTTTAATTTTTAAAGCAACAGAGGTATTTTGCTTATACTCATATTTGAGTGAAACACACCCTTCTCATTCCGCCCCCAAACTCCCCCACACAGCCTCCTCTCTTCTTCCAGACAAGCTCCAGTCGTGTCTGGAGGGCCTTGAGCATGAGCAGATGTGTGTGTGATGTCATCTGCGCATGCTCAGAGGCCTTCCAGATGCGGCCGGAGTTTGTCGGGGTTTTCCAAAACCCAGACAAATGCTGGGGTTTGGAAAGTCCATCCAGGAACTCAGACAGTCCTCTAAAAACAGGAGACGTCTGGGCTTTCCCCAGACATCTGGTAATCCTAGTCCGGGTGCCCAGAAGGATTTCCAAAACCCGCAGTTTATCCAGGTTTTGGAAGTCCCCGAGCTTGGGGTCGCATCTGGAGGCCCTCTGCACATGCACGGTCATCAATGCAATGACATCATACGTTTATGCACAAGCGCATGATGTCATTGTGTCAAAATCCATGCACACGCAGAGGCCCTCCAGACCTCGGTGCAGGAGACAGGAGGTTCAGCTGGGGGTAAAATGGGGCGGAGCTGGAGGCAGAACAGGACAAGGCTGTGGGTGGAATGGAGTGGGACCAGGCAAGTTTCAAGTTTATTAAAAATTTGATATTCCACTTATTGAATTTCTAAGCGGAGAACAAGTAAATTTATATTAAAAAGTAAAATCTGGGGAACACGAATGATATGACATACTGGTACACTATAGTAGAGGAGTAGAACTACATAGCCTATAGAAAAGGGAGACAATAAAGAGAAGAACCTATCGGGACTTCTTCAGCATTACCCGGACAGTGATGCAGCAATCACACTGGGTTTTTAATGGCACTCTCTGGCTAAGTGCTACTGAAAATCCAGTAATAGCCAGTTTATCATGTTTTAACCAGGCAGGAGCTTCTGCTTAGTAAATTCATTTTGAATACCTACCCCTATAAAGACGGCAGATGTCAGGGCCAGTTTAGAGGGGGATGTAACCAGGACAATTTCCTAGGGCCTCCAGACTAGGCAGAACCCCAAGCCTAACTAAAGCTGAAGAAGAAACACTCGGTATGTGTGCCTTGTGGCCTGTTCAAAATTTCTGACCTGGGCCCTAGCCAGGCATAACACCAGCTCTGGCAGATACACATTCCAAAAGCTGACATATCCCAATCACTGAATAGAAACTTTTTCTACCTTCTTTTCTCTAGTCATTCTATTTTTCTAATTAAATTTGTTCCAGGTTCTGGTTTCTGCTTTCCTCTGGCTTCTCTTAACTCTGTTTCTAATCTATATCCCTATTTTTCCTCCCACTACCCTTTTATATCCAGATCATCATCTCCAACCTCTTCAACCTTTGCCTCCCCTCAAGTACATCTTCCTATTTGCATCCCTATCCTTATTCCCCCCTCCTATTACCTCATCATGTCCAGTGCGTCACTTCCAAATGCTCCATTCCCCATTCCTTCCCATCTGTTGCAGCACTCCAAGTCCAAACTTGCAGTTGCAAAAGCCACAATAGAAGTAAAAAGATGAGTGGGACCTACCTTCCACAATGCGCGCTGAAGCGATGCCGATCCCTCCTCCAACATCAAAGGTTTCCTGTATCTGTGGGAGTGGGACTGGCACTCTAGTAGGCCAGGTGAATGATTAGGAGGGAAACTATAGTGGCTGGCTTTCTACCTTGCAAACCACTGGTCTTATATTTATTTTTAATATCCTTGTCAGCCAAATATCAGCTTCTAGGCAACCCTACAATGTTGTTTCAGGCATGAACCAGCCCTTCTGCCATCAACTCCATGGTCAATTGAATGGAATCTCCCTTCCGTTTTCTTCCAGAGCTTCTTTTGCTTAAATAAATTGCAACTGCTCACAGAAAACTGTCGCACAGTAAAGTTACAAAAGAGACTTGGTTTTACCTTCCTTCAGGAATGCAATTTCAAGCTGCCTCATCTTTCCTCTTTCTTCTTATCTGATCAGGTGACTTAAAGGCTTCCAATTCTTCCCCCTTTCCTGGTTGCTAGTCCCGGTGGTTTTCTCCTTGAGTGGCAGCCACTAGAAGATCTGGGAGTTGCAGTTCTCCTGCCCTTTTTTCGGTTCATAGACGAAAGCGCACGAGGACAAAAATGCTAAGACAAATGTGCGCAGGACGTCAGCACGCAGGATTAAAAGGTAACTTTAAAGCACTCCAAGGGGGGGTGGGCAATTTTACTTAGAAGTGTTGGTGCTGTCGTTGAGGGGTTTGGGGGGGAGGAACCCCCCATTAGAGAGGAAAGTGTAATTTTTCCCAGTGTTTTAGTGAAAAATTAGTTTCCTCTGTAAGTGGTGGTGGGGTTCCCCCCCCCACTCCCAACGTCAGCGGCAACACTTCTAAGTAAAGTGTGTGTGGGGGACCCCCTACCCCCTCTCGGTGCGCTTTAAAGTTACCTTTTAATCCGGCACGCTGATATCCTGCGCGCATTTGTCTTAGCGTTTTTGTCCGCGTGCGATTGTCTGGCGCGCTTTACTCCTGTCACCCTTTTTTCTGTATTCTTGCACACTTGCCTCCTTTTTTGGTCTGTATACCTCATTATACTTCTACGGAGACTTTTGATGGAAGGAATTTTGTAACTGCTCAGTAATATGCTATTGAAGGGACTATGTTACCTGTGAAAATGACTATAATACTCTACTTTATTTTGTAAATAAACAAACTGTTTTGGAACCAGCCCCTGTGTTCAGACTAAATTTTATATCCCCCGGGCTTTGTGTTTAATCACAAGGAAAGTAGTTTGTTCATGGCAATATTGGTCTGGAAGCAAAGGAGAGAGGCATTGTCAGCCCTTTGCACCATAGCATTTCAGCCCATGCAGTCCATTATCCCATCGGTTCAACCAGTGACTATTTAAGAACCTATAATCAGAGGATGGGATTGGAACCCATCCATCCAACACCGGATGCAGTTACTGTACAGACCAAATGGCACTAACTTAGTGCCACCAAAGCAAGGCAGGAGTAACCCTTTGTTGGGCCTTAGCATGTACATGCACAAGGTGGCCCTTTTCTGCCTTTCAGGGCATTTTCTGGGCATTTTTCTATGTTTCTATGTTTCTAAGGTAAGAAGAGCTGCTCTCTTGTTCTCCTGCCTAGTTTATTTATTTATTTATTTAAAAGATTGCTTAACCGCCTATAACTAGGTGATTTTACAAAAGACAATCGTATAAAATAAGAAACATACAGCATATATTATTCAAATAATAACAGGTCCTTCATATCAGCCATATTTTACAGCGAGTCATGGAATTGAGCCACTGAATCGAGGGTGAAATACTCACGTGGATTAAAAACTGGCTGGAGCATAGGAAACAAAGAGTGGGGGGTAAATGGACAATACTTGGACTGGAAGAGCGTCACCAGTGGAGTTCCGCAGGGCTCGGTGCTTGGACCCGTGCTCTTCAACATCTTTATAAATGATCTGGACATTGGTACGAAGAGTGAGGTGATTAAATTTATGGACGATACAAAGTTATTCAGAGTAGTGAAGACACAGGGGGATTGCGAAGATCTGCAACATGACATATTCAAGCTCAAGAAATGGGCATCAACATGGCAAATAAGGTTCAACATGGATAAGTGTAAAATGATGCACGTGGTAACAAAAATATCATGCACGAATACAGGATGTCCGGGGTGGTACTTGGAGTGACCTCCCAGGAAAGAGACTTGGGAGTTCTGATTGACAAGTCAATGAAGCCATCCACGCAATGTGCAGGGGCGGCGAAAAGGGTGAAAAGAATGCTAGGAATGATCAGGGGATCACAAACAGATCGGAGAAGATTATCATGCCGCTGTACCGGGCCATGGTGCGCCCTCACCTGGAGTACTGCGTCCAGTACTGGTTGCCGTACATGAAGAAGGACACAGTACTTTTCGAAAGGGTCCAGAAAAGAGCGACTAAAATGGTTAAGGGGCTGGAAGAGTTGCCGTACAGTGAGAGATTGGAGAAACTGGGCCTCTTCTCCCTTGAAAAGAGGAGACTGAGAGGGGTCATGATCGAAACATTCAAGATACTGAAGGGAATAGACTCAGCAGATAAAGACAGATTGTTCACCCTCTCCAAGGTAGGGAGAACGAGAGGGCACTCTCTAAAGTTGAAAGGGGACAGATTCCGTACAAACGTAAGGAAGTTCTTCTTCACCCAGAGAGTGGTAGATAACTGGAACGCTCTTCTGGAGTCTGTTATAGGGGGAAACACCCTCCAGGGATTCAAGACAAAGTTGGACAGGTTCCTGCTGAACTAGAACGTGCGCGAGTGAGGCTGGACTCATTTAGAGCACTGGTCTTTGGCCTGGGGGCGGCCGCGTGAGTGGACTTTTGGGCAGGATGGACCACTGATCTGACCCAGCAGCGGCAGTTCTTATGAGTCAATACAGAAACATTCATAATCCTGGGAAAAAAGCATTTACTGAAATGCTTCTACAAATAATGTAGTTTTCAGAAGTTTCTTAAACTTCTGAATATGTACAAGAGCTCTTAGTGGTCCAGTCAACTTATTCCACAGTGTTACTCCTATGAATGAGATAGCGGAAGATCTAGTACTCTCATAGTGCGCTGCTGAGAAACCTGTAAGTGATAATCGTACTGCCCCCTCAGATCGCAATTCTCTGAGTGGCCTATAAGTTCAGGACAATGGACAGGAGGAAGGGAGAATGGACAGACAGCAGTGATTCTAATTCCCCTTCTCTTCTTTCTGTCAGTATTTGACTTACCATAGCAACAATCTGTCTTGAAAGTCACATCTGCGTGGGCCTTTCCTAAACATTGGGGCCCCCTAGGCATATACCTAGTTCCCCTATGTCTTAATCCTGCTCTGGTGTTAGGTGATTTAAGAACAGTTGAAAATGAGAGGAAGATACTACAGCCTTGTGCTCCATGCTTTAGTTTAGCCCAGCGAGATCTTTAGTTGGAGTTCCCGTCTTAGGGCTACCAGATATTTGGATTTATCCGGACATGTCCTCTTTTTTAAGGACTGTCCGGGTGTCTGGATGTTTTCCTCGACTAGAGGGAGTTTGCCCAGGTTTGGATTTACTCTCTCCAGTCCAGCCCCCACCCCGGAGTCTGGTCTGGCTCTTACAGGTCTCCCCTGTCCCCTAGTACCTTCTCCAGCACTGCAATTTAAAAACTTCAGGCAGTCGGCAGCTTTAGCGCTGCGATCCTTCTGACGTTGGCCTGCCCTGGAAGCTTTCACTCTACAGCATTTCCTGTTCCTGTGTAGGCGGGATGCTGCTGAGTGAAGACTTCCGAGGCAGGCAAATGGCAGAAGGATCACATCACTAACGCCATCTGTGTGAAGTTTTTCAATTGCGCCGCCGGAGAAGGTACGAGGGACAGGGGAGACTCATGAGAGCCAGATCCGACTCCAGGAAAAGAGATAAGCTGTGCAGGAGTGGGGGTGGGACGGTTTAGGAGGAGACTAGCAGGAGGTAGGGGTGGGATGGGACGGGGCACCGTGGCGGGACAAGGGTTGGGAAAGTGCGGGACATGAGCGGGGTCAAGCATCCTCTTTTTCACTTAGAAAATATAGTAACCCTATCTTCTTGTACCTTTCATTAACCAGGTAGAAAAAAAAACCCTGCCACAGGTAGGAAGCCCTGATGCTTCAGCTGTCTCTGTAGACTACACTCAGCCAAGTTCTAAAGGTGCTGTGGTGCAATTGAGCTGCAGATCCTTTTTCAGCCTTAAACTCGGTTCAAAGCAGCTTGCAAAAAGAAATTAAAGTAGGCTTGGACTAGAAACATGTGCAATGTGTGCATGCTTTTATCCCTGTTTATAACTTGATCATATGATTGTTTTGTTTCTGTTTACCCTCCCCCCTCACAGACAGACACACACACACACACACACAAAAGGGTGTCAGGTCAAAAGCGCGCCGGGACAAAGGCGCGCCCAGACAATTGAGCACAGCGCGGGGGCGCGCACCACAGAAAATTGTTTTTAGGGCTCTGACGGGGGGGAGTGGGGGGAACCCCCCACTTTACTTAATAGAGATTGCGCTGTGTTGTGGGGGCCTTGTGGGGGATTTGGGGGTTTGTAACCCCCCACATTTTACTGAAAACTTCACTTTTTCCCTGTTTTTAAGGAAAAAGTTAAGTTTACTGTAAAATGTGGACAGTTACAACCCCCCAAACCCCCCATAACGCCGGCGCGATCTCTATTAAGTAAACTGGGGGGGCTCCCCAACAAAAACCCCCGTCGGATCCCTAAAAACTGTAATTTTCTTCGGCACGCGCCTCCGTTTTGCGCTCGGTTGTCGGCGCGCGCCTTTGTCTTTCGCGGGGTTGTCTAAGAACCACACAAAAGTGCTTCCCCTCTTTTAGGTTATATTTATGTATCATTTTTTTAAAGTGTAGAACAGGAATTTCCTGGCTCTTGCACCCCTGGTCAAATCATGTCTCTCTGATCATTCTGTGTGAGCGAATAAGGGCTGGAAACTGATATAAAGTCATGTGAGGATTAAACTGACCCAAATATAGTAAATTATCCATTTGTCCCTATAGAAATAGAGTGGTGTGTGTCATGTTTTTTATATACTGATTTCGGCTGGATGTGCCGATGCATTCCTGCATCTCTTTTGATGAGAGTAAAGACACCATGGTGGCCCTGGATGACATAATGCCTTCTATTATCTAGTTGGGAGCCCCCTGACTGAAATAGAAGTGTAAAGACCGAGCTCAGTCCTCCTGCCTCTTCCCTTCGTCTCCCCCTCTCCATCCTACGTATCCTTGCTGGTATCTAGGGAATTTATACAAAGAAACACATCCCATGTTGTTCAGTCTTACTGTGAGTGACATCCTGAGATAACAAAGCAGGGACACGTCAGCGGTTCAGCATTGTTTTGTACCAAAATGGGACAAGTACGCTATAAAAAGAAAGATGAGCCATGCTGTAATAGTTGCCTGGTACTTAGCCGATAGGTGACATAAAATAGTGCAAATAACTCATACATTTAAATATGAATTGTATGGCATGAGGACAACAGAAGCTGGCGTTATGGCCTATGTCTCTACCCAGATGAGCTTAGTCGGCATTTTGAATACCAGAAGGCCTGTGTTATGGAGTAGGGATTTTATAGCATTTTCAAAGATGTTATTAATCTTAAGTTTTATGTGATGGTGTTTTGAGGTTTATGTAATGGGAAGAAGAAGGGGAAAAGAAGAAGAAAAGATTTCTTCTTGTTTATAAATACTTGATTTTGGATGTTTTTTTAAAATTTTTTTATATATATAAACTAACCCCCTCTTTTACTAAAGTGCGCTAATCGATTAGTGCGCTAATCAAATTAGCGCGTGCTAAACGCTAGCGCGTCCATATGCACTTGTTAGCATTTAGTGCACGCTAATTTGATTAGCGCACGCTAATCGATTAGCGCGCTTTAGTAAAAGAGGGCCTAAATTTTGAATTAATTAAGTAATTATTTATTTATTAGGATTTATATACCGCTTTATTGAAGAAATTCACTAAAGGTGGTATATGTTGAAATTCAGTATAATAGGGCTAAATTCTATACATGGTGTACAAAAAAAAAGGGCGCAAGTGCTATTCAAGGGGTGGGGAACGAGGGCTGCAATCCAGTTGGGTTTTCAGGATTTCCCCAGTGAATATGCATGAGATCTATTTGCATACAATGGAGGCAGTGCATGCAAATAGATCTCATGCTCATTCTTTGGGAAAATCCTAAAAACCTGACTGGATTGCGACCCTCCATCCCCACCCCTGCGTTACTTTAAAAGCTGCACTTAAAAAAGTTAGGCACAGTTTATAGATCAGCGCTCACACTTTGGAACCACAGCTAAATTTAGGCATGGTCATTTGCACCAATGAAAACATGGTGCAAAATGCCTGTACCTAAATTAAAAGCACCTCTAAAAATCCACCAATTGTGCAGCCAGCTATAACAGCTAGCCCGTTATCTTTCTGTCTTTCTTCTTATTCTGAGCCTCAGCCCCACCACTCCACAGCATCAATAAGCTTTCATTGAGGTGAGCTTTAAGTGGTAATATCGTCTCTGGCTCAATATAAATTTTGTATTCTTTTTTTATACTGTTATTATTACTCCATTCACTTTAAAGTGCTCAGTTAACTCTAAAGTGCTCAGTGCTTCATAATTTATCTCTTCATATTAAATAAATAAATACCATGGACTTATCTTAATGAAGTTCTTCTTTTTGTCTAACTCCAGCTTTTTTTTAGGGCAGTTTGGGAGGGTTGGACCCAATATGTTTCGCGTCCTGCTTTATCAAGGGTCCTCCCGTTAGCGCCGGCGCCATCTTTGCTTTGAAAAACTTTTGAAGGGGTGGTTTATGCCGGCGTGTTGTTGTTGTGATGTTTCAGTTTTTATTCTTCTTTTTATTTCTTAAATTTGATAACATGTTTGTTCTGATTCATGTTCTTTGAGAATACTAAAAGTTTGATATTTTTTCAATACCTTTAGCTTTTCCAATTTATCTTGTAGGTTGCTTTTCATGTAAAGGAAGATGATGTGGTTGTAAATTTTGAAATTGTTGTGAATTTACCATATTTTTAGGACCATATGATGCACCAGACCATAAGACGCACCCACCTGTAGAGGAGGAAAAACCAAGAAAAAAAAAATTTGGTTCAGAATTTTTTTCTTCTTGGTTTTTCCTCCTCTACACATAGGTGCGTCTGGTGGTATGGTGCTGGGAAGCCCGAAGCAGCCTGCAGCCCAAAGCCCGAAGCCGCCTGAAGAATCAGCCGGCATCCCGAAGCCGCCCACAGCCCCCCTCCATACCTTTTTAAAGTAGCGGTGGTCCAGCTGGTGGTCCAGTAATTGACTGCAACCAATCACAGAGCGGTGCGGGACCAGGCAGGAAGCGCAAAGGTTGCGCTCCTGCATTGTGTGTTGCTCTGCAAAGAGGCAGCCGTCCTGCAGGAGACCGCGCTGGACCACCACCACTTAAAAAAGGAGGGGACGCGGTGTATTCGGCCCATAAAACGCACCCCCCTTTTTCACCCTCTTTTTGGGGGTGGAAAAAGTGTGTCATGTGGTCTGCGAAATATGGTATTTCTTTGAGTTGGTCTCCTAATGGTATAGTCTTTTTCTTATTAAAGTTGAAATGTTGCTTTTTTTTTTTTGGGGGGGGGGGAAGGAGGCATCCAGGAGACATGTTTGTGAAGAGTAGTAGGTAGAACAATAAATGTTCCACAGAATAATATACAGGGGTGTAATGGGTTTAGCTAGTATGTAGAGATTTTAAATGTTTTAAGAATGATGTGTAGGGTCCCAACTAAACTTTGATGGAAGTATTATCATACAATTTGTCCCCGTAGGCACACTGGAAGGTGTTGTAGCCGATGCCTGTTGGAAGATGTATGTTCTGTTACGTGAAACACAGTAGAAGTACAGTGTAGGTTTTATGTCATGTAGTGCAAACAGTTTTTGTACTGTCTGAAGTTGTTAGTGTTGTTGACGTGACCAGTGGTGGTAAATGATCACAGAGAACATATAATTGTGAAGAGTTAAAAAAAACAGGAAAAATCTGTTCAGCAATAGAAATGATAATGTTAAAATAAATAAATAAATAGTGCTTTTGTGTAGGGTCTGACTATATATAAAAACAAAAGCAGACAGCTTCTCTCTCTTACCCCCTCTTTTACAAAGATGCGCTAAGCTTTTTAGCACGCGTGCATGTTATCCTATTGATGCGTTAGCGGTTAGCGCACGCATTGATTTAGCTTAGTGTGCCTTTGTAAAAGAGGACCTTAGTGTGTTGTATTACATGGATGTTAGGCAACAGTTTGTATGATAGAGCAATGATTATGTTATGTTTTTGAGAGTTTTTTTAACTGAATGAAAAGGATGTAATTGGTGGTGGTTCCTGTAGAACTGTAATGTGGGCACATATGTGCTGCTATACGGTGGTGCTGTGTTATTATCTGATTAATTTTCCTCAGGTTGTGTGTTGAAACCATCCTCTGTGTTTGTGAAGTGCCCTAGTTGTGTGTTGAAATCATGGTTTTATCAGACTAACTTCCCTCCTTTGTGTTTGTGAAGTGACCAGGTTATGTCTTGAAATCATGCTTTTATAAGCACAACTGTCCTGTGTGTTTGTGAAGTGCCAATCTGTTTAATTTTCCTCCGTTTATGTCCTTGATTCATGGTTTTATCAGCCTAACTTCCCTCCAATGTGTTTGTGAAGTGCCCAGGTTGTGTGTTGAAATCATGGTTCTCTCAGTATAACTGCTCTCCTGTGTGTTTGTGAAGTGTCCAGGCTCAATACCTGTTTAATTTTCTTAGGTCATGTGTTGAAATCATGGGTTTATCAGCCTAACTTCCCTCCTTTGTGTTTGTGAAGTGCCCAGGTTATGTCTCGAAATCATGCTTTATAAGCATAACTGGGTCATTAGGGCATAGACAGGGGGTGGGTAAGCAGAGTGGGCAGACTTGATGGGCTGTAGCCCTTTTCTGCCGTCATCTTCTATGTTTCTATGTTTCTATGTGTGTTTGTGAAGTGGCAAATCTGTTTAATTTTTTCCAGGTTGTGTCCTTGGTTTTATCAGTCTTTGTGAAGTCCCAATCAGTTTAATTTTCCTCAGGTTTTGTTCTTGTTTCATGGTTTTATCAGCCTAACTTCCCTCCTCTAATCTAATCTAATCTTCTATTTCTGTATCGCACATACCTAAACAGGCTCAAGGCGACTTACAAAGAGAAGTGAGAGGAAGCGGAGGGAGGCAGGGAGAGAAGGGGAGGAGACATGGGGGGAACATTTGGCCAGGGGAAGATCTGAGATATTCAAGTGTCAAAGAGGTAGGTTTGCAGTTTTTTCTGGAATATGGTGTAGTTGGGTTCCATTCTGATCGTTTCAGTGAGGTCATTCCAGGTTTTCACCCCTAGGAAGGTAAGCATGGAGTGAAAAATTTGCTTGTATTGGAGATTCTTTGTTGAAGGAAGGTTTAGTGGTATCCTGCTAAGGGTTCTGTAGGAGGTAGACCATGCCTTTGAGTAGAGTTGGATGAGTGGAGCTGCTGAGTTTCCATGTATTATTTGGTATATGATGCATGAAGTTTTAAATTTTATTCGCAATGGAATGGATAACCAGTGTAGTTGTTTGATGAAGGCTGATATTGAGTCGTATTTTTTCAGGTTGAAAATTAGTCTTACAGCTGTGTTTTGTATGAGTTGCATTTTATGGATCAGTGCAGTATTGATACCTATGTAGTCGGTGTTACAGTAGTCCAGCTGTGGTAGGATCATCAACTGTACAATCAGAGTGAAATGGTGCTGATGAAAGTATGGTCTGATGAGTCTTAGTTGCCTAATGGTGAAGAGGGACTTTTTCTGGATATTAGAGATTTGAGCTTCCATGATTAGCGTGGCATCAAGAATGCAGCCTAGGATTTTAGATGTTTTATCGACAGTGAGGGTGTGGCCTGATCGGAGAGTGATGCTTGTTGGTGCTGTTTGTTGGGCTGTGTGGAAGTATAATATTTTGGTTTTGGATTGGTTTAGTTTTAGCTTGTTGATTGTTGCCCAATTTTGGATTCTTTCAATATTGGTTGAGACTTTGTTGGTGACATCTGACTGGTTGTTGGTTGTGGGGATGAGGAGCAAAATGTCATCTGTGTAAGACATTATGGGGCTATGCTTTCATCATCGAATTTGACCATGTGACTCCGTTATTCCAAAGCCTTCATTGGCTCATGGTCTATTTTAGTTTTCAATTTAAATGTGCTTGTGTTGTTTTCAAAATCCTATATGGTATCTTTATTCCTCTTATTACTTTATCTTGGAATGTTTATAGATTCTCTTTTGCAAGAGGTATCCAATAATTTAAATTATCCCTTCCTTCCAGAAAAGGAATTAAAGGAGTCAAGATTTTCAGTCAATCATTGATTTTAAAGTTTTCTCAACTTTGGAATGATCTTCCGCTTCTTTTAAGGAGTTCTGGTTTGCTTTTATTTTTTCGTAAATCTTTAAAAACCTCTTTATTTGCAAAACACTTTGAAAATTAATTTTCTTGAAATTTTGCCATTATTCCCATGGTTTTATTTGCTAGGTTAAGTATTGTAAACCAAGTCATGCTTTCTTAGAATGATGACTCGATATATAAAGCCAAACATTAGATTAGATTAAAAATAGCACGAATGGAAATTTGTTGTGTTCTTATGTTATTGTTAAAAAAGGGATGGTTAACAAGACTAAGAATGTTATAATGCCTCTGTATTGCTCCATGGTGTGACCTCACCTGGAGTATTGCATTCAGTTCTGGTCATCTTATCTCAAGAAAGATGTAGCGGAACTAGAAAAGTTTCAAAGAAGAGTGACCAAGATGATAAAGGGTATGGAATTCCTCTCGTATTAGGAAAGAAAATAAAGGTTAGGGCTCTTCAGTTTGGAAAAGGGACGGCTGAGGGGAGATATGATTGAAGTCTACAAAATCCTGAATGGTGTAGAACAGGTACAAGTGGATCGATTTTTTTATTCCATCAAAAATTATAAAGACTAGGGGGACACTTGATGAAGTTACAGAGAAATACCTTTAAAACCAATAGGAAGAAATATTTTTTCACTCAGAGAATAGTTAAGCTCTGGAACGCATTGCTAGTGGTTGTTATTGAAACAGACAAGGGGTAAACCACTTCTTGGTTGCATGAAACGTTGCTACTATTTGGGTTTTTGCCAGGTACTAGTGACCTGGATTGGCCACCGTGAGGACGGGCTACTGGGCTTGATAGACCATTGGTCTGACCCAGTTTGGCTATTCTTATGTTCTTATGAAGTGTCAAATGAAAGATGCAAGTTCTATTGAGTAGGGTTAAGGATTGAAAGCTATATCAAAAATGTGGGTTTTCAGTCTGCTTTTAAACAAGGGAAGGGAAGGGACATACTTGGGTAATTTATTCCAGGCATAGGGGGCAGCTAGATGAAAGGAACAAAGTCTGGAATTGGCAGAGGAGGAGAAGGGTAACGAATGACTTATCTAAGGAACGGAGTTCTCTGGGAGGTATATAAGAAGAGAGAAGTGAGGAGAGATATTGAGGAGCAGCAGAATGAACACACTTGTAGGTCAGCAATACGATCGTGAACTGTATGTGATGGCAGATAGGGATAATTCTTTAAACTCTTGTGAACCACACTAAAATCTTTGAGACTTGGCTAAACCACAAGTCAATGTATACCCAAATTGGGTGTTATGGAGAGGTACTAAGGACCTCAAGCGCTCACAGCTATAAGCCTGATATATTTTTCAAACTAATAACTACAAAGTGAGCTATCATCGGTCTCGTGTATTTTCCTTTTTCTTCAATTTTTATCAAGAAATTTTTTTATCTATTAATATTTTCAATATTTTCAATGTTTTAAATACTTTACAGGCCTTATTTTATATTTATATAATGATCTTCATTTATTAAGCGATACTCTCCCACTATAGAATATAATTATGAAGTACTTAGCTTCACGACGGAAGATCTCCGTTTCGCTCATATTACATTTAGAAGAGCTTCATCAGGGAAAGCGCCAGCAATAGCACTGTTTATACCATCGGCACTATTTAGTCAAATTTCAACAAAAAAGTGAGGAGACTACAGATTTCGAAGGCACAGAGTGCCTACCGTGTCGATCGCCACGATAGGCACTCTGTGCCTTCGAAATCTGTAGTCTCCTCACTATTTTGTTGAAATTTGACTATATAGTGCCGATGGTATAAACAGTGCTATTGTTGGCGCTTTCCCTGATGAAGCTCTTCTAAATGTAATATGAGCGAAACGGAGATATTCTATAGTGGGAGAGTATCGCTTAATAAATGAAGATCATTATATAAATATAAAATAAGACCTGTAATTAAAGTATTTAAAACACTGAAAATATTTAAAATATTAAAAGATAAAAAAATTTCTTGATAAAAATTGAAGAAAAAGGAGAATACACGAGACCGATGATAGCTCACTTTGTAGTTATTAGCTTGAAAAATATATCAGGCTTATAGCTGTGAGCGCTTGAGGTCCTTAGTACCTCTCCATAACACCCAATTTGGGTATACATTGACTTGTGGTTTAGCCAAGCCTCAAAGATGGCAGATAGGGAGCCAGTGAAGTGACTTAAGGAGAGGGGTGACAGGAGCGTAGCGAAATTGGTAGAAGTTGAGTCGTGCAGCCGAGTTTTGCACAGATTGCAATGGGGAGAGGCGACACTGAGGGAGACCAGTTAGGAGTAGATTGCAGTAATCTAAGCTTGAGGTTACAAGAGCATGGACAAGAGTCCAGATAGTGTGCTCAGAGAGAAAGGGGAGACTCTTGATGATGATGTAGAGATAGAAGAGACAGGCCTTAGCAGTTTGTTTGATGTGTGTAGAAAATGAGAGGTCAGAATCGAAGATGACTCCAAGGTTGCAGGCAGAAGAGACTGGAACAATGACAGTATTATTAACAGAGACGGAGACAGAGAACAGAAGAAGAGTGGAGGATTTAGAGGAGGTTTGGACAAGTTCCTGGAGGAAAACTCCATAGTCTGTTATTGAGAAAGACATAGGGGAAGTCACTGCTTGCCCTGTATCAGTAGCATGGAATATTGCTACTCCTTGGGTTTTGGCCAGGTACTAGTGACCTGGATTGGCAACCGTGAGGACGGGCTACTGGGCTTGATGGACCATTGGTCTGACCCAGTTAGGCTATTCTTATGTTCTTATGAGGTGTCAAATGAAAGATGTGAGCTAAATCTAAATAGTTCTTCTAAAGAACTTTTCAAATAATCACAATAACTAATTCACTGTGCTCCCCCCCACTGTGTCTATCTGAATATTTCCCATAGAATGCAGTGTTTAGTACAATTCCTCTAGTAGTTTGTTTATTGTTTATTGTTTATTTAATTATTTGATTAAACGCCTTATCGATTCTACAAAGCGTTGTACAGAGTAAAAAAAAATTTTTCCTTTAGACAAACAATATTACAATTAATACATACTTTTTTTAAAGAAAAAAAGAAAACTACAGACGAACTATAATACATACAAAGTTGTTATAGACGAACGAACAAAAGACACATAAGGTAAAGGGGGGAGAAATACAATAGTTATAGTAAATGGAAGAGACATTAATGGAAAGAACAAAAGGGCAGGGAGATTAATTTAAAAGAGTAAAAAGAGATTAAAATTAAGACGTCAATTAAAATTAAATTTAAGATAAAGTAAAACTTCAGTTAAAAGCATCTTTAAATAGGAAGCATTTTAATTTGCTTTTGAATGATGTTAGATTATTTTCCATTTTTAAATACAACGGAAGAGAATTCCAAATCGTTGGGGCTGTTACCGAAAAAATGGTAGTACGACGTGTGCCAATCATCTTCAATGAAGGGATATTAAGGTTAGATTGGGTTATGGATCTCAAAGATCTTGGTGGGTCATAAGGGATCAATAATCTATCAATAAAAGCTGGAGAATTGGTTTGCATGGTTTTAAATGTTAAAAGAGCTATTTTATAAGATATCCTATGTGAAATTGGCAACCAGTGGGCGTCTTTTAGCAGAGGGGTAACATGATCATACTTTGATGCCTTTGAAATTAACTTAATGGCCGTATTTTGAATTAACTGTAAACGTTTCAAATCCTTATGATATATTCCTTTTAAAAGTGAATTGCAATAGTCTATTAGTGAAAAGACATCTGAGCCACTAATTGAATACATTATGATGAATGTTTTCTCATGTTTCATACACCATCTCCAGTTTCTTCTGCTTATATTTCAGGTTTACAATAGACTGGACAGACATTGTTGTGGGTTTAAGCCTCGCAAGGAAGATGCCTGTATGCAGCAAGGATTGAAGCTTAAATGTGATCGTCAAGACCAAATTAATTTAACACACATTATCCAGAGGAGGCATAACCCCAGGCACTTGGTATTCATAGATAATAAGGGCTTCTTTGACAGGAGTGAAGATAACTTGGATTTCAAATTATTGGAAGGAATAAAAGAGTAAGTAACAGTGATACCCTAACATCCTAGTAAGGTCTTTTCTATAAATGCAACTTGTAATTGAAAAAGTTTATGATTTTTATTACACCATAGGCCACACATAGGGCTCTTTTTACAAAGGTGCGCTAGCGTTTTTAGCGCGCGCACAGGATTAGCGCACGCTATAGCGCGTGCACAGGATTAGCACACGCTATAGCGTGCGCTGGCCGAAAAATTACCGCCTGCTTAAAAGGAGGCGGTAGCGACTTGTGTGCGCTAAAACCGCTAGCGCGCCTTTGTAAAAGGAGCCCATGATGCTGATGTTGGGGTCCAATATATTTAATCATATTATAAATGAATCCACGTTATGTAGGGGTCCAAAGAATCATAGATAATAGCGTTGTAAGAGGTTCCACATCATATTGAGCTATTTTATAGGGTCTATGGTGTACTTGTGTTCCTGCTCAAACAACCTATTGCCAGTGAATGCAATCAATATGCATGTCTTAGCATATTAACGTTGTCGGCTGCGTTTGATGTGGTCCACCATGATATCTTGATTCGTAAGCTATCCGTTATAGGTTTAAACTATGTGGTTTTGGATTGGTGTAGCAAATTCCTTTTGCTGCGATCCTATGAGGTATACTTAGAGGGTAGACACCTAATTGCGGGGTGCCGCAAAGTTCCCCTCCCTCACCAATTTTGTTTAACAGCTACATGACTTCATTGAAAAACTATTGTCTCTCATCTGCAGAGAGACTTATTCACTTATGCGGATGACATTTTCATTCTATTGGAAATCAGTCCTGATCTTAACGATTTGGTTTCGGGCATAGACTGCTGTGTCTCCAAATTACAGACGTGGGCAGTGTCCATTCAAATGAAATTAAATGCATCAAAAAACAAATTGCTTTGGATCGGGCCTAGATCAGAAAACCTCCTTGCTGATGTTACACTGAAAACAGGTATTTCATTACAATTAGATTTTTCTTCCAGAATCCTGGGTATTATTTTGGATTCATCACTTACATTTCACGATCAGATAAAATCTCTGGTAAAGAAGGAAAGTTAGATCACTATTCCATCAAGAACACTATTTAGTGTTGGTATAGTCCAGGGGTAGGCAATTCCGGTCCTCGAGAGCCGGAGACAGGTCAGGTTTTCAGGATATCCGCAATAAATATGCATGAGATAGATTTGCATCTCAAGGAGGCAGTGCATGCAAATCCATCTCATACATATTCATTGTGGATATCCTGAAAACCTGACCTGGCTCCGGCTCTCGAGGACCGGAATTGCCTACCCCTGGTATAGTCCACTGTGCTTGCTCAACTGGATTATTATAATTTTGGTTTACTTGGGTATTAAACAGAGTAGTCTAGATCGGCTACAATTGATACAAAATACGGCAGCTAAACTTATCTTTGGAAAAAGAAAGTATGATCGTGTCTCGCCCTTTGTTGAGAAAACTTAATTGGCTTCCAGTTTGTTTTAGGATACAGTTTAAGTGTGCATGCATTATCTTTAAGTTCCTTTATGGAATATTCAACCCTTCAGTTCCTTTATATTGGAATATTACTAGATCTTGCTATTCGAGGATTACACAGATATATAAATTATCGTTTCCCTCTGCTAGAGGACTTAAATCTGTTGTGAAGCTTAGCAAATCTATGGCGTTCAAACTGGTAGAAATTTGGAACAAACTTCCTGACTCTGTTAGATTGATAGGTCAGCTGCAACAATTTTGAAAAAAATCTAAAAACTTGGCTATTCACGCAATACCTTATTGGCTTACCTATTGAAGTGTCGCATTAATAGTACATTTTACTCCTTTGGCTTCCATTCAATTTCATACCTCGGTTTTTCTACTAGTGAATTCCTGGAAGTAATGCATTAATAGCATTTTAATTTTTTTAGGTTTATATTCTATGATATTTTCTGATCTTGACCATTTGTGAATCAAGCTGATCTCCTTCGGGAGATGACCCGGTATATAAACCGAAGATTAGATTAGATTAGAAATTGTATGCTCTTACCTCCATATTCTATAAATGATGCCCAAATTAGAGACGATATTTGAGTGCCGATTCAAGATGTGCGTCCTATCCCATAGCGCACAGCCTAAAGGGATCATAGCCAATAGCCATGGGAATTGCATGGGTGGGTCAAGGGCATTCCTAAAATTTATGTACAGTGTTATAGAATACCAGGATGTGCAAATTGGGCACTGGGAATGACACCTGGTATCAACAGGTATAGGTCCTGGCACCTAAATATACGGTGACGGGATAAAAGTGCGCGAGACTTTGATGCGCCAACATTGCAGCGTAGACAATTCGGTGCATTACTCCAGCATGCCGATAAAAAGTGACTTCTAAAGAGCTCTGACGCGGGTTGTGAATGGGGAACCCCCCAGTTTACTCTTCGTGCTGCCGTAAGGGTGGGGTGTGGGGGGTGCAACCCCCCACATTACACAGAAAACTTAACTTTTTCCTAAAAAAATCAGGAAAAAAATTAAGTTTACTCTATAATGGAGGGTTCCAAACCCCCCCTGGCAGCGTGAAAAGTATGAAGTAAACTGGGGGGGGGGGGGTTCCTCATTCACACTCTGCATCTGAGCTTTTTAAAAGTCACTTTTTAGGCGGCGCGCTGGGGTCTTGCGCCGATTTGTCTGCACTGCAATGTCAAATATACAGTAGGTGCACAAATTGGCACTAAGGCCTTGATTCTCTAAACAGCTCTGGTATTTTAAGTGTCGGTAGGTGCCCAAGCTCGGTAAAAAACAAACAAACACCTTTTAAATGGCATTTTTAACTGAGGTCTTTTTCTTTTTTTATTGGTTGTTTGATCTGCATAAAGATGATAAAAAAAATGAGTGCTCCCACTCTGCCAGCATGGTACCACAAAATAGTACTGACAGCCCTATATGCAGGGCAAAGGGAAGCCATAGGCTACCCTGTGCCATATTTAAAGATAGTGCTGGCTGTCAGTATTGCCTATATTATTATTTTTATTATTATTTAAACTCATAAGTGCAGAGACTGACTTGCGTCTTTGATTTGTTTCAGGTTCCCCGAATCTGCTATATCCATTATGAAAAGCCAGCACTTAAGGGAGAAGCTCCTTCAGTCTCTGTTTCTTGACAGAGTTTATTGGGACAGCCAAGGTGGTCGACAAGGAATTGAAAAACTGATTGATGTGATAGAAAGAAGGGCCAAAATTCTTCTTACCTACATTAATGCACATGGAGTGAAAGTGTTACCAATGAAGAATTAAAATCTAACTAAGAACATAAGAATTGACGCTGCTGGGTCAGACCAGTGGTCCATCATGCCCAGCAGTCCGCTCATGCGGCGGCCCTCTGGTCAAAGACCAGCACCCTAACTGAGACTAGTCCTACCAGCATACGTCCTTGTTCATTATGAACTTGTCTAACTATGTCTTGAATCCCTGGAGGGTGTTTTCCCCTATGACAGACTCCGGAAGAACGTTCCAGTTATGTAAAATTAACAGATTCGTTGAGATTCTGAACCTATTTATATGACATCTCCTAAGTCACCTTCCAGAAGTTTTATGCACAGAGTTGCAAAGCTCAGCCCTTAAAATGCCTAAATAAGAACATAAGAATAGCTTTACTTGGTCAAACCAATGGTCCATCTAGCCCAGTACCCTCTATTCACAGTGGCTAATCCAGGCCACAAGTACCTGGCAAGAACCCAAATAGTAGTAACATTCCATGCTACCGATCCAGGGCAAGCAGCGGCTTCCCCCATTTCAGTCAAAAGCAGACTGGGGACTTTTCCTCCTGGAACTTGTCCAAACCTTTTTAAAAACCAGCTATGTTACACCACATCCTCTGGTTTTAAAAGTATTTCCCTGTATCTTCATCGAGTGTCCCCTTGTCTTTGTAATTTTTGCTGGAGTAAAAAATCGGTCCACTTGGGGCTTCTTTTACAGAGGTGTACTCACGGTTTAAGCAGGTGGTAATTTTTCAGCTAGTGCGTGCTATAGCGTTCGCTAAAAACGCTAGCATACCTTAGTAAAAGGAGCCCATTCTACACCACTCAGGATTATTTAGATTTTACTCATATCTTCCCTCATCTGTCTCTTTTCCGAGCTGAAGAGCCCTAACCTCTTTAACCTTCCTCATATGAGAGGAGATCCATCCCTTTTATTAGTCATATATGTAACTATGGGGTCCATTTTATGCTAATTTAGCCTTTATTTTCTTGACAAATGTGTCATAAATTCATTTTGTTGTCATGTACTCCAATATTAAAGCATTGATAAGAGAAATCACAAGGCAAGATGAATTACACAGGCTTTTAAGTCACTATATAAAACTCATCTTTCGATCTTTTCAGTAAGACACTGTGAAATTTGTTTACGCCTAACTACGGATCTGTTTCATTTTGTGGTGCAACGATGAATTTATAGGAAGTTTTCCCCCAATACAGGGGTAGGCAATTCCGGTCCGCGAGAGCCGGAGCCAGGTCAGGTTTTCAGGATCTCCACAATGAATATGTATGAGATGGATTTGCATGCACTGCCTCCTTGAGATGCAAATCTATCTCATGCATATTTATTGTGGATATCCTGAAAACCTGACCTGGATCCGGCTCTCGCGGACCGGAATTGCCTACCCCTGCGCTAATATATCCCCAATATATATACGCACATAATTTTTTTTAATTCAAGAGCTTAACAATTGATTCTGTGTTGTCAGTTTGATAAATTATATCTGCATTCCCAACAACAAAAGAAAATAAAGTGGCTACTTTTACACACAGTGTTGATTTGCTGTGTACAGTGTATGAATGGTTATTCTCATTAACTCTCACTTCAGTGTGCTTTACCGTTTTCCTTGGAAAAAAAATCCAACGAAACCTGCAGTAAACCAAGCAGCAAGCAAAAACCAAAATGAAAACTGCAGACCAGGTACAGGATACAGGCACTATTTATTGCAACTTTAGTGAAAAAGTAAATATACAACCTTATTACCAACCAAGGGACCCGACACGGCCCGTGTTTCGGACAACACGCCTTCTTCAAGGGTCCATGGTAGATAAAGTATTGGAACAAACAGCAATAAAATGCAACAACCTAATCAAATGCCTCTGTGAATCCGATGCTTGATGCAAAGTGTGTCGCAAACACGATAGACCATTGGTCTCAAACTCAAACCCTTTGCAGGGCCACATTTGGTTTTGTAGGTACTTGGAGGGCCTCAGAAAAAATAGTTAATGTCTTATTAAAGAAATAACAATTTTGCATGAGGTAAAACTTTTTATAGTTTATAAATCTTTCTTTTTGGCTAAGTCTTAATAATAATATTGTAATTTATAGCTAAAGAGACATATGATCAAGAAACTGTTTTATTTTACTTTTGTGATTATGATAAACATACCGAGGGCCTCAAAATAGTACCTGGCGGGGGTCGCATGTGGCCCCCGGGCCGCATGTTTGAGACCACTGCGATAGACACACTTTGCATCAAGCATCGGATTCACAGAGGCACTTGATTAGGTTGTTGCGTTTTATTGCTGTTTGTTCCAATACCTTATCCACCATGGACCCTTGAAGAAGGCGTGTTGTCCAAAACACGAGCCGTGTCGGGTCCCTTGGTTGGTAATAAGGTTGTATATTTACTTTTTCACTAAAGTTGCAATAAACAGTACCTGTATCCTGTACATGGTTTAGTTTTCATTTTGGGTTTTGCTTACAGTTTTCCTTTACAGTACTTGTCTGCTATTAGTCTTGAGTCAGTATTTAGCCTTAGACAGAGTTTACCATCTGCTTTGGATTGTATTCCCAAACAACCCGACTCCAAGAAAACCCAGACCCAGTACGCCGGGGGCCACTACTAATCTGGTGTGTGCACTAAAAACGCGAGCGCACCTTTGTAAAAGGTAGCCCATAATATATGAAACAACCAGGAAATCAATTTTTTCTCTTACTGCTCCCTCCTTATAGAACAGTCTGCCCTCTTTTCTATGGAAAGATTCCAGTATTACAAAATTTAAATGAGGTCTAAGAACATTCCGGTTTAAGGATGCTTTTGATTACTAATTAATTCTGCCTTCTGATAAGATTTCAATCCCCTCCTATATGTGCCTCCTTTTGACATCTCTCTTTCCTACTGAATATTGTATTTCTTTCTCTTACCCTCCCTTATATGTATCAGCTTGTTCTGTCTCTTGTGATGACCTTTTATTATAGATTTTTAATCTTATTTATGTACACTGCTAAGATATTTATATAAGTGGTATTTCAAATTTTAATAAACTTGAAACTTAAATGGCGGCAGACCTGTGTGGTCCATCCAGTCTGCCCAACAGTCACATTCATTCTCAAAGCAACAAACTAGTAATTAATCATTATACTTGCTAAGTTTCAGTATAAGATGTCCCCCCTCTCCCCCCCCCCCCCGAGATAGGTAAGACCTGTACGCAGACGATTTGAACATGGTATATCCTGTATGCCACATATGGAACAGAAACTATAGAAGTCTGTCTGGAATTGGCTACATCACCCCACACCGCCCCATGGATGGAGTTACCATAACAGCTAACTCCAGCCCCTGCACCCCCCTCACACACCGATTCCTGATCCAGCTTGCCATATGTGTGACACAGACCTTAGATATCAGTCCGGCATCATCTTCCTTCCCTAATGCTGGGCTTCTATTTAAGCACAACTCCGTATCATAAATGAAGATATAGTTTTTGATCTCTCACGTTTTGTGTCGAAACTATCCTCTTTCTGTTTAGGGATCCTTTGGCCCTGATTCTCCAAAAGTGCGTCCCGATTTTAGGCAGCTGTAGACGTCCTACAGCTGTCTAATCAGCCAATCGGGATGCACGTTTTAAAAAAAAAAAATGTTCCCCAGGCAGGCCTGAAGGCGCCTCCGGGAGCCTAGGGAGACCCGCAAGATGCCTAAGCTCGCCTACAGGCCTTAGGCGAACTTAGGCGGCCCTACGCGTCTCCCTAGTAGAGGAAGAGACACTTAAAATGTAGGCCAGCAAAATGCTGGTCTACATTGTAAGTAGACGCGGCTGCTATACTGATCGCGGCAAGGGATCTCCCTGCTGCAATAAAGTATAGCGGCCGCGGCCGCCTGTCCCATCACCGACAGGAGGATGCCTAACTCCTCCTGTCGGAACCCCGAACCCCGGAACCCCCTCCCCCCCCAAACTCGTAATCGCCGACAGGAGGATGCCCAACTCCTCCTGTCGGAACCCCAGAACCCCCTCCCCCCCAAACTCGTAATCGCCGACAGGAGGATGCCCAACTCCTCCTGTCGGAACCCCGGAACCCCCTCCCCCCCAAACTCGTAATCGCCGACAGGAGGATGCCCAACTCCTCCTGTCGGAACCCCCTCCCCCCCAAACTCGTAATCGCCGACAGGAGGATGCCCAACTCCTCCTGCCGGAAAGCCCAACGACCCCCCGCCCCAACTAATCTCCCTCCCCCAACTAACCTTTCAATGTTGGTCAGCTGGACGGGTCTTGCTGCTGTCCAGCCGACGGGTCTGCCTCGTGGAAATGAGACGGCACGCCCCTTCCCGGCCCATCCCCGCTAAATCTAAGGCCTGATTGGCCCAGGCTGTAGAAGCCTGGACCAATCAGGCCTTAGGCATAGCGGGTCCGCCCATCCCCACTAATCCTAAGGCCTGATTGGCCAAGGTGCCTAGCCTGGGCCAATCAGGCCTTAGATTTAGCGGGGATGGGCCAGGAAGGGGCGTGCCGTCTCATTTCCACGAGGCAGACCCGTCGGCTGGACGGCAGCAAGACCCGTCCAGCTGACCAACATTGAAAGGTTAGTTGGGGGAGGGAGATTAGTTGGGGTGGGGGGTCATTGGGCTTTCCGGCAGGAGGAGTTGGGCATCCTCCTGTCGGCGATTACGAGTTTGGGGGGGAGGGGGTTCCGGGGTTCTGACAGGAGGAGTTGGGCATCCTCCTGTCGGCGATTACGAGTTTGGGGGGGGAGGGGGTTCTGGGGTTCCGACAGGAGGAGTTGGGCATCCTCCTGTCGGCAATTACGAGTTTGGGGGCGAGGGGGCGAGGGGTTCCGACAGGAGGAGTTAGGCATTCTCCTGTCGGTGATGGGACAGGCAGCCGCAACAACCGCGGCTGCTATATATATTGCAGCAGGGAGATCCCTTGCTGCCATAAGTATAGCGGCCGCGTCTAATTTAACCCGATTCTCTAAAGACGCCGGTTACAGAATCGGCGTTTAGTAAAGGACGCCTCTCCCGGGAGGCCTGCCTGGGGAGCATTTTTAAAAAAAAAATGTGCATCCCGATTGGCTGATTAGACAGCTGTAGGACGTCTACAGCTGCCTAAAATCTGGACGCACTTTTGGAGAATCAGGGCCTTTGTGTTTATCCCATGCATTTTTGAACTCCATCACTATTTTTGCCTCCACCACCTCCAGAGGGAGGGCATTCCAGGCATCCACCACCCTCTCTGTGAAGTATTTTTCCTGACATTACTCCTGCAACCTCATATTATGTCCTCTAGTTTTACAGCTTCTCCCTCTCTGAAATAGATTTGTTTGTAGAGTAATACCTTTCAAATATTTAGATATCTGAATCATATCTCCTCGATCCCATCTTTCCTCCAGGATATATATATTTAGGTATTCAGGTCTCTTCTTATATGTCTCTTGGCGCAATCCCGATATCATTTTCGTTGCCTTCTTCTGGACTGGTTCAAGTCTTCATATATCCTTAGCAAGGTACGGCCTCCAGAATTGAGTGCAGTATTCCAAGTGGGGCCTTACCAATGACTTGTAGAAGGGCATCAACACTTCTCTTTTTCTGCTTGCGATTCCTCTCTCTATGCAGCCCAGCATCCTTCTGGCTTTAGCCACGGTTTTGTCACGTTGTAGTCTTCTGTTTGCCACATTTCCTGTACCCACTGAACAGGTGGGGATTTGGCACTGGACTCCTCCTTCACTCGCTTTTACTGAGGGAATCCTGGTTAGTTTTTTTTTCCTTTGTCTAGTGGAGGTGTGTCCTAGTGGAGTGGAGGTGTAGCCTAGTGGTTAGAACTTATACCTCAGCACCCTGAGTTTATGAGTTTAATCCCTGCCTGTTCCTTCTGACTCTGGGCAAATCACTTAATCCTTCCATTGACCCAGATACCACAATTAAATTGTGAGCCTGCTGGGACAGATAGAGAAAATACTTAAGAGTACCTGATTATATTTGCTTTGGGTGAATCCCTTCATAAAAAATGGCAGTTAATAAATCCCAGTAAATTTGTCTAAATTCAGCAGTCCTCAAATCAGAGGGGGAAGACCACAGCAGGCATAGTGAGGGAGGTTGGTACCTGGAGTGGTGTCACCTAGCATTGCTGCACTGTGTACTCCCTCTCTTCCCTGCCACTTGAACGCCCCCCCCCCCCTACATACCTTTTTGAAATGTTCACTAGTGTGAGCAACATCTTCCAATTGATGCTCATGCCAGCCTCGGCTTCCTTCTGCCATCAAGTCCTGGTCCTGTGACCAGGAAGTGATGTCAGAAAGGGCCAAGGCTGGCACAAGTAGCAAGTGGAAGATGCTGATCACACTGATGAACATTTAAAGAGGTATGGTTATGTGTGTATGTGGGTGTGGGTGTGGGTGTGTGGAGTGGAGGAGAAGTGCTGGTGCCCCCCCCCCCATGAAGGCTGACTCCTTAACTTACTCCCACAAAGTGATCATTGTGTTGGCATAACTCTCCCTGGTTATGGTTGTCATGTGTAGCATGAACTGCAGAAGTCTTTCATCATCCTAGAAGACAGTTGCCTGCAGATTTTTCTGTCTTGAACTTCTTTGCGGTGGTAGATGACTTGTGCATCTACTGCATTGACTCCATTTTGGACTCAGGATCTCTGTGAAAGATCCAAATCTCATCTCCAGTCACCAAATGATGAAAAAAATTCACTTGGTCTTCACAGAGCATCTCCAAGTTCTCCTGACAACACTGGAACCGCATGGCCTTCTGACATGGCATCAGTTTTCTTGGAACCTATATTGCACTAGCCTTGGACATGTCCATCTTTTCATGATGCCAAGATGCCCATTTCTTCAGCTATTCAGGAAACCTCAAGTCATCTGTCTGACAAAATTAAATCCTCAATTTTCTTGCACATTTCTGTAGAAGTTGTTTCCACAGGCTGTCCAGTGTGAGGGTCATCTGCAAAGGACTCTCTACCCTGCTTAAACTGCTTGCTACAAAATTTTACTTTGTAGGATGATGGGGGCAGACTCACCATAAACTGCATTCTTGCGTTAATGGATCTCCTTTGCCCTTTTTCCTTCTTTTGCGAGAAATTTTATCACTGATTTGCATGAGGACTCTCCTGACATCCTTTCTCGTGGAAAGATAGACTCACACTGAGTCGCAACTGTGCATGAGTAAGCTTGAGATATGTCACAACATGCACAGACTTGTTTCAACACACTTGCTACTTTCTTTCTACCCAGAGAGATAAATTATTGAATACCCCTTTACAGATGTAAGAGTTCAGTTTACTAGTGCACTAATACTTATGCAGTGCCCTTAAAGATAAATTCCCCTAATGGCAGAGGCTTAAGCAGTAATGGAATTCAAGATAGCCTGGAATAACCAGAGGATCCTTAGTTGCAAAGGAAGCAAAGGGAAACCACTATTCAACTGAGTCTATGGCGGACTAGGGTCAAATGTACTAACTATTGTCCCTATAGTCCCAGGAAGAGAAAAATCCCTTAGTACATCTGTCTATAAATGACTCTTAAGTCCTTATCTGTCAGCAAACCATATGTTTCTATGATTGAAAGAAGCAAAACAACATTTGTGTAACTAGGAGCCAATTTTTTAAAATTTGTACCAATTCTGATCAGGCATAAAACGATGTTCTTGCGCCCTACTGCTTGCTAAGGCTCCCAGGCTTCGCAGTGAAACACATTGCTATATGGTCTTTTTCTTACAATATTTACAAGCTAAATGGTCTTATGCTCATTGGAATAGTACATGATATTCTTGTATTTATTAGAGGTATAACCAGTGTTCCCGCTAAGCTGCGTTGACGTGCGCACGCGCACAAAATATTACCTCGCAGCGCACATGTTTCTCGTCACAGCGCACACAGTGTAGAGCACAGTTCTTCAACCGCCGGTCCGCAAACAAAATCTTGCCGGTCCGCGAAGGATTCGGTCCCCGCCGCAACGAAAGGCCGGCGTCAGCTGACTTGCAACTTCCTGTTGCAGTCGCTGTGCCGGGACTCCTGCCTTCCACCGCGTTTGCCTCCTGCCTTGTCTCCGCACCTCCAGACCAGCAGCGGCAGCTGTGTATGCTTTTAACTTCGGCACAGAGCTGCCCCTAATCAATAGTTTAGCGCGGTTTCATAAGGCAGCCTCGGGGCCTTTGCTAGGCCGGCCCACATCGCATCATCGAAGCGGGCCGGCTATCAAAGGCCCCGAGGCTGCCTCATGAAACCGCGCTAAACTATTGATTAGGGGCAGCTCTGTGCCGAAGTTAAAAGCATACACAGCTGCCGCTGCTGGTCTGGAGGTGCGGAGACAAGGCAGGAGGCAAACGCGGTGGAAGGCAGGAGTCCCGGCAGTTAAAAGCATACAGAGCTGCCGCTGCTGGTCTGAACTCTTGGGCCGCTGAAGGAGGGCAAAAAGCAGCTGTCCTGGAGGTTTCCCTTCCTCTCGCCTTTACAGGTTCCTTTTTTCCACCTTTTTTTTTTTTTTCTTCAAACGGCAACGGGCCCCAGCATCGACATCAATCAAGTAAGTTCCACTGTCAATCAAGCGGTTCTGCTCGGCCAAAGCTTCCCCTGTGACATGAGCCACCCTCAGGGGAAAGAAAGTGACCCACAAAGGTGAGGGGAAGGGGGGCAGATGATGGAAGTTGGGGGGGGGGGAGAGAGAGAGAGAGAGAAGGGGCAGATGATGGAATGGAGGAGATGAGAGAGAGAGAGAAGGGGACAGATGATGGAAGTGAGAAGAAGGGAGAGAGAGCAGAAGGCAGATGGATGTCAGTTGAGAAGGGAGAGCAGATGCTGAATGGAAGTGGGGAAAGAACACATACTGGATGGAAGGAGGAGATAAATAAAGGGGGAAGAAAATAGTAAGATAATGGAGGGGTGAGGGAAAGGGGTGACAAGCTGTGTGTAGACACAGTGAAAAGAGGGAAACGGGACTAAATAGTAAGAAAGAATTTAATTTAGATGGAGGCAGAAAATAGAGAAGGAAGACCAGAGAAGAAAAGGGAAGAGAGAGCAGAGAATGATCAGATCTGAGTGGAGGAAATGAGAAGAGAGATATGCTAAAAACCACAGGGGGGAGGGAAGGATAGAGATGCCAGACCATGAGGGGAACAGAAGGAAGATGATGGATGCTAGACCAAATTGGGGGGTGGGGGGGGGCAGGAGGAGAGATGGCAGGGAAAGACAGACAGTGAATGGAAGGGGCAGATGCTGGACTGAAGAGACAGAGAAGGTTATCATGCTGCTGTACCGGGCCATGGTACGCCCTCACCTGGAGTACTGCGTCCAGCACTGGTACTTTAAGAAGGACACGGTACTACTCGAAAGGATCCAGAGAAGAGCAACTAAAATGGTTAAGGGGCTGGAGGAGTTGCCGTACAGCGAAAGATTAGAGAAACTGGGCCTCTTCTCCCTTGAGCAGAGGAGATTGAGAGGGGACATGATAGAAACATTCAAGGTACTGAAGGGAATAGACTTAGTAGCTAAGGCAGGGAGAACGAGAGGGCACTCTCTAAAGTTGAAAGGGGATAGATTCCATACAAACGTAAGGAAGTTCTGTGGTAGAAAGCAACATATTTATTTGGCTCATAACTTGCTGGCGCCCGATATTTTTAGCTCACAGTGAAAAAAGTTTGCTCACAACACCCGCCCGCTTAGAGGGAACACTGGGTATAACTATAGTCTCACTGACAATCCTGGATGCCGGCTAAACACTTCAAGTTAGACACCCAGACCAGGATTTATAAAATGGATTAAATTTGTTGAGCTGGGGCCGAGTTAAATCCCAGTAGGCCCGAGGGCATCTAAACCCTGGTGTTCAAGGAATTCACACCCCAAAAGAACGGGCGACAGCCATTGCAGGTAAACTTCAACTCTTTACTAGGTTAACTTGTCTATTAAACCAATAAGATTGTAAGAACCAAATTAGAAAAAAATCTGATTATTATCAATGTCCAAGTCTGTCCCATATAAGACCCATGGTCCCGTACCTTGCTGACCAGAGCTCTCAAGGAGTGGGACTCCCCCATACCCACTCCTTTCTTGCCCAGGGTGTCTTCTCCCTACAGGACCTCCTTCGTTTGTCACATCTCCCCACCCGAGAGACTGACTTGCCTTTCTATTGCCCCTCTGCAGAGCTTATAAGTTGCCAGCAGTCGCACAGTATCACCTTCCAAAGTCTAAGATCAAGCTCCCTCAGTTCTCAGGGTCTTGACAGGGGCTGGGCAACCAAAGATCCACTCACACAGTGCTCAATGGTTTTATTTCCTATTTCACCTCACTCCATTGGGCTGGGCTTTCTCCATCTCCACCCATTTTAGGCAGCTTTGCTAGCTCCATCACCATAGTGACCCGCAGGAGATCTTCCCACTTGGTGCTCTGCAACAGAAACATCTCCCTGGGGGTCACAGAGGTATGAAGTATATATTTTTCAATTTTTAATATAGAGAGCTAACAGTACGTGTACATAAGCTGCCTTGTAAAAACTAAATTCTAAAACTATCTCATGCAGAATACAGAAGCCATTATCTTTGATACCTAACAGTCCGTGAATGATGCTTCTTTAAAAAATAGATTTTCCTGTTTTTCTTAAAGAGATTTCCATGTCGTCTGCTCTAAAGAATTCTTATTTTTTTCTCACAAATGGCATCATTCAATTATTCTCTTCCATGCAAACAAAATGGAAAAAATAAAAGGCTATTTTGAATAGCATCCTAAATCTTTAAACCAACAATTGGCATTCTAGTGCTTGGTACAGTAATTAGATCCAAAGGCATTGCTAAATCCAGTCCTACCACAACTGCTGTCACCTTCTCCCTTCGCTGCCTACCCTTTTCAGAAGTTTATGTTCTGTTACTCATCCATTTGGGCTCTTTTCTAACATTTCGAAGAGATGATTCATTTGGAGCGATGAAGTGTTGAAACAGAACCAGCACGTATGGAGAACAACATGGCTTGAGTCCACTTCTTTCAGTGCAAGTAAAATTTGAAAGTTTAAAACTGGTTTTTCATTTATAAGCGCTCCCAAGTGTACAAACAATGGGCATGCCAACATCTCATGAGCAGCTTGTGAAATTCAGCCAAATAGCATTCTTACGTCATTCCTGTGCACTTTTTGCCTCCAAGCAAATAAAATACCATAGAGATTAAAGCTGATAATAATTGTGAACTTCATGGAACATCATCTGCTGCAATGACTAACTTAATGTGCTCCAGGAAAAGACATTTTCACAAGTAGACAACTTGTACTCCACCTGATAGATTTAAGTGTACGGGGAAAATTCTATAAACGATGCCTTTAAACAGCAGTACAATATCAAAGGACTAATGTCACTACTATCTCAACAACTACTGCATAATTGGCTGTTTAGGGCTTCAGACATGCCATTATTGTTCGCTCGTTTTTCTCGGCGATACAAAATGATCTTAGTGGCTATAGCTGTGGCTTCTTCATTCGCCCATTCAAAGAATATTTTTAAAAAATTTTTAAATAGTTTTAATAATTTTTATCTGTTTTTCTTTATTTTAATTCCTTTTCTTTTATAAAGTGCATAGCGCTCTCATAAATATTTGCAATAAAAAATTTTTTTTGCAATAGAAGTTGACTTATCTTAAATATATGTTGTTTCCTTAATTCATTCTACTGCTGCTTAACTTAATTGGCTCAATTACATTAAATTACATTAGTGATTTCTATTCCGCCATTACCTTGCGGTTCAAGGCGGATTACATCCAAACTAAAAACAAGAATTACAGTTCAACTTTGAAGTAATAGAATAAACGATGAGATAAAATTTTAAGGGATAATTATGGGTTTTAGATAATGTTTGGTAATTAGAAAAAAAAATTAGAGAGTACTAAGGGTTTATAGAGTGTTGGATGTTGGGTTAGGTTTAATGTGTTTTTTGAAGAGTATGTTTTTAATTTCTTTCTTGAAGGTTTTGTAATCTGTGGATGAAGATAACAGAGTGGTGAGTTGTTTGTCCAACTTAGCTGCTTTGGAGGCTATTAAGTTGTCATAGAGTTTCAATCAGCACAGTAATTGACTGCATCAATTAAAAACCAATTAAAAATCTGTTTAAAAAAATGGAAGCCATCGGTGCCTCCAAAGAGGTGTTTTTTGTTTTTTTTTTCATTCTGTCGGAAAAACACAGAACAAAAAAACTAGAAAAAGGCTGGACCGTGGGCTCCTTTTACTAAGGTGCGCTAGCGGTTTTAGCGCGCACTTATCGCGTGCTACAGTGCTGTGCGCCCTACATGCTAACACCTCCATAGAGCTTGCGTTAGTATTTTTTGTTTAGCGTGGGGTTTGCTAGCGCACCTTAGTAAAAGGAACCCAAGTATATAGTCCTCGATGGAGGCTGCCCCAACTTTGTTGGTTGGGCTGTGAACTTTTCAGCAGCCCCTCGAATAAGATGTATGAGATTTAAGTAGTGTAACTGCTAGGTTAGTCCACTTGAATGCAGAGAAAGAACAGTTAGCAAACATGTTCATCTTCTAATATGGTATGCATTTAATGCAGAAAGTGTAAAGAAGGATGCTACATTGGAGAAACAATCCAAATGCTAAAGACTAAGCTCAATCTACACAGATATCTTATACATTGTCATGCCAACCAAGAGACCTCATTTGGAATATTGTGTACAATTCTAGAGGCCTCACCTTCAAAAAGATATAATAAGGATGGAGTCCGTCCAGAGGAAGGCTAGTAAGATGGTATGTGGTCTTCTTCATAAGGCATATGGGGACAGACTTAACGATCTTGATCTGTATACTTTGGAGGAAAGGTGGGAGAGGGGAGATATAATAGAGATGTTTAAATACCTACGTGGCATGAATGCACATGAGTCGAGTCTCTTTCATTTGAAAGGAAGCTCTGGAATGAGAGGGCGTAGGATGAAGTTAAGAGGTGATAGGCTCAGGAGTAATCTAAGGAAATACTTTTTTACGGAAAGGGTGATAAATGCGTGGAACAGCCTCCTGGTAGAGGTGGTGGAGACAGAGACTGTGTCTGATTTCAAGAAAGCCTGGGATAGGTAGAGAGGAAGAGATCATGGTTATTGTGGATGGGCAGACTGGACGGGCCATTTGGCCTTTATCTGCCATCATGCTTCTATGTTTCTAACACTTCAGAAAACCAGAACACTACATCAATGATTTGATGGGGCGAATATTAAAGGGAAATTTTAAGACAAATCCAGGAAAATTAAACCTTTGAAGTCAAAAAGATAAAATATTCTGATACCCACCAGACCGGACTTAACAAAGATTTTGGTTTTCTATCACATTACAAACCATAAAATTATACTATTTTGTCACCCTTTTATTACCCATCCATCTCTCCCTGTCTCTCACCCACCCAAGCTTTCCTGTTTCTCACCGTACTCACCCTTCCCACTTCTTATGAGACTGTCACTGGAATATTTTGGTTTCACTGATATTTGTCAACATTTGCCTATTTCTGATCTGAAGAAGAAGGGTTACCTTTGAAAGCTAATCAAAAAATGCTTTAACCTCCTCTTTTACTAAGGCATGCTAGCCGATTTAACGCTCTAATCATTAGCGTGCACTAAATCGTTTAGCACACGATAAATCTGTTAATGTGCCTTAGTAAGAGGACCCCTAAGTTAGCCCAGTATAAAAGGTATCACCTTATTTCATTTATATTTGGTTTCATTTCTATATATTACCTTTAAAAATGGACTAATATGGCTACCACACCGTTTTACTCACAATTTCTTGAAAACCAGTTAAAAAAAAATACATTGTTAGTCCAATAAAAAGTTATCTTAAACTCTATACCCAGAAAGAGTAGAGAACATTTCTCTATAAAGATTTATCAGAATGTTACTTCAGTTTTTCTGAGTACTGATTCTAAACTGGCTTCAGTTTAATTTCAACTTTTCCCCCCAGTGAATACAGTTAAATCAATACCACTAAGTTTAGGGGCAACCAAATTATGAGGGAGTGTTGAAAAGTTCTCAACCCAACCAAGAAGAGAATGACATGGCTATCGTTCAATCAATGATCTGAAACAATGTCACAACATAGAATTTTGGCTCTGCAAATTGGCACTTAACGAAATAAGATAACACTCTGTTCAGCTACAAAGGCAAAATAATGCTCTGAATTTAGGAAGTTAATTTGTTGGGCTCAGAACTTTTCAGCACTCCTTTGTATGCAATAAAAATGAGCCAAGTATAGGACAATCAAGCCATTGTGACATCACTGATGAGGTTGGTTCTTATTGGTGGAATGAGGCATTATGACATCACAATCTCAGCTCTGGTTACCAGACACTGAAACTCTTCACACTACGAGGGGGTGCTGAACAGTTCTCAGCCCAACAAATAAGAGAATGATGTGGATACAGGTTCAATCAATGACCTGAAACAATGCCAAAACATAGAATTTCATTTCTGCAAATTGACACTTAACAAATTTAATACTCTTTTCAGCTACAGTGGTAAAGAATTTAGGAAGTTGGTTGGTTGGGCTGAGAAGTTTTTAGCCCCTCTTCATATTATACTAAAGCAACAATAATGCAACATGCATTTGGGCTGTCAGATCAGCTGTGAGCTAAGAAGCTGATGAAAGGTAAGGATTCTTTCCCACATTGGTGCCGAATTTGCATAAGCTTGAATGCGTTGTACTTTGCCCCTTTGTTCTGTTGTTTCAGAACGCAATCTCCAACTTGACAAAGGCCCCTATTTACACATTGTATCCGGCTGCAAACTCATATTTCAAGTTAAAGGTTGGACAAACCAGCACACAAAGTTGAATGAAGTGAGATTTCTAACGTCTTTTGTAATTTGACCTTCATAGATGTCAACCCTACTCTTATATGACTTGCCTTATCGGCTGAGCTAGTGTTGATAAAGCTCTTTGTGAAAAACCTTCAAAGAAAACTCAAGTATCCTGAGATGAAACATGATTTTTTTTAATTTCATAATCTCCTGTAGCATATATGAATAGTCACAGAATTTTTTTTGAGCCATTAAATATTCTATGGAATATGTTAGTAGTCAATAAAAAAGGGAATTTTTTTTTAACAATATGATAGCATATGGACTGCCCCAGGGATCTTTTTCGTGGGGTGTGTGTATGGTACATCTCCTTCTCTTTGCCTCCCCTGCATACCTCCTTAAATGTTCACTGGTGTGAGCAATATCTTCCACTTGCTGCTTTCACTAGCCTTGGCTCCCTTCTGACGTCACTTCCTGGCCAGGGCGAGCAGCAGGTGGGAGATTCTACTCATTTATTTTATTATTTATATACCACTTATATCCTAAGGGGCTCATAATAAAAAAAAACCAAACGTCTAAAAAGTGGCCTAAATGGGTACTTGGATGATCAAAAAGCCTGATCGTCCAAGTACCCATAATCAAAGCTGGTTTTAGACGTATGTAAAACCAGCTTAGTCCATTTCCTTGTCTCTAAACACATAGAGCGAAAAGAGGCGATTTTAGAGGAGGGGAAAGGGCGGGAGGTGAGTGGAAGGTGGGCCGACCTACACCTAGGCATGCAGCAGGTATAACCAAAAGTTTAGACAGGTTGTCTAGTTGGCACTTATATGTTTTGACTTAGACCAAGTCAAAACAGGTATAAGTGCCGAAAAAGGGGCCGCTGAGCTAATGGCGGCTGGCGTGATTAGCTCAGTGGCCCGGCAACCTACTCACAGCCACCATCGGGGCAGGAGACATACCTCATCTCCCCTATCTCAATAGCGATACCACCAAGTGATGCCAAACGCGGCACTTGGGATCGCTAAAGCGGCAGAAGAGATGACACATCTCTCCTGCAGCGATCCATCCCTCCCCCTGATCCGATCAGGCCAGGAGAGAGGCCAAGCCATCCTGGCCCCACCAATTACAAACGGGGTATGAGTGAGCCCAAGCCCTCTTGCCCCGGTGATCCTCGAAAACCCCCCCTGCCGATAACGATCAGACCAGGAGGGAGCCCAAATCCTCCTGGCCATGCGACCCCCCCTACAAGATTGGGCAGGAGGGAGCCCAACCCCTCCTGTCCAGGCGACCATCCTATCCCCACCCCCACTAAGATCCGGGCAGGAGGGATCCCAGGCCCTCCTGCCCCGACGCAAACCCCCCCAAGACCGCCCCCCAAGCCCCCAATCGGGCCGCTAAAAACCTCCCACCACCCGCCAACCCGGGAGACCCCCTTGACATCTTATATTACTTTATTATAGTAGGTCTTTGATTATGAGACAATTTTTGTTTATTTTCGTACACATCCAGGGAAGGGTGTTGGGGGGGGGGATATTTCTGTCCTATTTTTTTCCTTGGAGTATTTACATCTAGGGTGGGAGGATATTATTAATCTGAATACGGTAAGGATATTGGGTAAATCTCTATTTTTGTGTTTTATTGATTACGCTTTGGGTGGGCGGGGGGGGGGGGATAAAATGTTTGGTTATGTATATTTGTAAGTTGAATGTGCTTTTATTGACTTATTATATGTTATATATTTGTGTATTGCACTGTTGACGTTTGGAAAATTAATAAAGAATTAAAAAATAAAAATAAAGAGGTACAGGGGGAGGGGGAACAAGCATGGCATGGGGCAGAGAGTTGCCGATTCCCCCATTAAGACAGCGTCTGGGGTAGCCCGTCCCCTGCCCCTTACTACCTCACATCCTCTTTTTGGTTGGGCACTATTGGAATTATTTATTTGATTTTCTAGTCCATCCTCCCAAAGGAGCTCAGGACGGTGTACAAATCAGGTACTCAATCATTTTCCTCTGTCTGTCCCAGTGGGCTCACAGTCTATCTATTGTACCTGGGGCAAAGGAGGACAGTGTGGGGGTTTGAACCGACAACCTCAGGGTGTTGAGGCTGTAGCTCTAACCACTCCACTCTCTAGGAGCACATGGTTATAGGCATGAGGTGCGCGCCAATCCAAATTAGTGTCAATTAAGTGCACTAAGGCCTATTGATGGTTTGTTAACTAATTTAGCTGTGTGTGTATCTTGGATCCATGCGGATATTTTGGCACCATAAAAAGAATCCGGGGGCTACATGTGTATCTGATGCATTTTTTAAATTGTTACACACGGATCTTGTTCTGTATCAGTGTTGGGGGGGAGGGGGGAGGTGGAGGTTTGAGATATGTGTCTTTTTTTTACAAAAGGCCTCTATGTTCACAGCTGCTTCTGTGATATGATCACTCCTCTTTCCATGTCCAGACATGGATGTCTGTGTCCTTTGCAACATTTTGCTTTGTTGCAGATGGCCCTTTGCAGTGCTGGTAGTATCGTTTCTCAATGTGCATTCTTCACAGAGGCGGACTCTGAATAAAATTCTGTTGCCTACACATGAATGTGACACCTACTTGGCTAGATCGTTTGACTCTTGAAGAAGGTTTTTTAATAGCTGAAACACACATCTGTGTTGAGTCTGGATCTACAGATATGGGTTTCTGTTATAGAAACATAGAAACATAGAAATAGACGGCAGATAAGGGCCACGGCCCATCTAGTCTGCCCACCCCAATGACCCTCCCCTACCTTTCTCTGTGAATAGATCCCACGTGTCTATCCCATTTGGCCTTTTTATGGTATACCCATATTGCACGAGTCTGGACCTATTCGTTTAGTGTCAATTATTTTACACAAAAATCGGCAGTAGATAAAAATTGACACCAAGCGCTGTTCTATAAAGGGTGCTCCATACTGAGCGCTGTAGAGATTATATTCAATGCAAAGAAATCCGACCATGTTACCCTCCTATTGCAAGAAGCCCACTGGTTGCCAGTGGAACACAGAATCACTTACAAAATTCTTCTGTTAACATTTAAGACCAGACAAAACAATCAACCCGAATCTTCTTACCCCTTATAATCCTTCTAAGAATCTAAGATCAACAGCCAATAACCTTTTTTCTATTCCGTCACTGAAATATATAAATACAATGAGGTCTACTATCTTCTTTGTCACTGCCCCCTCTCTCTGGAATAGTATTCCAAATTACTTACGCGAAGAATTAATTCTTAATAATTTTAAGACGAAGCTAAAGCCATTTCTCTTTCTTGAAGCCTTCAAGACCTAACTGTCCTTTTAAAGGCACTTGGGTTCAACATTATTTATAGCAGCCCCTCCTATTGTTTTTTCCCTAATTGTTCTTTTTACTTTTGACTATTGTAGTTCTTGCCTTTTTACATTTTGTTCATGTTTGTCTCTGTTTTTAAAAATATTCATAAGTTATGGTTACTGTTTGGTGATGCATTGTCAGCTTAAACTTGTATTTTAGTTAAAGTATGTTTTATGTTTTTATGATTTTGTACACCGCCTAGAAGGTTGATTGGGTGGTATAAGAAATTTTAAATAAACTTGAAACTTGAATAGTGTATAGAGCCAATTCTCATATCTAACACTGAGCACCATGGCACCACTGACTACCACTTAGGAAGTCCTTAACTGAGTGGTATAGGACTGAGTACCACCCCAGGTGTGCGGCTGAAACCCTGTGGGCTTCTGCCTTTGCTTGTAAGCAGCTGAGCAGATGCTTGGTAATCCGTTCCTTGAAGCTTAACACCTCTAAGATTGTACGGGATAGTACTGATTTTTATTTAGCTATTCTTTTGTAACATATCCTGTGTGAAATATGTCTAAGAGCAGATGTCAAATAGCAATAACTTGAGAAGAAATTTACGGTGCTTAGCTGACTTCTAAGGGATGCCTTTCTAATGTTTACCTAAAACATACCATAGATAACATTCATCTGTTAAATATGCTTACTGCTACAGAAATTAGGTTAAAGGTAGGCTTCAAATAGTTGTAACGCAATTTAAAGGGCTCTGTTTAAAAATGTTCATTTGGTGCATGTGTGTGTAGGGAAGAAAAGTTATCTGTCATGGTAGAAATGACTCCAGTCTAAAACTAGGGTGACATCCATAAAGTTCATACTTCAAAAAAAGCTGATAAATAAGTTACGAAATACAGCATAAAGAGATCAACTCAAGGGTGGTAGATGCATGGAACAGTCTCTCAGAAGAGGTGGTGGAGACAGAGACTGTGTCTGAATTCAAGAAGGCATAGGATAGGGTTACTTCTTTCAGTTTTTTTCTCTCTATATCACAGTCTTCCTGTCTTGCTTTATTTAAAGCAAGCTTTTGAGAGAGTGGGAGAGGTGACTCCATTGCAAAATGCAAAAAAATTAACCCACGGTAGCTGCAAATCTAATATGGCAACTACTGGAGACATGCCCAGCATTTTCAATTGTGGGCCTTACATTAACAGTTGCATTAGTGTGCAGTAATCAGACTGTAGTTAGTATGAAGGAACTTGCCCCCAAATTTTATAACGTCTGCCTCAAGTTAGGCACCCACAACAAAAAGGACAGCAAGTGATAAGAACATAAGACTTGCCACTGCTGGGTCAGACCAGTGGTCCATCGTGCCCAGCAGTCCGCTCACGCGGCGGCCCTCTGGTCAAAAACCAGCGCCCTAACTGAGACTAGCCATACCTGCGTACGTTCTTGTTCAGCAGGAAAATGTCTAACTTTGTCTTGAATCCCTGGAGGGTGTTTTCCCCTATAACAGCCTCCAGAAGAGCGTTCCAGTTTTTTACCATTCTCTGGGTGAAGAAGAACTTCCTTACGTTCGTACAGAATCTATCCCCTTTCAATTTTAGAGAGTGCCTTCTCGGTGAACAACCTGCCCTTATCCACTAAGTCTATTCCCTTCAGTACATTGAATGTCCCCTCTCAATCTCCTCGGTTCGAGGGAGAAGAGGCCCAGTTTCTCTAATCTTTTGCTATACGGCAGCTCCTCCAACCCCTTAACCATCTTAGTCGCTCTTCTCTGGACCCTTTTGAGTAGTACCATAGACCCTTTCGAGTAGTACCGTAATAAAAGGAAAACACTGTGGAATCAATGTTCTGGACATTTTTTGGTGCATAAAATAGAGGCCCAACAAAGAGGTAGGATACAATAAATGCAATTATCTCAAAACAAGCGATGCAGGTAATATGAAGTCAATGAACCAGGGACAATATTACATTACATTACGAGATTTCTATTCCTCCATTGCCTTACGGTTCAAGGTGGATTACAAAAGAATTACAATAAAGGAATTACATGAAGAAGATATTTGGTAATTTCTAGAGGACATACGGAATAGATGAGGTTGTTTTGGGGAATCGGGAAGGTATTAGGGAGTGGTATTGGGAAGTGGGAAGGAGCTAGTGGTATTAAAATGGAATATAAATTGAGGTAACCCTTTTTCCCTCCTGTGGCTACTTACACAATCCTATCGAGAAAAAACTAAACTACATTAATAAATATAAAAGGCTCCTTCTATTAAAGTGTAAGCCTATAGCCTGGCTGCCCTGAGTAGACCCTGAGTAGACCTGCTCTTACTATTGGAAGCTAAGCAGGATCAGATCTGGATGGGAGACCATCTGGGAATGCCAGGTGTTATAGACTGAGGAGCCCTATGGGGAGAGTGTGGTGCAGTAGTTAAAGCTACAACCTCAGCATCCCCCCATTGCCCCAGGTAAATTAGATAGATTTGAGTCTATCAGGACAGATAGAAAAATGCTTGAGTACCTGAATAAATTCATGTAAACCATTCTGAGCCTCTGTGGGAGAACAGTATAGAAAATTGAATAAATAAATAGGGTGAAGAGTTTCAGCCTCTGATAACCAGAGCTGGTATTGTTACATCATAATGCCTCATTCCACCAATGCCTAAGAGCCAACCTCATTTGTGATGTCACAATGACTTCATTGTCCTATACTTGGCTCACTTCTACTACATTTTGATTTCTAGAGTGGCGCAGTGGTTAAAGCTACAGCCTCAGCACCCTGAGGTTGTGGGTTGAAACCCACGCTGCTCCTTGTGACCCTGGGCAAGTCATTTAGTTATAGTGTGTCCTTGAAGTGTTTTGTATGACAAATGTAAATGTTTTAATTTGTATGTTAATATGCAACTTGCCGTGGATAAGGGCGGGTGAGAAATAAACTAATTAACTTAATCCCCCCCCCCCTTGCCCCAGGTACATTAGATAGATTGTGAGCCCACCAGGATAGACAGGGAAAAATGCTTGAGTACCTGAATAAATTCATGTAAGCCATTCTAAGCTCCCCTTGGAGAACAGTATAAAAAATTGAATATATAAATTAGAAAAATGTTGGGTAACAGCAACATTATGCAGCCCAACACTGCACTAGAGAAGGCAATGGCAAACCATTTCTGTACTCTGCCATGAAACATTACAAGGTGGATTCCTCACTGTGCATGTTGCCATGAGTCAGTGGCTAACTCACACCTTAATGTAAAAAATAAGAACAAAAGAATTGCCATACTGGCACAGACCAAAGGTCCATCAAACCCAGCATCCTGTTTCCAGCAGTGGCCAAACCAGGTCCCAAGTACCTATCTAAATCCCAAGTAATAAAGCAGATTTTATGCAGCTTATCCTAGGATTAAGTAGTGGATTTCCCCAGGCCATCTCAATAATGGCCTATGGACTTTTAGGAAATTATCCAAACCTTTTTTAATCCCTGCCAAGCTAACTGATTTCACCACATTCTCCAGCAATGAATTCCAGAGTTTAATTATACATTGAGTGAAGAAATATTTTCTCCAGTCTTTTTTAAATCTACTACTTAGTAGCTTCATCACATGACCCCTAGTCCTAGTATTTTTGGAAAGAGTAAACAAGCAATTCACGTCTACCCTTTCCACGCCACTCAGTATTTTATAGACCTCCATCATATCACCACTGAGCCATCTCTTCTCCAAACTTTTGCATTTTCTGACCTAAAGAAGGATATAAAACTGCTGGAGAGAGTGCAAAGGCGAGCAACGAAGCTAGTAAAAGGTATGGAGAACTTGAGCTACAAAGAACGACTTAGAAAACTGGGACTGTTCTCCCTTGAGAAGAGGAGACTGCGAGAGGATCTGATTGAGACTTTCAAAATACTAAAAGGAATCGACAAAATAGAGCAGGAAAAAAAGTTATTTACGATGTCAAATGTGACTAGGACAAGAAGTCATTGACTGAAGCTGAGGGGGGACAAGCCCAGGACAAATGCCAGGAAGTTCTGTTTCACAGAGCGAGTGGTGGACACCTGGAATGCTCTCCCAGTGGAGGTTGCTGCGGAACTCACCGTTCTAGGATTTAAGGGCAAGTTAGATGCGCATCTCCTTGCAAGATGCATAGAAGAATATGGGTGAGTAAGGATTCGCCAGGTTACACCTGGCTGGGCCTCCACGTGGGCAGATTGCCGGACTTGATGGACCTAAGGTCTGATCCGGAGATGGCAGTCATCCTGTCCCTTTTATCATTTTTGGTCACCCTTCTCTGTACCTTTTCTAATTCCACTACATCTTTTATGACCAGAACATAAAAGTTGCTGCTGCTGGGTCTGACCAGTGGTCCAACATGCCCAGCAGTCCACTCACGTGGCGGCCCTCCGGTCAAAGACCAGCGCCCTAACTGAGACTAGCCCTTATTTAGCAGGAACTTGTCTATCTTTGCCTTGAATCCCTGGAGGGTGTTTTCCTCTATGACAGACTCTGGAAGAGCTTTCCAGTCTTCTACCACTCTCTGGGTGAAGAAGAACTTTCTTACATTTGTATGGAATCTATCCCCTTTCAACTGTAGAGAGTGCCCTCTCATTCTCTTAACCTTGGAGAGGGTGAATTGCACGAAGTATTCGAGGTGTGGTCGTGCTTAGATCAATACAAGTTTTGCCAGGTTCATGGTAGTTACCATTAACCATCTTCCTAGAGGCTTGATCCTAGCAACATGGGAATCCTAGATGTGAGAATATGATGCCTGCTTGTCCTCGGAGAAAGCAATGTTACTCACCTGTAGCAGGTGTTCTCTAAGAAAGCAGGCATATAATCTCATGTACAACACTTCCCTTGTAGGCTTCTGAGCAATTTTCCTGAACTGCAGGTCCCAGAAGCCAACATCAGGTGGGAAGGCACCAGCACGGATATTCCTAAAAGAGTTAAAGTGACAGTACACTTTTTGATTCTCCGTGCAGGATTCTGTAGATGACATGACCCAGATGTGAGAATATATGCTTGCTGTCCTCAGAGAACATCTGCTACAGGTTATTAACTTCGCTTTATACACAGGTAGTTATTTTGACCCTGGGGCAACGGAAGGTTAAATGACTTGCCCAGATTAGAGACACACAGAGCTGTGGTGGAAATTGACTTCTTTACTATTTAAGTACCACAGAAAACTGCCACAAATAGGAATGAAAGTGATGTAAACCTCAAATGGTTTTCAGAACATTGTATTTGTGAGAAGCTAGATGTATCTACAGGAGATACAACAATAGAGCCAAACAGGATGCATCTGTGAGTATTAAAGGAAGTTAGGAAAACTGTGGCAACTGTAAAATCTGGCCTTCTAGAAGCCTCTATAGAGTCTGGAACTAAATTAATGGAAACACTGCTAAAGCAAAGGAGATTACAGTTGCTGGAATCTCCATGACAACAGGTTTTATCAGAGTAGGTCTTGTAAGTGGAATCCGACTGGGTGGCCAGAAAGTTAGAACAAGGAATGGCACAAATGTCGTACGCTTGGATTTCAGCAAAGGCTTCGACTCGGCCCCACATAGATGGTTAATAAATAATCACCTGAATATCCAATACTTCTCCTTGATTTTAAGTGCCTTCATATTAGAAACTTCTTGTTATTTCTTTGGGGTCCTTTTATTAAGGCGTGCTAATCGAGTTAGCGTGCGCTAAATGCCAAGGCGCCCGTAGAATATAATGAAAAAGAGGACAGTTGAGGAGTGTGTGGTGCAGTGGTTGGAGCTACAGTCTCAGCACCCTGGGGATGTGGGTTCAAACCCCATGCTGCTCCCTGTGACCCTGGGCAAGTCACTCAGTCCTCCATAGCCACAGGTACGTTAGATAGATTGTGAGTCCACCGGGACAGATAGGGAAAATGCTTGAGTAGCTGATTGTAAAAACCGCTTAGATAACCTTGATAGGCGGTATATAAAAACCTAAGAACCTTGAAATTGCAAGCTAAATATAGCAACAGAGAAAACAGCAAGCTCCCCCCCCATCATCCAAACAGAGCAAAATGTTGAACATTACAATGCCCAATAATACAGCCTATGGGATTACCCCTCCCCCCCCAAAGGCCATAGCTATAATCATAAAGCAATGTGTTCATTAAACAAAAGAAAAGCTTAACACAACTCAGGGGAATTCTCGGTCCATTTTATATATGGGTCCCACACTTTAAGAAAGGGTGTAATGCGATTGTGCAATTAAGCTGTCAATTTAGACATGCGAAAAATAACATCTTATTTACCAAGTAGTTGTCTCCGGAGCGGAGGATGAGCTTGCTTCCAATGTGCAGCTAATAAAAGTCCACTAGCAGTAAATATATAACAAGCAAGATTATGAGATGTACTAGGGGGCACAACTAATGGTCTTTTGGATTGTTCTATGCAAGACCTCCGACAGTATTTCAAAGACCATATCCCAATAAGGAAGTACCTTTGGGTAATCCCACCAAATATGGAGAAAAGGACCTTGCTGTCCACAATTTCTCCAGCACAAGTGGAATCGATGTTCTTGATGTAGAAGTTTATTGGTGCATAAAATAGAGGCCCGACAAAGAGGTAGGATACAATAAATGCAATTATCTCAAAACAAGCGATGCAGGTAATATGAAGCAGCGTCAGAGCATTTTGCACTCCAGGCCACGATAGAAACCTATATCACGGCTTAGTAAAAAAAAAAAAAGGAAGGGGAGAGGCTAGTATGGTAAATAGTTTCTGGAATTCTTAGCGAAACCAATTCCATATGAGTGTAATGGAGAAAGCCAGAGAACCACTAAGCAGTTCAGATTATGCCTGAAATTGATCAAATTATATTTTGGTGAATTTTCAACTGAACTTAAAAAGCAAGGGGACTCATAATCGAAATGAAAATACAGTGGTGCCTCACACAACGAACTTAATTCGTTCCAGGAGCAAGTTTGTTATGCGAAAAGTTCGTTATGTGAAACGCGTTTTCCCATAACAATACATGTAAAAAAAAATAATTCGTTCTGTAGCATAAAATATGCTAAGATGACATAAAAAAAGATAAATTTATCTTGTTAGAGCTGTTAGTATGATATAGAGGGGATATATGTGAAGGGGAGGGGAGACAGGGGTTTTGTTGATCCTTGCTGTGTATTATAATCACCCCCCACATACTCCCCAGTACCTTTTTTAATTCCTCCCATCTTTCCCAGCCAGTGGCATACAGGCCAGAAGCGCAGAGATCAGGAGCAATTCCTCTGCACGCCTGTGTGGGCCCATGCCGATCTCCGAATGGCTGCAGTTAGTTCTTGTGAGTCCCGCGAGAGCTGGCTGCAGTTAGTTCTTGTGAGTCCCGCGAGAGCTGGCTGCAGTTAGTTCTTGTGAGTCCCGCGAGAGCTGACTGCAGCCATTCAGAGATCAGCGCAGGCCCAGGCGGCGGGGGGGGGGGAGGTTTAAAAATATGCGGTGGCGGCGGGGGGAGGTTTAAAAATATGCGGTGGTGGCGGGGGGAGGTTTAAAAATATGCGGTGGCGGCGGGGGGAGGTTTAAAATATGTAGCGCCACTGAACGATGCAGTTCGGGCGACTTCGTTGTGTGAAACGAAGTCCGTTGTACGAATCAAGACAAGAAGTTCGTTGTGCGCAGCGTTCGCTGTGCGAGGCGTCCGTTATGCGAGGCACTACTGTACGTCTAAAAATCCTGCCTTAATCGGCACGTGGACAATCTAAAAGACAAGTCGTCCAAGTGCCGATAATCGAACCGGGTTTTAGACGTATCTAAAAACGACTTAGGCCTTTTCAGTGCTGCTGTACGCCCAGAGCTAAAAGGGGCGTATTAGGAGGAGTGGTGAGGGCGGGATTTGGGTGGGACGTGGGCTGACATAGACTTAGTCGTCCTGCAAGTATAACCGAAAGTTTAACGAGGCTGCCTAGATGGAACTTATACGTAGCAACTTAGGCAATGTAAAAACAGGTCTTAGTACCCAGAAGGTATTCAGAGTGACCAGATATTCACTGAAGAGACAAAGTACAGACCCCCACACATTCCTCCAGTGATCACTGACCCCCCCCCTCCCCTCCCCCACACACACACTGCCATAAAAATCAGAATAAAACTTTACATATCTGCCTCCAGAACATCAGCACCTGGCACTGAAAAGCCTAGTAGAGCTGCACAGAGGTGGCATAAGTAGTCTGGGGAGTATATACTGAATTTTCATCTGGATAAAAAAAACCCCACATGTAAACCCAGTATATTTACTCAGTACCTGTTAGATGTCACATATCCTGCAAGATCTGAATGAAACAAAGTACCAGAGAGAAGGAAAAGACATAAGGGCCAGTGGCATGTACAAAAGGTTTGGGAGACAGAACAGTGCCTAAAAAAGCCAGAAATTATTTGGCCCAGCAAAAAACTAGGAATAACGGAGAAAATAAATCCAACAAACAAATGACTAAACCCTCACTAATAGTAGTAGGTGGTGGTTCGGGGGGGAGGGAGGGAAAGGTGTGTAAAGTAATATATGAAAAAAACCTAGAAACCTTAAAATATGAAAATACTGTTATGATGAGGGGAGGTATCAGTGAAAACTAGTACCGTGCTGGCACTTTAAGAATGACAAATCCGTGCCGAAGATTGGCCTCACTGTCACCATTAGATCACATCATCTTGCTCCTCCTCAATATTTAGAATATCAACGTGAAAAGGATGCAAACTCAACTCTATTCCACTGAACCACTACTCCCTCTCTTGTACGAACGCATAGCGTGTGTTTTAGCGCCGGTAACTGCTCTTACATTCATAGAATTCCTATGAGCGTCAGAGCAGTTACCGCTGCTGCCAGCGCGAAAACCCATGCTATGCGTTCATAAAAGAGGGGGAAATGTGACTAAAAAAAGTGCTACAACAGCTTTAATAGCAAAATATATATATATAGTTCATAAAGTAGCAATATATAATGATTATCTGAGTCCTCTGTACGCAAGACTGAATGTGGGAGCCGGCCCCAAGCGGCTGGAATTCCCCCAACGGCAGTAGGAGCAAGTCTGGGCAGTAGGAGCATGTCTGAAAGGATTTTGTGTTGCAAGCATAGGACAAGGGATGGCATGGGTCATTTCCTTTTAAATGTAATTAGAATGGATCCAAATGTGCTTTCATGTTTGTCGGAAAGATCCTATTTTAAGCATACCGCACACTCTTGTGCCAAGGAAAACATTAAGGTCAAAACACCAGGTCTATCCATTTTAAAATGACTTACACACACACAAAAATCTGTGGGAAACTCCAGCTCTGCTCTTTATGGTAATATTGTTAACTCCCAATCGCTAAGGAGGGTTCCAGTAAAGAAAGGAACCAGGCCAGGTCACAGAGAGAATTGAATTAGAGAGAATTTGATCTAATTTCCCAGGATTTTCCATGATGTGGGATTTACTGTTCTAACCATTGCTCCACAGAAGGAACACACTCTAAATGCTAAAACAGTCAAAAGGTTGCATCTGGGATGTACGCCATTTCCAGTCGTCTTAAAGCAACCACTTCTACAGCTTTTTGAGCTCTCTCCAAGTTTTCCGCAAACATCTGAAAACCTGGCTTTTCTCAAAAAATATAAGTCTCCCTCCAATTTAGGAATCAAGGAAACTCTTATATCTTGGCATCCCAAGTCCTCTAAATTTTCTTCACACTTCTACCTCTAACCCTCTGTTGTAGTTCCTTCCTATTTCTCCTACTGTAAACCGCGTCGAGCTCTACGAACGTGGAGATGATGCGGTATACAAACCTAAGGATTAGATTAGATTAGCTTACATTGCTTTGTCAATTACCGTATCACACTGATCGCATCACTTTCTCTGCCCAAAGTCAGAGCTGCAAGAGTGGGCTTTGATGCATTTGCCGTGGGAGAATTGCTACTGTGGCTTTGTAAAAGGAGCCCTTTATTTGGCTAATATATTTATCTATTTATGCTTTACACGGCTTCTTCGATACATTTCTGGACAGTATGCAACAGAGTAAATCACTATATACTTAGAGTTACCAGATTTTACTTTAGTAAAATCCGGACCCCTAGACCCGCTCCACAGGCCCGCCCAATTCCACCCATACCCGCTCCGTTATGCCCCAGTCCCATACCCAATTCCCTCCTAGCCCCGCCCCAGTCCCCCCTCCCCATCACTGCCTGCTCTCATTGGGCAGGAGGGCATCCGTTCATGCGCAGATGCGACATGATGACATCACGCACATGCACGCATGCACGTAATGTCATTGTGTGGCATGCACGGATTCCCTTTTACCCGACGTGATTTCGAGGAAGCTTTTCCAAAACCCAGACTGCAGTTTGAAATAAATAAATAAAATACTTTTACTTCTGCAATTAATCACAATTAGAATTTTTATTCAAAATGCAGATTTAATTAAAATACAACAGAAAAACAAATAAATAGAGGTGTCGGGTTTGGTGTTTGGAGGTTTGAGGGTGTTCAGGGTGGGGTGTTGGGGATGTTGGGGTGTCACAGTGGGGTGTCAGGGATATTGGGGTGTGGTGTTTAGAGGTTTGGGGGTGTCATGGTGTTTGAAGGTTTAGGGATGTTGGTGGTTCAGGGTGGAGGATCAAGGGGGCCTGGTAGCAGGAGGGAGTGGGCATTCCTCCTGCCGATCTTGAAAGAGGGTGTCAGCGGGGTCCTCTGCTGCAGTCGGTTTAGCTGATTATGGCAGGGGTATTTCCCCCTGATCTGATGAAACGGTAGGACTCCCCAGAGCCTTTTCGGTGTTTTCTTATATGTACCCTCCGATTCTCTAACCGGCGCCCATGTCAACCAGCGCCAGTTAGAGAATCGCGCCTGCGTGATCACAATGATAGGCATTTCAGCTGCCTATTTTTGCTGAGTGATCCTTTGCCGTCAGCTGATCAGGGATTCCTATGCTGCGATCAGCTGATGGCAAAGGATCACTCAGCAAAAATAGGCAGCTGAAATGCCTATCATTGTGATCACGCAGGCGCGATTCTCTAACTGGCGCTGGCTGACATGGGCGCTGGTTAGAGAATCGGAGGCTACATATAAGAAAACACCGAAAAGGCTTCGAGTTATTCAAAATTCAGCAGTTCGGCTGATTTTTGGTTTGAAAAATGGGAACATATTACTCCCTATTATTAAAAACCACAAGAGTTTTGTTTAAATTTTCTTGTATCTATTTTAAATCAGTATTTGGTATGGCTCCTGAGTACCTGGCGTCTCATTTTTTTCTAGACCGTTTTAACAGGCCTACACGCATAATCCATATGTTTGTTTACCCAACAGTAAATGCTTGTCGCTTTAAAAGATTTCTGGATAGAACTCTTGCTTTTCAGGCAGGCAAATTGAATGACTGGTTGGGTAATATTATTATGCGTGCTCCATCTTATTTTACTTTTAGAAAATTAGTAAAAACACAGTTGTTTGATCAATTTCCAAGTTTCCAAGTTTATTAGTTTTTAATATCCCGATCATAAAACAAATGTCTGACCGGTTAACAATAAAATTTATAAATAGAAAGAAATGATAGTAAGTGCATAGAAATGTATAAAGTGAACATAAATGACATAGACTGACAAACTAGAAAGTGAGGATAAAAAGGGGAGGGAGGGAAAAGTTACATAATTTAGATGAAATGAGAAAGAAGGGTAGGGATAGTGAATCAATTTGTAACCTGATTCACTGTTTTTAATCTTTAATCTTTTTAATCTTCTATGAATTTCTGATGATTTATATTGTAGTTTTTCACTGATTGTCCAGTACTTCTCATTGTAAACCGCCTCAAACTATTATGGCTTTGGCGGTATACAAGAATAAATTATTATTATTCTTTAAGACAGATGTATTCTGCAGATGCGTGATTGACAAGCGATTCTCAATCACTTCTTAGGCGGCCGCTGAGACTGGCGTCCTATACAGAATCAGGCCCTAAATGTCCATGAATAAGGCCCTCTTTTACTAAGCTGTGATAGAGGTTTCTACCTCAGCCAGGAGTGCTGCATCAGAGCATTTTATTTTTCTTTCCAGCTTATGATTTATTTTTAATCTTATCTATTGTTTTGCCTTTTGTCTTTGTTTTGTTCTATTTCTATCATTTAAATTTCCCCCTTCTGCTTCTATTCCTTTCTCTCCTCTCTTCTACCTTCCAAAGTATTTAGATCAATGCTGTCTTGTTAAAATGTTTATTTTATTTTTATTTTTCTTCTAACTCTACTTTTCACTTCTCTATTACCCTCCAGGTACTTTAGTTAGATTGTGAGCCTTCGGGACAGTAAGGGAATTTTTCAAGTACCTTTCTTATTTCTAATCTTAATGTATATTTTCTGTAAACCGCTTAGAACCTAACGGATGTAGCGGTATATAAGAAATAAATTACATTACATTACATTACATTTATCGCTCCGGGCTGTGGAAGAAACCTCTACCACGGCTTAGTAAAAGGGGGGAAGGGGAAATGTTACAATTACACAACTGTCAGTATCTATAACTTTAGTGTGTAAGTTCTGAACATACTAGATCCACTTGTCCCTTCCACATCTACATCCCTATGCAGTTATATGCTATAGAATTTGCATGCTAAGGTTCTAAAATACAGACTATGGCTTAGATTCACTAAGGGCACAGATCGGATCCGATCTGTGTCCGGGGGGCTGATTCACGAATCGCCCTCATGCAAATGAGGGTAATCAGAATCACGCCCCCAACCTCCTGCCCGGATCACTCTATAGCAATCCCAATGCATGCGCTAGCTCTGCATGCCCGGCAGAGCTAAATTTTACTCTCTTTTTACTATTTTGTACTTTTTCGTGACCATGGGCTTGCACAGCGGGGAAGGGCAGGAGAGTCGGGGAGAATCGGGCAGGAGATTCGGGGCAGAGCAGGGTGGCAGGAGAATCGCGGCTTGAGTTGGGCTGAGAGCAGGCGATTCGGGGCAGAGCAGGGCGCAGGAGAATCGCGGCTTGAGTTGGGGCAGAGACCATGAGATTCGGGGCAGAGCAGTTGGAAACGATGGAAACAACTGGTCCTCAGCAGTCGCGTGTTTCCTGATCGGCCAGCCCAGTCAGTGTTGCTTTTTTTTTTTTAGTGAATCGCTGCCTGCCTACATTTGAATGCCGTTCCCCCTCATTTGCATGCACGGATTAGAGGATGATCGGGGCAGAGGTTAGTGAATCAGGTCGGAGGGAAATCGGGTCGCAAAGGAGTCGCTAAGTGGTTGGAACTTGATTAGTGGGCTTAGTGAATCTAGCCCTAAGGACAGTTACACATATAACTGCAACTTAATGCCAATTAGAAACCAATTAACACCAATTATGACTAATAATTAGTTGTTAGTGCCAGTTAGCAGCTAATTTGTTAATTAAGTTATGTACAAATTGTAGGTATTCTATAATCTATATACCCAATTTTTCATGCTAAGTGAAAAATTGGGTGCGCATGATTATAGAATGAAGGGAGTAGAGTGTACATACCCCATAAAGATAGGATTCATTTTTATATGGATACCTTGGTTGGTTAAGTGCTGACTATTGGCACTTAACTGGCTAAGTGCAGATTCAGCCCCTGGAACGCTCCCAAAATAGCTGGTTAAGAGATAGGTGCTAACTGGACATTCCAACAGCACTAAGCAATTATTACCACTAAAAATGACTGGTTGGCTCCAAACAGATGATTTAACCAGCCAGGAGCTGTTTTTGGTCCGTAAAAACACTTTGAATATCGACTGAAAAATGACCAAACACAGAGCAATATGGTTTAATGGGACATACGGTAGTTAACATGGATTTTCAAGGGAAGTTTTGACTAACCAATTTGCTGCATTTTTTGAAGACATGAATAAACATGTAGATAAAGGTGATCCAGTTAGGTTACCAGACGTCCGGATTTCCCCGTACATGTTCTCCTTTTGAGGACCTGTCCGGAGGTCCGGATGGCTTTTCAAAACCCAACACAGGGATGGGCAGAACTGGGCGGGCTGGGGCAGAACTAGGGGGTCCGGATTTTCTGATTGGAAAATCTGGCAACCCTAGATCCAGTTGATGTAGTGTATCTAGACTTTCAGAAAATTTTTGACAAATACCCTCATGAGAGGCTCCTAAGGAAATAGAAAAAGCTTTGGCAGGGCTACTCAATTCCAGCCCTCAAGGACCACAGACAGGCCAGGTTTTCAGAATATCCACATGAATATGAATAAAGAGATCTGCATGTACTGCCTCCTTGGTATGCAAATTTCTCTCATGCATATTCATTGTGGCTATCCTGAAAACCTGTCCTGCCTGTGGACCTCAAGGACAGGAATTGAGTAGCCATGAGCTATGAGATAGGAGGCAAATTCTGTAGTGGATTGGGAGCTGTTTAAAATATAGAAAACAGAAAGTAGGTTAAATGGCTAATTCTCTAAATGGAGGAGGGTGAATAGTGAAGTGCCTCAAGGATCTGTACTGGGACCAGTGATTTTAAAAATATTTATAAATGATCTGGAAATGAGACTCATGTGTGGGGTACAAAATTATTCAAAGTCGTTAAACTACACGCAGACTGAGAGAGATTGCAGGAGGACCTTATGAAACTAGGAATCCAAATGGCAGATGTGGACAAGTGAAAAGCGATGCGCTTGGGAAGACTAACCCAAATTACAGCTACATGGTGTTAGACTCCACATTAGGGGTCACCACCCAGGAAAAAGATCTAGGTATCGTTGTGGTCAATATGTTAACATTTTCGGCTCAGTATTTAGTGGCAGAAAAATAAAGCAAACAGAATATTAGGAATTACTTGAGTGGAGAAGTAACCTAGTGTTTATTGTAGTGGGCTGAAAACCTGGCGGGGCTTAGTTCAATTTCCCTGTGACCCTGGGTGAGTCACTTGACCCTCCCTTACTCCAAGAACAAAATCTTAGATTCTTAGATTGAGAAAATACCTGCATTTAATGTAAACTGATTTGGTTGTACCTCAGAAAGGCATGATATTAAATCCATGACCCTACTGGCAAAGAAAAAGAGAATAAATCAAGGGATATTGTATTCGTGTATGGTACAACCACACCTTGAGTACTGTGTGCAATTCTGGTCTCTGCATCTCAGAAAAAAATATACAGAGGAGTTAGAAAAGGTACAGAGAAGGGCGATGGAATGGCTTTCATATGAAGATGGGTGAAAGGATAGGACTCTTTAGCTTGAGTACCTGATTGTAAAACCGCTTAGATAATCTTGATAGGCGGTATATAAAAACCTAATCAACTTGGAATTTGGATGTCTGAGTGGGGATACATAGAGGTCTTCAAAAATTTAATTGAATGGAGCAGGTAAACATGAATCAATCATTGACTCTTTCAAGAAGTACAAAGGCTAGGGGGATATACCGTGCAGTTACAGAATAATATTTTTTTTAAACAAGCAGAAAATATGTTTTCACTCAACACATAGAACTCATTGCTGACGCTGTGTTTAAAAGAGGTTTGGATCAATTCCTGGAGGTGAAGTCCATAAACCATTTTTAAGGTAGACTCATGGAAAGCTGCTGCTTAATGGTTGTGGGATCAAACCCTGCGCTGCTCCCTGTGATCCTGGACAAGTCGCTTAAGCCTCCACTGCCCAAGTTTCCAAGTTTCCAAGTTTATTAAATATTTTGATTAATCGCCTATTCAAAATTCAAGGCGATGTACAGGTAAATAAAAGTTTTTGGTAATGTACATACAATAATTAAATTAAAAAAATAATAAACTTATGTATACAGATTACAATACATTTTAGAGGGAATTTCTACATACTATAATGAAACAAAAGGAAAATTATTTAATGGTTACAATCGCTATTAAAAACATTAAATTCGAGGGAAAAACATTAGGAAGGGGAAACGAAGACATTTGGCCTAATAATTAAACTAAGAGTATGAAGGATTTAATCGTTAAAAGCATCTTTAAATAGAAAACTTTTTAGTTCAGACTTAAATTTTGACAGGTTTTTTTCTTGTCTTAGGTATAGTGGGAGGTTGTTCCAGGTTTGAGGGGCTGTTATTGAAAAGATTGTGCTACATCTTGTGTTAATAACTTTTAGTGAAGGAATTGCTAATAGGTATTGGTCTTGCGATCTAAGAGATCTAGAGGTGGTATAAGGTATCAAAAGTCTATATATAAAGGCTGGACATTAGATAGACGGTGAGCCCACTGGGCCAGATAGGGAAAATGCTCGAAGTACCTGTAAGTAAACCACTTTGAGTGTGGTTGTATAACTACAAAAAGACAGTGCAGCGCTCCCTCGCGAATTTGCGGTCGGCAGTTCGCGGTCCCAGTCATTCGCGGTATTTTCTGACCGCAAATGACCGAGCAGGGGAGGCAGGAGAAGTAAGAGATCAGCTTTACCTAAAAATCGTTGCGGTTTTCTCGTGTCTTTCATTCTTTGGTTCTTCTTTGGTTTAGGTCCTACTTTGATAATCGTACCTCTCTAGTCTCTTTTAATGATTCTGTCTCTTCGAGTTCTTCTAGCACTTATGGCATACCTCAAGGTTCTATCCTATCTCCTCTGCTGTTTAATATTTTCCTTTCTCCCCTTATGACTCTTTGTCAATCTATTGGTTTCTCAGTATTCGCTTACGCGGATGACGTACAACTTTTACATCCCCTTGATCCTCACAATGCATCTGAAATTGACATTATTAATGATAAACTTAAAAAGATTCACCTATGGTTGGACCAAAACAGATTATCCTTAAACATTAATAAAACCAACACCTTACTCTTTCCTTGGAAAGAAAATCACAAAATAGCAGTTTCTATTGATATACAAGGAGTTAAGCTCAAACAAGTAAATAAAATTCGGATACTAGGTGTCATTTTAGACGAGAATCTTACTTATCACGACCACGTTAGTTATGTGGTCAAGAATACTTTCTATAGATTACGTCAAATTCGCTCCATTTCAAAATTCCTCTGTCCCAAATCTTTAAATATCCTAATTCATTCATTAATTATCTCAAAAATCGACTATTGCAATGCTTTATTCAAAGGAATGGCCCAAAAAGAAATCAGAAGATTACAAATCATCCAAAACACTTCTATCAAATTAATCACGGGGGCAAAAAAGTTTGATCATGTCACCCCGTTACTTCTAAAAGCACATTGGTTACCTGTGGCACACCGCATTCTCTATAAAATATCTTTACTCACCTTTAAATCATTGCTATATAAAACCCCTTCATTTATTTACAAAGTTTTAATCCCATACTCCTCTCAGAAAACTTTAAGATCAAACGAACAACTTTTATTGGTAATTCCTACCCTTAAAATGATCAATACACAAAGGCAATTCATTTTTACAGTTACAGCACCGCAAACGTGGAACTCCCTCCCGCTATACTTACGACAGGAGAAAAACCTTGATAAATTTAAAGGCCAACTTAAGAGCTTTCTTTTTAAAGACGCTTTTAATGTTTAATTGAAAAGCTAATTGCTCTTTTTAGTAATAATTCATTTTATTTAATTATGTATTTTTATTCCCAATAAACTAATTTTCCCCTACCCTTTGTATATTACCCTTAATTGTTCTTCCTTTTCTATCAGACAATGTAGTTCTTTCCCCTCCATCCTAATGTATCATGTAGTATTTTGTCTATGTTTAAAGATTTTATCTTTTTACTCAATTTTGTTCTTGTTTACCCAATATTAATATTTTATGTACATCGCTTAGTAATTATTGATAGGCGATTGATCAAATATTGAATAAACTTGAAACTTGATCTTGGCTCCATTTGCAAAAGTCGCTACGCCAGTGGCGTAGCGTACGGGCCACGGTGATGCGTGGCATGTATGGTGGGACTGGGGCGTAGTTGGTCTCTGAGAAGGGAATTCTTTTACAGCAACTGCAGCACCAGCAGCTCTCCTCGTCTTAATATCTGTTACGATCTTTTCGGTGGTATTTTCTGGCAGGTTATTTTATTGGTCTGCTTTTTGCATTTAAAAGTTTAAAAAAAGTGTAACTGTGTTGAAGTAGGAGGGGACTGCCAGAAAAAAAAACCCCAACGTACGATGCTTGGCTTTTATCAATTACATTTGGTTTAAGCAAGAAAAAAAACTTTTTACTCCCCCTTTTTCCTATTGTTTTTACCGTTTATGTCTTCTTCTATATCTAATAATAATAATTGTAGTTCAGCCCTTCTTCTCCATATGTATCTGTAAGTTTGTATGTCAGTCTGTTTAGCCCATGTTATTTACTGATTAAATTGATATAAATTTATATTTTACTTGTTTTAATGTGTACATCGCTTAGTAAAATTTAATAAGCGATTCATTAAGTTAAAAATAAACTTGAAACTTGAACATAGCCGTTTCCAGAGGCTGTCGAATTCCACCCACCCCCTCAATGCACATGTTGTGCAATTACAACCCCCTCGCTCCCCGCACAGCAACCGTGAAAAGGCTTTAATCGGAGAAGCAGCTTTGAAAGTTTTTTTGTTATTTTTTTCCATGCAAGATGTTTAAATTTCATATTTTTTAAATAACATTCTGGGGTGGCAGGGATATAACGAAAACCAGCAGACAGTACCGACACTTCGAGAACAGCGAGGTTTGCCGTAATTTCATGGAAACATCTCCCCTTTTAGGTGGCTGCCCTCTCCTGCCTCTCCAGCTGCCCTCTCCTCTCTCCCCTGCCTAAAAACCATATTCGGGGTTTTTCAAAATTCGCGGGGGTTCCTAGAACGGAACCCCCGTGAATTTCGGGGGAGTACTATATACAAGTCCCAATCTCTTTGCCTTTCCCCTTATCCCTGGAGGTAGGTAGCATGAGTCTTGCTACTTTCTAGGCTTCTGCCAGGCACTTGTGATCCGGAGTGGTCCCCGAGAGGAAGCACACCAGGAAAGATGGATCTTTGGTCTCATGTTCTTATGTTATCATGCCAAAGCTGCTAACTAAATAGATTCCTGAACCTCCGGGTAAGAATGTTAATGTTCCACCAAATCTGAAAATGTTTCATTAAACCATTTTGAAATAATTTTTTTGAAGACATTTCCGACTTTGGCAATATGATGCTCCTTTACTTTCTGGAATAGATATTACACAATCACTTCTTTTTGATTTACAACATCTGTACATCTTTTCTTCCTTCTTGAGCATATGCAAATTCATGTGGTTTCTGACAGCTGAATTGATTTGTCTTATGTAGCCTTTGCTAGTTGGTCTTTTGGAAAATAAGCACATTTTTCTCTAACTTCTTAATAGCCCTGCTATTGTTAGTCTACTCTTTCTGCTCATAAAAGCTTTTTCATATGGCTTATGGTAAAGAATGTAATGGTGGGATGCATGATAGCAGACCATGCAAATATGGCCTTTCTGGAAAGAAACTGATAGCCAGTTGAAACATAACATGAGAGAATAGGCCTTTCATTTATAGAATAACTAGCTGATGCCCTGGCGATGCACGGGTATTTAATTATAGCAATAACACTGTAAATGGATTTAAATAAAGATACTTTATAGTGGTGAATGAAATAATTTTGTTACAGCTTTATAAAAAGTAAAATATTCAAAGTATAATGTGAAATATTTGACAAAATGAATACAATTCAACTAACACAAAAATTGATTATAAACAACATTTTTAGTTTCACCTCCAGGAGCAAGAACATATACATTCTTGGGTGAACCCACCCTTCCCACGTGTGCAGGTGGGCCGCGAGACCCCCAGAACATATCACCCCAGGTAGTGAGGGATCGGCATACCAAGTTTCGTTCAAATCGGTCCCACAGCTTCTTACATTTTTTCCATTGACATGATTGGGTGAAATCTGATTTTATGTTTGTAGCTCCGCCCACATGTGCAGGTGGGCCGTGAGACCCCCCAGAACATATCACCCCAGGTAGTGAGGGATCGGCATACCAAGTTTCGTTCAAATCGGGCAAGCCGTTTTTGCGTTGGCAGCTCTTTACATTTTTTCCATTGACATGAATGGGTGAAATCCAATTATCTGTTTGTAGCTCCGCCCACGTGTGCAGGTGGGCCGCGAGACCCCCAGAACATATCATCCCGGGTAGTGAGGGATCTGCATACCAAGTTTCGTTCAAATCGGTCAAGCCGTTTTTGCGTGCTCGCGGCACATACATACATACATCCGATTTTATATATATAGATTCTGCAAGTGATTTACTTGGATAACTTAGCGATTATACAGGTAAATGCCAAAGCCAGAAAATTGTCTCTCAGCCACATTTTTTTTTTAAACCCACAGTTGAAAGGAGCAATACTGGGGATGGAGTTACAGACTGCAAGGGAAAGTATGATCAGAGATGTCATTTTGAAATTCTTTTCTGATTCTTACCATGTGTATCCTGTTTGTACTATGTCACTGTTCTTCAACGCAAGGTCCGGGAGCCAATGGTGGCCTCTGGAACAACCCCCATTAACACTGTGTGAGAGGTGGGGTTTTTTTTGGCCACACCCAGTCTCTTTACCCATGTTTGTGATAGAAAGATGGAACTGGATGAGGAAGATCTGTATGCAAGAAGGACGAGGCATATCTCAATCGAAGAAGAAAATGTATTTGGAGCACCCACCTCCTTGAAGACACCTCCAACGAATAGTTTGAAGGGGGTGCTGTAAGGTACTGATGCCATTGATGCATGCTGATCAGCAGTGTTGCAGCCCCACATGGGAAGTTATTTGACAGCCAGTGGCATAGCAAGGGTGAGAGGCGTCCTGGGTGGTGGTGCCCCTCCCCCACCTTTGTCTCCGCCCCCGCTCCCGCCTACCACACATGCCCCCCCTTCCCTTGCACCTTTAGTTGAAGTTGCTGCTCACAGCGGTCAACAACGTGCTCCTCGCGACCCTGTGTTGATTCGCCCTCTGGCATCACTTTCTATGTGCGGCATTCCGGAAGTGATGTCAGCGAGCGAGTCAGCAGGGTTGTGAAGAGCATGTTGCTGACTGCTGCGAACAACAACTTCAACTAGAGGTGCAAGGGAAGGGGGGCATGTGTGGTAGGCGGGAGCAGGGGCGGAGACAAAGGTGGGGGAGGGGCACCACCACCATTGTTCATCTTTTTAATGATCCTTCTCACAACTGTGATGATATCTCGTGTTCCTTGCTCTTTCCTGTATTCTACTTGAATATCAGACAGTTCTTGTTCCAGTTATGGTTATAGGCTCCATTGGATTATCATACATAGAATCTTTCTGCCATGTAGGTCTAGAATTGTTTCACTTCTTGTTGGTTCCTGAACCAGCTGCTTTTTAAAATAGTCCTTGATTCCATCAAGGAATTTTACCTACCAAGCATGCCCTAATGTTACATTTTCCCAGTCAATATCAATATCAGGGTATTTATTATGGTGTCACCCAGTTCATTAGCCTCCTTAATTTCTGATAGCATTTCAGCATCTGTATGTTCATCCTGGTAGTATACTCCTATCAATATCCTTTTCCTCTTTACACATGGAATTTCTACCCATAGGGTTTCCAAAGTATGTTTTGGTTCCTGTAGAATTTTTAGTCCATTTGAATCAATGCTCTTTCTACATATGATGCTAAGCTTCTACTTTTCGATGTTTCTATCTGGGCACTCTGACTCAATAGATGTTATGCCCATTTGGTTCTTTCTGCCTTTTTGTGGCACCTCAGCATGGCATAAAACAGAATCAGTGTGCCGAACATTTACATACCCACAGTAATACTAGATGAAGCCAAACCATTCATCTGGGCAGCAGCAATATGGGAGGATGTTGGCAGTGGAGGAACACATTTCTGGACAACAACAACATTGGATTACTTGTGTGCAGAATAAAAGCCTGACAATCTACTTTTGTATCCTGCCTAGAAAGCTCAATGGCTAGTTACAGTTAAACAGATTGGAAGGTACCGAGGCCTGTATTCTCAAAATGCTGCAGAACATTAGTCGCTAGCAGGCACCTAGATCAGACCTATGTAGCACCCCCTAGATGTAGCACAACCTTGTTCCAGTCACACAGAAACAGAACAAATGTCACAGTGGTCTGTTGGTAAAAGTTGGAATCCCCTAGGACAAGATCCACTTCTGTCATTCACTACTGAGGTTTTAAAGAACTTCTAGGTACGTACAGGATACCCAAAGAGATGAAGGATACCCAATGAGATAGCAAGAAAGAGACTGTCACATCAGGTTACAAGTACAATTAATAATTTTATTGCACACCAAAGGTTTCTTCAGGAACACTCTCAGGTAAATCTGATCCGGGCAGGGGGAATCCCCATCAGCTGAGCCGGCAGGAATCCCTGAAACCATCTCAGCTGATGGGGATTTCTCTGCTGCCATCAGACAAGGTAGATGGGTACGTCTATACAACTTGCTTTTGTATGTTTTTCATGAGGACGTTTTTATGTTTGAAAAAGGCCAAAAAAGATAGACGTCCTAAGGACCAAAATTCTAAAAGATAGACGTCTGACAGTTTTGAAAATGGACAATTTTTTTCTGCTGGGTTAGTGGACGTCTTGGATGCCCAAAACGTCCAACTTCAGACATAGAGGTCCTATCGATAATGCCCCTCCATGTGTTCAGTGAGCCTTTTGTAAAATACCTAAGAAATTTTGAACACCCCAACTTGTGACCTAGACATCTGTTGAAAAATAAGATGTTAGATTTGTAGAAAATATATTAGTTATAGTATACATCTATGCCCAAAGCACGGCTTTGCTCACTAGCTGTATGAGCATAGAATAAGGTCCTCCTATAACTTTCCATATAATAATTTTGAAATGCACTCCAAGAATATTTCTTTAAATGTACATGGAACTCAAATGGAATGCATATCTAATTCATGCATGGGAATATCAAAGGCGGACTATAGTATCTGTACTGTACTGTTTTCAAATGAGACTAACTACAGGGTGAGGCAAAACCAAATATTTTGCTGATTCCTCAGCAACAGCTTGTAATTTTAATGTGACATTTTACAGCTTTATTTGATACTATCTATATTTATGTGCTGAGTGGGAAGAAATTGTCACTAAACACAGAAAAGCTATAGAATTTTTAGTGCGACCACCGAGCAATTTTTGTGCATTCAAAAATGTTTGCACTATAAAATTACCAATTATTTGAAACAACAAACTCAAAACCAAAATAACGAGGCATGAGTTTACTGTTAATGACACCACAGTCATTGTTTGCGGCTTTGGGTGAAGCTTGTGAGAGGCCCAGACAAAAGTCTATGGGCTCCTTTCACTACGGTGCGCTAGCATGCTAACCCCGCACTATGCACCAAAAACTAACGCCAGCCCAATGGTGGCGTTAGCGTCTAGTGCGCAGGGCAATTTAATGCGCGGTAAAACCGCTAGCGTAGATTAGTAAAAGGAGCCCATAGACTTTTGTCTGGGCCTATCACAAGCTTCACCCAAAGCCGCAAACAATGACTGAACTCAAGGAAGTGCTGCAGATAATCCGGGCAGTTTACCACAAGAACTGACCAACAAGGCTGTTAAGAGCATCCCAAAGTGACTGAAGGTCTGTGTTAAAACCGGGGGCGGGGGTGGGGGGGGGTGGGGAGGGAGACCCTTTGAACATTCACATTGACTGTGAAATTCTGACACATTGTTAATTGCATTGAGTAAATGACATTATGTAATGTAATGTAATGTAATTTATTTCTTATATACCACTACATCCGTTAGGTTCTAAGCGGTTTACAGAAAATATACATTAAGATTAGAAATAAGAAAGGTACTTGAAAAATTCCCTTACTGTCCCGAAGGCTCACAATCTAACTAAAGTACCTAGGGGGTAATAGAGAAGTGAAAAGTAGAGTTAGAGGAAAAATAAAAATAAAATAAACATTTTAACAAGACAGCATTGATCTAAATACTTTGGAAGGTAGAAGAGAGGAGAGAAAGGAATAGAAGCAGAAGGGGGAGCCGTTGAACAGTAGAATTCTGGAGAAATTTAAATGATAGAAATAGAACAAAACAAAGACAAAAGGCAAAACAATAGATAAGATTAAAGATAAATCATAAGCTGGAAAGAAAAAAAAAATAAAACTTTGTCTTCAATCCACGGTTTCAGCGTCAGTGATGAAGTGGAGCAAGTAAGTTTAGGAGGAGCGATTGACGTTTCCAGAAAGGGCTTCTTCAGGGAAGAGACTTGGCAGACAGTCCCAGGATGCCTATGTCTCCTCCCCTGCGATGTTCTCCCATCCATGCATTCCCTCCCAGACACACTGCCCGTGCCCCAGCCGCTCCAAGGAGGCTGCCCCAGATGAGGCCCACGGTGAATGCAGGATTCTCTCCTCTGCGGGAAAGCCGCCCGGAGCCGACAGTCGATCTTCTTAGCGGATTGCATGGGGGGAAGAGTTCACACTCTTGGTAGGATCGGGTCTGTGTGCTCTCGGTGGTTGTGGCTGGTCTCGTTGCTGCTTAGGTGTAAAAGCAGTTGATCTCCACTGCTGCTGATATTTAAAAGCAGGCAGATTGATCTCTCCAATGGACAAAAAGTCTTCTTCAGGGGTCCCTGGGGGTCCTATAAAGATGAGTACGTGGGAAACAATTGTGTGGTGAGCCGGAAGTGAGACACTGCTTGCATTTGCATTTGTTTCCCACGTACTCACCTTTATAGGACCCCCAGGGACCCCTGAAGAAGACTTTTTGTCCATTGGAGAGATCAATCTGCCTGCTTTTAAATATCAGCAGCAGTGGAGATCAACTGCTTTTACACCTAAGCAGCAACGAGACCAGCCACAACCACCGAGAGCACACAGACCCGAAACGCGCACCGTATTGGGTCCTGTATCCCTAACGGACTAGGTCCTTTAAGGCTCTTATGTGGATGATTTACTTTTATGTGGATGGAATTATTTTATGTGGATGATTTCAGTGTACCTTTGGAACTTTGATACTTTCAAATAAAGTTCATTTGGGAACATCGTCAATCCACAGAGTTTTTTTGGTTTTCTCTGGATTTTCTTCTTTGTGGATATTTTGGGGTCAGTTCCTTTTGTTTTTTGCATATATTATTCCCCTTATGACACCGTTAAACAGCAGCAATTTTCATTAGCTCCAGAAATGATCTTAGCTGCTCCAGCTGAACAAAGGCATACTTAGGGCTCCTTTTACTAAGGTGCGCTAGCGTTTTTAGTGCACGCACGAAATTACCGCAGGCTACACCGCACGGTACGCTTCTAGAATAACGCCAGCTCAATGCTGGCGTTAAGGTCTAGCGCAAGGGGCAATTTAGCATGTGCTATTCCGCGCGTTAAGGCCCTAACGCACCTTAGTAAAAAGGAGCCCTTAATTTGAGCATATTTTGCAATTCATTTGCAGGGGTACGCCAGTAGAAAAGACGCCTGCAAAGCCTTGGCTTCCTGTCTCATAGACAGAAAAAGTTTTCTTTTTTCCTGGGTGATCTTTGTTACATCCAGGAAGGTCCATACCTTTTTTTTTTTTTCCGTACAATAATTCTTCAGACAAACGAAAGAACAATTTTATGAATGAATCCAAATCCTGCTGATAAACGAAAGAAGCCAAAAGTGTCATTCAGACTTAGCTTAAAGATTTTTAAGCCACAAAAATCGCTAGATACCACTGCTATGATGTCAATAACATCAACATAGCTTAAGATAATTAAGGGCTCCTTTTACTAAGCTGCGTTAGGGCATTAATGCGCGGAATAGCGCACGCTACATTGCCGCGCATGCTAGGCCAGCATTGAGCTGGTGTTAGTTCTAGCCGTGTAACGCTAAAACCGCTAGCGCACTGACAGTGACAGGCTGCTTATCGCGTCATCAGAAATAGACCTCGTACTCCTTGGTTACTGGTATGAAATATATTTATTAGCAATAAATGAAAGTTAGCAAAAGACACTGAAATGCAGCACTCAGGGCAGATAAGGATAATATACATACAATATAGCAGGCTTCTGTCTTAGGATTCATCTCCTTCCTCCTTATGCCAGCCAGCATAACATTTATACACTTTTGCTCAGTAGTCCAAAATACAGATTACATACGTGCTTTTCATGGAGCCATACTGAAACGTGACGTCACCTGGTGCCAAAACTGACCTTTCTATATTTTCCTGACAAATGCATTTCCAATACTAAGGCTAATAACTCCAGAGAACAGCCCCCCCCCCCCCCACCTTCCTGAGTTACACTGTCCTTGCTAGTGCTTCTTAGGAAATCTGTTCTGAAAAGTCCCAAAACAATGATGCCACAGTCAGGAGATCTGACTGCTGGTTTCTAGAGCAAAGGTGAATCTCTATCTCTTACTGACAGAGAGGAAAATGACTTCTTAGAATAATTAATTCATATGCACAATGTCTCTCTTAGAAATAGAACTATTTGGGGTTTTGCAGGGGTCTTCGCCTACAATATATGCAAGTATTAAGCTTGCGTCTTCTTCTGCCTACATTTTCATGCAGGTCTTATTCCTGATTCTCCTCTGATTTGTCCTTAGCACCATAGTAAAGGGAGCCCTAAATGTTGTTTAATTGTAATATAATCTACAAGTATGAAAAATTTCTCATTGAAATTCAAAGAGGTTGCTAGTAATGAAGAGGAGACAAGGACAGTGATGTAGATAGAATTGAATGGGTGGTACAGAAATAATAAATGGGCTCCATATAACATCATGTCTTCCTAGATTCCTAGGTAGTTGGGACTGGGGGAGATCCAGAGAGGAAGCTGGAAGTGTGTGTGGGTGGTGGGGGGGGGGGGTTAGGGGATGTAGAAATTAGAAACAGAGAAAAATTAAGGCACATAGTAACATAATAAATGATGGCAGATACAAACCCGAATGGTCGATCCAATCTTTACAACCGTATAATCTCATGATTTAATTTAAATTGTCCTTTTTCTTAGATATTTCTGGGCTAGAAACCCAGAGCTCTGCCCAGTGGCGTACCTAGCATATGTGACACCCAGGACCCATCATTTTTTGACCCCCCCCATCTATATGAAAAATATGATTTTTTAGTAACAATTTACATATCGCACAACAAGAGTGTACCTAGGAAAAGGCAGCATCTTAAACACTGCAATGAGCACTAGAACACCAACACATACTTTGTAAAACTAATCAAACCAGATCCTGCACAGTCAATTGATTCAGTACAGTCGATGCTATCAGAAAGCCATGTCCCTTTCATACACACAGACAGATACACCTTTGCCCAATATGGAATAATCACAAACTAAAAATAAAAATATGTAGACAAAAGTTAAACTGAACTGCCAAGAAACCAGACTCTGCATACAATGCAACACCACAACACCACAAAAACAGTAATACATGTCCTCTAATACTGTGCAAAATATAAAAACAGTAGATGTAAATTTGAAAAACTGATATATAACAATCACCACTTTACAAATTAACAAATAAAAATAAAACAAATAATGAGAAATATGAAAATACCATTTTATTGGACTAATCCCCGTAAGCTCGGTCCTCATCCCACAAACCACCTGATTCCATCCACACAAACCTTGAATTGTTTTATATTCAACTTATTATATTAAAGTATAAAAAGAAACAATATTCTGTATAATTGTCAATTTATAAATCAGCGTCTTCTACTCACTCTCTCTTCCCCATTTCTCTTCAGCGTCCTCAGCCCACTCTCTCTCCACTTTCCTTCAGCGCACGCACATAAAAACAAGCAAATAATTTTATATCATTTTCATTCTATTCATTCATAGAAATTAAAGTCTAAATAATGCCAGTCACATAACAAAACATGATTTTATAAAAATAATTCCCTGCAGTCAAGCCTGCAAGAATTACTAGATGTCTTTCAGCAGCTCCCCTCCCTCCCTCCCCGTTACCTTCGTGGCCAAGTCAAAATGATCTACCAACAATAAAATTTTAAAAGCACAAAGCACATTGTACGCAGAGAAAATGTTAATTATCATTTATGTTCCGCGGGTTTTCAAAGAGGTCAAGGCTTTATGCAATGTCACCTCAGTAACAACTATACAAAAATAGACAAATATACCCCCTCCCTTTTTATTAAACCGCGATAGCGTTTTTTAGCACAGGGAGCTGCGCTGAATGCCCCACGCTGCTCTCGATGCTCCCTGCGCTAAAAACTGCTATTGCAGTTTAGTAAAAGGGGCCCATAGTGCAAAATATAGACAGCATAAATAAATTCTCAAAACAGACACATTTTGATCACTAAATTGAAAATAAAATCATTTTTCCTACCTTTATGTTTGGTAATTTCATCAGTCTCTGGTTGCACTTTATTCTTCTGACTGAGCATCCAATATTTCTTCCCTTCTTTCAGCCTCCTGTATGCTTCCTCTCCTCCAGACTTCATTCCCTCCCCCAACTTTTTCTTTGTTTCATCCTGTCCCCTTCTTTCTTTCTCTCTCCATGCTCCCTTTCTTTCTGTATGTCTGTCTTTCTCTCTCTCTATGCCCCATTTCTTTCTTTCACCCTGCCCCCTTCTTTCTTTCTCTCTCCATGCCCCCTTTCTTTCTCTATGTCTGTCTTTCTCTCTCTTTCCCCATGTCCCATTTTTTTTCTTTCTTTCACCCTGCCCCCTTGCTTTCTTTCTGGCTCCCTGGCTCCCCCCCTTTCTTTCTTTCTCCCTTCCCTCCCCCATGCCACCGCCGCTACCACCACCATGCTGCCACCACCACCGGGGAAAGGCTGCCACTGGCCATCGGAAACAGGCCAGCGCCAAATTCGCCCTCCTTCTTTTCCCGCGAGCCGACCAACTCTGGCTGCCCGACGTCAATTCTAACGTCCTCTCCGACGTCAGAATTGACGTCGGACGGCTAGAGTTGCTCGGCTCGGGGAAGAGAAGCAGCAGGGAGGGAGAATTCGGCGCCGGCTTCTTTCTTTCCCCGGCGGCAGCCTATTCCCCGGTAAGTGGCCAGCTGAACACCCCCTCGGGCCTTGCATCTGGGGCGGACCGCCCCCCCACCCCCCCTTGGTACGCCACTAGCTCTGCCCGGTATCGTGCTTAGGTTCCATCTACTGGAATCTCTGTCAAAGCTTACTCCAGGCCATCTAAACCATCCCAGCCGTCGAAGCCCTCCCTAGCCCATCTTCAACTAAATGGCCATATACGGGACACAGACCATGCAAGTCTGCCCAGTACTGACCTTAGTTCCTTCAATATATACCCATTATTTTCTGATTAGAGATCCTCTGTGTTCATCCCATGCTTTTTTGATCTCTGTCATCATTTTCCTCTCTATCACCTCTCTATCTATCACCTCTCTATCAACCACCCTCTCTGTAAAGAAGAATTTCCCAACATTACTCTTGTCTACCACCCCCCAACCTCAAATTATGCCCTCTAATTTTACCATTTTCCTTTCTCTGGAAAATATTTTGTTCTAAGTTAATACTTTTAAAGTATTTGAATGTCTGAATCATATCTCCCCTACCCCTCTTTCCTCTAGTCTAGGGTATACATATTTAGGTCTTCCAGTCTCTCCTCATACATCTTATGGTGCAAATCTCCTACCATTTTTGTTGCCTTCCTCTGGACCGCTTCAAGTCTTCTTATGTCCTTTGTCAGATACGATCTCCAAGCTGAACACAATCCTTCAAGTGGGGCCTCACCAATGGCCTTTTCAGTCTGCCGATCCATGTCATCGACTGACCCTTCCTCTCTGATAGAGAACCTATGTATTAGTAAACCATTGTGATGAACACAATGCAAATAACTGTAAAAATTTCACACAAACAACTAGCACTTTAAAAAGTCCAAATGTCACTCCATGATCTATTAATAGAGAGAAAAAGAGACCTCAGCAACCTTAAAGAAGAACTACCGTATTGTCTTTCAAAACAAGGTTCTGATAGCTTTCAAAAAACACTTATCCTTTTGCTTCAGTGGGAATGTGTGGTGCAGTGGTTAGATCTACAATT